>NC_060140.1:537914322-538539322 GCF_021461385.2 Schistocerca piceifrons
ACAACCGCACGAAAGAACAATTCCAGTGCGTTCAAAGGGCCGTATGATCACCCGTTATATGGCGCTTGCTGGCGACGCTACTGGTGTCCATAATGTGCACCTGCACTGAATCCTAATCCTGTGCACCCCTTGTCGGCGCCAGGACATGCTCCTATTTCCACCTAACTTTCATACTTCCTTGAAGGTGTTGCATTTTGGGTGACCAGCAGTGTAAAAGTCAGAGATCTCACGGTAGGATTCAAGTGTTCGTTCCTCCCGCACGCTTTTCTAGAGTGGAACGGTAGAGAGATAGCTTTATTCGAAGAACCCTCTGCCAGGAATTTAAATGTTAGGTGGTGAGTAATCACGTAGTAGTAGTAGTAGTAGTAGTAGTAGAGGGTTTTTTGGGTGCACGACTGCAAGGTCTTCAGCGCCCGCTCAATAACAAAGGGAGACAGGAGTCAAGAAAATACTCAGAACATAAAACACAGGTAACAAGCTTTGAAAAATATGTGCCTACCCACACCGAAGCGTGGGACGAAGCAGGGTGCCAGCAGTAAAACATGGACAACACAGGAAGAAAGTGGTAGAGGGAGCTAAAACAATGTAGCAGATGGAAGTGGCTGGCTAACCGCAAGGAAAAAAGGAAGGAGTCAGCCACTCTGCAATACACTAAAACCTTCAGCCTAAAAGTTAAGGCCAGAGTCGAGACACATCACAAAACTTTAAAACCCTAGACACACACGTCTCATCGTTGGCTAAAACACAAGGCAGATCCCCATCAACTTGTGCTTCTGCCCTTGCATCACGGTATAAAATGCAGTCTGTTAAAATGTGCCGGACAGAGATGTGCACGCCACAAGCAACACAAAACGGAGGATCCTCCCGCCGTAATAAAATGCTATGTGTGAGAGGACAGTGCCCGATCCGAGGACGTGTGAGGGCCACCTCTTCCCGCCTGAGCAACCGGCAGGAGGAACGCCACGGCCGAGTTGTGGACTTCACCAACTGCAGTTTATTGGTCGTCACCGCCAGCCATTCTTCCTCCCACAACTCCATGCACTTCCTGTGGAGTGAAGAGATGACAGACTGCAAGGGAATAGGACACTGGACCACATCCTGCTCTCTGCAGGCCTCGTTGGCAGCCCGATCGGCCTGTTGATTGCCCCGTATTCCTACATGACCAGGCACCCAGCAGAAGGATACCTCCTTACCCCGCCGTTGGAGCACGTACAGTTGGTCATATATCAACTGGACCATCTCCACAGTTGGGAACAGATTCTGCAGTGATTGTAAGGCACTAAGAGAATCGGAGCAGAGAAGAAATCGATCGCCACGAACACGATTCATCTGCTCCAATGCCTTCAGGATCGCGTGGAGCTCAGCTGCGAAAACAGTATATTTATCAGGGAGGCGAAGCCGGTTAACATGATCAGGGAACACCACAGAACAGCCAAGGAAATTCTCCTGTTTGGAGCCATCAGTAATCACGTAGACGTAGATGTAGATATGTAGGGTGATGTAGCAGTTACCTTCGCCAACGTAGGCTTGTTTTTACTATCAAACCGTCATTAACTGCGAGTCACTTTTCGTATTATTTTTTCTTTCTCCTCCCGCATGCTTCTTCTGCCAGCTGACTGAATCACCTTACAACATTTCAATAATTCCGACACCTCTCGTTAACTCTAAGAGCAAAATGAGGTTGTATCGTAGATCCTTCCATTCGTGGGCCACTGTAGTGCCTGTACCAACATACTCGCTTACGTTAACAGCACCAACTATCTGAACAATAAATTCACCCTATCAACAGATCCTACCGAATATAGTCCACTTACGCAATATTTACGTCAGTGCTGCAGTATACCATTCATTTATCCTAGACTAATTCCCAACAGCCTGATCCAGCTCTGACCACCGTCGCCCATACTTCCCAACATCCAACAACCAAATTTACTCCGCAGGTATAGTACCTAGTTCCTACACTGTCCTATTATGCACCCTTCATCACAGTGTACTTCCCTTCTAGGCTTACCACATTTCTCCTGAGCGTATCATCACACATACACTATGTGATCAAGAGTATCCGGACACCCGCAAAGACATACGTTTTTAATATTAGGCGCATTGTGCTGCCTCCTACTGCTAGGTACTCCATATCAGCTACCTCAGTAGTCATTAAACATCGTGATAGAACAGGGCGCTCCGCAGAACACACGGACTTCGAACGTGGTCAGGTGATTTTTGTGTCACTTGTGTCATCCGTCTGTACGCGAAATTTCTACACTCCAAACATCGCTAGGTCGACTGTTTCCGATGTGATAGTGAAGTGGAAACGTGAAGGGACACGTACAGCACAAAAGCGTACAGGCTGACCTCGTCTATTGACTCAAAGAGACCGCCGACATTTGAAGAGGGTCGTAATGTGTAATAGGCAGACATCTATTCACACCGTCACACAGGATTCCACACTGCCTCAGGATCCACTGTAAGTACTATGACCGTTAGGCGGGAGGTGAGAAAACTTGGATTTCAGCGTCGAGCGGCTGCTCATAAGCCACACATAACGCCGGTAAATGCCAAACAACGCTTCGCTTGGAGTAAGGAGCGTAAACACTGGACGATTGAAAAGTGGAAAAAGTTGTGTGGAGTGACAAATCATGGTACACAATGTGGCGATCCGATGGCAAGGTCTGCGTATGGCGAATGCCCGATGAACATCATCTGCCAGCGTGTGTACTCCCAACAGCAAAATTTGGAGACGGTGTTGTTATGGTGTGGTCGTGTTTTTCATGGAGGGGGCTTGCAACCCTTGTTGTTTTTAGTGGCACTATCACAGCACAGGCCTACACTGTTTTGAGCACCTTATTGCTTCCACTGTTCAAGAGCAATTCGGGGATGGCGATTGCATCTTTCGAGCACTTTTTCATAATACACGGCCTGTGGCGTTGTGGTTACACGACAGTAACATCCTTGTAATGGACTGGTCTGCATAGAGTCCTGACTTGAATCCTATAGAACACCCTTGGGATGTTTTGGAAAGGCGATTTCGTGCCAGGCCTCACTAGCCGACATCGATACCTCTCCTCAGTGCAGCACTCCGTGAAGAATGGGCTGCCATTTCCCACGCAACCTTCCAGCACCTGATAGAACGTAAGCCTGCGAGAGTGGAAGCTGTCATCAAGGCTAAGGATGGGCCACCACCATATTGAATTCCGGCATTACCGATGGAGGGCGCCACGAGCTTGTAAGTCATTTTCAGCCAGGTATCTCGATACTTTTGATCACATAGGTAACAATAACCATCGCTCAGTAGCCAAATGCAGCTGCATCCTTCATTGCAGTAGCCATATAATCGACTCCTATATTTCATAAATACCTGCAATAAATATAAATATTTTATAAAACTCATGTCCTAAATTCTACTAGCCTGATGAGCATAAATGTGGTCGTACCTGACTGCCCCTTATTCCACATAAGAGGAAGGGAATAGAAAGGTCAACAGTGAAAACAGATCCACTTTTGTTCACATGCATACTGCTTGCGTCCACAGGCTTGTTCTCACGACTCATCATTGAGAGCGGCAACTTCATCGCCCGGCCTCCACTGCCGGCGGCAGTGGCGCGGCAGCATGCGTTCCGCCTGGGCGCCCTCCTCGGCTTTGACACGGACGACTCGGAGCAGCTCATCACCTTCCTGCGGTCCGTGAACGCTACAGACCTACTGGTGGACAATTCACTCATCCTGACAGAGGAGGTGCGTGAAATCTCGCATTGTAATGGTTCACAAGATTTGGTTTGTAGCTTTTCATAAACATCTAGATTTTGGAAAATTATCTGCCTTTATACCTTACCGCTTGTTTAAAGCCCTATTCCCAGTACAGACAGCTGAGAATGTACACTAAACAAAGGCGTTCTGCCAAGCCCGTGTACCAGGATCTTGTGTTTCCCCAAAGATTACTTGATAGTACGCAAATAAATGAATGCTTAGAATCTTCTCACGTCCTGCTTTAAAACCATAGTGCTCATCCACCCTTTCTCATAGGATGCTGTCAGCATAAATATAAAACAATGAAAGGTGGCATACTGCAGCCCTGACGTAGGTCCTTTCTCACATTTACTGCTTTACTCACTTCTTTGTTGGTTTCTTTGATTATTTTTATACGATTGTACAGACTATTAAGAACTTTAAGTAACTGTCTGGGGTAGCTCGTTTTACCAGCCCCTCATATCCATCATTCCTCAGAACCCCCTTCTCTTCATGGTGTGTAAACACGAGACGCGTTTCCGGTTTGAATTCTCTATGTTTTTCAGTAAGTTTATTCACTACAAATATTTTATCAACACGTGAGTTGCCTGGCCTATATACTCATATTGTTCCTCAAGCAGTAACATCTTTATAATCGCTGTTGTTCTTTCATTTATTGATTTTGTATAGATTTTGTAGCCGGTTGTCATAATATCGAATTCTTAAAAACTGAGATAACTATCATTATCGTCCAGTCTGCAGTATTTGTTGTTGTTCTCAACACAAATCGTACAAATGAAGCAACGGATGTTCCACCATGCTCAGAAGTTTCTCATTTATCTTATCTATCTAGACAGCTTTCCTATTCCTATTCGTTTACAGACTTTATTTTAATTCTTCCTTTGATATTAAGCTAACACTTAAATTTTCTTGTGAAAAATCTCTCACTAGTTATGTTTCGTCATGTCATTACTTTTTATACTACTTAATACGATCCTTTTCTTTATAATTTTCAGTCTAACGACGTCTCATTTCGTTTTGCTTAGGTCTTTAATCATCCTAAATGCTACTAATTGATGTCCTTTTTCCTGTTAAGGGTATTCGTTATTTTCAGCTGAATAAAATTTGCCAAATCTCACAGCTCTCCTAATTTGTCGGTCTCACAAGGTACCCCAAAGTTTTTAACTACGTTTGGTATTGGTATATTGCCAACTACAGCATTTAAATGTCCTCTCGTAATAAGGCAGTCATTATTGTTCAGTTCATACAGCTGTTTCTCAATAGTCTCATAGAATATTCCAGATTGTTCGTTCCTTCCACTGGTGTGTGTACTGAAAAGAACTCCAGTTTAAATATAGATGTCTCTCTCCATTCATTAATGTAATTGTAGGACACCAATTTTTCCTTGGATTTAGTATCTGTCAGAAGTGCCACAAACGCCTGTTCTATAGTCTACATATACACCCTGCTGTGTATTATAAGATTCCTAGATTTTAAGTCCCGTTAAACTTCTTTTTTCTTTCTGTTATGGCAGCAATATTTATTCTCCTTTGTCCTAGTATTTGTATTAACTCATTACCTTTTCTTCTAGCAAGTACATTCCAGGTACTGAAATTCAATTTGTTATTAAACATAATATTTTTCCTCATATACACATGTGATCAAAAGGATCCGGACACCTGGCTGAAAATGACTGACAAGTTCGTGGCGCCCTCCATCGGTAGTTATCGAATTCAGTATGGTGCTGGCCCACCCTTTGCCTTGATGACAGCTTCCACTCTTGCAGGCATACGTTCAGTCACGTGCTGGAAGGATTTTTGGGGAATGGCAGCCCGTTCTACACGGAGTGCTGCACTGAGGAGAGGTATCGATGTCGGACGGTGTGGCCTGGCACGAAGTCGGCGTTCCAAAACATCCCAAAGGTGCCCTATAGGATTCAGGTCAGGACTCTTTGCAAGCCAGCCCATTACAGGGATATTATCGTCGTGTACCCACTCCACCACAGACCGTGTATTATGAACAGGTGCTCGAGCGTGCTGAAACATGCAATCGCCATCCCCGAACTGCTATTCAGCAGTGGAAACGAGAAGGTGCTTAAAACATAAATCTAGGCCTGTGCTGTGATAGTGCCACGCAAAACAACAAGGCGTGCAAACACCCTCCACGAAAAACACGACTACACCATAACAACATCGCCTCCGAATTTTACTATTGGCACTACACACGCGGGCAGATGACGTTCGTCGGGCATTCGCCATACCCTCACCGTGCCATCCGATCGCCACATTGTGTGCCGTGATTCGTCACATCACACAACCTTTCTCCACTGTTCAATCGTCCAATATTTACGCTCTTTACACCAAGCGAAGCGTGTTTTGGCATTTACCAGCGTTATGTGTGGCTTATGGGCAGCCGCTCGACGCTGAAATCCAAGTTCTCTCACCTCCTGCCTAACGGTCATAGTACCTGCAGTGGATCCTGAGGTAGTTTGGAATTCCTGTGTGATGGTGTGTATTGATGTCTGCCTATTACTCATTACGACCCTCTTCAAATGTCGGCGGTCTCTGTCAGTCAATAGACGAGGACGGCCTGTACGCTTTGGTGCTGTACGTATTTCATTACGTTTCCACTTCACTATCACATCGGAAACAGTCGACCTAGGGATGTTTAGGAGTGCGGAAATCTCGCGTACAGACGGATGACACAAGTGACACAAAATCACCTGGCCACGTTCGAAGTCCGTGTGTTCTGCGGAGCGGCCCATTCTGTTCTATCGCGATGTTTAATGACTACTGAGATCGCTGATATGGAGTACCTGGCAGTATGTGGCAGCACAATGCACCTTACATGAAAAACGTATGTGTTTGGAGGTGTCCGGATCCTTTCCATCATATAATCCGGTTGTCATTAAATTGTGCGTCTGCGGTTTCTGTTTCGAAGCTATTCCGTTGATTCTTCAGAAGACTCTCCACTTCCCTCTAGAAGAGGTTACTAGCCTAACTTCCTAGAGTAGCCCGGTGCTGGGTCTGCCATCTACAGGTCTCCTGACCCGTTTTTCTGTCAGGGTTTTCTTTCTTAGCCGAAAGTCTTATTTAAAACACCGAGAACTCGCCCTTCAGTCTCTTCCGTCTGCTGCACAACTTATAAGCAAGTGCAGTGCCTGCGGGCAACGCAGTTTACATGATCTTAGACGTGGGTGTAGGATTTGCTGCTACAGCTGTCTAGAAACGTAGTAGAGGCGGTACCCAGGGTTTTTATCTACGACCATAACAGCCTTTGTGCAGGAATTCTCATGGTATAATACGAATTTTGAGTTCCAAAATCCAGGGCCCTAAGGATGTGTCCATACGATAACCGCGACTCAGCATTCTATGACATTATTTTGAGCTACAAAGATGTTATTTTCAGAAAATGTGCTAATTCATTAGCCCATGTGCAAATGTAAAAGAAAGCCGATAGCAATTCATTTCGATTTATCCAAGACTTTTGCAAAAATTGTTCAATGTAGTAGTTCCGAAAGTTTGTGTCTATGCCCTAGGTAGCTCCATATTTCCTTAGCTTTAAGTTTCACATATGAAGTATACAAATTATACGCTGGAAAGTATTAACTTTAGGGACACTTAGAGACAGTGTTATTTGCATAAATACATGGAACAGTGGAATTAATTTAATAATGTAATTACTTTCTTCTTTTGGGCATTGTATGCCACAATATTGTAACTGAAAATTAATGTTTGGAATTTTCGGTGTTATCAGAAAGATATATTTACCACGTGGGATGTATTTAGCTCCCTTAGGGAACCCATTATTGTCGGAGAGAATTTTTGAGTCAAAACAGCTTTCGCCTAAAACCAAGCGTGACAATTCCTTCCATTTGTTTCTGTGGTTGTAGTGATTGCCATTCCTTTTAAAATACCATTGATTAGTTCTATGATGGTAAATCAGCTGTGTATGGTTGGGATAAGAAGTGAAGCACTGCGTTCAAGATGGGGATAAGTCCATAAGCAATCATTTTGAAAAAATAACAAAAAATATATAATTTGTATAGTTTTGCAATAAGCTTAATTCGGGCGTTGGGTGTGATACCGTACATCTTTAGAAGCAAATTTTCGAATCTGCTTCATAAAAATGACTATAAAACCTACCAACAAATCCCCTTTTTACACTGAACATGAACGCCATATTTTGAATAATTACGCAATATAAAAATTACCTATACATTTAATCTCTTTATACACTGGTACACTCAAGTAAAGATAATTGAAGAAATTTAGATTCATTGCTAATGGATGTTACAGGCAAATTTAAAATAACTCCTTGTCCCATGCTACTCTTTCTGAATCTTCCGGTGTGTTTTGTTGTCCTTTGCCAGAAAATCGCTCAGTAATGATCCTGAAATAATTCTGATAATGTAAAAGTATCAATGCACTCATTTTACCAACATCATTGGCCTTGGCAGATTTTATTGGTACTAGGACAAAGTAGGCTGGGGGCACGCCTGACATAGCAAGATGCCTACCAGTTTTTACAAGTGAAAAATCGTATGTAACTAGGCCACGGCAATGAGGAAATACTGAACCATATTTTGGTGCTGCTAAGAACTCAAATATTTTAAGAAGTTACAGCTCATATATTTCTTTCTACTGTAACAGTTTCTTTGTTAGTTCTATTGCATAGGAGTCTCGATCACATACCATCTATGAATGGCGAAGTGAAAAGATGTATGGCGTAGTACAGAAAACCTAGTGTTGAGCACGAAAAGTGTACCAGAAATGAACAACCACACGATTCCTATTTTGACTCGTACATGCATCTGAAAAAAACATACCGTTTCCTTACAGTAATAGTTACGTGTTTTTCAATAATACTCATTAGCAGAAAGAAAAACAACTTCGTTTGGGTCATTCCTAACTGTTTTCTCATCATACACGTACGTGAATGTATTATCATCAGAGAACCTGTGTACCCCAAGAAAAACAAACCCAATGTTGCCTCTAATAGAACATCTCCACAACAGGTATATGTGGAACCGGAATCTTCTGTACAGAAATGATTACTTTCGTTATAGGAACAGAAAGCTGGCTAAAGCCGGAGATAAATTCTGCCGAAATATTTACAGAGGCGTTACTTTCTAGTCCCCTTTGACTAATTCCTCACGTTTTTTCTTAGAATCAAAAAATGAATTGTCTCTTAACTTTTAATGATTAAGTTCCCTTTCCTCATGGCGTACATCAGGTGTCTGAAGAACTGGGAATGCATAAACCCTTTGCAATTAATGAAATAGCGCATGCATATGTACAATTACGAAGCTTTGTCTTAAAGTATTTTTAGTATGATAAACAGTGAAATATTTACATATGCATTTTACTTCCGCCTGCTGTCTGTGAGCTGTTGTTCCACATTGACGTCGAACATAGTCGGTGGCTACATTAATGTGACTGGACCATGTATGAAGATACTGTACGGCGAGTGCACAAATCCATCATTTTGCTACAAGATAACAATTCCTAATTGCTGAATGCACGACTTAATTTTTAAGGGAAGTTAGCATGTAACGTAAAAGTATGTTTCTGTTCTAGGAGCAAAGTCGCATCATATCTCAGCTGTGGGCTCCGAACATAGAGTCAGATTTGGAGGGCGCCTTCATTCCAGAGTCTCCAATTCAGGCTCTCATCGAAGGGCGATTCACCCTGATGCCTGTCATGACAGGGACTACTTCTGCAGAGATCGGTTAGTATCCATTAAGTAGCAACACTTATTTTGTAGTGTTCAGACGACAGAATCACTAACGCAAGACACTCATCAGTACTTTGGATGTTGATGGAGACGGTAGTATCGTTTCGGAAGTACTGATTTCTATCATGATAGTAGCGCTGTACTTAGTGATGTTTAGTACCTCTAGAATTCTATGTGCTCTCCAAACAAACACAGATATTATTGTACAATTATTGGCCTGTTGAAAATTCCTTACCCATGCAACGTCGGATATTGGTGTCGTCGTAGTTTAACAGCACACGGAGGTTACGTAACTGGTTTCCATTACACTATGACCCACTAATGACATCATGTTTACATGATCATGTCGCTGAATTAATAACGTCAATTATACTGATCAATAACTGCAGAGCTTCATTTACAGTGTTGTACTTGCTGCTGCTGTCAGTAGATACGAATACAAATTACACTCTATTTCCGAATAATTAGTTTCCGTGCCTCTCATTCTCAAACCCTTAGCCCATGAGATAGGTAAATTATTACGTACTTCTGGAAATAAGCTTCTTTTGGGATGTTACATCCAAAATTTTGTTACATAAACCTGAAATAGGCAAGGAAAACGTACAATTAATACAAACAAAGCTATCTGACTTGTGACAGAAACCATTAGCTAGTTTTTGACTGCAACACCTGTGACAAATTGATGGGTCATGTCATCAGATCGAAGTGTGAAGCGCGGTGAGACTAACTCCGACTAACTGGCAGTTTTGTGAGGAAGTGTAGCTCATCTACGTCCCTTCCTTGCTACACTAAATCTGACTTGGACGTGAAGGCCTTTAATACTTGTCAGTGCTACAAAATCTTCTACGGTTGTCACCGCTCCAATAAGCGGTTCGACATGGTTAGAAACCTGTGAAGATTTTGATAATTCTTTTCTGAATTTCTCACCGTGTAGGAACGGTTCGAACAATTATGAAGTATAATGCATATTTAAAATGCTTTCGTTCAAGAGGGGAGTATATTTCAGGAGGAAAGATAAATCCCAAATATCTGAAGTTCGAATGATTATAAGATGCACCTTATTCACCGTTTTGACATTATTTGAGTTTCAGTTACTAGCATAATTACGGTAAATCCTGGGTGAAGGACGTTTAGAGTATACTGAAGATGGCGTACGTAGAAAAATATTTTGTATGCCTCCAGCAACTGCACCCCCCAGAGATGGAATCCGTTCACAGGACAATACATTTGAAAACGTTCATTAACTTAATAGAAAATTACGTCTAAAAATAATGCTTCGCTGCTGGATCACCTTTAATCTAGATTACCTTTAATATCCCTCTAGTACTGTAATAACGAAAAAAAGGGAAATATGAGAATTCTGGAAACGGAAATTATGGCCATCAAATCAAAAACAAAAAGACGCAGAATGTGTTCTGAAGACCTGCAACATTCGGTTTTGGTCAGTATTTCTCCATCAACGCCTCTTACTCTCCGAGATACAGAAAGCATTAGGGTTCTGAAATGGCTGAAAGCAGCATATTATCACTAACAATAAACTTAAAAGTAATCTTAAATGAATGTAAGGAATGGCGAGACTTGTTTAGAAAAAATAATAGATCTGTGCACCAACATTATCATTTACTAATGAGGAGGTGGGTGTCTCTGAAAAGTAGGTAAAACTGGTAAACGACAATATGCTCCTTTACGAGATGATAATGACGGATTTTAATGAGTATGCTTGGCACAGGGTAGCTTGGGTAGATGCAATAGCAGAAATGACAAAAATGTGAACGTTAGAGTATTTGAGGGTTTGTCCTCAGTACTTCCTTCCAGAATGCAAAACTACCCAAAATCATAAGGATGGCGCAACACTGCAATGCGTAATTAGGAATCATACAAGTGGAAATGGTTAACCCTTGCCTTCCTACAAGCTTCAAATTTACTGGAGAACGTAACATGAAACACTTCGCAGTTTGATAATTTTCACATTGAAGAATTATTTCCGGAAGTCAAAGAAGCAATAACTAAACTATGTCCGTCTGAGAACTGGACTGCCGAGCGTTCTATTCGTCATCTGATAATTATCAACGTAGCCACTGACTCAGAAGTAAACAAACAAGAAATAACTTAGTAATGACTAAATGCAGCTAAATGATAAATTGATTACGTTTTCTCAGAGTGTAAAGAAACTGTATGTCCAGATATTAAATTATTTTAACTTACGACAAGCCATTAAGATTTTGAGTAAATTTGTATACAACAGTCGAAGGAAACGGTATTAGTAGACAGAAAATCAGAAAGCGGAATTTGTGAAGTTATTTAAGGAAAAGCAGGTATAAAAGATACAATTGAGATAACTCTACAGAGTTAGAAAATGAAAATTATACAGACATCGACAAAAATGAAATTATTTAGGAAACATAAAAATACATTGCTGATCAGGAGAAGTAAAAACAAAATAAATTCAGAAATGGAGTATGACCAAAGAGAAGAAAGAGTTGTTGGCAAACATTTATAAAAACATAATCGAGTACGGGGAATTAAACAAAACTATTAGGAAATGTTTTGAGTGGTAAGGAGAATGTACGGTGACAAGCTGACAAGACAAACAACTGAAAATAATAAATCACGACGAAGAAGACGTTGATATTTACACTGAGTTACAATCACTTAAAATGGCATATCCCAATTAACAGCTGAGAGAAAATGATAAAAGTATACGAAGATTTATTTAAATGTGGTGTGTCAGGAGGTGAAAAAGTACCAACGTTGGCCAATAAAGAAAGTGGTGGTACTGGCGAAGCATTGTCAAATCATGTACATAATGTACTTCACCTTATGATGCAATGGATGCGCCTGGAGATGATGTTTTAATATACACTGATGAGCTAAAACATTATATTTGTCCTTCTTTGGAGCCCAAAAAAATGGGCGTCGTAATTATTTGCATGACCTTGGAAGCAATTGGCACCAGATATATACGCACAGGTCACTCAGTTCCCGTAAATTACGGGACGGTGATTTATGCGCATGGAGCTGGCGCCCGACCGCCTCCCAGATGTGTTCTACTGCGTTGAAACGAGGCAAATTTGATGGTCACGAAATCAACATTACTTCTCTATCATGCACTGCACGACTCTGGCTTTGTGACGGAGGGAGTTATCCTGTTGGAAGAACCCATTGAAACTGGGGAAGGTATCGTACAGGGTGTTCCACAAATAAATGTAAAGGGATGGTCCAGCGGGTTATAACAGTCTCCTTTCATAAAGTAACCCATATCCGCATCAGTCAGCATTCACCGCAAAGCGTCATTTAACAGCGTCGAATGCCGCCGGGAAGGTAGGCTTACAATCCGCCATCCGGGTCGACATGGTAGGAGGTCGGTATTACAAAGTTTTCCGTTTTTTGCGACATCAAGGTAAAGGAGAGTAGTGTTTGACGTTTCATGACTCATTTGTAAATGAGTCATGAAACGGCTCGAAATTTTGCTGTCCTGCTCGAAATCTCACATGCAACGACGCCTGAATGATTGTCGCACCCTTTCAAACATCCCAGGTAAAGTGGGCACTGCGTCGCAGCCTGTTGTTACTCGTGCTATCAGCTCTTAATCCATTTGGACAGTTGTTTTGTAAACAGTAGTATTCAGACGTCCCTAGACGAAATGGTCAACTGGCATGAAGTCGAGGGAACGTACAGGCTTTGCCACTGGCCAACCGTGTCGTATCCAGTTTCCATCAAACGTCTCCTCCAAATGATTTTGCACCGCTTGAGCGAAGTGCTCAGATGCACCATCATGGTGGTAAGGCATCCTCTGTTGGGCACTGAGTGAGACATGTTCCAATTACCAAGGCAGTTTATGTATTTTTGCAGGTGGGGATATTCGGCTGCCAAATAATTGTTAAAATTCGTAGTGAAATCTTCAGCTGTGATTTATTTTGCACAATTCGCTACTAGTTTCGATCAGCGACCATTATCAAGTTCAACTGGCAAAAAGGCAGGCTAAAATTATTGTACGAGTTTCCTGCCGTTTATGCCAGCTAAGCTTGATAATGGTCATTGACCTAGACTAGTAGCAAATTGTAAAAAATAAATCACAGCTGAAGGATTCATCACGAATTTTAAGAAATATTAAGGCAGCGTTTCTCTTAGGAAAATGAAGTATCTGAGTTCAGTCGTCAGGGAAGCATCTAAGGACCAATCACATCATCGCCTACGAAACTGGCCCAAACGTTGATGGCGAAGCACTCTTAGTGATCATAAAGTCAACGCGGACTTTCCCGTGCCCGCTCCTGCTGTTGTGGCTGATGAACACACATTCGCTTGTAAGGGCTCCCTCTTCCGCAAAAATTACAGTGTTTGGTACACACAAAAACAAATATCATTGGGATGCAGAAAATATTCTGGGCTAAGGGCAGACCATCCTCACTCCACACACGCCAGACCATGGATTGGCTTACACTCAATTCTCGAGCAACACTCCATGAACTTGCTGAGTACGTGATATGCAGCGGTGCTGACGCTTCTCCATCAAACTCTAGTTATCGCACTGTGTATTGACAACCGAGTCCACTTAGCCATAGCACCTGTTGGGTCTATCAGATAATAAATGCATTGGGTTTCAACGAAGGCATTAAATACACACACGCCATTACAATTTCTTGTCAGGAGTGAACTCACCTCAAGTGCACTTGTCTCTTTTAGGCACCTGTAGATGGTCGTGATTGTGCTTGGTGCTGGCACTCGACGGTACGGAAATAGCTAAACATACAACCATTGATCAGAGAGAGCATTTCCATCCCCGCCCCGTAAGCACAGTACATATCTGCCCTTTATTCACAAGAAAAGCGCTCCATTTCTCGTCTGATGCTCACAACACCGAACACAAGACCGTCCCCGACTCTTGACACACTGACGCAGGGTGAACCAGACCCTGCAGTGTGCGCGAGTGGCACGCTGGTGTCACATCGTAACAAACAGACATTTGCACTGCCAAAGGCAAATCGTACGCGTTCCAGCAAATGCTCGAAGCAACTCCGTGGTATTCTCCCTCAAAGAATGTCTGCTACCACTTTGACTTGGATGATGGGTTAGATGCCTAACTTCCCGGCGGTTCGCGGCGCCGAAAACGACGGCTAGCGCGGTAGGATGCGGACATGGGCTGTTTTGTGGGAGTTTCTTCTTACGAGCCACTCTGCCAGGGCTCCCAGTTTTTACATTCATTTTAGAAACACCATGTGTATGAGGGGAGCGCAAAACTGTTCACAGTTATCATTAAGACCACTTGGAAGCTCATGTGAATGTCCCCCATAGCATAGAACTACACTGACCTGGCTGAAGGCGTGTCAGGACACAGTGATATCTGATGTAACATGAAACGTGAGTCATCCGACCAGGCCACATGTTTCCTTTGACCACAATGGTCACATGCCAACGTCCAGATCTCATGGTCTTCTAGTTAGCGTTAATGACTCTCCATCGCGGGGTCGCGGGTTCGATTTCCGACGGGGCAGAGATTTTCTTCATTCGGGGACTAACATATTTCATTTCATCCTTATCGGCACGTAATACACCGAAGTGTCAACAAACTGAATCACGCGCACCTGGTGGCCGAACAACTCTCTGGCAATGAAGCCATACGATCATTTCCGTTCTCTCAACAATCGTAAGTGACAGTGTCTTGTGGCCCGTTGTGATACACGCAGCGGTCGTCTGCTGCACAGTCTCACTCTCACCTGTGTGCGCTGAACAGCGTGTTCTGAAACTCTTGCGCCTGCAGCAGAACTGTGCTGTTGTCAGATCGTCTCCTATTCTGCTATACAAAGGGGACGAACCACCGACTTTCACCTACTGTGATGACGCGTGGACGTCAAAGACCTTGTCTTCCATTCATGGATTCACAGCCTATCAACCAAAATCTACAAGTGCTCACGGCGAGCAGCCAAACAGTTTCGCAGTTTCCGAGGTTTCCTAGGTGACGGGTGATAGCCCTTTGTCAAAATTTCTTATCCCGTTTGTACCAAGCATCGTCGCTAGAATGAGTCAACATGTCTCTGTTGCGCTTATACAGAGCGGTTAGAAACACTCTGAAAAGCCTGTAACAGTGTTGCAGGACAGGTTGTGCTGAGAAATAACTGTTAAGCAAAAAATTCGAGACCTTACGCCATTCCCGCGCTTGTGCCGCTACACAGTCTAATTTAAGCACGCCACCAGATGCAATTAGTGTAGATGATAGCGCAAGAGACTGCTCAGCCTTTGGTTCTGATTCGGTCCTTACCGCCGTCCCATGTCTAACTTTTTGTATCTGTCTCTTGTTGTCGGATTTAGGAAACCGAACGTAGCCCAAGTTTGCGACACGGTCTCTGGCGGGCCGCTTGAATTTACACGAATAACGATCTGATTGGCTAACTTCAACACTAATTATCTTGAAAACGGCGCAAATAATCGAATATTTTTCTCACTTATTGTTTCACAGCCAACCTTCCCTGCAACACCCTCACAAGGTTTTCACACTGATTCTGATCACCCCATATCCTTTGCTTCTGTGTCAAGTGTCCGTAGAGCCATTACGAGCCATCCATTCTAGGGGTGAGTTGTGATGATAATGATTTGCTCCATCATTGTGTTTCAGCGCGAGGTAGATGAAAATAAGAGAAACTTGAAGATTACTACAGACTGATCATACAATGTAGGCTTTGACGGCAGGTACTGTCTTCACTAGAAACTTACTGGCTGATAGACCGTGGTCGATGTATAAAATCTCCCCTGACGTTTCGTCTCTGACTGCGGGAGACATCCTCCGAGGTAAAGCGGCGAACTGCAAAGAGAACTCGAGGAAGCACCGATTATATACGCAGCACAGAGGGCACCACTGTCCATCACGTGGCGTCGGCTATGAGACTGTCTCTGAAAATGCCAACTTCCTCGATATAAAGTAATCGATCGTCAAGCTTCCGGTAAAAAAAAATGGAAATGTCGTGTGGCTAGGGCCTCCCGTCGGGTAGACCGTTCGCCTGGTGCAGATCTTTCGATTTGACGCCACTTCGGCGACCTGCGCGTCGATGGGGATGAAATGATGATGATTAGTTATAACGCTGACATCCAAACTTTATCCAGTTTAACACCTTCCTCTTTCATGTAAAAATTATTACGGTGTTCATCAATCTCGGTGGCCTTTCTATTCATGCGCGCATAATAAAGCGAAGTTTTAGATGAGACGCTCGTCTCGCTGAATTTTACCTTCTGCTTCGGCCGATTTATCCATGCGACCCAGGTGGCAATTCCTCTTATTTTCAGATGGTTCAGATGGCTCTCAGCACTATGGTACTTAACATCTGAGACTTAGAACCACTTAAACCTAACTAATCTAAGGACATCACACACATCCATGCCCGACACAGAATTCGAACCTGCGACCGTAGCAGCAGCGTGGTTCCGGACTAAAGCGCCTAGAACCACTCCGCCACAGCGGCCGGCTCCTCTTATGTTCAACAAGACGGGTGTTAATACTTCTGTTTGTGGTACCGATATAGAGAGAGGAACAAGTAGGTATAAAGACGAGGGCTAGTAGAAATCCTTGGGTAACAGAAGATCTATCGAATTTTATCAATGAAAGGTGAAAACGTAAAAATGCAGTAAATGAAGCAGGAAAAAAGGAATACAAACATTAAAAAAAATGGTTCAAATGGTTCTGAGCACTATGCGACTTAACTTCTGAGGTCATTAGTCGCCTAGAACTTAGAACTAATTAAACCTAACTAACCTAAGGACATCACACACATCCATGCCCGAGGCAGGATTCGAACCTGCGACCGTAGCGGTCGCTCGGCTCCAGACTGCAGCGCCCAGAACCGCACGGCCACTCCGGCTGGCACAAACATTTAAAAAGTGAGATCGACAGGAAGTGCAAAATGGCTAAGCAGGGATGGCTAGAAGACAAATTTAAGGATGTAGAGGCATATCGCACCGGCTGGTGTGGCCGAGCGGTTCTAGGCGCTTCAGTCTGGTACCACGCGACGGCTACGGCCGCAGGTTCGAATCCTTTCTCGGGCATAGATGTGTGTGGCGTTCTTAGGTTAGTTAGGTTTAAGAAATTCTAAGTACTAGGGGACGCATGACCTCAGATGTTAAGTACCATAGTGCTCAGAACCATTTGAACCATTTGAGAGGCATATCTCACTAGGGGTAAGATGAATACTGCCTACAGGAAAATTAAAGAGACCTTTGGAGAAAAGAGAACCTCTTGTTTAAATATCAAGAGCGCAGATGGAAACCCAGTTCTAAGCAAAAAGGGGAAAGCAGAAATGTGGAAGGAGTATATAGAGGGTCTATACAAGGGCAAGGTACTTGAGGACAATATTATGAAAACGGAAGACGATGTAGATGAAGACGAAATGGGAGATATGAGACTTCGTGAAGAGTTTGACAGAGTACTGAAAGACCTGAGTCGAAACAAGGTCCTGGGAGTAGACAACATTCCATTAGAAGTACTGACAGCCTTGGGAGAGCCAGCCCCGAAAAAACTCTACCATCTGGTGAGGAACATGTATGAGACAGGGGAAATACCCTCAGATTTTAAGAAGATCATAATAATTCTAATTCCAAAGTAAGCAGATGCTGAGAGGTGTGAAAATTACCAGACTATCAGTTCAATAAGTTACGGCTGCAAAATACTGACACAAATTCTTTACAGATGGATGGAAAAACTGGTTAAAGCCGACCTTGGGGAAGATCAGTGTGGACTCTGTAAAAATGTTGGAACACGTTATGCAATACTGACCCTACGACTTATCTTAGAAGATAGATTAAGGAAAGGCAAACATACGTTTCCAGCATTTGTAGACTTAGATAAAAAGCTTTTGACAATGTTGACTGGAATACTACTTCAAATTCTAATGGTGGCAGGAGTCAAATACAGGGAGCGAAAGGCTATTTACAGTTTGTACAGAAACCAGGTGGCAGGTATAATAAGCGAGGGGCGTGAAAGGGAATCAGTGGTTGGGAAAGGAATGAGACAGGGTTGTAGCCTATCCCCGATGTTATTCAATCTGTATATTGAGCAAGCAGTAAAGGAAACAAAAGAAAATTTCGGAGTAGGAATTAAAATCCATGGAGAAGAAATAAAAACTTTGAGGTTTGTCGACGACATTGTAATTCTGTCAGAGACAGCAAAGGACCAGGAAGAACAGTCGAACGGATGGACAGCGTCTTGAAAGGAGGATATAAAACGAACATCAAGAAAAGCAAAACCAGGGTAATGGAATGTACTCGAATTAAGTCGGGCGATGCTGAGGGAATTAGTTTAGGAAATGAGACACTTAAAGTAGTAAAGGAGTTTTGCTATTTGGGGAGCAATATAACTAATGATGGTCGAAGTAGAGAGGATATAAAATGTAGAGTGGCAATGGCAAGGAAAGTATTTCTGAAGAAGAGAAGTTTGTTAACATCGAGTATAGATTTAAATGTCGGGAAGTCGTTTCTGAAAGTATTTGTGTGGAGTGTAGACATGTGTGGAAGTGAAATATGGACGATAAATAGTCTAGAAAAGAAGAGAATAGAAGTTATCGAAATGTGGTGCTGCAGAAGAATGCTGAAGATTACATGGGTAGACCACATGACTAATGAGGAGGTATTGAATAGAATTGGGGAGAAGAGAAATTTGTGGCAGAACTTGACTAGAAGCAGGGATCGGTTGGCAGGACATGTTCTGAGGCGTCAAGGGATCACCAATTTAGTTTTGGAGGGCAGCCGGGAGGGTAAAACTCGTAGAGGGACACCAAGAGATGAATACACTAAGCAGATTCAGAAGTATGTAGGTTGCAGCAGATACTGGGAGATATAGCAGCTTGCACCGGATAGAGTAGCATGGAGAGCTGCATCAAACCAGTCTCTGGACTGAAGACCACAACAACACAACACCGTTGGGTATATTTTGTTCGTCGATGCTCCTGATTCTCTGCCTAGAGTGAAGGGCTCGATCTATTTCGTTGCTAGAATAGCCCTTCTTCACGAAAGTCGGCCGTAGATGTTCAATGCCATTTTACAGATGAACAACTTCACAAATTTTGTACACCATGTTTACTAAGGTTTTATTACATCTATTTTTTGTCTAGGGTTGTAAATTGAATCTGAATGCAGTTAACGATGAGTATGTGTGGTCTTTCTATATACCTTACGGCCCAACGTTCCGTCCCGTCATTTAATCACAGACACATCCAGAAAATTCAATTGTCCATTACTCTCCGCCTCCAGAGTAAATTAGATTTTCAAGTTAATGCTGTTGAGATGTGTCAGGAAGGCATACAGATCCTCTGTTCAGTGTGTTCATACTACGAAAGTGTCATCGACATACCGATACCATCTGGATGGTCTCTTACTGGCAGTCTGCAGCACCCGTTGTTCAAAAGTCTCCACACACAGCAGGATTAAGAGGACTGCCTATAGCCACCCCGTCAATCTGTTCATAAAAGTCGCTTTTGTATTGATTGTAGGTTGTTGTGACGCAGTGTCTGAGCAATGCCACAGTATCGGTTGGAGAAATATCCGCTACGTGTGAGGTATTTTCGTTTACCGAAATCATGGCAAATAACGACACAATATCAAAACTAACGAGGATATCATCCGGGCCCACACTAATTTCCTTTAACTTGTTAATGAACTTAGCTGAATTTTGATTATGACTGTCAATCCTACCAACATGAGGTTGCAGCAATGAGAAAGATGTTTAACCAACTCGAGGGTGGGACCACCAACAGCGCTGACAATTGGCCTCAAAGAAATCTCAGGTTTATGCACTTTGGGTAACTATAGAGTCTAGGTTGGTACGCTTCTGTTTCATAAAGCAGTTTCTTATCATTGGAGCAGAATGATGACACTTTCACCTGACGGTTGGTCATTTCTAAAATCTTCATAGTCGGATGCTTTTGAAGTTTTTGTAACTGGAGGGAACCAAAATATCATTGATCTTCTCATGATAGGTTTCACTCTTCAATATGACGGTGGCATTCCCCTTATCTGCAGTAAGAACAGTAATGTTTTCGTCTACGTTGATATCTCTCAGGGCCTTCCTTTATGCCTGCAACAGATTTCTGGTAGGTGGCTTCCATGTACGTAGAACCGCAGCTGTTTCCATCCTAATTGCTCAGCGGGCTGCTGATTTGTCAGAATTTCAAATTCCTGTACCAGCCAAGGGAGGCAATTGTGCCGCCCCCCCCCCCCCCTAAAAATACCCACGGAGGATATTGTAGCAAATACTAAGGCAGATATCTGTCAGCTTCCACAGCAGTCCGCTAATGTAATTAGGATGAAAACAACTAGGTAAAGCTATCTCATACATAGCGGATATTTTCCCAACCGATACTGTGGCATTATTCCTACACTGCGTCACAACAACCTACTTCAGTACAATAGCAACTTTTATGAACAGATTGACGGGGTGGCTATAGGCAGTCCTTTTAATCCTGCTGTGTGTGGAGACTTTTGATCAACGGGTGCTGCAGACGGCCATTAAGAGACCAGCCAGATGGTATCGCTACGTCGGTGACACGTTCGTAGTATGGACACACTGAGCAGAGGATCTGGATGCCCTCCTCACACATCAATCAGCATTAAGCCGAAAATCCAATTTTCTATGAAGACGGAGAGTAATGGACAACTGAATTTTATGGATGTGTCTGTGATTAAATGACGGGACGGAACGTTGAGCCATAATGTATATAGATAGGTCACACATACGGACCGTTATCTGCATAAAAATACGAACCACCACTCTACGCAAGAAAGAGATGTAATAAAAACTTTGGTAGGCAGGGTGTACGAAATTGGTGAACCTGTTTATTTCAAAGATGATACTGAACATCTACGGTGAACTATCGTGAAGAATGGCTATTCTAGCAACGAGATAGATCGAGAACTTCGCTCTAGGCAGAGAATCAGAAGCAACGGCGAACAACAGCCGCCCAACGGCAAGGTTTTTCTTTCGTTCATCAATAAGGTCACAGATCGCATTGGGGAAGCGTTAAGCCAGTATGGCGTGGGAACTATTTTCAGACCCACCACGAAATTAAAAGAATATTTAAGATCCGCAAAAGATGCACGACATCCTGAGGTTACAACGGGGGTATAGAAAATTCCTTCTTGTTGTGGACAGGTTTATATTGGTACCACGAAGAGAAGTGTTAACACCCGTCTTGTTGAACATAAGAGGAATTGCCACCTGGGTCGCATGGATAAATCGGCCGAAGCAGAACATGTTTACCAGGCAGGTAAAATTCAGCGAGACGAGCGTCTCATCTAAAACATCGCTTTATTATGTGCGCATGAGTAGAAAGGCCACCGAGATTGATAAACACCGTAATAATTTTAACAGGAAAGAGGAAGGTGTAAAACTGGATAAAACTGGGATGTCAGCGTTGCACCGGAAGCTTGACGATCGATTTCTTCATATCGAGAACGTTGGCATTATCAGAGACAACCTCATAGCCGACGCCACGTGATGGACAGTGGCGCCCTCTGTACTGCGTATATAATCGGCGCTTCCTCGAGTTCTCTTCGCAGTTCGCCGCTTTACCTCGGAGGATGTCTCCCGCAGTCGGAGACGTAACGTTGAGGGAGAGTTTTAAACATCGACCACGTTCTATCAGCCCAGCAGTTTTAAGTGTTACTACAGATTGTTTGCGAAGGGATACAGTTTCTCAAAACTACGCTGCAAATGTCCTCTATCACAGGATGTGAATGACTGAAGAATCTAATATATGAAGAGGGAAAGAGGAGTCATTTTCAGTAACGTATGTCAAATTATGGCAGATGTAGGTCACTCGTTTAATTTTAGTCTAATAAGAGGTACAGCCAAATTTAAGAGTATACCATTCCTTTGTACGACCTGTTGTTACATGTGGGTCAGGAAGGCGGACGATGACAGAGACACGTATTAACAACTTAAGGGCATTAAAGAGAAACATCCTTTGAAAAATGTTATGGGCCTGTGAGAGAGGCAGAGGTCTAGAGACTAGGATACAACAACGAGCTGGCACATCTTATTCAGGCGAAAAATACAGTACAATTTATTACATGTAGAATAATACGCTGGTTAGGACATATGAAGAGCACGGCAGGCGAGTGGTGGCCCAAACGATAACGAAATACAGATTGTATTCCACCAGATTGAAATGACGACAAAGACGTCAAACATGTCCTTAAAAATATGGAGCCGAGGATGGAAGAGAATAACAGATACGCAAGGACTCAGATTGTTGAGAAGGGCTAGGTCCATCAAGGGCTGTAGTGTCAAAGAAGAAGAAGAAAAAAATTAATTTTAGTGAAGTAGTGGAACACCTCGTCTTTCAGCGAGCGATAACTTTGCACATCAGTCATCAGTGCCACCGAAGCCCTTTAATGTCAAATCTATTGTAGAGCTGGTTTAGTCTGGTGTTCTTTAATACAACTGTCTCGTAGCCACTGATGGAAAGTTGGAAATCTGTGGTAAGTTCCTATGGGACCAGACTGCTGAGGTCATTGGTCACTAGGCTTACACACTACTTAACCTTACTTAAACTAACTTACGCTAAGGACAACACTCACACCCATGACAGAGGGAGGATTCCAACCTCCTACGGGGGAGCAGCGCGAACAGTGGAAAGGCGCCTGAGACCGCTCGACTTCCCCGAGCGGTGCCACTGACGATATATCTATCCAGAATGGAACCATATTCTTATTTTTTCCTTCTATAAATTAGTTTTTATGTTTATGTGTTTCACTTTTCCATAGGATTTTCAATACTAGAAGACCCAACTCTTATTGCTGGTCTCAGTGATGAGTTCGAGGATACAGTTGGCCCCTGCCTTCATTTGCCGACGGTGGAACAACAGTCAAATGCGGCCGATAAGTTGAGAGACTTCTACTTTGGCAACGGCACCATTTCCTTGAATGATTCGGATAATCTGGTCAACGTGAGTACTCAATTAGTAATTAGTATCACCTTATGTCCTGAGAAACTTATAGACAGTTGCTTATTAAACGTTGTGTTGTATCTCACACAGAGTGTAACGAAAAGGTGTGACCAAACTTTCAGGAAACATTCCTCACGCACAGAGGAATAAAATATGTTACCAACTTTTGGTTCTTATATTCATAGCTAGTGTTTGTTGCTTCAATTTGAACGAAGGTAATGTTAACATGAAACTCACTTCAATGACTGTCTTAATATGCGTCTAACTTCCTTTCTTGTGCTGACATGTGAATAAATTCTCTGATCGTGTCGACATGTGGTTAACATCATTGCTCTACTAACGTCAAGCACATAGCTGCATCTGTTTACTGTTAATCAAGAACGTTGTTTCCAGTGGAGTGCAGTAGAAATGTACTCAGATCCGTGGTTGGCAGATGCCTGTTTGCTGTGCGAATTATCAGATGGTGATGACTGTGGAGCTCAACGTTTTTTTTACCTGAAGAGATATCCAAAACAATGGTGCTCAGAGAGGAGGACGCTTGCAGCAATTTACAATTGTTATAGGGGGCAAGGAATGTTTAAGCCATCTACTCGCGACTGGAGGAGGCCAAGAAGGAAGAGGATACCACATTTGGGTAGGAACTTATTCTTACACTTGACGACAACCCTAGTACAATCATTTGCAACAAGTAATGTTGACCACGTAACTGCCAGGAGAGTGGCCTGCTGTATTCGTGCCAAGTACAGAGTTTGCAGGCCCTACCAGCAGCTGATTTTCCCGCAGCGCTACACTTCAACCAATCGTTCATTCAACTATGTGTCCAGTCGCACGTCAGTGCAAATGTGCTTTTCACGGATGAGATTTAGTTTCCGCGTGAACATTACACTCAGAACGTATGGGCTGTCGAGCGTCCTCATGAAATTGTGCAGCAACGTTTTGGCTGCCATTGTTGGTGACTATTTCTTAGGCTCAACGGAGAAACTTAAACACAGTTTCTTAAAGAATACTCTATATGTTCTGCTAAGACATGTGCCTTTATGAGTGAGACAAAACATATACTTCACGCCCAATGGAGCTCCTCCTGACTTCAGTGTTAATGTTCGCACGCTTCTAAATAACAGTTTCCGCGACAAACGGGTGAGTAGAGGTGGGCCAATTCCTTGGGCTACATGCACCTCGAACCTAAACATACAAGACGTTTATTTGTGACGGCTTTCGAAAGCTGTTGCGTACTGAAGCCCAGTGCAAGATGTTCAGAGTCTTGGTACTTGTATTGTGGAAGATTGTGAAACAACCGATTCTCTAGGGGTACATCGAAGCATCAGAAATTCAGTGCATATGCGGGTTGATGAATGTATGCTTGCTAACGGTGAGCATTTTGAATATTTCAAACTGTGCTGATACGTTCTTGTCCTGTGTGTTTTCCATGGTTATTGCTTTAGAGAGTAGTAAAAACTGAACTCTAATATGAAAATAAAGCATTCACGTTCCCACGACAGTATAACACATTTTTCTCCTCTTAGTGTGAGGAATGTTTCCTGAAAGTTTGGCCATAGCATTTTGTTACATCCTGTATGGATAGTGACGTATTTGCTAAGACGTCGTGAAAATTTACTTTCACGTTGCATCCCATTCTTTGAAGTTGAGAGTTTAAAAACAACAAGATACACTGCAAGGTACGTGTACATCTTGCACGTACGAATGGCTGGACGCACAAAAATACATGAGAGCTGTCTAAGAGCTGTAACTAGACAAAAGTTCTACATGTCAGTATTACAGGAAACATTACCAACAGGTTAAGGGTTTGGTCACACACAATGAGTAAAGAAGTAATTACTATAATATTGTGACATTTATTTGATTACAATATGAAATACAGTAATATGAGTTATGCTGTAATTTCCTCAATAGAATAAGGAACTCTCAGTTTTACTGATTCACTCCTAAATTAAAAATAATATACTTCACAAACAATTTCATTATATTATTTGTAAATATTTTCGTGCGTTTGTAGAATAACTGACCACTTACTCTGTCTAATCAATGTGGGCCTGTGAAGCATCTTGCTTCTCGTGATTTTCCACTTCCCCAAGCTTTTCCATTTGACGAGTAACCTTATTTCGGAGGCGTGGATTGTTAATTATCCTCTCCATTAGAGAAAAATACTTCTTTTATCAGACCTTCCTTCCATGTAGTTGTGATGTTGCTGTGAAAAGATACTTATTCATACTCCATCCATTACGTTCTTCCATAAGACAACGTACCATTTTTATGACTGTCCCTTTCTGATATATGTACATGCCTTCTGGTCAAATGAATCAACTCCTGATTTACACTCTTTATAGAATAAAATTTTCTTATTGGTTTTTATGTTCTTCGGCTACAGTGGTGCTGTGGTGTAGCGTACTTACTATAGCAATATCGCCGAAGCCTTCAGTTGGAGTAGAATTTTCTATTTTTCTTGTTACACTACCCCTTGATAGACCGGGTGCAATTTTCATGATACTATGTACACGTATTCTACTCATCTGTGGCAGTGATTTACTCTAATGAGTTCCATCATGACGTATAAGGAAATTAGAAATCCTGTCTTCTGTATCATATAATTCTTCACAGTTTGTTTCCCTTGGGTTCATTATTCTGGCATCGGTGTCCGAAACTCTGCGGTCTCCTTGATCAAAGAGAGTTTGATCATCAAGTCATTCTGTAATTCATACCGCAGAAGATGGACTCTCAATACCCTAGTACAACGAGCTGTCACTGGACAATCACTTTAAACTTTCATAGTTATGTCATCATTGTCTTAACACAGTTCCATTGGTAAGTGTTTTTTATCAGTTCTTCGCGGTTAATGAGTGTTCCCTTAATGTCCCAATTTTTTCCTGTTTGTGACAGACCAGAGTTGGCTAAAAAGGTTTTATCCACCCGACGCAGACGTATGTCCTGACTGCACTCCTCTTTTAATGTGGACTGCATTTCAGCACTACGTTCAATAAGGTTTCGACTTATTAGTCCTCTAGTCTGTTATATTACAGATTTGGTGAGCGACATCTTTCACTACACGGCGTCCACTACCACTGTTTCTGCCCTATACATTTTAACTTCCAATGATACGCTCTAGTTCCCCATGTCTCTTACTGGGGCATGAGTGTCCATTAGCTCTGTTTCTGTCCTACAGGCCTTATCTGCAGTGAATTGTCCTTATTCCGTAGGTATTTTATTGGGGCATCAGTTTTGTGGCTTTTGACATTCAACTAAGATGTGTAAATTCAAAGTTTAGCCTTTCGTTTATCAACCTTTGAAGAGACTAAGAAATTAATCGGTTTACAGCTTGAGCGTTAAGACATCGTGCATTCTCTCTAGCCTTATGAAGCGAGAAATTGTGAGTAAATACCTGTTCCTTTTGCTCGCTGTTACGTGATTTGTATTAATAGAATTTTGTAAAACACACTTTTTGTATTCAATACAGGTTATCGCCCGAAGATCTGACTACAGTGATATGAATCGGGTTGTGTTGCCTAATAAAGGAACATATATACAGCTAATACGACCTTGAAGAAATGTAATTCATGTTCAATAAAATAATATTTAAGACTATTTTGGAGAATTTTAGAAATTTTTTTACACTAACACCTCAGCATTCTTGATACAAAATTTCGATGACTTGTGCTGATTTCAGTTGATAGTTTTTCCTCTTACAGATAGTATGGAAAACGTGTTCTAAGTAAAGAATAATGGTTATTCTGTTTGTGAAAGGAAACTGAGAATTAGACTTATCTTCATACGAGTACACGGTTATAGCTTTCACAGTACAAAGAGTTTAATGCTTCCAAACTGACAACTGTTATCAGTAATCTAGCTGTTTTAACCCACCATTAAGATAAAGGATAAATAAACTGCTGGAAGATGGCTGGTTCACTAGGGAGTTTAAAAGAACTTTGTCATGCACCAGACATGTAGGATTATAAAGCTCATAACACAAAATATTTAATTCGATTTTCAACGAATCATGTGTCTTTCCGAAGAAAATCAATTGTATTTCCAAGGATTGCACCGGACACCAACAACATTAAAGGAATGTTAATGAATTTATTGAGAAAATGAAAGGTTTCTGGCTCTAAAAGAAGTGTTTCATGCATCGAAGTTTAACACCACATAGGAGAAGCAGCCACATGAGACGTTATGGTTGTGAAATTGCTCTCAGAATTTGAGGTGACATGCATATTATACACGTAAATAAAATTTGAGCTCTAGCAAAGTGAGAAACTTAACACAGAATTTAAACTGTAGGAGATGGTATTTGTGATCGTGTTATTGGAAAGTTCAACTATAGACATGGTTTCCATCCATGGCGTTAGATGTCTTGTTGCTTGCACTTAGCTTTGATTATAAAAGCGGTTCAAAACCGGTGAGTTTCCTGCCTCTCCACAGGGGATGAAACCCTTGATCCATTGCGCTGCTAAAGCATCCATCTCATTGACTTTAGGACAAAAGAAAATGTTTAATGACGAATGTTGCAACGCTATTTTGAATTGCACCTCGGCAGTCCAAGACCATCAGAAGCTTTTGGATAGCGTGGACAAAGGCTAGGCGAACAATTAAAGTAGGGTTTCAGAAATTGATAAGTGGTTCCACTCTGGCAGTAAGTGTACTCAGTGTAATAAATTAATCAGAAAGATTTCTTGAAGTATGGACAGAACTGCAGTAGGAGCTACAACAGAGAAATTGTGTCCTTATCTTTGAAAGGCGTAAGGCATACCCTACGTTAGCTGGAAATTCCAAGGACGTTTCTACATTTTATTGTGATTTTATTGGCCTTGCCAATCATTGCGTACAGGGGGGAGGGGGGGGAGAGGAGAGACCATGGGCAGGTGTGCAAATCTTCTCTTTGTGCTACTGAATAATATACGACAGTGCACAACATGTATATCATGCAACAAATAGTGAGGAACTATGGATTAAACAAACAGATGATTGTATGAGCACTGTATTCATTACTTTGAATCGTTTCACATAGCATATATCAGCCAACAAAATTATTTTCACAATAGCAATAAACATAAAAAGTCACAGAGTAAACAGCTTTCAACTAATCTGCGTAATAGTACAACAATCTTCTACTATACACTTCGTACAGTAGCCTACGTGCTTCCTCAGATTCCAATCTATCTCAGTACAAAATTCCAGGGAAATCGGTTCAGATGGTTAGTCGTTAAAATATAACAGAACGAGTTAGCTTCGAGTTTATAATATTAGTATGAATACCACTTTCAATAACAATATCTTTTCTTCCGTGATCCGATTCTGGTTCCGATTCTTCGTGCCCCAAGCTATTCTGAAGTTACCTGCGAAAACCCCAAGAAAATATATCTAGTAATTTAGGAGAAATTTGTTCAAACCTTCAGACGTGACAGTTTTACAGATTTATTATTAGTATAAATATAGAGCTCTATACACTCACATAGTTCTATTCGGAAACATTTTGGCTCTTAAAACAGTATTTATTTTACTTTTTTCTTTGGTTATTTGAATAGGAATGATGATGACCTTATGGCATTACTGGTTGGGAGACACCGTCTGCAATTATTCGGCCGCCTAATGCAACTCTTTCAACTTTGCGACGCTTCGAAGACTTGAGCGTCTTTTTCGTGAGGATGAGATGAAATGGTTAGTACAAGACAAAGATCCAGTCCCCGAGTGAAGATAATGTCAGGCCAGACTGGAAACTGAGCGCGGGACCCAGTGATCTGAAGGCAACGATGCTAACCACTGGACCAAGAGCTGCGTACATTTTCATAGTATTGCTTTCACTGCTTAACGTCTTGTGGAATTATCGTGTTATGTGCAAAAGTTTTCGATTTTATGCTCGTCTTCCAGTATTATAACTTCAAATATACTGTCCAGTCACATTCAAGTGACCATACGTCAAAAGCCTGAACGATCACCTTTTGTAGCGTGGACGTCTGGGGGACGTTGAGAAAGAGTCAGTGAGATTTGAGATTCTGGAAGAAACTTACAGTGATGTGGAGCCATGCCGACCCCAATGGCTTTCTGTCGTTTCTCGTCCTACACGGCAACAGCAGTCTGAACGATGCAGCATAAAACGTGAATCATCTGAAAAGGACACCTGTCGGCATTCAGTGGACGTCCAGTTGAAGTATTGTCGGGAAAATCCCAAACGTCGTCGCTAACGGACAGCAGTCAGCATAGGTGCATGAACCAGGCACTTGTTTATGATAAAGCCATTTTGCCACGAACTATATACTTTAACCATAGAGGCATGCGAACAGTTTTCACTCGACACGGCTTGTATTGTATACCATCCACTGCTAGTGCTGCTACATGACGCTGCCAGTGTGTGTGGTTATTGCACGTTGACACTGAACATAGAAGTGATCACATTAATATGCATGGACTGTGTGTCTCTTCAAAGAATGGAGAAATGTGCAGAGAATATTGGTTTTATTTTTTACTGAAGTGAAACTATGGTCGCTAGTTTTTAAACATTTTCCTCATGTTTCCTTTGGTTTTAAGAATTCCACGCGGTTCCTGACCATAGCATGTGACGAAATTCTTAGTTATCTGATCTGAAGGCTAAGTTAATGTAAGCACATGATATTTCAAAGTACCCCAATGACAATACTTGTAGGACAGATTTAACTTGTTAGCTGCAAACTCATAGAAATTTAATTTGTTCTTGCCTCGCTTACAACTGTACAGTATATGTGTCAGCCAGACACATCTGTAGAAGGTACATGCCAATCGTGAGGGCATTAGGATGGCTTCTGGGGCTTACAGATGATATGTCTTATCCAGTTTCCGGGCAGAGTCGGAAAATTCGCTTTTACTCTTCAGCCTGCAGCTTCTTTTGATGCGAAACAGTTACAGATGCCACTCCATAGATCAGTCGAATACTTATTTTTCACTTACCCATCTGGGTATGCTGCATCTGTATCAATGACACCAGAAAGTAGTTAGGCTAAGTGCGATTAGGGCAAGCAGCTTTTGATAGATTCATGCGGCAGGCATAAGTGTTCTATGTCAGGATATGAGTGGATCACGACCTTGATTACTGGGAAGGCCCTGTACATTTATATACCTGATGGTGTGTGTGAAGTCGTGTTTCCCAAAGTAGTATTCGTAAAACAAAATTTAATTGTTTTTAATCAGTGACAAAGGATCTGAGGTAATATGCAAAGACGGGTCTAAAATGGGTACAACTATAGCTAGCTCTACAATATATGGCAGAGGTTGCTTTGCACCATTAGTAGTTATTATCTTTCACGTTTCATCTGCAAATGTAGCGAAGAAGAGCTGATTGCCTCCGTGCGTCTGTACCAGTCATAATCTTTATTTTATCCTTTTGTCCTTAACGTCCTTATGCAAGATGAACGTTGGAGGTAGAAGAGGATTTTTTTTAAAATTTGTGGTAAGAGAAGAGCCTATGGGACCAAACGGCTGAAGTCATCGTTCCCTAAGCTTACACACTGCTTAATCTAACTTAAACTAACTTACGCTAAGGACAACACATACACCCATGCCCAATAGAGAGACTCGAACCTCCGACTAGGGGAGCGCTGCGACCCGTGACAAGGCTCCCCAGACCACGCGGCTACCTCGCGTGGCATAGTAGAGTTGTTCTATAGTTTGCAGCAATGCTGGTTATGCCTTTTCCCGACGACAAACGTTCATCGCAGCCCATTCCTACTCAGTGAATTATTTTGCTCAATGTGGGATCTTCGGCAGTTTCAGAGATCACTATAGCTCGAAATAGTGGAAAGGGCCGTTAGTAGAGCTAGTATCTTCTCTGCGGAAACACACTACACTTTAATCTGCCAGGAAGTTTCATATCAGCGCACACTCCGCTGCAGAGTGAAAATCTCATTCTGGACACTTTAATGTGTTTAATATTAGAGATGTAAGAACTACGATGTTCTCCATTTCACATGTTTCGTTTCGGGCGAGGTGCCTGTCTATTGCAATGGACTTGCTGGTGCTGCATGAAACAAGGCAAATGGCTAACTTCAGATTTTTTTAGTGTCTGACAATCTGTTCACAACCTGTAGAGCGCTCGTATTTAGCTTAGAAGTGGCTCTAACGGATCTGAAAAGTGTACAGCTCTCGACAGAATGTAGTAATAAGTTTTTTCCATATATCTCTAAAATAATTTTGAAGTCGTATCAGGAGGCTTCATTTATGGTTGTAAGTTTTAGAAATTAGACCAAATAGTCTCGCATGAAATAATATACACTCCTGGAAATGGAAAAAAGAACACATTGACACCGGTGTGTCAGACCCACCATACTTGCTCCGGACACTGCGAGAGGGCTGTACAAGCAATGATCACACGCACGGCACAGCGGACACACCAGGAACCGCGGTGTTGGCCGTCGAATGGCGCTAGCTGCGCAGCATTTGTGCACCGCCGCCGTCAGTGTCAGCCAGTTTGCCGTGGCATACGGAGCTCCATCGCAGTCTTTAACACTGGTAGCATGCCGCGACAGCGTGGACGTGAACCGTATGTGCAGTTGACGGACTTTGAGCGAGGACGTATAGTGGGCATGCGGGAGGCCAGGTGGACGTACCGCCGAATTGCTCAACACGTGGGGCGTGAGGTCTCCACAGTACATCGATGTTGTCGCCAGTGGTCGGCGGAAGGTGCACGTGCCCGTCGACCTGGGACCGGACCGCAGCGACGCACGGATGCACGCCAAGACCGTAGGATCCTACGCAGTGCCGTAGGGGACCGCACCGCCACTTCCCAGCAAATTAGGGACACTGTTGCTCCTGGGGTATCGGCGAGGACCATTCGCAACCGTCTCCATGAAGCTGGGCTACGGTCCCGCACACCGTTAGGCCGTCTTCCGCTCACGCCCCAACATCGTGCAGCCCGCCTCCAGTGGTGTCGCGACAGGCGTGAATGGAGGGACGAATGGAGACGTGTCGTCTTCAGCGATGAGAGTCGCTTCTGCCTTGGTGCCAATGATGGTCGTATCCGTGTTTGGCGCCGTGCAGGTGAGCGCCACAATCAGGACTGCATACGACCGAGGCACACAGGGCCAACACCCAGCATCATGGTGTGGGGAGCGATCTCCTACACTGGCCGTACACCACTGGTGATCGTCGAGGGGACACTGAATAGTGCACGGTACATCCAAACCGTCATCGAACCCATCGTTCTACCATTCCTAGACCGGCAAGGGAACTTGCTGTTCCAACAGGACAATGCACGTCCGCATGTATCCCGTGCCACCCAACGTGCTCTAGAAGGTGTAAGTCAACTACCCTGGCCAGCAAGATCTCCGGATCTGTCCCCCATTGAGCATGTTTGGGACTGGATAAAGCGTCGTCTCACGCGGTCTGCACGTCCAGCACGAACGCTGGTCCAACTGAGGCGCCAGGTGGAAATGGCATGGCAAGCCGTTCCACAGGACTACATCCAGCATCTCTACGATCGTCTCCATGGGAGAATAGCAGCCTGCATTGCTGCGAAAGGTGGATATACACTGTACTAGTGCCGACATTGTGCATGCTCTGTTGCCTGTGTCTATGTACCTGTGGTTCTGTCAGTGTGATCATGTGATGTATCTGACCCCAGGAATGTGTCAATAAAGTTTCCCCTTCCTGGGACAATGAATTCACGGTGTTCTTTTTTCCATTTCCAGGAGTGTAGATGACTGACACACGCGGGAATTGGATTAAGACTTACGTAACTCTAATTAAAGCTTAAAAAAAAAAAGGTTGGGCCTCTGACAGTGCTGAAAAGAAGCCCTTGATAATGGAAGGGGCCGAAAGGGATACGAGACAGTGATAGACTGAGTATTAAAATTGGCACGTAATCTTAATTTCCGTTGTGCTTGCTAATCACTCTGAGCGATAATGTAGATTGTCTGCGTTAGATTAGACAGCTAACCTGTCTTATCTTAGATGTTTTAATTCAGCGTTGGCACGTAAGAAGTGAGGTATTCGAAGGCCCTAAGCAAAGTTTCGAGGAGCCTACTGTGACATCATATGTGCTGCGAAACTCTTGACTTACTCTAAATCGAAGTATCACGACAATGTGACCAGTGGTGGTGTAAGAGGCGCTCACAGAATTACTTATACACAATCAGAACTAGTTCTACATCTACATCTACATTGATACTCCGCAAGCCACCCAACGGTGTGTGGCGGAGGGCACTTTACGTGCCACTGTCATTACCTCCCTTTCCTGTTCCAGTCGCGTATGGTTCGCGGGAAGAACGACTGTCTGAAAGCCTCCGTGCGCGCTCTAATCTCTCTAATTTTACATTCGTGATCTCCTCGGGAAGTATAAGTAGGGGGAAGCAATATATTCGATACCTCATCCAGAAACACACCCTCTCGAAACCTGGCGAGCAAGCTACACCGCGATGCAGAGCGCCTCTCTTGCAGAGTCTGCCACTTGAGTTTATTAAACATCTCCGTAACGCTATCACGGTTACCAAATAACCCAGTGACGAAACGCGCCGCTCTTCTTTGGATCTTCTCTATCTCCTCCGTCAACCCGACCTGGTACGGATCCCACACTGATGAGCAATACTCAAGTATAGGTCGAACGAGTGTTTTGTAAGCCACCTCCTTTGTTGATGGACTACATTTTCTAAGCACTCTCCCAATGAATCTCAACCTGGTACCCGCCTTACCAACAATTAGTTTTATATGATCATTCCACTTCAAATCGTTCCGTACGCATACTCCCAGATATTTTACAGAAGTAACTGCTACCAGTGTTTGTTCCGCTATCATATAATCATACAATAAAGGATCCTTCTTTCTATGTATTCGCAATACATTACATTTGTCTATGTTAAGGGTCAGTTGCCACTCCCTGCACCAAGTGCCTATCCGCTGCAGATCTTCCTGTATTTCGCTACAATTTTCTAATGCAGCAACTTCTCTGTATACTACAGCATCATCCGCGAAAAGCCGCATGGAACTTCCGACACTGTCTACTAAGTCATTTATATATATTGTGAAAAGCAATGGTCCCATAACACTCCCCTGTGGCACGCCAGAGGTTACTTTAACGTCTGTAGACGTCTCTCCATTGATAACAACATGCTGTGTTCTGTTTGCTAAAAACTCTTCAATCCAGCCACACAGCTGGTCTGATATTCCGTAGGCTCTTACTTTGTTTATCAGGCGACAGTGCGGAACTGTATCGAACGCCTTCCGGAAGTCAAGAAAAATAGCATCTACCTGGGAGCCTGTATCTAATATTTTCTGGGTCTCATGAACAAATAAGGCGAGTTGGGTCTCACACGATCGCTGTTTCCGGAATCCATGTTGATTCCTACATAGTAGATTCTGGGTTTCCAGAAATGACATGATACGCGAGCAAAAAACATGTTCTAAAATTCTACAAGAGATCGACGTAAGAGATATAGGTCTATAGTTTTGCGCATCTGCTCGACGACCCTTCTTGAAGACTGGGACTATCTGTGCTCTTTTCCAATCATTTGGAACCCTCCGTTCCTCTAGAGACTTGCGGTACACGGCTGTTAGAAGGGGGGCAAGTTCTTTCGCGTACTCTGTGTAGAATCGAATTGGTATCCCGTCAGGTCCAGTGGACTTTCCTCTATTGAGTGATTCCAGTTGCTTTTCTATTCCTTGGACACTTATTTCGATGTCAGCCATTTTTTCGTTTGTGCGAGGATTTAGAGAAGGAACTGCCTCACTGGGAATCGGAGATGCGACCTGCATAATTTGAAAAGACTATTGCATGTTTTGAATAATCTGATCTCAATAAGAGTCTTATCCGACCTTTAAATCGCTAGTATCGTTCTGCCGTGTGAACGACAGTATGTTTCCTCCAGTTCGTGCTGTATAGAACAACAAACAAGTAATCTATCGTATATGACTTTTTTCAACAGATTTTATGTTGTTTGGCCACAAACATTTCCAAGTGCAAATATCTCTCACGATATTTCAACCGTTGTCTTTACTGGATGCCGGTTTTATGTAGTTAGTGCACATTTGATATTGGACAGTTGTATGTATACACATTCAGGTTTGGTTATTTATTTATTTATTCTTCATAATTATAGCCTATTGTCTGAAAAGCTGAAATAGGCCACAGAAGCCACATTTCCTTGGATAGTAATAATTTATGTATTAACTATTTATTTAGTTATTATCTCTCCATCTGCAGAGTACGTAATATAGCTTGGATGGAAGCATGCTGGCTTGCGGTTGACTGTCTCTTGATGCCTTCCTTGGCCTTCACGGATACTGCGGCTATAGTTTCGTTCAAGATTCGCCAGGTCGACTCACTCCTTAGTGCTGCTTTGGGATTCAACAATGTTAAAACATTACATCCATTATCCGCCGCATCTTCATAGAGCGCGCAGCGCACAATGTGCGTTCCGGTGTGCCCACACCTGCGCAGGCGCAGTTATCATTCACCCGTCTTCTGATTTTGTATCGATACGTAGCATAAGGGCCATGGCTAGTCACATAATGTATCAATCTACTCGTCGCGTTAACAAATCTCATTTATAACCCCTCGCTGATGCTTGTGCATGAAGTGTCCTACTCATTTTGCCACAGTTGGATCTTTCATTGTCTTTTCCGAACTGGCCTCAGTTCCAGGCACATTTTGTTCTTCCATTTGATTGCCTTTCTTTAACCAGTAAAAGATTCCCTTTCCATAATTTCCAATTTCAGTAGATCTTCCTAGAATTATTAACCAAGCATCATTCGGGGTAGTGCAAGAGGCACCCGTTAATCTTAGTAGCGCTCCTCATTCTACTCTTCTCATTAACAAGGATGGCTTCAGTAGCTTGATCTTGTAATGTTTTGCATAATATTTTTTCAAATATCTTACCGAGAACGTACGAAAGACAAATTATTCTGTAGAATTTGGGTATCATTGGATCCTTGCCCTTTACTAATTACTTGAACTTCAGGGTTCTCCAAAGGTGCAGGGACCCTTCCCTGCAAGGGACACTCGTTGTACAGTTCACACAAGAAACTACCCTATTGTTCACATAGGGCTTGTATTACTTCGCCATGGCTCCCGTCTGCTCCTGGAATTTTTTTCTTTTTCAGTCTTAAAACTATATGCCTAATTTCTTCTTGTTCCAAGCGGTACACAAGTTTATTGTCCACATTATCAAGCCTTCCCATAACATTTTTCGTAACCCGTGCTGAACATCTGTCTCCACTTCTTCTTCATCGCCAGAAAGTAGTTTTCCATTGCCTGGACAGCTGACTATTCCAAACTTTCTGTTACTGTCCCATCATTCATTCTGACCTTCGATAATACTATTGGTGTTCGTATTTTCTCGCACACTATTTTTTATGGTACACTCCAAGGATGGATTTCCGAGTTAGCCTCCTCGAATTGCTTTCATTGTCCTATTTTTGTTTCCCAAAACTCTCCCTTAAAGCTTTGTTTACCATACCTTTATTTATGAAACGTGCGGACTCTTTCTTCTTGGGTCGTGCTGCTCTGGTACACCTTCCTGGCTCTTCTCGTTTCACGTCTTAATTTCTGCTACCTCTCGATCCAGATGCAAGTTATTCCTGACCTCTGCTGACAAGTATTGATACCTCCATTGCTCTATGTATAGCCACTGGCATTTCTTGCGCCTTAAAATTTGCATTATCACCCAGCGATAGACTTCCTGGACACTGAAACACTCTTCTTAGTTCTTCCCAGTCAGCATCCTTGATTGGGCCTTATGCGCACGTTTTCTGTGGCGTCTTGGATTTCCATTCCAGTGATGGTAAAGTGTACGATACTGTGTTCACTCGATGTCACTGCACTCTCAAACATGTAACCCTTGATACGACGCGCTGCTGCCGTATTTGCTAATGTGACGTCAGTATATGACCTTGCTTCGATCCTCGATACATAGGTTTCCGGATTGTGAGGCGCATTCAATACTTGTAGCTTGAGTTCGATAATGGCTTATTCACGTTGTCTTCCACGGCCATCAGTCATGCAGAAATGTCGCACTACTGACTTCACATTTGTGTCAGTGGGGAACACGACAGTCTTAGCAGATATTCGTCGATCTCAAAACCAAACTGAAAATACATTAAACTGGGATGCAGCCCTCTCTTCCGGTTTTTTTACATTGCGCGTTCTGAACAGTACTGTGATATTTTTGTCAGTGTTATGGCCTTGTGTAACGCTATTATTGCTACCATAAGACGTTTCCCTTTTGTGACTATCTAGGCATTTATCAGCGTGGAGGTGATCATTCCTGCCCTTGTATACGGTCTCATGGCTTTAAGCAGTCCTCTCTTGATCACCATTAGGGATGATGGGTATATATTCGACAATCTTGCCCTGCTCCCCTGTAATCCCGTGCTATATTACCATGCGTCATCACAGGGTGCTTGTACAACGTCTCTAATGAGAATGATTCATGTCCACTGGCAGAAACTGCGTCAACAACGTCTCTAGTTATCCACAACTGTTGGCAGATTGTTCACTCTGAGATGGATTCTATCTACGAAATCAGATACGGAAAAAGTAGTATACTCTTTTTTTTTACCTTTATATGTCTTAACGCTATAGTAAGCGTCATCGGCTCTTCCAGTCTAGTGAGATGCATAACGTTCTCTATGCTTTCATAAATCTGTCGCGGATCTGTTCTGGTTTGTGTTTTATTGTTTATTTCCTTGTAGTATGAGTTTGTTTCCTGTACGAACTGCACTGAGTCTCGTACCGTTTTTGTTGCAGATTCACGTCCTACATCGGCGGATCTTCTTTTACTTGAGTAGACAGTGTATTCCTCAGGATGTGTGTTGTTGCATTCTACGTACAACTGCCCGGTTTATGTCACCAAAACCTTATCGCCTGTATCATTCGTCACACCTACATCTGCCTCTGTTTTTGCTTCTCTGCTATGCTACCTAGTTCTGACGTTTCGGCAAAAACGTCTTTGCTACTTTTTCGTAAGCGCATGATGCTCTGCTTCGGTCTGTGTCGCACGTTCTTTTCTGTGCTACTTACTGCTCACTTTTTGTCAGAAATTCCTCGCTCTTTCGGGGTTCCTCCTCCACCTCGATGGTGATTTATGTTTCTTACATAGACGGCACTTGATGATGTCATTAGAGTCCTCATTTCTCTCTAGTGTTACGACAGGAGTACCGATAATCCGTTCTTAAAATCTGCCTTGTTAGGAGGGTTTGATAATGTGACAATCATCTATGTTCCCTGTGCACATTATCCTCTGTATTTAAATGGCATGCACACTGCTGCTTATTTGATTTTATTACAATCTTGTCCGGTATGACCTTCTTCGCCACAATGTCAAAAATTGCTACTTGTTTATTACTATATTTTGCCGAATGACCAAGATCTTGAAAAGGAACGCACCGTCTCGCTTCTAGATACCTTCACTGAAACCGAATGAAACTCAAGATATACTTTTTGTCTTTTCATCAGAGCTGTTCTAATCTCAGGGCACACATAAAGTACTTGACGGACCACTTTTCTTCCCCTTGGTCCCGACCTGGAACACACGTCTCACACTTCAAAGCCGCTTTCGAAGCATTTCTTAATTTTTCAAGGTTCTCCATGTATATTGTGTCTTTGCATCAGTTTCAAATCAGTGTCTCTTGCACCTTTTTGTTGTTCATTACATTTCCCGTGACACTTTGCGTAGCAGATTCCATGATGACTACATTATTGCTTTGCTTTATCTTCCTTGTGCAAATTTTCTCCTTGGCGGGTTTTATTAAAGTCATTATGTCTTGATGCACTACCTTTGCCTCTTCATTTGTTCTTGACTTTACGAGCAGATATTTCTTGCATTGTTTGCGCTGCCGCTATTTTAGTTGCAGCAGTTGTTTCGGTTACATCTCTAGTAGGTCACGCCTTGAGCTCCGCATATGCGTTTGTTTTCTAGTTTTTGTGAATTTTCTCTATAACTTTCGTTTCCTTTTTGTAGTTGTTCCAACCTTCCAATTAATAACGGCTGCCCTATTGCCCATTGAGATGTTTTCTCATTTAATGTCGTTTCCATTTCACTTGCTCTTGTCTGTATCACCTTTTTCCCAAAACATTAATCTTCAATAAATATCATCAAATCTTCAAGCTTCTGTTGTATATTCACCGTTAATCTAGTCCTTCAACTTTTCCCTTCGGCATCAGCTTTGGTTGCCAGTTCTTATCAAAACGTAAATGAAGGAAGACAAGATAAATTAAACATACCGTTGCAACTTTCAGACAATTGGGGATCAGGAAGTCATTGTTGGGTTGTTCAAAAAATCATATCGCCAGTTGTTTAACCTGATCTAAGGAAAATGTGTTCTAGTAAATAAATTATTCTCCGGAACATTCAATACATTATTTCGACACTACCACGATACTATTTTTTTTCATTTTCTCACTCGTTCAGATGGTGTTGTAAGATCTTTCTACTGCCAGCGTTATACTCATGAAGCTGTAACGTATTTAAATGATTTTCCCGTTGTTGCAGTTTAACAACGATATTGGAACCTTCGAGCCCACTGATTCGTTGATAAGAAAATTGAACAGTATCTCCAACGTGACTATTTATTATTACACCTTCGACTACGCAGGAGTGAACGTGCCTACTTCACCGTGGGGTAAGCTCTACATTAATTTGTATTCTATTGCACAAACACAGACTCGTAAAATAGAAAAGGCTTTAACATAAAACTTCCTTGTAATTTAACGTGTTACTAGTTAAAAGTTAAGCAAATATAAAGTAAATGAGATCCACAGCAGCTTTTCTACATGTTGACAGAGAAATTATTTTTAATCAGACTATATGTTTTTAGGAACTTTGATCACTCAGCCGAAATACTTTTACGGACAGTTTTCACAAGTCATTTCACAGACAAAAGTCAAAAGTTTTGCGCCCCGTCAAGGAGGACGTCATTAGCTACGCAGCATAAGCGAGTCTGGGGACAGGCGGCGAAGGAAAACGGTTTTTAAGGAACCATTCCAGCCCTATTATTAATCTCAATCTGGATGTCCATAGTGAGATCTCAATCGGCGTCCTGTCAGATACGAATCTAGTGTCTTACCATGGTGCCACCTCGTTCGGCAATTGTAAAATTGAGATTGTGATAAAACAGGTCACTGTTACCATCAAAAGGGGGGCATTTCAGACCTGTCTGATTATTTTAAGGCGCCGTACAGCTGCTGATAGTACATCTCTTTATCATTTCTGTGATTTTCGGATAAAGGACATGTCGCGAGGTGGAGGGTGTAGTATACGGCCTGATATATCTTGTAACGGACACTACCGGATATTTTATAAGTAAATTCGTCTTTGATGTCTAATGCTTTTCTTGTGTCCGCCTGCTTGGCTGGGTGATAACATGCTTGACTCCCGTGCAAGCGGGCCCGGGTTCGATTCCCTGCCGGGTTGGAGATATTCTCCGCTCGTGGACTGGGTGTTGTATTGTCTTCATCATCATTTCATCATCATCATCACAGGTGCACGGATCGCCCAGTGTGGCGGGCAATGAAATAAGACCTGCACTTAGCGGCCGAAGTTCGCCGAATAGGGGCCTCCCGGCCAAGAATGCCATACGCTCATTTTCATTTTGTTCCTTCCTAGTGGCCTCAGATACTGACTTTGGACACATCTCTGGTGGTCTCAGGTGGAGTAAGCGAACCCAATATGCCGGCTCCCTAACTCAGATTAAGACGTTCATTTCCTGAAGAGTATTTAAGATTAGCTCCAATCCGTAACGGTGCAGTACAGTAACAATAAAGTTCTTCTTTTAATCTTGGCCGAACAGCAGAAATAGCGCGGTTAGCTACAAATCACCTGGAAAAATTAAGTTACCAGTACAGAAAGCATGAGTGGGGACCTAGATTTAGAACCTGACTGCCTTAAAAATGGTTCGGCCGCTCCGGATGCACCTTACAAAACAAGATGTTAGAACAGAGAATAAATGTCTGTGTTGGCCTCACGTAGCGATTTAAAAACTGCACACTGCACAAAGTTGCTGAAAACAAATAACCTCATTTTCATATTAATTTAATCTATAAAATCTCAGCTTGCGAATTGCAATATTTTTTAAAGTTTTGTTCCGACGGCTGCCAGGTAATAAAGAGTAACTCAGTCCTATAATCAAGTAGTCACGCGGCAGAGCTTCCTACATTATTTCAAACACTGCTGCCGGTTGCTTTTGCGACACCGCCGATGAGCGAAGCACGAATACCCACTAACGCCGCAACGTAGTATAACGTCTTGTAACTTGGAGCACTTGCGTGCTGCGAAAACTCACACGTTTGCAAATATGACAGCTCCTATCAGCTCGTACCCAGTGGGGAGCTCTGGAGCGAGCCACGAAAAGCCAAAGGGATGAGTAATGTGGAACAAATTGGCCCCCCCCCCCCCTCCAATAAGCCTACTCCTGAAGAGTAGCAATAAATGTATTAACATTCGAGCCTACAGGCTCAAGGTATTCAGTGGTGCAGTCATTTAGTCTGCATCTTCAACTGGAGAGAATGAGTGTCTGTGTTCAAGGGAAACCATACTAATATTTAGGATGATGGAAGTCTGCTCGCTGCATGTCCGCTGACAACTTGTCAAGTTGTGGCCAGAAGCACTGCTGCACAGGGAACCTTTTCCGGTGAGAAAAGCCGATGTGTGGCCAACCTCTGCCCTTGGCCAACGGACTGCAACCTTTCTGCAGTCGAACTGAGGGTGGTGCGTCCTCGCGGCCTCCTAGCCATCTAGACGTCATCGGCTACCGTACCTGTCGACCGCTGGTGCGTGACCGGTGCCGTTGCTGCTCGGCATCTAACATACAGTGTCGGCTATCGCAACCAGCACACTACATGCAACAGGTAAGCCTGTGGGTGCATAGCCGGTCAAGATCCGGAGGTTGTGAGCGGGCTGCACTCGTTTCTCCACCTGCTCGTGTACCACACGGCTGCTAAATCCGTCCACGACCATGGGTAGCGGACGTCAAGAGCGCCATCGACATAGCGCCGGCATGCGTGCTGGATGGCCTGGAGAATGGCCGTCGCGGTGTACATTGATGCTGGGAACAAACACACGTTTATGCTACTTCTGTTTCACTGCGCGGCCGAATAACTTCCTAACAGCCTTAAAAAAATACTGATAGTAAACGTGAAATCCGTGATGCAATAACAGATCGGTGTGTCTGGAATGAATACATAACAACACCTCACTACTACAGTCTTATATTTGTCCGTCTTTTCTTGCAAACAACCCTTAGTTTTCAATGCTGTCCCTCTTAGACTCACATTCATATCAGTTTCACAAGTACTGGGTTCCCTGGACCATGAAGCTGGATATCAGCTCAGACGTTCTTTCAAGTACACATGTAATAACTTTTTTCACAATTATTAATAAATGAATTCTTGCCTCTTGCCTTCCCTCTTCCATCACTCAATGACAATCTGAGATTCATTATCCTAGGTTTTCATTTGAAATTTAATACTTTACCACAGAATAAAAAAATTATATGTGAATGGATCATTATCGCGTCAAGATTGCTGCACTGCCGGCTTAAAACAGAATGCTGAAATATCTACAGACAAAAGTGGGTATTAATTCCTCTATCAATAGAAAGCATACAACTTCCATCGTCATATGTCAGGGAAAAGATGTAGCCAAAAATTCTACAAAATTGTCCTCCTGATTACGGAAAGGGTCGATGACTTGTATTGAGATACACGTACACCAGTCTCATGTGGCAATAAAACGCACCAGAACGAAAATGTAGTTTCAAATTTCGCGTTTAAAAAACGTTTCATGCAGGAAGATCGTGCAGCGATACCATCAACAGCACAAACTCCCGTGTGGAGGACACAGAAATGGCCATCTCTAGCGCTGAAAAGCAACCTAAAGAGCTGAACAAATTTAATTCAAGTCAAGATGAAATCCAAATTCGGTTTCAGAGAGAGTACTCCTCCACACTGCCCTTATACTCAGCCTGCATTTATTGTGAATCTCTGACCCAGCAGAAAGTCCCAAGCGACTGGAAAATGGCGCAGTGATTCCCGCACGCAGGGGTATAAACGATAACTATTTACAACGTACCATAGTAGTGTAGTGGAAGTCGAGACTCACAGTATAATGCAAGACACATGCGGACTGTGGAAATGCCTCAAAGTGGCCTAGAATAGCCACCTAAGCTACAGCGCACGTGCGCAGAAAGGGTTTTCCAGAATCCTTTTGCTTTCCTTCGTCACCGGCTTGGTTAGTTATTTCGATAACATCATTAATTTAAACTTTTTCGTGAGGGAAATGAATGAAAAAAAATGTTTCAGTACACGTTATGTAACAATTAATTAGTGTAAAATTCGATTTAAAATTAACCTGTGTAAGCCTGGTGGTTTGTGCTGTTAAAATTCACGATAATTTTTAAATGAATTTTAAACAAACAACAGTTTTACAATTTTGTAAATGCAAAAACAAGTGGTTTTAATATTCAAGGACGAATTTAGCCAAAATCTCGGGCGATGCTCATGTGGCGTAGCTTGGATGTTTCCTGGCTTCATAGACCACATGTACCCCACATCAATTTGTTCGTTTCTACAGCATCTACTCCAGAGTCACAAACGTACATTTCGTTTAAGGACCACGAAGACAAGAGAAATCGGGGTTCGTTCGAAAGCATATAGACTGTCTTTTCTCTCGCTCCTTTTGCGATTGGAATGTAGTGGAGAATGAGGGGAAACCACAAATGTCAATAATTACCTGCCAGTATCCTTGCTTACAGCATTTTCAAAAATCTTTGAGAAGGTAATGTACTCAAGAGTGGTTAGCCATCTCAACAGTAATGGGATACTTAGTAAATCACAGTTCGGATATCAGAAATGCTGCTCCCTGAGATGGCAATATACAATTTCACTGTCCACATGTTAGAGTCTTTAAATAGTAAAATGTCACCATTATGAATATTCTGAGACTTATCCAAAGCATTTGACTGTGTGAACCATGACATTATGTTAGAGAAATTACAATTCTATGGTCTAAATGGAACAGCATATGCGTGGTTTAAGTCATATCTACAGAACAGGAAGCAAAAAGTCTCTGTATATGCTTCAAGTGATTCAAAGGAGTTTGCCACTTCATCTAATGGGGTGAAATTACATTAGGTGTTCCACAAGGTTCGATCATGGGTCCTCTCCTGTTCTTGATATATGCGAATGACCTCCCTTCTTATGTGAAACAAGATGCTGAACTGACACTGTTTGCTGATGATACAAGCATAAATATTAATCCAGTAATAGAAAGTCCGATAGAAAATGGTACAAATAAGGTCTTTGGAAAAGTTATTAGTTGGTTTGCTGCGAGTGGGCTTGCTCTGAACTTTGAAAAAACACAGTACATCCAATTTCCTGCTGCAAAAAGTATAATTCCTTCAATAAACATAACACATCAAAAGAAGTCAGTAGCCAGGGTACAGCATACTAAGTTTTTGGGTGTACATATAGATGAGAATCTTAATTGAAAAATTCATATTTTGGACCTCCTAAAGTGACTAGGTTCAACAACTTTTGCAATCAGAATAATTACCAATTCTGAGGATGTAGAAATTAGTAAGCTAACATACTTTGCATACTTCCACTCTCTGATGTCATATGGAATAACATTCTGCGGCAACTCAACACTTAGGCGAAAGGTATACACTGCTCAAAAGAAAGCAGTTAGAATAATGTGTGGGGTTCATAGTCGCACATCTTGTAGGCATTTGTTTAAAAGGTTAGGAATTCTTACAACTGCTTCACAGTACATTTACTCAGTAACGAAATTTTTTCTCAACAACATGGACCAGTTTGAAATCAACAGCGACATTCATGATTACAATACCAAAAAAAGGAAGACCTACACTATCCTTTACTAAACCTATCTTTGGCACAGAAAGGGGTAAAATATGCTGCTATAAAAGTTTTTGATAAATTACCAGATGAAATAAAATGTATGGCAGACAGCACTAATAGTTTCAAAAACAAATTGAAATCATACCTCCGTGACAACTCCTTCTATACCATAGATGAATTCTTGAATATGACTAAATAAATCTGGACATATAATATATGCATTTTGTGCCATTTTAGATATATAATATATAGAGAGATAATAGAAATATACATTGTAAACAAAAAAATTGTTTCCTGTGTGCATTTCTTGGCATTTGACATGTTCCACATCATAACGATTTTTCCGTGCTGTTGATCAATGGAAAACGTAACTAAGTAACTAATTAACAGTGGTGCAAGGTAAACTCCGCGACGCACTATATATGTGTATTCATGTAGGTAACTGCCATGGATTTCTATCGGTTGAGAAAACAAGCCTCTGACTTAGTCTTTCTGCTGCTGTTGACTGTACCGTTCACGTGCAAAAATTAAATGAACTGTTTTTGTTTCGGAATAATTTAATTTATAGTGCATTTTTCAGTTTTCCTGGCTATACTATATCGCGCTAAAACCCATGGATTACTATTCTGGACCTGTGAGAAGGATTTAAAACGGAAAATCTTTGCCATTTTCAAACTCATGTAGGTAACTGCCATGGATTTCTATCGGTTGAGAAAACAAGCCTCTGACTTAGTCTTTCTGCTGCTGTTGACTGTACCGTTCACGTGCAAAAATTAAATGAACTGTTTTTGTTTCGGAATAATTTAATTTATAGTGCATTTTTCAGTTTTCCTGGCTATACTATATCGCGCTAAAACCCATGGATTACTATTCTGGACCTGTGAGAAGGATTTAAAACGGAAAATCTTTGCCATTTTCAAAGTGAATCTGTTAGCTCACATAAGAAATCCTGATCCCTACCTTATAATAGAGGTTTCAGAACATATTGAATTAGAAGCTGAAATTGTCGTCGATCAAAGAATGGTCAGAAAACCACAGAGCTTTACTTCTTGGTGATCATAAGGTCATGCCTTCCTCAGTCTTGGACCAACTTAACCAGCGAGTTGTAAGAGATAAGACATGTATCTCTGACGTCCAATCACTGTGTAGCTTCAGTTTTCCACATAATATAGAAATGAGATGAATTGACGCATAAACCCTAAGAACGACTGAGAACTGCACCGGAAACAATCGATTTGTCGTCTGATACTTGCAGAATCAGCCTGCGAGTAACAGTCTTGTTGAACTGTTTATTAAAAAAGCAGTTATGAATATAAATCCCTTAAAAAATGCTCAGTTTGCAATGTATGAATATAAATCCCTCCAAAAATGCTCAGTTCGCAATGTAATGAGTATGGTGTGATACGGCTAATCCAGATAACTATTAGGAGAGTACCAATAATGACCACGAAACTTGGGGCCCAGTTTGTAGGTATGCTGCAATGCGCTAAATGGGTAAGCATAAGAACAGAATTCGTATAAAAATTTACGTCTGTACTCCTCATGTCACAGTACAGTGACTGGTGTGTGACCTTAACTTTTATTTGTCGCTAAAGAACTTCTTTATAGTCACATCTTTGAGTTCCATGTAATCATCTATCTAGAGTTTGTTAGTGGAACTAGACCAAGACCAAATCTTAAATGTAACAATGTCTGCAAAAGAGTATTATGTAAAACCTGTACTTTGATATTCTCATCTTCATTAGTCTCTCTACGAGATTAATGAAAACAACCATTTTTGCAGGCGTCGTACATGGCGGAGAACTGCCGTCTCTCTTTGTGCGGAAGGATACTGAGTATAATTTGGATCCTGAGTCCGAGGAGGACCGAGTACGGAGAAACGTGTTACGTCTCTGGACCAACTTTGCAAAATACGGGTACGTGTCTATGAAATAAATGTAGACTAAGGAGTAATCTTTAATTCTGCTCCTTTTTTCTGTGTTTAATATTGTTCGCGTGTTTCTGCCGCTTTCGCGTGAATGTTATGTTCAATCTTGGTTGTTGTAATAAATATACCTCTGGCGTTTGTAGTTCGTTTTCCCATGATTTCTTTGAATTATTCACACAACAGCAGTTACCTCCTACTGTAATCATTTCATTTTTCTTTTGAGACGATGACTCTTTTACAATGCCCTATATGCCTATGAGGCTTTGCGTTTCAATTTCTTGACTGCAGATGAACATCAGAAATAAAAAAAATCTTGCATAGTTCGTTTTACTTCTGTTAATATCCTTTTAACCACATACAATTATTAGGTACAGGCTCCTGTGTAATGGAGGTTAGTCTGCATTCTCAATGCAGTTCAGTAGAATGCACCTAGTCTCCAATCGTCAACGGGAACTGCGGCGTTTGTACACTGTTCGGACTGCCACCACGCCTGGTAAGGTAACGTAACATTAAGCACACGTCATGTGTATAGTGTCCTTTGACGGCAAAAATTTAAAAATTTTCCGACAAGAGCACGGGAAGCTGATCGCCTAACTGCAGTACATCACAGCGACTACTTCCAAACATACTGTCACTATATCAAGTACAGAACAATGAATAGAGGCATCGTAGAGATTTGCCGCCACCAATTATGGTTCGTAGGTGTGGCGATTTTCAAAGAACGAGGTGCTGCGGCAAAGTTGGTACCTAGGACGAAAACACAAGTAAACATAGTCGCCGCCAGAAGCAACGAGGAATGAGAGACGATGGCGTAGACACGCCCAGAAGAGTTTCCACACGCTACGACATCAGCTCGCTTACTAACGGCAGAGCGAAGTGCCGCTCAGCCCAGTCAACAATCATCACCGAATATGACAGCATCGTCTTTCTACCGAGCCATCAGTGCAACAATTGTGTTAGACGGTACTCTGCATAAATTTTCAATTGTACACTGTGAGAAGAGACTACTATCATACTCTGTATCAAGTGATACAGATGTTCTGTGACAGTAGTAAATACTCACGACATTGCTGTGCACATGGATGGTAACAAAGCAAATTTTTTTTTATTTTGTTCAATTCGAAAAAAAAGTGATCTAACATTTTGTATGTTGCACTATCAAATCGGCAGTAAAGCTAAAAGCCCACCACTGTACTGACGAGTGTTGTTTCGTCTAGTACAAGAGTAGGTATTCTGAAGAGAATCAGACAGAGCTTCGTGGTGTTTTTAAAAGACAAGTAGAATGACTGGGTCGAATGAACAGTACGTAACCATGTCCACACGACAAATAATGTCTTGTGTAACAGAGATAGAACAGAACTTGGATCAATAGCGTCGAGTTCTCTCAGTCGGAGAGTTCAGGATTTTGCTGACATCTGATAATCACCCTACAGGAGTGAGGAGACCTGTAATCCCCGGCACATCAGTAAGGTGGCTCACTATTAATCTGGTTCGCAATTACGATGTCAGCCGCCTATCAAAGCGAGGGAAACCTGGGAGCTGTGTCCTATGGAGACATATCATTCAGCCAGAAATTCATTTAAGGCGATGTATATCAGCTCGCCATGTCCATCTCGTTAACATTTTTCTCCAGGGAACCTGAACATACTGAACGTAATACCATACTGTATCTTCTGACGTGAATCCGATTGAGAAAACTTGGAAAAACTTAAGACTTGCAGGAATTCGCGCAAGAACCTTCTTCGCGTAATGGATGACCTCGGTAGAGCCGCAACCGAAAGAGGGGGACAGGCATCAAAAGTCACATCTCGACCACCTAAGCATATCCCAAGAACGTTTTGAGACCTGATTATAAAAAGAAAAAAAAACATAGAAAAGTTATAATAGTGGGTTTAATGCTTCAGGTGTTCTTCAACCCCCCTCCCACCGCCACCACATGAGGAAACCGCTCAGAACGTTCATATAACCAAGTAAAACTGCCAGAAAAGCCCTTCTTGGGGATGTCACATTGGCTTCGAGGTCGGTTATGTCTTTAACACGTTAACATTTCTTGTGAATTTCTGACTATCGGTTTGTTATAGTTTCCTATTGATAACACCAGTTCTCGTAAAGCATGATGATTTTTTACAGAAACGAACTGTCGGCGTTTTGTATTTCAACCCAGTCGTGGGAGGCATCCACGCGTCGTTGGTTTTGTACGGGGACAACGTGTGTGCGAAAATCTTTGCATACACTTTTATCCTCTTCAAAATATCCTGGAGAATTCTTGAACGCTTGATTTAGATATGTTTCCCCATTGAGACTGGTGACATAACAATGCTGACACACTACCACCCCAAATACACAGCCGGCCGCTGTGGCCGAGGGGTCCTAGGCGCTTCAATCCGGAATCACGCTGCTGCTACTGTCGCAGGCTCGAATCCTGCCTCGGGCATGGATGTGTGTGATGTCCTTAGGTTAGTTAGGTTTAAGTAGTTCTAAGTTCTAGGGGACTGATGAGCTCAGATGTTAAGTCCCACAGTGCTTAGAGCCATTTGAACCATTTTGAACCTAATCCACAACTTCATACCGCCTACTCATAAATGACTACTATAAACCATCTCTTACTTTCCTTATTTGAAGCTGGATCGTAGTTATCTGCGATTACGTCACGTATACATCTACTTCTACATGATTACTCTGCAAATCACACTTCACAATAATTCTCTATTACTCCAATCTCGAAATACACGCGTAAAAATGGTGAACACAATTATCTTTCTGTGAGAGCTCCGATTTTCCTTATTACATTATCATGATCGGTTTTCCCTATGCAGGTTGGCGTCAGAATCACAAGAGGAGGAGGTATACTTGGAAAAGGCTGGATGATACGGGAAAATCTCAGTTACATTACATCATGGTGACACAGAGATTTCGAAATCAGGTACAGGATTGTAAGGCGTACCCAGGAGCAGATATAGACTCAGATCACAATGTAGTACTGATGAAGAGTAGACTGAGATTTAAGACATTAGTCAGAAAGAATCTATACGCAAAGAAGTGTGATACGGAAGTACTAAGAAATGACGATACGCTTAAAGTTCTCTACGGCTGTAAATACAGCAGTAAGGAATAGCTCTGTAGGCAGTACCGTTGAAGAGGGATGGACATCTCTAAAAAGAGTCATCACAGAAGTCAGAAAGGAAAAACGTACGTACAAAGAAGGTAACTGCTAAGAAAGCATCGGTAACAGAAGAATTACTCCACTTGATCGATGAAAGGAGGAAGAACAGATATGTTCCGGGGGACTCAGGAATACAGAAATACAAGTCGCTGAGGAATAAAATAAATACGAAGTGCAGGGAAGCTAAGAAGAAATGGCTGCGTGATAAATGTGAAGCAATCGAAAAAGGAACGATTGTCGGAAAGAAAGACTCAGCATACAGGAAAGTCAAAACAACCTTCGGTGACACTAAACACGCGGATGTTAATATTAATAGTGCAACGGAAATTCCACTGCTAAATGTGGAGAAGAGAGCGAATAGGTGGAAAAAGTACATTGAATGCCTCTATAAGGCGGAAGATTTGTCTGATGTGATAGAACAAGAAACAGGAGTCAATTTAGAAGAGATAGGGGTTCCAGTACTAGAATCAGAATTTAAAGAGCTTTGGAGGATTTGAGATCAAATAAGGCAGAAGGGATAGATAACATTCCGTATGAGTTTCTAAAATCATTGGGGGAAGTGGCAACTAAACGAATATTCTCTTTGGTCTGTAGAATGTATGAGTCTGGCGACATACCATCTGATTCTCGGAAAAATATTCACACAATTCCGAAGCTGACAAGTGCGAGAAATATCGGACAATCAACTTAACAGCTCATGCATCCAAGTTGCTGACAAGAATAATATACAGAAGAATGGAAAAGATAATTGAACATGTGTTAGGTGACGATCAGTTTGGCTTTAGAAATCGTAAAGGTGGGGGAGATACAATTCTGACGTCGCGGTTGATAACGGAAGCAAGACTAAAGAAAAATCAAGACAGGTTCATAGGATTTGTCGATCTGGAAAAAGCTTTGAAGGGTGTAAAATGGTGCAAGATGTTCGAAATTCTGAGAAAAATAGGGGTAAGTTTTAGGGAGAGACGGGTAATATACAATATATACAAGAGCCATGATGGATTAACAAGAGTAGGCCACAAAGAAGGAAGTGCTCGGATTAAAGCGGGTTTAAGACAGGTATGTAATCTTTCCCCCCTACTGTTCAATCTGTACATCGGTACATCGAAGAAGCAATGATGGAAATAAAAGAAAGGTTCAGGAGTGGAATTAAAATTCAAGGTGAAAGGATATCAATGAAGCGATTCACTGACAACATTGCTATACTGAGTGAAAGTGAAAAATAATCGCATGGTCTGCTTAACGGAATTAACAATCTAATGAGTACAGAATATGGATTGAGTGTAAAATTTAAGAAAGACGAAAGTAATGAGAAGTACTAGAAATGAGAACAGTGAGAAAAGTAACATCAGGATTGATGGTCATGAAGTAGATAAAGTTAAGGAATTCAGCTGCCTAGGTAGTAAAATAGACACGGATGGAGCAAGGAGGATATCAAAAGCAAACTAGCAAATGGCAAAAAGTACATTCCTGGCCAGGAGAATTCTGCAAGTATCAACCATAGGCCTTAATTTGAGGAAGAAATATCTGAGAACGTCCGTGTGGAGTACAGCATTGTGTGGTAGTGAAAGATGGACTGTGGGCAAACCGGAACAGAAGAGAATCGAAGCATTTGAGATGTGGTGCTACAGACAAATATTGGAAATTAGGTGGACTGATAAGGTAAGGAATGAGGACGTTCTGCACAGAATCGGAGAGGAAAGGAATATGTGGAAAACATTGAACGGAAGTGACAGTATGATAGGACATCTGTTAAGACATGAGGGTTGACTTCCATGGTACTAGAGGGAGCTGTAGAGGGCTAAAACTGCAGAGGAAGACAGAGATTGGAATACATCCAGCCAATAATTGAGGGCGTAGGTTGCAAATGCTATTCTGTGATGAAGGGGCTAGCACAGAAGAGGAATTCATGGAGGGCCACATCAAACCAGCCAGAAGACTGATGACCCTCCCCCCCCCCAAAAAAAGGGGGGGGGGGGTTTGGCGTCAACAAAATGTTTCCGCATTCTCTGGAGAAAGCTGGTGATGGAAAGTTTGTGAGAAGATTCCGCCACAACGAAAAACGCCTTTGTTTTAATGATATCCACCAAAATCCTGTATCATGTCCGTGACACTCTCTCGCCCATATAATAATGCAAAATGTGCTGCTCTTCTTTGAACATTAATCTTATCTGGTAGGGATCCCAGTTCGCGCAGCAGTACTCCAAAAGACGACGGATAATAGTAGTGCAAGCAGTTTCTTTAAAAATCTGTACGTTTCTGCCAATAAAACGGTCTTTGGTTTGCTTTCCCTACAAAATTTTCTCTGTTTTCTTTCCAGTTCCGCTTGTTCGTAATTGTAGTTCCTAAGTGTTTAGTTGAATTTACTGCCTTTAGATTTTACTGATTTATCGTGTAACTTAAGTTTAACAGATTCTTTTGAGAACTAATGTGGTTGACCACACGCTTTTCATCATTTAGGAACAATTGCCAATATATAAACAGTACAGATATCTTTTCTAAATCGATTTGCAATTTGTTTTGATCTTCTGGTGAGTTTACTGGACGATAAACGACATCATCATTTGGAAACAACCTAAGACGGCTGCTCAGTTGCCTCCTATATCGTTTAGGTAGGTAAGGAACAGCAGACGGCCTATAACAATAACTTGCTGAACGCCAGATGTCACTTCTGTTTTACTCGATGATTTTCCGCCAATTACTGCGAACTTTGACCTCTCTGGCAGGAAATCACGAATCCAGAAACATAACCTAAACGATATTCCTTAAACTTGAGATTACACTACAAGCCACTTGGGTGGTACAGTGTCAAACGCCTTCTGGAAATCTAGAAATACGGGATCAGTTTTAAATCCCTTGCCGATAGCTCTCTACACTTCGTGCGAGTAAATGCCTAGTTGTGTTTCACAAGAATGTTTTTTTTTTTCTAAATCAGTGTTCACTATGTGTTAGTAGACCGTTCGCTTCTAGGTAATTTATAACGCTCTAACACAATACCTGTTCCAAAAGAAATCCTGTTGCATATGACTTGAATGATACGGGCCTGAAATTTAGCGGATTACTTCTGCCACCTTTCTTGAATATTGGTGTGTCCTGAGTAACCTTCCAGTCTTTCGGTGTGGATCTTCCGTCTAACGAGCAGTTGTGTATGATTGTTAAGTATGGAGCTTTGTATGAGCATACTCTGAAAGGAACCTAACTAGTATGCAGTCTAGATTGGAAGGCCACCTTTTGTTACGTGATTTAAGTTGCTTCACTACTCCGAGGTTGTCTACTTTTAAGTTTACCATGGTGGCAGCTGCTCTTAATTCGAATTCCGGAATGTTTACTTGTTTGGTGAAGGAATTTCGGAAGGTTGTGTTTAGTAACTCTGCTTTAGTAGTATTGCTGTCGATAGTATTTTCATTTCTATCGGGCAGAGAAGGCACTGATTGAGTCTTTCCACTAGCATACTTTACATACTACCAGAATCTCATTTCATTTTCTGCCAGGTTTCGTGATAAAGTTTCTTTGTGGAAACTATTAATTTCTATAAATTTCGAACTTATGTAACAGATCGCCAATATTGGAGATTTTGGGTTCGTCTAAATTTGTCATGCTTTTCTCGTTTCTTCTGAAACAGTGTCCTGACCCGTTTTTAGAACAAAAATATAGAGGGTGAAGTCACCAGTAACTAAATGAGTCGTGAACGTGTTCGAAATGAAAGTCTTGTTTGAACCTTTCAGCAGTTGTGTTATCTGAATTGGGAGATCGGTGAAAGAACCCATTATTATTTTATTCTGGGTGCCAAGAATGACCTCTGCCCGAACTAACTCATAGAAACCATGTCCTTCAATTTTGCTACAAGACAAATTACTTCTAACGGCAACAAACACGCCACCACCAAATGTGTTTAGCCTGTCCTTTCTGAACACCGTTAGGTATTTCGCAAAAATTTCGGCTGAACTTATCTCCGGCTTTAGCCAGCTTTTGCTGCCTGTTAGGATTTGAGCATTTGCGATTTCTGTTAGCGTTTGAAGCCCTAGTACTTTCCCAGCACAGCTACGACAATTTACAACTGTTATACCGAAGGTTCCTGTATCTACGATCATCCTGTGTTCGGCCTGCAACCTTGGAGACTGAAGCGCTTTTGGTGTTTTCCCGAGAATCTCTAACCTAAAAAACCGCCCACTGCACACCACAGAGACACAGCTACCGGTGTAACCATCTCCTGCGTGTAGTTGACACCTGACTTATTCAGGGGAATACGAAAACCAACTATCTTTTGGCGCAAGTCGATGAATCTGCAGTCTACACGGTCGCAGAACCGTCTGAGTATCTGATTTAGGCCCTACACTCTGTTCTGTACCAGAGGTCGGCAATCGATCCTGTCGACTATGCTACAAATAGTGAGCACTGCTTTCATCTCTGGAGCAAGACCGGCATCCTTCACAACTTTTGCTAGCTTCTCGAAACCGGAGAGAACATCTTCCGATCCAAAGTGACACACATCATTGGTACCAACATGAGCCCCAATCTGCAATTGGCTGCATCCTGTGCTCTTCATGGCATCCGGAAGGACCCGTTCCATGTCTGGAGTGACTCCACTCGCTATACACAAGAAGCACACATTGACTTTCTTCCCCTCTTTGGCAGCCAAGTCCCTAAGTGGCCCGATAATGCGCCTAGTATTGGAGATGCCAATTACAAATAACCCAACCTTAGGTGACTACCCGGATCTTGCTGGTTGAGAGGTTTCCTCTGGAACAGGACAAGTGACTGCGTCTGGCTGACGGCAGTGTCAGCCAGGTACGGCACCCAGAACCCTTTTGTCAGACTAACGGGGAGGCCTTACGTGCAGCCCACTGGGATGTATTTCTCCACCTGCAACGTCCCGAGGCAAACCCCCATCGACCATACGTGAGGGGCCAACCTCAGTGCGAGCAGTAACTGGGCTGGCCACCGGTGCTGACCGATCGGCGAACTGAGAAGTGGTGGACGTCCGTTGGATCTCCACAGCCGGCCCACAATAGTGACACCCGTCCACTGCAGCTTCAAGCTGTGAGCTGTGTAACCGAAACCGTCACAGCCTGGAGCGGAGAGCGAAGTGTCGCCAGCTCGGCTCGCTTCCGCACACAACTGTCACAGACCCTGTCCGAACTAAAGACCGTGGAAAACTGCACTACACAGCCAAACAAAGTTCAGTCGACACGAGATGCGGAAATCCACTGTAGGCACAGAAGAAAACTCAAGAACTGTGACTAAAAAATTAGATTAATTAAATTAGTACAACCAAAGCACTCAGGTGAGAGTAAATATTTCGCGGCTGATTAGGAACTTGTAATACGTCACAAAATCGGTTTACTTTCCAATACAAAAGAAAATGCGAGAACTGTGTCTATTAAATATTAAATTAACACGCAAAAACTCGAGAAACTAAACTGCGAATGCACAATTCGCTCCTGGTTAGGAACTCGTAAAATTTCACAACCTCTGTTACTTCCCCGTTGCTGCTAGTGTCTTAGACGGCTGTTGCTGCCTGACCCGACAGGAATAAAATCAGTCTCAGAACGTTTTGGACGGAAGTGAATTACAGTACATGAGCAACAAGGGTGACTTGTTTTCTTCCTCCACTCGTGTGTCCCTCAGAAGACCACCGATCATTCAGTTGACCCCGTGCATTATCAGCGCGTGGCTCTAGGATACAGCACGCGGCCGTGGCTCCTGTTGCCGAATGCGTGTAGACCGGGGAAGTGTTCAGTGCGGTTTCAGGTTAGGCTTTTTAGTTAATAGCTATTCGCTTGACGGGTCTTGTCCCGATAGAACATCCCTCCAATGTGTTGCAAGTACTTCTCGGTTTTTAACGCTACCCTGTCCGCCCCCGGTAGCTGCGTGGTCGGCGCGAAAGACTGTCAATCCTAAGGACCCGGGTTCGATTCACAGCTTGGTCGGAGATTTTCTCCGCTCAGGGACTGGGCATTGTGTTGTTCTAATCCTCATCATTTCATCCCCATCGACGCGCAAGTCGCCGAAGTGGCGTCAGATCGAAAGACTTGCACCAGGCGAACGGTCTACCCAACGGAAGCCCTAGTCACAAGACGCTTTTTAACGCAAGCCTCAAATTAGGTCTTAAGAGTTTTTCATTATTTTTCACATTATCAATGAATCACTACAGTATAATCTGTTTAGGACCCATTCACCATACTGGATTAGAATTCTGCTGTGTTGTTCCATGACATTCCGCGTTTTAACGGTGGTTTGGTCTGACGGACAAGGAATGTTGTGTACAAAGTTCTGAGCTTACTATATCTAATGTTTTAGTTATGTGAGTAGAAATATTTTAATATTCTTATGTAAAAGTTTCTAATAGTTTTTCAAAAAATTTTAAATCTTAAAACACTTTTTCAAAATTATCATATCAATAGAAATCTCAGGGTTGTTGTCCTTCTGGAATTATTGTTATATAGACGTTAACCTGAAGACGTGGCTTTTAGTGCCACGAAACTTGTAATGATCTAAAGATAAAGGAGTAAATATAGCTGAAGCGGCTGATTAATACCCAAGATGATTACTCGCAACTGTGATTGCCCTATTCACAAGGTTGTCTGTTAAAAACATTAACTGTAATAACTGAAATTTTTGTAGAGAATATTGGGTTTGGAAATAAATGGAACACATGAGCTTCAATAGAAACTGGTGTGGAAAGAACGTTAAACTGGAGAAAATTAATCTGGAACATTCTGCCTATCGTGCCTACGAAACATCTTCTGTATCAGATAAATACATGATGAACAACGTAATTTCGTGTCAGTTTTTAATGAAAATGCTTGTGATTTCCTGCAAGGTATTTGCGATATGGATGTTTTACGAGTACTGAAATAAACAGATTCTCAGATGAAAATATGTCTGCAGAAATTATTTTACTTAATACAACGTAAATTTGAATGCTGGAAGTACGAATTAAGATCAAAGCGACGATTCTGTAGAAATAGCAAGCTGTTTTCAGTTTATAGGACTGTGCAGAAGCAGAGTGTAAAATGTTGACAGCGAACTGTTAATGGACTCACTGTTGACATTAATTAAGGATAAAAAAAGTGCGTCTGTCATTCTTGTGGTTTCCTCTTCCAGAAATCCCACTCCAGAGGCGGACCCTGTGGTGTGGGAGCCGTACGACCTGAGCAGCCGCAGCTACCTGCTGATGCAGGCCAACTTCTCGCTCGCACACGACAGGCTTGGCGAGCGCATGGACTTCTGGAACGAGAACGTACCACTGTTACCGTACCCTGGCACCTACTCGTGAGAAACGTTTTCAACAGCACTGGCTCACACGACGCTGCACAAGATACAAAACAAGTTGTATAATATAATGCGTAGTTCGCCACAACCAAGATTTGTGCATTATCTGGTATATTTTATAATAAACTCAGTTCTTCATATTCAGTCGCTTGACAAATAGCAGTAGCAAATGGTAGGTTGAAATCCACTGGTAGTGGCTTAATATTAATTAATTCCACGCATCACTGCAAATGAATATTTGGAAGTTAATGCTCTTGTTGCTAAACCCATACATGTGTACTTTTTATCCTCCATCAAACACTGCTCTATGGAAAATACGTACTTGCCCTTAGACAAATATACAGACGTATGTGACTCTGCGAGTTCGTAGTGGTTCTTCTTCCATTAAACTGATTTTAACAAAATATAAATGTTTGTGGAGTTGTAATAAGTTAAAAAAATGTAGAAGTATGTATGATGTTTTCTATGTAGCACTGGCATACCGAAATAAAATACAAAGTGATACGACATATTTTTACTATCGTATTAATGTTAAACATCCTTTCCTATCCCCAGACGCTCGCAACACAGTAGACATTCAAGACCGATGAACTCTCATTATTCCTCTTTCGGCCGTGAAATGATGCAAAAGAATGCTACTTTTGCCCAAAACTAACGACAAAAGGATAAACAGAAACAAGCCTAAGCTTTATATAATCGTAATACATTGCTGAAAACCTCACAAAAACTGTTACGATTGTAACTTCAGTCTACATAGCTCCATATTGGGTGCAGTAGTAGTAATGACACTCGTTAATAAGTCAAAATTTCACTGCCAGAGATTATTGAATTGACGCTCGGATTTCCTCTTGTTAGCACAACGGCATTCTAGTGCTATATTTATCTTCATTGTTGTGTAATCAGAAAGTTAAATTGTAGTAAAGGACCTTTTGCTTTGGTGATGATCTGAAGAAAAAGAGAGAGAGAGACAAAAAATTGACATGACCTTCTGGAAAATATTGGTCTGCAGTGTCACAGTATCTGTGGATTCGAAGGTCAGAGCAGTTGGTTCTATGCTAGACGGCCAGCAGCGTACTTGTATGTCCAGTTGATAAATATGCAGAGAAGTCTCGGTGATTATGGAAACAGTAGCGTCGAGATTCATTCCCGGATGAATGGATGACATGCTGTTATACAGATCAAGACGCCTTCCATTTCCAGAATTATTACTTTCGCTTACTATTCTTGTGCAAAAATGAAACCGCGTCTCCAGCTGTGGGCTTGGAACCGAACACCCACTACCCTACTCCCTGCGGTGACCATGTGTGAAGCACAGAATTCATTTCCTACTAAAGGTGTGACTCTATCTTGTCTTCACCATCACAGTAATGACAGATTAACGACGGAACAGGGAAGCACAAAATTACCTAAATAAGACTGCAGGGTGAATTAAATATGTATATTTTGATAACGACTCAAAAACATATTAATAAGGAACCCCCACGACTGAACAAGATAAAGGCACTGAAATGGGATGTAAAACTGCAGGGTTACGAGTAAGTTATTACTGTAGTGATAGACAACACTGGGTCATTCAAGAAAAACTACACACATAGGTAATCAGACGACGCTTGCATAATGAATAATTATTTGAGGGCGAATGGGAGCGTTACTGAGGGTGGCAGTAGAACGTGGAACATTATCGTAGCAATGGCGCGGAGGATTCAGAGATCCCGGTGCGATCCTAATTACGATCTGGTGTCGTAATTCTGGAAAATCTGACTGTCGTAACTATAGTCCGGTTAAAATTACTTTGCGACTGACGAATTGCAGTTGCCGAAGGGTAGTGTTGCCACCGTGCAGTTAGCTACACTTTACAAAGCGCTGTTCGTACCTACAATTAAGGCAACACAGCGAGTACCTGGCACTGGAGGAAGAACTATGACTGCATGGCGGCAGGCTCCTACCACTCGTCTCGTCGAAACGTCAGACAGAAAGTAATCCTTAATCGGAGTACAGAGAGCAACAAGATCATTACTGTTTCTCCGAACAACCGGCATTCCACTATCGACCTCATAGTGGCTGTAGCACTGAGTTAAAATGTCTCACTATGTGTTGTTGTGGTCTTCAGTCCTGAGACTAGTTTGATGCAGCTCTCCATGCTACTCTATCCTGTGCAAGCTCCTTCGTCTCCCAGTACCTACTGCAACCTATATCCTTCTGAATCTGCTTAGTGTATTCATCTCTTGGTCTCCCTCTATGATATTTACCCCCCACGCTGCCCTCCAATGCTAAATTTGTGATCCCTTGATGCCTCAGGACATGTCCTACCAACCGATCCCTTCTTCTAGTCAAGTTGTGCCACAAACTTCTCTTCTCCCCAATCCTATTCAACACCTCCTTATTAGTTATGTGATCTACCCACCTAATCTTCAACATTCTTCTGAAGCACCGCATTTCGAAAGCATCTATTCTCTTCTTGTCCAAACTACTTATTGTCCATGTTTCACTTCCATACATGGCTACACTCCATACAAATACTTTCAGAAGCGACTTCCTGACACTTAAATCAATACTCGATGTTAACAAATTTCTCTTCTTCAGCAACGCTTTCCTTGCCATTGCCACTCTACATTTTATATCCTCTCTACTTCGACCATCATCAGTTATTTTGCTCCCCAAATAGAAAAACTCCTTTACTACTTTAAGTGTCTCATTTCCTAATCTAATTCCCTCAGCATCACCCGACTTAATTCGACTAGATTCCATTATCCTCGTTTTGCTTTTGTTGATGTTCATCTTATATCCTCCTTTCAAGACGCTATACATTCCGTTCAACTGCTCTTCCAAGTCCTTTGCTGTCTCTGACAGAATTACAATGTCATCGGCGAACCTCAAAGTTTTTATTTCTTCTCCCTGGATTTTAATACCTACTCCGAATTTTTCTTTTGTTTCCTCTACTGCTTGCTCAATATACAGATTGAATAACATTGGGGAGAGGCTACAACCCTGTCTCACTCCCTTCCCAACCACTGCTTCCCTTTCACGCCCCTCGACTCTTATAACTGCCATCTGCTTTCTGTACAAATTGTAAATAGCCTTTCGCTCTCTGTATTTTATTCCTGCCACCTTCAGAATTTGAAAGAGAGTATTCCAGTTAACATTGTCAAAAGCATTCTCTATGTCTACAAGTGGTAGAAACGTAGGTTTGTCTTTCCTTAATCTTTCTTCTAAGATAAGTCGTAAGGTCCGTATTGTCTCACGTGTACCAACACTTCTACGGAATCCAAACTGATCTTCCCCGAGGTCAGCTTCTACCAGTTTTTCCATTCGTCTGTAAAGAATTCGCGTTAGGGTTTTGCAGCTGTGACTTATTAAACTGATAGTTCGGTAATTTTCACATCTGTCAATACCTGCTTTCTTTGGGATTGGAATTATTATATTCTTCATGAAGTCTGAGGGTATTTCGCCTGTCTCATACATCTTGCTCACCAGATGGTAGAGTTTTGTCAGGATTGGCTCTCCCAAGGCCGTCAGTAGTTCTAATGGAATGTTGTCTACTCCCGGGGCCTTGTTTCGATTCAGGTCTTTCAGTGCTCTGTCAACTCTTCCCGCAGTATCGTATCTCCCATTTCATCTTCATCTACGTCCTCTTCTATGTACATAATATTGTCCTCAAGTACATCGCCCTTGTATAGACCCTCTATATTCTCCTTCCATCTTTCTGCTTTCCCTTCTTTGCTTAGAACTCGGTTTCAATCTGAGCTCTTGATATTCATACAAGTGGCTCTCTTTTCTCCAAATGTCTCTTTAATTTTCCTGTAGGCAGTATCTATCTTACCCCTAGTGAGATAAGTCTCACCATAAGGGGCTTAAAGGTAGCAAGCATCATGTGGTGTGGAGACCACTAGCAAAGGAAAAGCAAATAGACGCCAGGAAAACTCAGTTCCCAGTGAAGCAGAGCTCTTGCTGTGGAGATCATTTAAAAATTCTGGTTTTGAATACAACGGCAAATTACACAGAGGGCTCTACAGTTCATTGCTAACGTAACTGCGTTCATTTGCACAATTTTGAACAGGTTGCATAGTTGCTTAACGTTGTCAGACAGCTAACGGGCAGAATCGCATCTTAGGCACCGCTCTAGTATATTCATGCACGAAGAACCGTTCAAACATAGGGCAACCAATTCCATTACAACGGAAAAAATTACTGAGGTCTGCAATAACTGCAATTGCGACAAAAAAAATAACTATGGACAATACGCTTTACCATTGGTATCTGTTTGGTATACTTAGAAAGCCTCACAACGCACATTGAATCTCGAATCAAATTATGGCCGAAATTAATCGTTGTAATTGATAGCTTCAGAGACTTGTTAATCTCAAAATTAGTGCCGTTCTTACGTGGAGAATGTAGCATCACTGTCTGAAAAAAAAGCATTAGCTAATACAAGTACAAGTACGTGCTACAAAAAGTGAACTGTTTGAGAATGTGGAACTCATTAGCAAGGAGGCATTATTTTGTGTGCCGGAGTGGCGGCATTCGGTGAGGTGGTTGTACGGCGGTACTCTGTGCAGACAGCGAGACGTGGGTGGTCTCTGCGGGTACAGAAATTCGTAGTTATTTATTTATATTTTCATTTCCCTTAGAAATAAAGAGACCTGCAGTTGCTGAAACTGAAGATTAGTTATATGAAAAAGTCAAGTAGGGTATTACATCCGTACTGTGTGCAATATGATTGCTTGATCAGTGCAGTATGCGTGAAGTTACTACTAGAAGAATTATGCAACAAACATTCGATAACCAGATTTTCTCTGGGAAAGTGGCGAAATCACTATTTTGTCTACATTTTATGTTGGATAAGACTTTATATTAGTCCTGTTTTTTATTAATTTACCTGTTGACATCAACCTAAAATCAACTGATAACTATATATTCTGTTTGGCGACATACTACAAATACACGGCGAAAAACGTCAGAATAACAGACTTTTAACGTCGCTAACAGCGTCAGATCAAGCTAAATATATCACTACGTACACGATAATGAATGTATTTAAGACGCTATAAACTCATGACGGTCAATCGAAGGTCTTAGTTAATTGCGGTTCAAAGAAACAGCCATGAGCTGCATATACAGTTAGTAGTACACAGCAAAACAGAATACCAGAGTGATTCAGTATCGTCTGTCCAGGCTGCAGACAACACTGCTATGGACGCAGAGAGTGCGTGCTGGCCGCTGGTTTCAATTACTGAGAAGAATTAAGGAGCTTCATCGAAGGTTTCGAATGACAGGCGTATGGCCTGTTTTACACAACTCCAAAGGCTATACTTAGGCGAACACAGTAGCAACGAATAACAGAAGTACGAACTAATAAGCTTAAAATGTAAGTGCAAGATAATGAAACTAACATGACAAAGACACAGAGAGAACAAAGCAAGAAAACTGGATTATGTGATGTGTATTACTTGGAAAATGAAAGAACCTGTTTACACCATGTAACGATAGAAGGAAAAACGAAACATTCGTAACCCGTATGAGACATCGGAGAAGAACATAGCCGGTACTAACGAACAACGACAGTTTTTAATGCCTGTTGTGTATGAAATGACAGGTGTTGAAGAATGAATGAGCACTTTAGCACTAGCATGTTATGTCATAGATTAAATTATTTGGAACTTATCCACAAAATAGTGCTGTTCACTACAGATAAATCGAATCAGATTTCCCCGTTTAAACAATGTGGCCCTGTATTCGGAAGAATGAATGACCTAATCCCTGTCTGGCAAACCTGACCTTCCTTTCTTCGTTGTTTTCCTAAACGGTTAGGTGATTCCTCCTCAGAGTCATGGACAGCCCATCTTTGGCGAACTAGACCTTAAGTGTGTAAATCGTTTTCAATAGTAAGTATGTTTCTTGTTCATAAAATGTAGTAACATGATATATCCACCACCTATATAAAAGTGATCTACAGATGAGCGAAGTTATAACTACTTCTGCTACAACTTTCGTGGCAGTGACGAGAAACTGACGTACACAAGGAGCTAGTGTGCCACAGAAGGTGGTCATCAAAATTTGGTGAAGGAATGTTTCCTAGAATATATCCTTGAGGACTACACAGGAAAATACAGGTTCGTCCAAAGGCGTGAAACAAGCTTTACAAAAGAAATAGATGGGAGACATAATTCAAAGTCATGTCGTTGTCAAGACGATTTCGACTATCGCCATCAACGCGGATATGAATGTTCTCCCAAAAATTGAACGGCTATGGTTGAAGTATCAGCCGCTGTCCTATCACCGCTCATTAAGGGTCCAGAGCACAGAACCCGTCGCATCTCCTAGGGAACTGTGGTCGTCCGTTCATCAAAATTGAGGGTTTGGGATGAAAAAGTGACATAAAAGTATGCTTTGGAACGCATGGAGAAATTTCAATCAAATTTGGTGTATACGTGACTATTATTTGCATAAAATGCCGTGCGTGTATGGTGCCCTTACTACCATTAGGAATGTGGATGACGATGAGAATGCGTGACATGTGGAAACGTCCGTGAACGGCGTGTCCGTATTTCTTTCCTGAAAGTAGTTTATTTGGAATACAGTAAAGATTTGAACCAGTCTCTAATTTGTGTTATCCAAGGCAATGACAACACCGTGATCAAGAGCACTGCAGTGAGTAAGCAATTTGACGTGTGTAAGGGGGCAAAGATTATGCCACATGCTATAATTTACACCTAGCCTAAAATAGCAGAGAATCACTCAGTTGCCAGAGACAGTACCTTTTTGAAACGACCGTCATTTCCTGGCAGAATTAGAAGTTCCTCCAGAATTCAGATCAAACTGCAGAGCGAAATTCGCTAGAGTTACGGGTAAAGTAAGTGTACAAATACGTGTGAAATACGTTAAATGTATGTGAAATTTATATATGTGTGTAATATATATGGCATATGCATACGTGGACGATACCGTGGCCGGAAAGTTAGTCTAAAATAAAAAAAAATTAATGATTTGTTTTTTCATCTTCTGTTTGTTCCTCAGCCATTCATGCGATTATGACGAAACTTTAGTAAGTTGATGGGCCCAAGCCCACGAAGTACCTTCCTCATATAGGAATTTGGGTGAGACTGAAAACGGTGTAACGCAGAAGTAAGTGAAAAGCGGCTAATGTAGAAGTATAGCTCAGCAGCGTCAAGAGTAGTTTCAAATTTTGTATATACATGGCTCATTATGTGCATAATAATTCTGATAAACATGTCGGAGTAGTAATACACGTAAACCACCTCTAGCGGTGGAGGGGTGAGTGTAAAGACAATTAAAGTTATGGTCACAAAGGCTGGTCCAAACTGTGTGGTTACCAGATTTGCCCACCTTCCGCACTGCTCACAGCCTCCTATTGGTCATGGGAGCTGGCCCAGATTGTAAGGTTGCCTGATTTATTCAGGCACACTAACCATCTGACCAACTCGTGTGCTGTAAATAACTTTCAAAGGATCATGAAGTGCCAGAAGCAGAGAACAGCCCCCATCCCCAATAAGAAAGATTGATTTTATGTTTTAAAACGAGAGTCAACAATTTCCACTGTCAGAAATCAAAACAAGTATTAAGGTAAATTACCCAAACCTAAATGAGCTATCCCAAGTTTATAATGTAATGAAATTAAAAGAATGAAAAATGACCCAATTGCTTCATGTTTTTAAAACGAATGTCTAAATGAAGCATATATTATGTTACAAAGACATCAAACTACACTGTCAGCAGTTATTTATGATTTATATGCACACTTACTATTGTATTATCCCCACACTTGACATTCATTAAATGAAGAAACGGTTGTAATTTCAATGTCATACTGCCTGTACACAGACCCCACATAACATAAAATAATTACTGTCGCATTACCGTTACAGTGGAATATGGATCCAGAGTAAAAAGTTCTGCAATTCCATTACCACACAGCCTACACGCAAACCTTGCATAGCATTAAGTACACTCCTGCCACTGAGCAACAGACTATGTAAATAGCAGCATTACATTAGAAATCAGCACTGCAGTGGAAATCATAATACATAGGTTTACCTTAGCTTGGGCAGCTGAGGTAAACCTACGTATTAACTGTAAATTCATGTCCAGATCAATTCGAGAGACGTTTGTGGAGGGATATAGTATCCTTCCCAGATCATAATCTGAAGCATATTTTCAAAAGTAGGCTTCTCCGCAATCCACAATGCCTCTATTGTAGCGACTACCAGTGGAATTTTCTGTTTGACATTTCCTTAACGCACACATGCCACTCTGCAGTGCATCTTGTCCGTTTTATATATTAATTCAATCTTGTGCTGGTAAAGGTTAGGGAAAATACATTTGCGACAGTGATAAACACGTATTTCATGTAATGGTCTCAAAGATATGATAAAAATAAGAACTCATGCGTAAGTCATTCCCCTCACAGACAAATGACTACTTAAAGACTAAGCCAGTCAGTCAGAACAGTTTATCTTTAGTGCTAACATCCGAAAATGTGTGAAGTTCTTCAAAAATGAGAATGACTGTTAAATTGCATATCGATGTACATCACTGTGCCGAATCTGTGATACTCAAGAAGAGAATGTTACCGGTGGCATTGATAAATGTTGAATACTACACACAAATGTGAATTCCATCCAGTAATCTATTACATTTTCCTAAACGAATTTTACTTTTTTAAGTCAATGAACGCTTGCACTGTTACTTCCAGAGGTTTTCGTTTGTGACGAACACTTGTTCTAGCTGCTTTAATCTGCTACATACGCATCTATACATGAGGTATGAAAATCTTATTTTTCCACAAGATTTTTTAATCATTTCTTGTTAATATTGGTGCGGTTCCTTCAACAAGGTGCTTAAGTCTTTCTCTGACCAAGGTGGCAGATAGCCATGATAGGAAGGTCTGCTGTTAAATTCAAAGTAGATTGCTTACGATATTTAAGGATCATCAGTAGACTGCGTTTAATAACAAACTACTTCTACAGTGGATTCTTCCAGGTTTCCTGAGCTATACGACATCATATGTTTTAAACAATCTAAAGAAACAGTACATCAGACAAGTATAATGTTAAATAAAGTGAGATGTGAGGAACTTTGGAAGAACTAAAAATTTAGAGTAGTTGCAGGAATACATGAGATAATATCATACGTTTGTCTCTACTTTATCCTCAGTCAGACCACATTCAGTATTAAATTATTGGTATATGATTCAAGTCTCAAGAATGATATTGTACACAGGTGTTACATATTTTACTGTTATAACCAATGGCTGCAGTAAACTGTCGGCATTCAACAGTTCGTAATTGATTATATTTTTTAAAAAAGCGACTATCATCAACACACCTCTCGCCAGCCAATGCGTCAAAAGCTAGCTCCTAGACTGAAACAAATAAATAAAAGGCTTAAGCGTTTTTGGTGTGAACAGAGAATATCTTTTAGGAGTTTGATACGGTTTTTAGCATTAGTACATTACCCAAAACTCATCTTAACATAGTTGCAGCACCGCTACATCCAAAAGCACACAGTAACATAGTGGCCAGTATGAGTTTCATGACATTGCATTAGACTGTCCTTACAATGAACTACATACACCATGAAATTATTCTGCTGGAAGTATAGTGCATACACACAGCGAATTTTCATTATTTTTCCTATGTAAATGTAGTGGCACTGCATAACTTTATGACGATAAACCTCAAAAACTGGGTATTATCGATAAGTGGGGTATCAGTGCATTTAGTTCTGAACTTGGCAGTATCTTATTGATCTACTAACACCACGAACAGAGTAGAACACTGTATCATCCTCATATCTCTCCCGCAATTAATGTCAGGAAAGTAGCAAAAGAATATAATGCATAGTGCTGACAGATGATTTTAGTCAAACCCGTTTTCCAATGTAATAGATGGGGCAGGGAAGATTCCTTTATGAGTTTGATACAGAATTTACAGTACGGTATTTCCTACAGTTAATCTATGCATGCCTCCAATGGTTTACACTCAGTACAGCACAGTATTGGTAAGAGGAGTGTAATGAATGTATGTATTGGACTGCCATTACAGTGAACTTAATCTTCTACAGGAAATATTGCGGTAAAGGAAAGTGCTGTTGGTGTCCACGTCTCACAGAACGGATTGGTAGTCAGGAACTGGAATTGTTAACCAATAAACCGATTTTAATAATACTTAGAAAGTGTAATTTTTGTACAGACATACACTTATTGAATGGAACAATGCCTATTGAAATTAAGAAAAAAAAGGGTAAATTATAATGTCAGTTGTGTTCGTTGCACGGTTCTGATGAGAGTCATTTACGAGACGTCGTATTTTGAAAAATTCCCACACTGACTGTTGTACAATACATGTGGTAGCACACACTAAAGAAGAATGCAAGTGCATGTAAGAGTTATGTAGATTCTGACTAGTAACGAGACAAGTGAACATTACCGGTTGTGTTCAAAATGACCACCAGCAGCAGGAACATGCTTGCAGTCTGCACATGTGTTAACATTTCTGCTAAGGTGTTCGAGCAGGCTGCAGTAATACGTCTTTGCGTATCACTGGCTATAGCTGCGGTGTACTTGTGTGTCTTTCAGCTTCCCCACGGAAAAAGTATACAGCTGTCAAATCCGGGGAATGGGCTGGCCAAGGTATAAGTCCTTTACGTCCAGACCAACGATTTGGAAACTATTCGTGAAAACATGCTATAGTACTTCGTGCACTATGGGCTTGACAGCAATCATTTTGGTACCACAGGTTCCTCCTAGTCTGCAGAGGAACTTCTTATAGCACCCATGGAAGACGGTTTATTAGGAGGCTGCAAATATTGTGTGAGTTCAGAATTCCATCTATGAAAAACGGGCCTGTGAGCTGATAGTTTACCGTCCCACATCACACGTTTACACTCAATGGACGCTGGGGTTCCACCTCACGAAGCTAATGGAAATCGTCAGCAGACTAATAGGTTTCCGTGGTTTATCAGGCCATGATTGGTAAATATGGTATCATCACTAAACAACATACGAGATACATCTGGAGTATACTGTCCATGTCCCCATACACAGAAGTTAAAACCATTCTCATGACTGCTTCCATGGAGCTTTCCACGGAGAGAGATGAGACATGGATGGCCCATGTCGATGGAGAATATGTATGAGGCTTCTCTGACTCATATTACTTCCTTGTGCGATTTCACAGGAGCTAACATGTCGGTTAACTGCTACAGCAGCGAAAACATTATATCCCGCATGTCCTGTCATCATTTGTTTCCTTCTGTTACACTGTCCAGGTGTTTACAGTGTCACTCTCACGTCACTGGTTGAAGAGGTTGATAAATAATTGCCGAGATGGTTGTTTCTGTTGGCATTCTTGCCTCATACACCATACAAGAATGAACTGCATTCTTCCAACACTCTCCACAAACCACAAGCATGTTGACATGTTGCATTGGTAAATCCCAACGTCCACTCACGACCTACTGCTTGGACTATCATACACGTACTGACCAGATGGTCGCAATGCACTGATGACGAAAGCATACTGTAACCAAACACAACAATATTGTACCTAGCAAATACACAGGTTGAATGGCACAAACAAAAGTCAGTATAGACAATTTTCCAAATTCGATCTCTCGGAAACGTCTCGCACTAGAATCCTGCAACAAATACCATTGACATTCTAATTTACTTTGGTTTTAGTTTTTTGATGCCGATAGTCACTGTTTCACTTGAAAAAGTGTTTGTTTGCACAAAAATACACTTTATCAGTATTATTATAAAATGTTTATAGGTTAACAATAAAAGCCACTGACAATTATTCCATTTTGTGAAAACCGCGCATCAATAGCACTTTCCATTCATGAAGTATTTGTGGTGCAGTTTTAGGTGATTCACCCTTTATACGCCAGCAGACTAACTTAGTGCAATGTTACACCTTTACCACATAGGTCTTGCACTCCAGATGCCTACCCTGATGTTCACTATAGTGGGCTGCAAATATCCTCCACCTCAATATACATAGCCGGCCGGGGTGGCCGAGCGGTTCTAGGCGCTCAGTCCGGAATCGTGCGACTGCTGCGGTCGCAGGTTCGAATGCTGCCTCCGGCATGGATGTATGTAATGTCCTTAGTTAGGTTTAAGTAGTTCTAAGTTCTAGGGGACTGATGACCACAGATGTTAAGTCCCATAGTGCTCAGAGCCATTTTGCAATATACAGACATCAAACTGTTAGATGTGATATTTAAATCGTTTCTAACAACCATCTGTCATATTTGCTTTGATAGGCTGTTTGCACATTATCCTTATGCTCATGTCCCACATCAGCCCACAGTGAATGCTCATTTGTTATTGTTTATTGGATCAGTCTACCCTGAAATCTCCTTGCTGTGTTGTAGGATATTACAAAATGTTTAACTGTGGTTTGGACTCTGATATATTTTAGATAAGGTTTGGACATTAAATGTAGTTTACCCTGTACTTTGATGTATTGAAGTAAAATTGTTAACGAAATAACCACACTGTTGTGAAATTGCAACAACATACACCAACCCATAACATGTTTCATCCATAGTGTAACAAATATCGCCAAATCTGTAACAAATTGCCGTAAACTGCAACAAAATGTCCCCAACTGTAACAAAGTGAATTGAATCTGTAAAATATCTATAAAACTGTAACAAATTGTCTGAAAATTGAAAGAAATGACCAACAAACTGCGACTAACGGCCACACAGACTGTAACAAACTGCCCCTGAAATGAAATAAATTTCTCCCATGTTCTAGAAAAAACATTAATAATTTGTTCCTTCGTTTGGCATAAATAGCAGCAAACCGCCTCAAAATTGCAATACGTCGACCGCAAAACATGCAAAATTACCTCCAAAACTACAATAAAATACCCAATCTGTCAGCAAACTCTACAACAAAATATCTTGCGTGAAAATGAAATTATCACAAAGTGCATCTCAGTATACAAAAGTGTTCTATAGCTTTACATAGAGAACTCTCATAACTAGCTATTGTTAATATCTTTAACGCCAATGTGTAGATCTCAAATGTTGACAGTTTTGCTGTATTTCCATATTATGTGTGTGAAGGACTCCTCAAGAACACTGGAAATGTATAATAACAAGAATAGCATACACACCACTATCAGAAACATGTCTATAATCGTTTATGAAAGGGTGAGGTATGGACAACTCTTTACATGGTATTACAAACTGTAATGGCATCCTTCCTCATTAGGTCTGCAGTAGAGTTTGTAAGTGTATCCATCCATTTTGGGTCCAGGGCAGCGTATGGTGGAACTCTCATAATGAAGCAAAACGTTCACGAAATAGCGCAACTGGGCTACAAACTTAAAAATAGAAAATATCAGTTGCTCGGCCATTATTTTCAGTGGTTGCATATATCTTAGATTCTTAGATATATAAGAAGCTTCAGTTCACTGATATTCTGTGTTATTGGTTTACAATAAAGTGAAAGTATGCGTCGCCTTCATTAGCTGGTCATAGAGTGAGATTTTGTAAGAATCAATAGTCATAAATATGTGTTTAAGATAGCTTAATAACCTTGCAGTGCACTCAACTTCCAGAACATCATACGGAAAAGGAAATCCCATGGGATTGCATTTAAGCTCTGATGATTTAACAACTTAAAAGTACTTGTTTTTACAGTTATCTGTGTATCGCATAGTGCATGTGTTATCTTGTTGAATGAATTTTCCACTACCACTTGAAATTTTCCAGAAAAGCTCAGGAAACTGCAGGTTTTACTATGTCCTGCATCTACATCTTCTACTTAATTAAACTGTTGTCGATCACCAGCACAAAAATAATCACAAGGACTGCTACTGATCCAATATCATATTGCAAGGAATAGGAACAAAAATCTTGCCTTTACAGATCTATACATAATGCAAAAGACGGTACCAAAAACATCAGGATAACTTGGATTTTGCAACTGATACGGGCAGTTGCTGCTACTTAAAGTGCCCACCTTGTTTGAAACGGCTAGTCAGTATGCGTCTTGCACTGCACAAGAGGCGATAGCCACAATTCCAGCAGGAAAATGATATTATTCTTAGGTGCTACACTGTGTGGTGACATCACACGAATGGTAATATGCTGAACTAATAACGGTTCTCTTCACAGTCAAACTGCTGAAGTTGCACCCAGCCATACTCTTCCACAGTCCCAGACTAACAGACACTTGGGCGAGACAACACCAGAGATGTAAGGCGAACATTTGTCCCAGCCACAGTCAGTGGAAGTAACATGACACATCAGCAACACCTGAGAACATCCAATGCTTCCCAGAAGCATAGGAAGAAGTGGGAGAGTAAGAACACCTGGTTTAACAATATTACATCTACAACTCACACGTTTATGTCTGCATTTGTCGTTATTATTATCGCATGTAACGGTTCGACCTCTTCTTCTTTGTTCGGAAGTACAATCGAAACCTGCAGCAATGGTGCCTTCCAGCTCATAGTGACCTGGAATAGTGGTGGCCTGCAGTTTGTCAAGACCTGCAGCAGCACAACAGCCCATATTATCGGGACTTGCAACAGCGACAGGGACCTCCACCAAGCAGTCCGCAGCCGAATGGTCAGCTTGTAGGAACAGGACAGAGATCTTCTATTGCCCGAGCCACTCATCAATGAAGACACCAAACATTTGAGAATTGGTATAACGGTCCACATGTCACAGAAGTACATCAGAGGCTTACAATTTCATCAGCCTTAACCTGCTGATCTTTATTAGTAGTGGACCCATCATGGCACCATCGACAGAACCACAGGACATTCCAGTGATACTACAAGGTCAGATTGTGAACGTAGTCGAAGATGAGATACCAACTGCTCCCAGTGCCCTAGTGCTACTGTTCATTTATATGTGTAATTTAACTGTTAGTGAGTTAAAGCATCTGAATGTAGATATAGAAGCAGATGGTGACTGGTGTATGGTGATGGAGGTTGAGAAATAGTGAAGGGTATTAGGGTGCCGGTACAGTTTACTGAGATGTAATGTGGGGAGTGTGGGGTTTAGTCTTTCAGAATGGGGGAAATATGTTGTGCATATGTTGCGCTTGCAGGAAACAGTTATTTGGGTAATATAGTACTGCTGTGAATAACGAAATGGATTTGATGTGAAATTTTTAAAGAACTAAACTGTATAACAAAGACTTGAAATGTTCCTACCATTTATATATATTTATGTCCCAGAAAAGTCAATTAATATATTTGATACCATACGCCTTTGTTCTCGTTATTTACAAGACAACCTAACCCTGTTGCATTGTGTGTACGCGAATGTGTGTGTGTGTGTGTGTGTGTGTGTTTGTGTGTGTGTGTGTGTGTGGTGTGAATGTCTGTACCCGTTTATATATATATACATACAAAAGTTGTGCGAGACATACAAACCCGAGATGTTTTGAAGATGAGTGCAGATGAGGAGAAGAATAAGAAAGGAGTGCCGTTGAAGATGGTGAATAACAGTTACCAGTGGGAAATTCTGGTATACTGATCCAGACTGGAGATAATGAGGTAGGTTCGACAAAGTGAGAATCCAAGTTCTGCAATATTGACACTGTAAATGAAAATACTAAATAGTAAATTAGTGGAATAGAGAAAGGAACCGACTAGCAGTGATTTTTGACGTTCTCTCCAGTGTGTTGTATGCAGCCTTACTGCCCATTCGGAATGTGTTGGCATGAGACAGCATCAAAGCCTTTAAAATCACCCTCAACACACACCAGAAACTGCACATCACATCACTCACTTTTGGTTAATTTTACTGGTGTTTGTAAAAGAAAAATGTGCTATAATAGTTAATACTGACTTGTGTGTTGCTTTGGATAAGTTGGTATAGTACAATTCCAGCATCTGTAGTAGTAGATTCAAATGAGGTAAACAATAGTACACATGATAAATGTAAATTATAGTAGGCCCCCAAATAACTAAAGGATTCTCAGCTAGCTGTACCACAGAAACCCAAACAATTTGACATAGACGACAGTCAAGCTTTCAAACTAACACCAATTTCCACTGTGGACATACCTTGGTTCGATGGGAATTTAATATTGACGCAGACACAATGTTAATTTCCATCTGTCTTTCCTATAAACAGAATATGATCTATTGTCTGGGCTAGCGCTGCATTTTTAAGTGATTTCTCACATAAGTGATCTCCGTTGTACACATGATATCTATTCCAGAATATTCTTATCGACTATATGCTTTTAGTGTCCAGGCCTACTACCCATCAAGTTTGAAGTCACTGTTATGAATTTCTAGGGTGTTATTACATCTGACACTGGAACATAGTAAACCACAAAGCAGGAGGAATGGAATTCTCCATGACGTCATCCTGCAGGTAATATCATGCATAGTTCTAAGTTTAGAACCCATAATGTCTTCAGTGCAATGGAATCAGATGCATGTAACATATATTCCAGACAACTGTCATCGCTATTTAAGTGCAACGATGCCATGCAGGGTACTCCCATCATTTACAAACATTCCATTAAAAACAGAGCCTTCCACATCATATACAACTAATATGGATTTTTGGAAGGTATCTCTATGTTTACAGCATTTAGACAGGATCGAATTCGAACAGTCCATTTACATAGTTATAAATGAGAATTTAAAAACCAAGGTTGTTTCTAGTGGAGAAAGATGTAAACGTTTCTCCCAAATGTTAATAGGCGCACATATCCATTCTTATAAAAAATTATAGAAATTTATCCGAATCTATAAGCTAGTAATCGTTTATAGAAGGACATTGCAATAGTAACGGCTGATGGTCCATTTCAACGTGCATCACTTGAACTTTAAAAGGATTTCTTTTATGTTCCCGCTGCACCCATACCAATTTCTCACTATGTAATATGGAACAATGTCTCTAGAGAGTATGAACGTCCCTCTATGAAGTAATTATTCATGATATCTTTTTTCATCCAACATATAGTTGATACATTAAGAAAAGAAGTAGCTTCAATTGTCAATTAAGAATACATCTGCTGTGTGATGCTTTATACTAAGGTAATGTGACACATGCCCATATGCAGCACTCAGATTGTCTTTTCCTGCTTGCAACACACCCACTATATAATCTAGTCTCTACTAGCTTAGTGGGATATACATGTCGCAAAACACTTGTTACCAGGTCATATGGTAACCTGTAGTAGTACTCTATGGAGGTACCAAATAATGTTTTTTAGCCCCATGGAACACTGAATACGCTGGCAGAGATTTGGTATTGCACTTATTTATGGTCGTCATTCCCTTGTACTGCTGGTGTTTGTTCGTATTCGCAACTCCGAATAGATTTCATATCCGAAAGAACGCTGGATCATTCTTCTTAACAATACACTCACTGCGATATGGTATTTATTTGGCTATACCGTGCAGAGAATTTCAATTAAAATGTCCACATCTGTACAGGAGTTACATAATGTGTGTACGAGTACAGGATGTGAAGCAGGAACGACGACATGGGGAAAATGGGGATAGCTGTGAGTCGTAGATAGCGAAAGCAGTAAAGGTAACCAGTTGCGTAAAGTCAGAAATCCGGGTTCGAGTCCCAGCCCGGCGCAAATTTCCACCGTCGTCATTCCCTTATAAATCTGATGGTTGTTCACATTTGCAACTGCGAATATATTTCGCGTAATTCGTCTTCAATTATATTAGGCTGGTGCATAATTTCGTAGCGTTTTTGTTTTGCATGTTGGTATTCCGGGTGCTAAAGGTTTATTTATCGATTATCCTCTTTCATTTGCAGCGCATTGTTGGTATTTGAGTTTAAATATTGTTATTTTGCTATTTGGAGATAGTGAATAGAGGTGTGGACGCTGGTAATCGGAGTATTACGTGAATGAATCGGAACATTTGAGACATATTTTTCTGTTTTAGTTCAACAGAATCAGTGAATAATTCGATCCAGAAGAATGGAGATGTCGGAGGGTCATCAGCTACGGCATTCAGTGATAATTCAATAGCACCGGATGGCACAGTAGGCAGACTAAATGCACACTACGCTAAAGAGATTATAGAGAGAGGTAATTCTATTGTTTACGTGAGAATAAAAGGAATAACTACAATATGCCACAATAAGGTCGTCTAATCCAGAGAAATGTCCCATATGTTTAAAGAAATATTTTTGGAGCACGATAAAAGAGGCCCCTTAATGGTATCCATGGAAAATTTTTCAAAGAGAATCAGCAGGTTCACATCAAATAGGCATCCTTCCCTTATAATCGAATAGTGGAGCGACCATTAAAATTATAAGCGAGGTGAGTTTAAAATATTTCACGTAGTTTCAAACAAGACGACACTATCGCAACAAGAGATGTTCTCAAAAAAAATATCGAACGAAACTGTTTCACTGAAAACACACGACCCTCATACAACAGGGGTTTTCTCTATAATTTGATAAGATCAGATATGAATGTGGCCAGGCACGTTATGTTATCGAATGATTCTCGTAGTTCTCAGGAAGTGTTAAAATTGGAACCGAATACCTCATTTTTACCTGTGTAAATAGGCTGTTTAGGTTTTTATATTGGCAACGCCACGTAGCGCTCTGTATGAAAATCACTGGCTGTGCTGTGTGCAGTCTGTGGGTGGTTGGCATTGTTGTGATATTCGCTATTGTAGTGTTGGGAAGTTCGATGTGAACAGCGCGTAGGGTTGCGAAGTTGTAGGTGAGCCGCCAGCAGTGGTGGATGTGGGGAGAGAGATGGCGGAGTTTTGAGAGCGGATGATCTGGACGTGTGTCCATCAGAAACAGTAAATTTGTAACACTGGATGTCATGAACTGATATATATATTATAACTTTTGAATACTATTAAGGTAAATACATTGTTTGTTCTCTATCAAAATCTTTCATTTGCTAATTATGCCTAGCAGTAGTTAGTGACTTCAGTAGTTAGAATCTTCTATTTAGCTGGCCGTTTTGGCTCTCACTGTATTGCAGTAGTTCGAGCAAGGAAGATTTTTGTAAGGTAAGTGATTCATGACAGGTATTGGTTATTGTCAGTCAAGGCCATTCTTTTGTAGGGATTATTGAAAGTCGGATTCCGTTGTGCTAAAAATATTGTGTGTCAGTTTATTGATGATCTGTATAAGTAAAGAGAGAAATGTCCGTGCACGTTCAGTTTTGCTCAGCTGTTGGAAAATCAAATAACGTAAGGGGTTGATCAGCACGGTAATTGACTAATTTTTCTAAGGGGACGTTTCATATGTCGACCCTTAGCCGAGGAAATCTCACTGGAATCTTCTGATTTTTTCTTGTAGTTTGTGTAATTAGTGTAGCTATTGTTTACTGCTAGCACGTAATTGTAGAGAGAATCTTCTTTGTAGTTGTAGTTTTTCATTGTTTACAGTAAAACAGATGTGGCATGCACGTAGATTTGCACCAAGTATTTCGCAGTTGTGCTTGCAATTAATTAGATATTATTTTCAATGCTATGTTAATGTGTTTTCTTATTTTGCTCTTCAAATTGTGCTTTTCTGTGTTATCGTGTGAAATATTGGGACAATAATGGCGTGTGAAAAACGTAATACTAGTCTCCAAAGTAAACTGAGAAATGACAGTGAAGACAAAAGCAGTGTGTTAGCGCCACCGTGTAAAGAATTACCTGATGTTCAACATAGTATTTGGTAATTGTGCATAGGGGAATGGATCAGGCAATAAATAATCGTGTAGACAGTGAAACAGCTAGTGAAGGTAGTATTGTCGATCGGTCGGTTGGCAACAGCTTACCACAAGGATCTGAAACGACAGGACACAATTTTGCAAATACCGTAAATTCGGGTTTTGAGTCATTACCCATTTCTCAATCACGTCAAGACACATTTTCTGCTTTTCAAAATTCGAATATTGGCTTTTCAAATGCACTGCTGAGTAGCACTGGGGAACATGTTTCAGACACCAGTGCATTGTTATTACAATTAATGTAACAAATGGGACAAAAGCTTCAAAAGTTAGACACAATCGCAAAAAATCTTCACAAGTTAGACACAACAATGGAACAAAATAAGAGACAAACACAGCAACAGCTTCAAAAGTTAGACTTAATGAAACAAAGGCTTGAACAAACACGTGAAGGTTTAACTGCTGAGTTACTTAAAATCGAATCGAAATGTCAAAAAGTCTGTAATAATGTAAAAACACAAATTTGTGAGAATTTTCAACCTATTATTTCGCGTCACGAAAATGCATTGCAGAATCACGAAGCAGCCATAAAAGAACTGTAAACTATTGTTCATGAAAATAACGAGACCTTGCGGGCTCAGATTGACTCAGTTGCATCTACCGATTCGGTTACACAACTTGAAAAATCTCAGGAAAACTTAAAGGACACAGTAGATACTAGTAGGGGGACAACCTTTGTGCCAGTGCCCGTTGCATTGTTGCCAAATTTATTCAAGATGGCGGCGATGACGTCATCCAAGATGGCGGCTTTTGGCGGGAAAATATGAGAATTGTGCTATGTCCACTAACCTAACCTCAACAAAAAATGGCGGGAATTTTGAATTTTGGCTATGTCCACTAACCCAGGCCTCCAGAAGAAAAAATGGTGGGGAGTTTGAATTCCAACAGGGTAATGCATGCAAAGACCGTACATGTCTTTTTAATATTATTGATTATCATTCATTAACATTCATTATTATTTATTATCATTCATTATCATTTACTTTCATTTGTTATTATTTATTATCATTTATTATTATTTATTATTATTGACCTGCCTCCACTAGAAACCTCCCTCCAAATTCAAATTCCAACATGATAATCACTGCTAAACCTTACTTTGGTTTATTATTATTCATTATTATTTATTAACATTCATTATCATTCATTGTCATTTATTATCATTCATTATCATTTATTATCATTTATTATTATAGGCCTACCTCCACTAGAAAATTGCGCCAAATTCAAATTCCAACACGATATTTTCTCGAAAACTGTACTTCTATTAAATATTATTATTTATTATTTATTCAAGATGTCCGATTTTCTCGGTGAGAAAGCCATTTTCCTTACATCCACAACAAAATCTATCACAAGTTCAAATCCCAACACCATAATTGATCACATGTACGAGGTTTCTCTGTCACTTATCTTTTTTCACTGGTAGCCTATCATAATCACATCAAATAATAAACTGCACTTATTGTAATGTAATTTACGTCCTTTGATTTTGCAGGGGGGAAGGAACAGAAAACTATATTTCAAGCTGTACGGTCATCACTTGTTCTCCAAAACAGTCATTACACACAACTTTGATATCGCAGTGCAGTCACCACAACGTCCGCACTCCAACTGAATTAGTTCAAATCCTCGCCACCCGCTGGCCAGCGCACGGAGACACTGCCTACACCTGTCACGTGAGACGGCCGACCACTAGCACAGGGGGCGAGCCCAGGATCGCTCCCACGTCGTAAACATGTTTTCGCTGGACACGCTGGAACTTGCCGAGTTTGACATCACAGTGGCCCCTTGTCCGCTCACCATGTGTATTCGTCGCCTCCGTATGTTTCCCGCACAAAATTGTCTACCTCGGAGCTGTATCACACAAGGGTCAGCCGTTTCCCTGCAATACTTTCGGCGCCAAAGTTTTTTGTCCTTGGCACATTCAGACCTGTCAATGCAGACCGCCCACTGTCCACCACGTGTCCCTGTGCGAGCGAGAACGCAGTGCTACAATTTTGGCGGCAAAGTTTGCTCGGCAGTGCAATCCCCCATGACTATATGACAGCACGTTTGGACCGCACTAGATCGCCTGCTATTTGACTCGCTCTCGCGCGCGTGAAATAATGGTACAATCGTTCCGCTGCCGCCCCGCTTACGTCACACACCCTCCGTACACGCGACGGACATAGCCTTCTCTAAATACCTGGAAAATGACTCTTTATTTCAGACATTATGGTCATACAGGTGTGTTCCAACTGACTTCTCCATGCTCACACAGCGAAACTCCAGAGCGCAGCTGACGTACGCGCGGCCGGCTGAGCCCGCTCCATCGACAGCTCCCTGGCCAGCTGACGTCAAGCAACCAGCAGTGCCTGCACACCCCCACGGCCAGCGCGGCAGGTGGGTGGCGAGCGGCGCCTCAGGATCCTGCCACAATCGGTCAGCCGCGCTCACCTCGGAGTCCGACTACGTAAACATATTTCCGTGCCCGCGAGCACTTTATGCTGGACAGGATGGAACCTGTAGACTGTGTGCCGGACAAAAGATACGTTTGGCGCCGGAGTTTGGCCGACAGTGGAATCCACCATGACCGTATAACTCACCACCCCGCTATATTAATATTTGAATTTACAATTTCGTATACATATGCAAACATGTTCAACTCCCTAATTTCAACTACTTTTCGAGGACCTGACCACCACCTCCTCCTCCTAGGAACTAGCGCCAAGTTTGAAATTCGCCACTAAACAAAGCTCACTTGCATTTCCGCCACCAACCTAAGAAAATTGTTTCATACTAAGCCACCAGCACTCAACCTCTTCCTACAGGTTTCTGGTAAACGGACTCACCCTGCACTAGGTCCATTGATGGAGGAACGAATTTACTTTATTTAGGAACGGAGTATATGTATCACACCGACATGTGCCACATCATGTAGACCTGCAAAACACTCCTACATAACTCATTTATAATGTTCTAGACACAAGCTTGCTAATTGTAAACAGTTAAAAATAACTCATAGCATAGCCTACAGACATGCGAACTGCTAGTAAATAATGCAAAACATTTACCTCCAAATGGCCAAACAACTGCTAATTTTCGGAAATAAGTTCAGTGCATGGGCTGATGGAAGGAGGAACAAGTGTGCTTTTATTTATTTGCGACATATCTTTTTGAAATTTTTACTTCTCGTAGGTTTCGATATGTAAGGCTGACATAAGGCAGTTTCTGGATTCCAGTAGTGCACTACACTTGGCAACACAACCACACCCATCAAGATATTCTGTAACCTCCCCATAAAATAAAATAAATATTATGGATAATGATTCTGATTTAGTGTAACCTCAAAACAAAATTCTTTCACAGTGTAACCTCCCCACAAAAATCATTTACATTTAATCTCCCCACAAAATTCTTTCTGATTTAATCTAAGCTCAAAATTCATTCACATTTAGCGTAACTCAAAAACAGAAAAATTCCTAAACCTCTCAACACTAAAAATTATAATTATGTCGTTCACATTCAGTGTAAAGTCCCAATAAAAAAAATAAATTCAGTAACCTGGTAACAAAACAATGTAACTAACCTCTCAATTAAATTGTCACTCACTTATGACTTTTCAATAATTCACTGTGAATTTAACCTGGTAAATTTTGGACGACAGCAGTGCTGCGTCATGGCCCTGAAAGATCATTCTGAATAAAAAAAGGAAAAATTCTTACCTCAATGAAGTCGCCGGATATATCTGCTCTTACAATAAATTTTTCCGGCACAGATCTGTGCAATGCTGGCCGACCTACCTGTCATTTATGAAAGGGAGCAACTAATTTTTCTATTGCAATAATCGGGATGATCATGGATGGGAGAAATTAGTAAATTCTTTAAATTGAAATGAATGGTTGTTAAAAGTTACATTTTATGAGGAAGATTATTATTACGAGAGGTTTAAAACATTTACATGCGACTGGAGATAACATTTGCGCGAGGCTGCTTTTTACCTTATACAATAATACTCAGGCTCCAGCGTCGCTGCACCGCGACCGGCCCAGGGAACACGATACACCATACCATACCAGAGCAGACTCCAGACTACCAACAACTTACTGCTACAGCTACACAAGTCCTACTGCAGTCAACACTGCTCTCTGGTCAGAGACCTTGCATATTGCAGGCAGCGCATGAGCAATGCATCGAAATTACATCTGCTCGGACCTCATACAATTCATTCCAATCCAGACCTGTAACTCCTCTACACATAAATTTGTCCAGTTATTTGTCTACTCACTCACATTCTGACCAGATTGCCGTTATTGCGCAAAAACAGCTCAGACTGCGCTGTGCTGCTCGGGGAAGTAAGGAAGGGGTGCACTCTATTTAATTGGAGCCCTTTTATTTAGTTGTGGAGTATATTTGTCACAAAACACCCACACTAATCCGACTGTGGTCATCTGACACACACCGCAAACACGTAAACAACTCCTAATTTCACCACGCAATAGCAAACAGCAGTATACAGTATCAGTAGACGAGCTCTGTACTCTTAAACTGTCCAAATGAAGCACCACACATTGCACAGACATACTCGCAAAATAGTCCAACAGACGCGCCCAAACACCACCAGCTGCCAAACCGACCAAAAGTCTCTGCTCGGCCTCCCCCAAACATGACCTCAACGCAGTCGCATTCGCACCGATCACCGGAGAAATTGATATCACCTATGCATCTTAGATTACGCTCCAAGGCAGGCCACGCATGCATGCGGTTGGGGGGGGGGGGGAAGGGGGTTCCAGAGTCTCCAGCCAAGTTCAGCTTCCTAGCGCTCGACACAGCCGACACATGTGAAAGCTGCATTGTTCTTCTCATGTATACCGCCAGCGTCTCTGGTCTGTACCTGCCTTCACGTCTATTGTCAGAATAGCTCATAGCTCGCTGACACACTCGATGAACGCGGCTGGGAAAACATTTACTACTCGCATGCAACCGAGATGGTGACGGAAAACCAATCACACTGATCTGCGCTGCAGGTGTGTGTAATCATTGAGAACACTCTATTTTTTTCGAACAACTTATTTAATCATACAATATATCTATCACGTTATCACAAAACACCAATCCCAGATGTGCCCTGGGCCATGTTGTACAGCCCACAGACACACACCCAATCATAATTTCAGTACACACTATAGCAAACTGCTACTAAATAATACATCACACAGATGTGTAGATACGCTCAGTACACGTAAACTGTCCTAATAACGCATAGCAGAGCCTGCATATCCGCTCGCAAAATAACTCAGCAGACGTGTGCAGGTACCCCCACTCTGCACCCTGACCACAGGATCGTGAAGTCACCCATCCGTCTGATTTCAGACCTCGCACAGGCCCTGCTCGGCTTCCGCAAGCGTGAGTTGGCGTGGTCAACGCGCTCGTCAGCGGTCAAAGCACACACATACGTCCGTCCAGGACCGCGATCCCGAGGCGCGACCACCCAATGTGGGTGAAAGTCAACTTTATATCAACGTAGCATAATTCCAAAGCGCAGCCTCCATACGTGAGACACTTCATAGCAGCAAATGTCTTTACCTCCTATGACGCTGTAGCATACTGCACATTGCTCCTCACACGACATTTCACGGCCCTTTAACTAAACATAACTACACATCCCTGCTCTCGCCTCGTCGCATGACCTGCCATCTAAAAACCTTCTCAATATTATTCATACTTTACAACATTTTTTTAAAAATAAGGTCTAATTTACACCTGCGACGGCACCTAACCTCACACCCGTCCCACCATCAACATACGTCCTCAACCCTAGTTTGCCACTCATATATCACCCCACAAACCATGCCCATCAATCAATTTACCATTCTCATCCCCTCTTTTCGAATTACAAACGTAACCTCTATCTAAACACCAATCAACTTATCTTTCTCGCACTTTCAACAGTATAATTAGTTTTACACATACTCAGAAATACCGAACGCAATTCAAGAGTCAAACTTTTATACAGAGGATCAAGCACATACGACACTCACACCAATATTCAAAGCCTGGTCCATATTTACCACCTCCACCTTCAATTAAATATTATTACCATTGCAGCAACATTCTGCCAGCGTGCTATTTGTACCTATTTTTCAGCTCTTAACTGTTGTCACTAGCAGTAGAATATCACTATCTATAGATTACATAAATTTCCACATAAAAAAAATCTTACCCCGCCATTTAGAGACTCCTATATCCAAACACATACCATCATTCAACTATCACATGCCCTTATCTAATAACTCATCCATCAGGTCTGGAGCAAGGTCATCCCTTTCTTTCATTCTTTCTTTCAGCAACAGACAGCTATTTTCTACAGTGGTAGCTAATCTGCGCCATCAACTTTACATCACCATTCACGAAACATATCTTCAAGCACGTAAACACACTTACTCAATTACACAGCGGTCCCGCTGAGTACATGACCTTCAATATTACTGTTCTTAATCCAATAACCACCGAAACAAGTACTAAATGCTCAAACTAATCCCATAGCGCCTTCAAAGCGAATGTCCAAGCGCCGCCGGCGTCATGTCAAAGCCACATAGCTGTCCATTTAAACAGCCGTCCACTCAGCCCCAGGACCAGAATGCTGAAGTGGGCTCTCCCTATACCTGCTCTCCAGCTGTTGTCTAACGACATACAGTGCACAAATGGATTCCTGAATAGCGCATATCTCTATCTCCCCCTTGCATCTCCAACAGGGCATGTAAACAGTGTCTCCCCCAGCCAGCGAACCTGACATCATTCACCCTTCACTTACAATTTCCACTCGCATATATAAAACCATATTCACTCCAGCCAAAACTCAATAATATAAAAGCATTCTCTCTTTCTTAGCATAGATGAGTATGCATTTATCTTCACCCATCTGATCTCTGCAATTTAAGTTGGAGAACGACATATCTATTACCTTCTGCAACCTGTCTATAAACAGAACGATCTCAGTTACTACAACAGGACCTTGTTTTGACCATTCGCCGGAAATGCATGCAATGTTGTACGCCTCAAACTAGGTACAAGTACAACATATCCTCAACACCCTATCATCTTTATCATCTACCATCAAACAGTGAAAAAGTCAGGAAGGAACCAATGTGATCCACCTTCAAGGCGGATAAACGGAATTCACTATACTCCCCCCCCCCCCCCCCCCCGAACAACTCAGAGGGCAACCATCCAAGACTTCCTAACAGCTCGCCAAATCCAACACCTCAAACGACAGATGCCTATATGAACAAGATCATATTAAATATACACACACGCTGCAGAGATCCCTCTAAAGTTTGATCACCAATACTCTAAGCGAATGAGAAGCTGCCTCTGGCCCTTGTTCAAACAGTGTTTTCTAACACGCTTTTGCACACTGCCGAGCGTTTCGTCTTTCTGCCACATCTTTGAAGTCACATGCGTGGCCTCTCACAGGAAACTATACCTTGCACCTTATAAATCATATTCTTACAGTCGATAGCATAATACTGAATGATTTTAAATAAAGCACATCCACAACACAAGGAAACTAGAAGAGCCTGCTGGCATTGTAGCGACTTCACTCGAAAGTGATTGACCACCTCTGCATTTAAACTCATATGTCGCAGTGACTAAATAGTTTATAACTCTGCATTCCACTTCTAGTGATTGGTCATTGTTGCACACAAGTACAGGATCACCGTTTTCGGTGCTAGCAACCCTGGAAGTTGCGGTCCATCTATCAATATTTCTCCCCCAACTCAAGCAAGCATTGTCAGTCAATCATTATGTCGTACCCAATGCCCAGATGCGATGGATAAGACACCACCGATCTACTTTAATATGATTCATCACAGCTGATATCGCGAAAAATTTTACAGTAAGTCCAACACTGGGCAGTCATGTGACAGCTTGGTTTCTTAATTCCAGCATCATAGCTAAACCATACATCCTCTACTTTGCAAGTATCATTGCGACTATTCATAGATGACTGCTCAGCATTTCCATTCTCACTTAATTCTCGAACACATAAAGACGATCAAATTATACCATACAATGCTATACATATTTCCAGGACCTTGCACATAGTACTCGATCAATCTCTCTGCCTATGGTGGTCACAGAGCTATCTAGTCCTCTTACGTTAAAAGACAATCCTCACCTTGGCATTGACCTACCTGCCCCGCAACATGGCTACCCAATTATTCCCCAACCGAGCAGACGAATACAGCTACACTCCACCTCTCTTGACTGAATAGAGCTTTCCTAGTCCTAACCCATCCAAGTGCACCACATTTCTCGAAATGTAACCAAGCCTTGGAGCTTAGCACACCATATCGACCTATAGTAATAGATCTCAAAGTGCCTTAATTTAATAGCATACAGTTAAGAAGAACAAGAATGGAGCGATATTTATACACAACGTAGCTCGATAGACTTTTAAGCAAATAATCCGATCTATCATGTGTAAAGTATTGTTCTAGAGTCCATGATCAGTGCATTGAGGGTACCGGTAGGAGATAGAGAGAGAGAGAGAGAGAGAGAGAGAGAGTAAGAGAGAGTGACAGAACATAAACACAGACACACTCCTAAGACTAGAACGTTGAGCACTTAAAAACGGGCAATAACCTTAGATTGCTTACTTTTGCGTCCTGTCAGACATACATCCTTCTTCCCGTGTACAACATTGCGTGCATTTCCGACGAATGGTCAAAACAAGTTCCTGTTGCAGTAACTGAGATCTTTCTGTTTATAGACAGGTTGCAGAAGATAATAGATATGTCTTTCTCTGACTTAAATTGACAGATGGGTGAAGATAAATGCATACTCATCTATGCATAGAAAGGGAGAATGCTTTTTTATTATTAAGTGAGTTTTGGCAGGAGTGAATATGGTTTTATATATGCGACTGGAAATTGTAAACGAAAGGTGAATGAAGTCGGGTTCGCTGGCTGGGGGAGACACTGTTTACATGTCCTGTTGGAGATGCAAGGGGTAAATAGAGATATGCGCTATTCAGGAATCCATTTGTGCACTGTATGTCGTTAGACAACAGCTGGAGAGCAGGTATAGGGAAAGCCCACTTCAGCATTCTGGTCCTGGGGCTGAGTGGACGGCTGTTTAGATGGACAGCTACATGGCTTTGACATGTCACCGGCGGCGCTCGGACACTCGCTTTGAAGGCGCTGTGGGATTACTTTGAGCATTTAGTACTTGTCTCGGTGGTTATTGGATTAAGAACTGTAATATTGAAGGTCATGTACTCAGCGGGACCGCTGTGTAATTAAGTGTGTTTACGTATTTGAAGATATGTTTCGTGAATGGGAGGTGTAAATTAGACCTTATTTTTTAAAAAAATGTTGTAAAGTTTGAATAATTATGAGAAGGTTTTTAGATGGCTTGTCATAAGTTAATATCGCCACGTAATGGCGTCGCTGGTTGCATCGGTCGCTGCGATTGTTGAACTGTAAATTACTTGAATGTAGGTTAATTCACAGAAGACGGACATGAAATCGGAATCACCTCTTACAATTCAAAAGTGCACAATAATATTAAATGAATATATTATATGCTTAACTCATACAAATATGCTTACATTTGCCAGCACTCGCAAGATGTCCGTCTACACACAATCAAGACAAGAGAAGAAGTGAAGACGACTAAAAAATTAACAAAAGAGCGTATCTTGTCATCTCTTTAGATCATTTTGTTATAAATTATTCCTTTGCAATCGAAACCTACCCAAAGAAATTATTTTTTTACGGCTACATGATAAAAATATATTATTCAATTTTTAAATGTCTCTTCTTTATAAATACTGTTTTTTAAGTCTTTTCGTAATATAGCACTGGGGACGCTATATTGCCCTCCGAAATGTTTATGTCATAAAAAATGTTCGTGTTTTTTGACATAAATAGTTCCTCTTTCATGTCCACAGTGTCCACACGCAGATTTTTCTTTCACAGTCTGCATATGTCACATCATATGTTTAAACCGTTGTAATTAGTGAGGTGTGTTGCACAGAAAGTGTAATACAGATGAAGTTATCTACATAACAATATAATATACAGTTGGTTACGTATACAGTCATGTACAAAAGGATATAGAGTACAATTAGTTTCATTTTGGCTGCTTCTTTTTAGTGCTGCAACTTTTGCAGTGTTCAAAGGTATACAAGCACGAGTTAGTCCGGAATATTTGAAGTCCCAGGGGTGTCAACTGTTCGCTCCCCATTTGGCCCGGCCGTAGGGAAACCCTGGGGGAAACCTCGGCGGAGCGACAGACTAACTGCTTTGGTCACTGTCACTAATTGTTTCTGGGATGTCATTGCAGTACAGGATGTGCATACATTACAAATGTTTTTTGGTTGCACTATGCAAAGAAATGAGGTCATTATAGCAATTGATTGCTGTGTCGTTGATGATCTACGCCGCGACGTTTAGCTCGCGACGGCGTCGGTTGGTGTGTTCGGTGCTCGGCGTTCGCGGCAGCTGCGGAGAGGTCAACGCTCGCTCGACGCCGGCGTGTCTCTCGCCGTCGCGGAACGTCAGAATCAGCTGATCGGCTGCACGGTTGGCGATGCGCTTCTGTCTCGCCCGGGCGTGGCGGAGTGGGATGATATTCGCCCCCCGCGCTTGTTGGCAGGAGTCAGCTCTGCAACGCATCTCCGACGTAGTACATGAAACATACACACAACCAACGTAGTATTTGTTTCCCGCTGCAGATGGTTACGCTAGTGGGAAAGAAGCATTTATTAGTGCGGCAGTTGTTAAGTTTTCGCCAGTTTCCGAGTGTCAAGCCAGCACTGTCCCGCAGAATACATGACATGGATCTTCTCCCGTGAATACAGATTTGATGGAATACTGTTTCCATTACACGTCAGTTTTTGTCTTGACAAAATTATTTATGTTTTCGCCGCACTCGCAGGCACTGGTGAGTGTCCCAATACGAGTTTAGCACAAACATTCGCCGTTTCTGCGGTCGCTGTTTTGCAACAGTCCACGCATCGCTTTCCAATTTCGCATTGTTGTACTCTCTGAAATTACAGTTTGTCCCAAAAATATTGACTCTGGGTTCACTTCACGTTAACCGTTCACATTTATAAGTAAATTCACAGTTTTTCGTGCGTAATATTGGCGTTTGGCGTCTTCACCGCTGTTGAACGTTCAATGCTAGCACTTCACTGTCCGTATCACAGTTTCACCTTCACAGATTCTCACACTGCTTAAAGTAACTGTTTCGATTAGTTCTCAAACGCTAATGTATTTCATTCAGTATGAACTGGAATTTGGCTCGTGCTGGATTTTACCAGTCTCTCGCACTAATTATCTCTTTCCATTTTCCACCTAGAGTAGTACTTGCCTTCAGATTTTTTGACTATACAATTGTACTTCCGTCTCATCTGTAAGTCCCCACGTCATGTCTGCCCACTCATTGCGTACTTGCAGTCCAGAGCCAGGCTCGACTTTACAAAACTTTGCCTCTCGCATTACTGTACACATTTTATAATCTAGGGCTGGCGTACAAGTTCCTAGATTAGTGTTAGATTTGTGACTTTTGTTTACACGATAAATTCGTGCAAATCTCTGCCTTAGCAGATGACAATATATTTTAACAGTGCTTAGCGGTAGTCGCATTTACTGATGTGCTTTGTACCTTGACCACAACACATGAGGTACCTTGGGTGATGTACATCCTGCACTCATGGTGTTTAGTAAATTATGATTGAGCATATCTCAAAATCGGTATAGACATAAATACATGGAACAACATATACTCTATAATATTGAATTTCATAACTTGCATTACTACTACAGTTCAAAAACATGCATGACACACTAATGAAAAATTCTTTCATCATTACATGCTGTTGCATTTTTTTAAAATGTTTTTTAACGCATTTTTAAACATGAAATTTGTAAAATATTCTTAAGCCTACGTTCATTTCTTTTTCTTTCAAAATGCAATTGCTTAAAAATACTGTTATTCCTTAACATCTACAAAATTGAATCGCACTAATCTTGTGTGCCTCATTGTCTTTAAATGTTACACTAAAATCTGAACATTTACTCACAAAAAAAATACACTATAAAGTTAATCTACTACTCGTATAATATGTAAACGTTGCTCTACTGAGCGAACTTCTTTAAGTCTTTGTATGTATTTTTCTTGTTTCCTTCGTAATTGCCTCCTTCTTTGACCACGGGATGGTGTAGTTTGCGTGACAGAAAGTATTGTGAGGTACCACTTCGATGTTATAGATGTAGCCCTCGATAACACCGGGTTTTTCCGAAAACACATTCTCATAATCTGTAAGTAGCTGAGTCAATTCGTTTTGTTGTGCTTCAATCAAATGTTCTGGCTCCCTGACTTTCATGGCTATCAGTTTCCTTTTTTCCTCTTTGTCTTCAGTAATAAATTCTTTATAACATGCTTGTCTTGTACTTAAGTCAGAGTATAAATTTATTACCTGTATTCCTTCGAATCTCGACTGAAAGCTCCGGCAATATTTACCGTGTACTTCCCGTGTCCTCAACAACGGCAAAATTACCCGTCTGCCCTCATTCATAAGGCTTACTTCCCCGCACAAGAGGTCGATTTTTGCGTCCCTCTGGCGTAAAAATTCCATCCCCAGGATGCAAGCAACACCTAATCCTTTAACTGCTGGGAACGAGCTTTTCATTGCTTCATTTCCTACCGTAAACTCGACTTGCACCTGGTGCTTTATGATATGAGAATGTGCACCTATTGCACCTGTTACACGACAATTCTTCACTGGAAATACTGGTATTTTATTATTTTGACTCTAATACTTGTAAAAATTTGCACTCATGACATTAGTTGACGCACCGGTATCGACTATTATCTGTATTGGTGCTCCGTACATACCTGCTTGCAATATAGCCTGCACAACACTTTTGTCGGTTCAGTTACATTTCTGCGGTATGTCTACATACCATTTGGTACTAAGTTACTACCGTTACTGTGGCTGCTATTGTAATCGGCTCTTTGTTGATTACAGCCTGCATGGTTCCACTTGTTTTCGGTTTTCATATCTTCGATCAATAAGTCAACAGAATCCACTTTTTCCTTGAATTGTTCTATATCGTATTCTGGCACATTGACGAAATATCTTTTAATTTCACTGGGCAACTTCATTTTTATTAATCTGATTATGTCACGATCGGACATTGGCTCGTCCCAGTACCTGGTTTTGTTTATACACTTCTCGAAATATTTGCGTAACGTTCCCATCTTAGAATTGTACATTTCTGGACTGTACAACTCCTTTCGTAGTCTTTCTTGGACGCTATCGGACCAGAATCTTTGCAAGAAAGCACCTTCAAACTTTTGCATCGTTAGACATTTTTTGGACACGTCGGTCGCCCACAGTGCCGCGTCACCGTGAATAAAGGAGACCACGAACTGTATTCTTTGTCTTTCCGTCCATGTCCTGGGAAACACATTCCTGAAGCTCTTAATAAATACAACAGGGTGGAAATTTCGTTTCTCGCTATTGAAGGGTTGGAATGTCCTGTGTTTTATTACATTGTCCTCTTTTTTGCACATCGGATTGCTACATTCTGGGACATTCATTACTTCGTGATGTGCGCTGCACGGTATCGCAAGTTGTTCGTGCTCATAATTCACATTACGTTGCGGTTGCGCACTCGCACCCTGCATACAGTCTGCGTTATTACAGTAATCAGTACGCGGAGTCGGATTCATGATCTGTCCGCCACTGTTTACATTGCTTTCCAACGCAGACAGTCTCCGCGCGACCTCCTGTTGCCAATTTGGCAACTCCGCTGTCACACGGGATTTGATCTGTGTTAATTCGGCACGTAGTGCGGCAGTGCTAGCGTCAATATTTACATTCGCGGCCGCAGTCGCTTGTTCTACAGCTGTTTTTACGTCGCTTTCAATCTTTGCAGATATCTCGCGATCCTTTATTTCTAGCCATTCATTTAATTCTTTTTCTACTTTTTGAGCTTGCACTTCCAAATATGAGTCAATACTTTTCCGTGCATCTATCTCCACATTATCCACGCGGTTGGTTAAAGCCTGGACATTGTCTTCAAGCCTAGCCTGCGATATCTGTAATTTTTGCATCTCGCCGGCTAAGCTTTGCACATGATCGGGGATTTCTTTGCAAGCGTCCCGCATCTCGGCAAGTTCGCTTTGGATACTATCTAGCTTCGCTTCACTGCGCTGCTCTTGCTCAATGAGCTTTTGCGTTAATTTTTTCTCCTGCTCATGTAGCATCTGAGCCAGTTTCTCGTCTCTTTGTTTTTCCCTCTGTTCTGACATTCTTTCTTTTTCCCTTTCTTTCGGTTCTCTTTGTTGCTCTTGCTCATAGAGCATCTGAGCCAGTTTCTGATCTCTTTCCCTATCTCTTTCCTCTAACCTGCGCAGAAACTCTGCAAATGGGTCTGCAATCGGTGAGTATAGTGGTGCCCCGCTTAATCTAGCACTCGATTGGCCCCCCTGCCCAGGCAGTGGAGTTGTTACTCTATTCCCATTCTGCTGTGGAGCGTCATTCACCGTCCACAGATCCTCGCCCCCGCTCCGCAAATTATGTTATCCGAGGCGGTGGCTTGGGATTCGTTTACGTATTGCAAATGATCCTCACTTTCCATATTAACAGAATTTTGTTCTTTTGGTACGGATGCTTTAGGTTGTCCTATCTTACCCATACTAAATTCACTTTAAGCCACTGACGAATCTTTAACACTAATACACACACGATTAATTAACCCCTCCAAAAATAAACGCATAAATACTCAAATGCACACAATTTAAATTGCACTTTACTTACTATTTTTTTTTCACCGAAGGTGTCTCATGTGCATATGGGTTCGATATTCCGCACAGAGCTAGACAGGATGCTTGCACAATAGGCCATACCTTTGTTTTTCTTTCTCGTAATCCTTTTTCTTTTCTACACTTTTTCTTCTCCAGCTCTCCTCAGGGTGTGGTTTTGTTATTGTACATGTAAAGGAATTCATATAGGCATTAATATTTTACAACAATTACACATATACATAATTACATTCTTTACAATAGAGTCAGATTTACTAAATTTCGTATTTTCTTTGATCGGGCCCCAAAGTTGCGGCGCCAATCTCGCGTCCGTTGGCCGTCGTAATTTAATACATTATTATTGTTATTATTATTTTTTGATGGTTGCCGACTTACGTGGTGGGCCTTAATAAAAATGATATTTCATTTAATTTTGATTTACGATTAAATGCTTTCCTGAAGTTCTCCTTTTTAACAATATTAATCTCAAATTATTTGTTACGTTAATGAATGTTAGACTCGCTGAATCTTTTAAAACATGAGCATATAAGTTGAACAATGTAATAAACTTTTCATATTAATTTCCTCGGCTAGTCAGTTCACTTTAAAGCAAGAAATCTTTAGTTATTAATTACAATTGCGGCCCACACACACGCGAGAGTATTTTTCTTACCTCCGTTAACCATTGTATTGTAGTCGGAGTCCTGGCTCTGGCTCTCGGCTATGGTACTGAAAATAAGAATCTTAAAGCTAAGTATTTCTGCAACTTCGTGCGGCTGTGGAGAAAAATTAATATTATGTTAGTAGCGGGCGAGTATTTCGCTTCCGCTCATTTTTCATAAGTTAATATCGCCACGTAATGGCGTCGCTGGTTGCATCGGCCGCTGCGATTGTTGAACTGTAAATTACTTGAATGCAGGTTAATTCACGGAAGGCGGACAGGAAATCGGGATCACCTCTTACAAATTAAAAGTGCACAATAATATTAAATGAATATATTATGTGCTTAACTCATACAAATATGCTTACATTTGCCAGCACTCGCAAGATGTCCGTCTATACACAATCAAGACCAGAGAAGAAGTGAAGACGACTAAAAAATTAACAAAAGAGCGTATCTTGTCATCTCTTTAGATCATTTTGTTATAAATTATTCCTTTGCAGCGAAACCTACCCAAAGAAATTATTATTTTACGGCTACATGATAAAAATATATTATTCAATTTTTAAATGTCTCTTCTTCATAAATACTGTTTTTAAGTCTTTTCGTAATATAGCACTGGGGACGCTATACGCGCCAACTCACGCTTGCGGAAGCCGAGCAGGGGCTGTGCAAGGTCTGATATCAGACGAATGGGTGACTTCACGATCCTGTGGGCAGGGTGTAGAGTGGGGGTACCTGCGTACGCCTGCTCAGTTATTTTGCGAGCGAATCTGCAGGCTCTGCTATACGTTATTAGGATAGTTTGCGAGTACTGAGCGTATCTACACATCTCCGTGATGTATTACTCAGTAGCAGTTTTCTATAGTGTGTACTGAAATCATGATTGGGTGTGTGTCTGTGGGCTGTGCAACATGGTCCAGGGCACATCTGGGATCGGTGTTTTGTGATAACGTGATAGATATATTGTATGATTAAATAAGTTGTTCGAAAAAAATAGAGTGTTCTCAATGATTACACACACCTGCAGCGCAGATCAGTGTGATTGGTTTTCCGTCACCATCTCGGTTGCATGCGAGTAGTAAATGTTTTCCCAGCCGCGTTCATCGAGTGTGTCAGCGAGCTATGAGCTATTCTGACAATAGACGTGAAGGCAGGTACAGACCAGAGACGCTGGCGGTATACATGAGAAGAACAATGCAGCTTTCACATGTGTCGGCTGTGTCGAGCGCTAGGAAGCTGAACTTGGCTGGAGACTCTGGAACCCCCTCCCCCCCCCCCCCCCAACCGCATGCATGCGTGGCCTGCCTTGGAGCGTAATCTAAGATGCATAGGTGATATCAATTTCTCCGGTGATCGGTGCGAATGCGACTGTGTTGAGGTCATGTTTGGGGGAGGCCGAGCTGAGACTTTTGGTCGGTTTGGCAGCAGGTGGTGTTTGGGCGCGTCTGTTGGACTATTTTGCGAGTATGTCTGTGCAATGTGTGGTGCTTCATTTGGACAGTTTAAGAGTACAGAGCTCGTCTACTGATACTGTATACTGCTGTTTGCTATTGCGTGGTGAAATTAGGAGTTGTTTACGTGTTTGCGGTCTGTGTCAGATGACCACAGTCGGATAAGTGTGGGTGTTTTGTGACAAATATACTCCACAACTAAAGAAAAGGGCTCCAAATAAATAGAGTGCAGCCCTTCCTTACTTCCTCGAGCAGCACAACGCAGTCTGAGCTGTTTTTGCGCAATAACGGCAATCTGGTCAGAATGTGAGTGAGTGGAGCAAGAACTGGACAAATTTATGTGTAGAGGAGTTACAGGTGTGGATTGGAATGAATATCTCGAAGGGTGTGTTGCCAAGTGTAGTGCACTACTGGAGTGTAGAAACTAGCTTATGTCAGCCTTACATATAGAAACCTGTTGTTGTGGTCTTCAGTCCTGAGACTGGTTTGATGCAGCTCTCCATGCTACTCTACCCTGTGCAAGCTTCTTCATCTCCCAGTACCTACTGCAACCTACATCCTTCTGAATCTGCTTAGTGTATTCATCTCTTGGTCTCCCTCTACGATTTTTATCCTCCACGCTGCCCCCCAATACTAAATTGGTGATCCCTTGATGCCTCAGAACATGTCCTACCAAGCGATCCCTTCTTCTAGTCAAGTTGTGCCAAACTTCTCTTCTCCCCAATCTTATTCAATACTACCTCATTAGTTATGTGATCTACCGATCTAATCTTCAGCATTCTTCTGTAGCACTACATTTCGAAAGCTTATATTCTCTTTTAGTCCAAACAATTTATTGTCCATGTTTCGCTTCCATACATGGCTACACTCCATACAAATACTTTCAGAAATGACTTCCTGACACTTTAATCAATCCTCGATGTTAACAAATTTCTCTTCTTCAGAAACGCTTTCCTTGCGATTGCCAGTCTACATTTTATATCCTGTCTACTTCGACCATCATCAGTTATTTTGCTCCCCAAATAGCAAAACTCCTTTACTACTTTAAGTGTCTCATTTCCTAATTTAAATCCTTCAGCATCACTCGAATTAAATCGTCTACATTCCATTATCCTCGTTTTGCTTTTGTTGATGTTCATCTTATATCCTCCTTTCAAGACACTATCCATTCCGTTCAACTTCTCTTCCAAGTCCTTTGCTGTCTCTGACAGAATTACGATGTCATCGGCGAACCTCAAAGTTTTTATTTCTTCTCCCTGGATTTTAATACCCACTCCGAATTTTTCTTTTGTTTCCTTCACTGCTTGCTTACTATACAGATTGAATAACATCGGGGAGAGGCTACAACCCTGTCTACTCCCTTCTCAACCACTGCTTCCCTTTCATGTCCCTCGACTCTTATAACTGCCATCTGGTTTCTGGACAAATTGTAAGTAGCCTTTCTCTCCCTGTATTTTACCCCTGCCACCTTCAGAATTTGAAAGAGAGTATTCCAGTCAACATTGTCAAAAGCTTTCTCTAAGTCTACAAATGCTAGAAACGTAGGTTTGCCCTTCCTTAATCTAGCTTCTAAGATAAGTCGTAGAGTCAGTATTGCCTCACGTATTCCAACATTTCTACGGAATCCAAACTGATCTTCCCCGAGGTCGGCTTCTACTAGCTTTTCCATTCGTCTGCAAAGAATTCGCGTTAGTATTTTGTAGCTGTGACTTATTAAACTCATAGTTCGGTAATATTCACATCTGTCAACACCTGCTTTCTTTGGGATTGGAATTATTATATTCTTCTTGAAGTTTGAGGGTATTTCGCCTGTTTCATACGTCTTGCTCACCAGATGGTAGGGTTTTGTCAGGACTGGCTCCTCCAAGGCCGTCAGTAGTTCCAATGGAATGTTGTCTACTTACGGGGCCTTGTTTCTTGTACTTCAGCGCTCTGTCAAACTCTTCACACAGTATCGTATCTCCCATTTCATCGTCATCTACATCCTCTTCCATTTCCATAATATTGTCCTCAAGTACATCACCCTTGTATAGACCCTCCATATACTCCTCTCACCTTTCTGCTTTGCCTTCTTTGCTTAGAACTGGGTTTCCATCTGAGCTCTTAATGTACATACAAGTGGTTCTCTTATCTCCAATGTTCTCTTTAATTATCTTGTAGGCAGTATCTATCTTACCCCTAGTGAGGTAAGCCTCTACATCCTTACATTTGTCCTCTAGCCATCCCTGCTTAGCCATTTTGCACTTCCTGTCGATCTCATTTTTGAGACGTTTGTATTCATTTTTGCCTGCTTCATTTACTGCATTTTTATATTTTCTCCTTTCATCAATTAAATTCAATATTTCTTCTGTTACCTAAGGATTTCTACTAGCCCTCGTCTTTTTACCTTCTTGATCCTCTGCTGCCTTCACTACTTCATCCCTCAAAGCTACCCATTCTTCTTCTACTGTATTTCTTTCCCCCATTCCAGTCAATTGTCCCCTTATGCTCTCCCTGAAACTCTGTACAACCTCTGGTTCTTTCAGTTTATCCAGGTCCCATCTCCTTAAATTCCCACCTTTTTGTAGTTTCTTCAGTTTAAATCTACAGGTCATAAGCAATAGATTGTGGTCAGAGTCCACATCTGCCCCTGGAAATGTCTTACAATTTAAAACCTGGTTCCTAAATCTTCGTCTTACGATTATATAATCTATCTGAAACCTTTTAGTATGTTCAGGGTTCTTCCATGTATACAGCCTTCTTTTATGATTCTTGAACCAAGTGTTAGCTATGATTAAGTTGGGCTCTGTGCAAAATTCTACCAGGCGGCTTCCTCTTTCATTTCTTACCCCCAATCCATATTCACCTACTACGTTTCCTTCTCTCCCTTTTCCTACTGACGAATTCCAGTCACCCATGACTATTAAATTTTCGTCTCCCTTCACAACCTGAATAATTTCTTTTTTTTCATCATACATTTCTTCAATTTCTTCATCATCTGCAGAACTTGTTGGCATGTAAACTTGTACTACTGTAGTAGGCATGGGCTTTGTGTCTATCTTGGCCACAATAATGCGTTCACTATGCTGTTTGTAGTAGCTAATCCGCACCACTATTTTTTATTCATTATTAAACCTACTCCTGCATTACCCCTATTTGATTTTGTGTTTATAGCCCTGTAGTTACCTGACCAGAAGTCTTGTTCCTCCTGCCACCGAACTTCACTAATTCCCACTATATCTAACTTGGCACAAGTAATACAAGAATTACATATTTCAGAGGAGACTCGCGCTCAAACACGGGAAGAGGGACTTAGAAATACGGAAAAGCCACAAAATAATAACACAGGGCATTTCGGAAGTTATGAAAGACATTGGCAAGGTGCACCGAATTCTGAGATGGAACGGTCGACACGACGTAACAATGACCGGTATCCGACTCGCCGACACGATGACTTTGACTATAAGCTGTTCATTACTACATGTAAACTCAAAACATTTTAGAATTCTGGCAACGACATTCATCCACAAGTTTGGCTTCATCAATTCTCTCATTCTTTTCCTCCCAACTGGTCATTGGAGAACAGATTACAATTTATGTGTGGCTACTTAGAGAATGAACCAGCTGTGAGAATGCGATCGATCATTCACAATTGTCACAGTGAAGGAGAATTTTATCATGCCTTCCTCTCAGCATATTGATCTCAAGCTACACAAGACCAAGGAACACATAGCATCATAATGATGAAACATTTCGAACAATCTGAATTTTCCAGTCTTGTGAAATATTTTGAAATATTGCACAAGAATCAGTACCTGTCAAACCCATACAGCCCCTCAGAACTCATCCGCATTTGCTAAATCAAACTGCCTGAACGTTTACGACATATTATTTAGACAGGACGTTGCAAAGACGACATTGAAGCTTTTCAGGTACTCTTACAAGAATTGTAAATTGACACTGACAATCGCGGGACGCGAAAACAGGAACACAACAATTACAGGTCACGTCCGTCACAATTCCACGATGAAAGAAATAATAACTGGACACGGCAAGACTATTCTGACAACGCAGTTCGTGAACAAAACAGACACCACCCGTATGACAACCGTTGGCAGAGTAGTAATAATTACAGGGAAAGATCACCTCTCTGCATTAATGACTATGACAGAGACAATCAGAGAAACAGACAATATGGGAACCAAAATAATTATTATCAAGGGAGACACAATAACTTCAGACACAACGGTCCACCGCGCAGTTACGATTCCGGTAGAAATTCTCCACCACATGAGCGAGAAACAAGAAACTATGGAAACTACCGACATAACGACAGACCTGAATTTCATAAGAACTGGAGGGATTCAAACAGGGCAGGACCCTCTCGGCAAGGTGAATTTGTAGAAGTTAGGTCTCCTAATCTCAATAACGATGTGCGCCAACAGAGAGAGAGTAGGCAATGACTCACACTGCTGGCAGCCACAAAACGTGCTTATGAAGCTGACGACGTAGCTGCCGTGGCTAGGAAGACATTAGGGACGTCTTACTCCAGGAACACGACGTAAAACATAACAACATTGCATATCCTGTAATTCACATGACGTAAAATTTACAGCAGTACTTGACTCTGGCTGTCCCATTTCAGTAATTCGTGAAACAGCCTTTAGCAAATGCAACAAATCGAATGATTGCCCCACACTTCCTTTACGTAAGATTAGATTACAAGGTGCAATCGTTGGAAAAAGTGTACATGTACGTCAACAAACCAACTTAGAATTCTTTTGTCAAAGCCACCCCTTCTCTATGAACTTTCTTATTGTTCCATTATTGTCGACGGAAATTATATTGGGAGTAGACTTTTTGAATGAATACAAAGCAATCTTGAACTTTCGCGATGCTGAAATAAGTTTACAGAAAGAAGGCAAGTCAATAGCTTTGAAATTTGAAGATTGGCTCTCAAACCATGAAGAGGACATTAATCTGCTTTACCTTCTGTTAGACAACAGTTCGGAATTTTCGACGGAACTAGACAGTAACATACACTCTGTAAGTACTGACAGGGATGGTATCGACGGCGTATTTGATACTAATGAGTTAATTCATAATAAAATTCAAACAATTGATAATTGTAATGATAATGATAGGCAGGACCTTTTTGAGATTTTACAAGCACATTCCACAGTTTTTAATCACAAAACAGGAACAATCAAGGGATTTCAATACCAATTTCGTGGTCGTGATCACACTAAATTTTGTGTTAGACCATACGTAATTCCAGCACATTATAGGGACTGTGTTAGAACAGAAATACAATCTATGCTTGACAAGGGCATTATTGAGCCTGCAGTAAGCTCATACAACAATCCATTACATGTCCTAGGAAGAAAAATGCATCGATCAGGCTTGTCTTAGATTCGAGACAAAACAATACTATCATCATTCCTAAAACAGATAGGCCGCAAAATTTGATTGGTGTGAAAGTGTTGTCTTCCATTGATCTCAGATCCAGCTTTTATCAGACCGAACTTCATCCAGAATGTTGAAAATACACAGCTTCTCTTTGTTTCTGCGTTTGTTATCCATTTCGGAAACCTCCTTTTGGTTTGAACATTTCTTCTGCAGTATTCACTCGTGGGCTAAATTCCATATTACCTGAGTTCTTAAAACGTCACATCCCCTTATTTGTGGACGATATTCTGATAGCAGAAGCCTCATGGGAACAACATAATCGCATCCTCAACAGCGCGTTACATATTTTTGCAGAATCTGGAATTACAGTTAACTTGGAAAAATCTGAATTCGGTAGGACAAAGGTGAAGTTTTTGGGACATATTATTTCTTCTGAAGGCATTCAGTCGGATCCTGAAAAGTTAGAAGCAATCAGTCATTCCAGTTCCATCCACGAAAAAACAAGTCCGCAGTTTTCTAGGTCTCGTAAATTTTTACCGTCGTTTTCTTAATATGCAAATTCTAGTTACACCAAAACTTTGTTCTCTCACTGGAAAAAATACTATTTGGGACTGGGACGAACAAGTACAGTTGAAATTCAATTCTTTGAAAGAAGCGCTACTTAACGCGCCAATACTAGCTCATCCAGATCTGTCACAAGATTTCTGCCTTAGCACAAATTGTTCTAAAGTCGGTCTTGGTGCCCATTTATTTCAAGAAGCCATAGAAAATGACACTACTATTCAGAAAACCATTGCTTTTGCTAGCCGAGTGCTAACAAAATCTGAAAAAAAATATTCCGTTACCGCTTTAGCTATCGTTTGGGCGTTTAACAAATTCCGTTTCTTTGTTTCTGGTAAGCACGTAAAAGTATACAGTGATCATCGTGCATTACAATTTCTTATGTCTTCAAAATTACATCATGACATCTACATCCATACTCCACAAGCCGCCTAACGGTGTGTGGCGGAGGGTACCTTGAGTACCTCTATCGGTTCTCCCTTCTATTCCAGTGTCGTATTGTTCGTGGAAAGAAGGATTTTCGGTATGCTTCTGTGTGGGCTCTAATCTCTCTGATTTTATCCTCATGGCTTCTTCGCGAGATATACGTAGGAGGGAGCAATATACTGCTTGACTCTTCGGTGAAGGTATGTTCTCGAAACTTCAACAAAAGGCCGTACCGAGCTACTGAGCGTCTCTCCTGCAGAGTCTTCCACTGGAGTTTATCTATCATATCCGTAACGCTTTCGCGATTACTAAATGATCCTGTAACGAAGCGCGCTGTTCTCCGTTGGATCTTCTCTATCTCTTTTATCAACCCTATCTGGTACGGATCCCACACTGCTGAACAGTATTCAAGCAGTGGGCGAACAAGCGTACTGTAACCTACTTCCTTTGTTCTCGGATTGCATTTCCTTAGAATTCTTCCAATGAATCTCAGTCTGGCATCTGCTTTACCAACGATCAACTTTATATGATCATTCCATTTTAAATCACTCCTAATGCGTACTCCAGATAATTTATGGAATTAAATGCTTCCAGTTGCTGACCTGCTATTTTGTAGCTAAATGATAAGGGATCTATCTTTCTAAGTATTCGCAGCACCTTACACTTGTTAAAACGTTGGGCATTGTTTCTGCAAGAATTCCACTTTACAATAGTCTACATTCCCGGCAAGGAGAACACTGTTGCGGACACACTGTCACGTGCACCTGCTGGGCTTGAGAAAAGTAACACAGAAGGCAACATCGAGAAAAATTTCAGTGTTCGTTACATTCAGAAAGTCGCCTTTGAAAACTTTATCACCACATCTTTAAAGGACATTGCTCATGAGCAAGATAAAGATCCGATTTGGAAAGATATCAAAAGTAAATGGTATGAAAAGACGCACACACAGATTCGGCATTATTATCTGGTTAGAAACAACATACTCTTCAAACGCTGCACTGTTGATGACAAGCTATTGGTACTTCGCATTCCTGACGATTCTGATACTAAGCTCAGTTGGTACATTCAGCTACGTACATTTTGGTCCAAAAAAATGTTATATTCTTCGGACGACTTGTTATTTTAAAAATATGGAAAAGAGAATTCGAAGAGTCTTGTCTATTTGCAAACTTCGTCAAAAAGCTAAACCATCTACCATCTCATATCGTGCTCCGTTGTTTCCTATCATTCCTTCTAAATTAAAAGAATTTGCTGCTGTTGATCTCTTGGGACCCCTTGTCAGGCCATCGAATGGATTTTCGTACTTTCTAGTCGCTGTTGAACTTACTTCAAAATGTGTTTCTTTCACACCGTTACGTAAAGCCCCTGGACGGTCTGTATCCAACGCCTTTGTTAAAAATTTCTTACGTGAAGTTGGACACGTTAGTAAAGTCATTTCAGATAACGGTCCTGAATTCAGATCTGCTGTTTGGTCACGCATGCTTCGGAATCATAAAATCAAACCTGTTTTTATTTCATTGTACCCACCACACTGTAACCCGTCAGAACGGATTATGAAAAAAATCAATAACCTTTGCAGACTTTATTGTCACAGAAAGCATCAGCATTGGGACAGATATTTCCACTTATTTCAAAACGTGCTGAATGAAATGCCTCATGACTCCACTGCCTTACCACCTATTCTTGTACTGAGGAATGAAGAACCACCAAACAGAATCAGAGAGCTTGTGTCTTTTCCGAATATACGTAAACTTCGACACAAAGACAACTGATTTGACTATTAAAAATATAAATTGTGCAGCAAACAAAAGGAGAAAACTACACAGTAAAGCAAATGCAAAGAAATTATATATTGGTCAAAAAGTTCTCATTAAAGCTCATTCATTGTCACATAAGAAGAAACACTTGAGTCACAAATTCTTACTGATTTACAGTGGACCTTACAAAATGGCTCTGAGCACTATGGGACTTAACATCTGTGGTCATCAGTGCCCGAGAACTTAGAACTACTTAAACCTAACTAACCTAAAGACATCACACACATCTATGCCTGAGACAGGATTCGAACCTGCGACCGTAGCAGTCACGCGGTTTCAGACTGAAGTGCCTACAACCGCACAGCCACACCGGCCGGCTGGACCTTACAGAATCCGTCTTATACCCCATGATAATTGCGTTGAAGCTGAAACTCTGCATACTAGGAAGAGTAAAAGATTGCACCACATTTCACATGTAAAACCGTTTATTGAGAGACAATCTGCTTTTTAACTAAGTCTTTGCTATAAAATTTTTCACTCCACATTACTAGTACGCTTTGACACACTTAGAAACTGTTAACATGCAACAATGTTTTGAAGTTAACTATCCAGTCTAGAACCTAGGGAACATATTTAGTCAGTAATTACAAATGAATTGTTATAGTGAACAGACGACACAGTGTTATTGTGTGTGTACATTCTTGCTTGTTAGTTGCACGATTACGTAACGACTATAAGGCTTATATACTTAGAACATATACCGGTACTGCCAATGAGATTTTAATGCAACGTTTTGGAAAATACAATCTGGATTTAAAGTACTTTCTGAGACATACCAGATAACACAGTGGTTAGTTTATTTGACTGCTACACGATTATATCACGATGCTACTAGTGAGTGACACAATTTATATTACTGCTTTGGCGCTGTATCTGTTTCATATCTGCACAGTTTTTCTGAATTCTTCTGGAAAGTAAAACATGTTTTAGTAATAACTTTGTGGTATAGCTACAATGAGACAGCCTTTTCCTTAGCACAACAATACTTTACAGTACAGTACCTTCTTGATAATGGCAATAAGCGTAATAACTACGAGATCTATACGCAAAGCATTTCTCTTTTGTTTATGAAGAGGTGAGTACATTGACTTCTGCAGAACTTTGCTTACGGAGGACGATAACTACGACATTTCCACAGAATTATCTTACAGCAAGACCCACATTTAGCACTACAGGACAAGCATTTGAGTGATTAATTTTTTACTTAAAACATTTATTTATAAAGATTTTTGAATTACGAAGATACAAAGGTTTTCCTTGATACATTTCATTCCACTGCTGTAATCTGTAACACCTGAGGATATAATTACTTTAATCCTCAGGGGGTACACGCTTACTTTGTGTGCCATGTGTTTGGCAAGCACAAGGAGCCTTAGCTAATATGGTATTTGCTTCAAAATGGCTCTGAGCACTATGGGACTCAACTGCTGTGGTCATCAGTCTATGGTATTTGCTTACACACCTTTACGCATCGGTACCATATTTCTCTAACACATAATTACACAGCTATCTGATCATTTAACTGAGAGAGACCAACTTCTTTTTTATTACTACATCAGCGACACTTGTTTAAGCAATTACCCAGTTAGATAATTTCACACTTATGTAAATGTATTTTGTCTGTACTTTGTGAACTGTTCATATTTTTTTCCGAACCATTGTGATACTATGAGAGCTTTGAATGATGTATTTGGTATGGGATCATGATTTTTAAAGTACGTTTGAGGTAGATGACACTACTGAAATGAGCAGAGAATTTTTTTTAGGTTTTGAAATTATTGCAGAAAGCTACGACATTTTTGACTTTTGATGAGGTTTTATGATGTTATTATTACGATGACGATGGGTATTATGCTGTTGAGGTATGTTAATGATCAATACGCTGATGCTGCGGTATATGAGGAATATGATCACGTGTTTATATGTATATGAATAATGAATAGAAGTTAGGGACTCTGGTTTGTGAAAAAGGATATTGGAAACCAAGAATCGTACTTTAGGGGCTATGACTTGTGTATCCATGCATGAATGTATCACAACACTGCTGTTCATAAGATTTCGTTTCTACGCATTTCTACTGTAATTTTTCGATCTGTGAAATTTTTTTATAGGAGACTATCACTGTAGCGCAAACTGCTCTCGTAAATATTTCGGTAAGAAAGCTAGGTGACCTTGACGTTATGCGTCATGGGCGCCCAGCTGTGCCAGCTGCCTGGAGAAAAAGCCATTAGGTGGAGAAGAAAGAGGCCATTAACCTTGCTATTGACGTTCCTTTGTAGAAAGCATCGCAAATATGACACGCTATTACTTAAAAAAATATGATTATACTGTGGAGCACGTACTTTGTGCTACTTACCGAAATACTTATGAATTGATGGGAAATATTCTTACATCTGCACGCCTGATTATGACAAGTGTCTTTCTACGAGAGTTGAGACAATTTCTACTGACTTAATAAATGCCACATGGCTATTGAATGATATTTTTATGCTTTGCTTTACATAGTTGTTTATTTCGTTTGGTATCTGGTTTCCAGCTGCGTTGCAGCATTGGTTTTATAAAATAAAATTAAATGCAATTGCTAATGTGAACACTTTCTGTCAACAGATCTATTAAATAATAATTTAATGATCCACATTCTTCGGGAAAGGAGCACTTGGAAAGGAAATAACTATAAGAAGGGACTAATAACAGTAACTGCATACATAATTTTCTTTTCAACTACTTGGTAATTTTTTTGATAGAATAAGTTGTTGTGGTGCACCACTTTAATGACATAGACACTAATATGTGAATAGATGATTCCCTTATCTGCATTGTTGTCTTTAGTGTACTATTTTTCTACTTGAGTTGTGTCATATTTAGGTATCAGTTACTGAATTAGCTGCTGTTTTTTGCCAGGCATAGTGCTACTGAATTTCACTTTGCATTACTCTGTTAAGCCAGTTTTACTACTGATTTATTTTTCTTGTTGCTGCACATTGGCTCATATTAGTTGTAATGTTGCATTTGCTTTGCTAATTTACATTTATTGCTACTAGCTTTGACAATTTGCATTTTTTTGTCATTGCTGTTTATGTTAATAGTTTTGTGTTGCTGCCTTGCCTTGTGCCTTAGTTTATACATCTGAGCTCAGTAGATTTAAGTTAGCTTAAGAGGGCATAGGCTATATAAGAGAATGAGTTGTGATGAATTGGAAGAAATGCATTGAGAAGTTATACGAAAAAAGTTTTTTTTTTTTTTTTTAAAAAAAAAAGCTTGCTGTACAATGAAGAATAATTATTTTGGAAGAGGATATGAATAGATTACAGAAAACAGGTATAGAGAGGACTTTTGGGAATAATGATGAACGAAGGGTGATCTCCAAGAAGTAAAGAATGTTTTGTTTGCAAAATACTGCAGTAGAAGAAACCCTGTCCTTTCCTTTTGTGTTATTCCGCTCTGTGTTTGTGTACCCTTGTGTATTTGTGTTCTTCCTGTCTTCATGTATTTATCTGACAGGAGTTATGTTGTAGAATTTTTCTAATAATGTGTTATTTACTTTGTAAAGATGTTTAGACATTATTTATTCTGTTCTCTTTTAATGCTCATGTGTGAAATTAATGTTTCGAAAACTATTCTCATTATTTTATTAATTTATTTACGTCATAATTCCTGTAACACTGATATACAAGTTTATTTCTATTCTTTTGTAAAGCCCATATTACTACAAATGTTATCTGTACTACTATCTTCCTTAATGATGTATTTTGTACCTTTGTAATTGTATTCTTATGTTGTAAATTTATAATTGTATAGATACCAGTTCTTCAAATTAAGTTTCATTTCACTGCACACGTTCTTGTTGATGATAGTACGAGGGCTATTCGGAAAGTAAGGTCCGATAGGTCGGGAAATGGAAACCACGGTAAAAATCTAAAATGTTTTATTTGCAACAGTTAGATACACCTTGCAGCTACTTATCTCCATAGTCGCCGATCCGACTTAGACGTGTATCGTAGCGTTGTACAAACTTTCCAATACCCTCGCTATAGAAGGCAGCCGCCAGTGCTTTCCGCCAATTCTCTACGCTGGCCTACGGCTCGTTGTCTTGTGCCAAAATGTTGTCTTCATAGCCAGCGGTTCATGTGAGCAGAGATGAAACTCAGAGGAAGACAATTACGGGCTGTATTGTGGGTAGTCAAACATTTCCAATTGAAAACGATGCAGGAGCATCTTCATTGCCCCTGCAGAATGCGGCGGAGAATGGTCTTGAAGAAGAAACAGCACGACAGTTATGTAATGTTAGCTGCATAGCTTCAGGCGAAATTTCTCACCAGGCCCTCGTACTTGGCGGCAGACACTATTTTCTAGACATCTTTACGCACTCACTGCGAGCTCAGAAATGGGAAGAGCGACGTGATGGTAACTGGGGTTATACTAGAGACACTACCCAACACATCTGTGCAAAGCTTTATCGGATTGTCATAGTCGTTTCCATTTCGCGACTGATCGGACCTCACTTTCCGAATAGCCCTCGTATATGCACAATATGTGCGAAGTTGGGACTGTTAGTATTTGCACATGTGTTAATAATTCAGCAAGAGACTGGTTAACAGCATTGCTGGTTCTAAGGACAATTCCAAAAACATTGTAAGTGCACAAGTGGGAACTTTGTGAGTGCACAAGTGGTGGTTTATGGACTTGCTATACTGTCCACAAGACTCTTCGATGGTGATTGTGCACCTTCACAGTCGCAGCAGGTGGCTGCTGGCAATCTCTACAAGGACTGCAGTTGGTCTGTACCTTTGATAGCCCACCAATACCATACTCTCTACCAGGACTACTGTGGGTCTGCTCTGTGATGACCTACCTACCAATATTCTTTAACTTCGACTTATTCTGCTGTGGGTTAGCTCTGTTGTGGATCATTACCTGTCTACATGTCAAGAGTCAGCATTATCTTTCTGTTGGAAGGACAACACTACTTTTTCAAGACTGCATGGAAATCCGCTACTTCCGTGTACATTTTCTTTTACTACTCAGACTTTGTGCATAAAATTGTAATTAATACTGTGATGAATGATCAGGACTGTCTTTATGGACTGTTAGAAAATTTTAGCTTTTGACCAACATTGTATCGATAAGTGTATGCATTTGATATACACTCCTGGAAATTGAAATAAGAACACCGTGAATTCATTGTCCCAGGAAGGGGAAACTTTATTGACACATTCCTGGGGTCAGATACATCACATGATCACACTGACAGAACCACAGGCACATAGACACAGGCAACAGAGCATGCACAATGTCGGCACTAGTACAGTGTATATCCACCTTTCGCAGCAATGCAGGCTGCTATTCTCCCATGGAGATGATCGTAGAGATGCTGGATGTAGTCCTGTGGAACGGCTTGCCATGCCATTTCCACCTGGCGCCTCAGTTGGACCAGCGTTCGTGCTGGACGTGCAGGCCGCGTGAAACGACGCTTCATCCAGTCCCAAACATGCTCAGTGGGGGACAGATCCGGAGATCTTGCTGGCCAGGGTAGTTGACTTACACCTTCTAGAGCACGTTGGGTGGCACGGGATACATGCGGACGCGCATGGTCCTGTTGGAACAGCAAGTTCCCTTGCCGGTCTAGCAATGGTAGAACGATGGGTTCGATGACGGTTTGGATGTACCGTGCACTATTCAGAGTCCCCTCGACGATCACCAGTGGTGTACGGCCAGTGTAGGAGATCGCTCCCCACACCATGACGCCGGGTGTTGGCCCTGTGTGGCTCGGTCGTATGCAGTCCTGATTGTGGCGCTCACCTGCACGGCGCCAAACACGCATACGACCATCATTGGCACCAAGGCAGAAGCGACTCTCATCGCTGAAGACGACACGTCTCCATTCGTCCCTCCATTCACGCCTGTCGCGACACCACTGGAGGCGGGCTGCACGATGTTGGGGCGTGAGCGGAAGACGGCCTAACGGTGTGCAGGACCGTAGCCCAGCTTCATGGAGACGGTTGCGAATGGTCCTCGCCGATACCCCAGGAGCAACAGTGTCACTAATTTGCTGGGAAGTGGCGGTGCGATCCCCTACGGCACTGCGTAGGATCCTACGGTCTTGGCGTGCATCCGTGCGTCGCTGCGGTCCGGTCCCAGGTCGACGGGCACGTGCACCTTCCGCCGACTACTGGCGACAACATCGATGTACTGTGGAGACCTCACGCCCCACGTGTTGAGCAATTCGGCGGTACGTCCACCCGGCCTCCCGCATGCCCACTATACGCCCTCGCTCAAAGTCCGTCAACTGCACATACGGTTCACGTCCACGCTGTCGCGGCATGCTACCAGTGTTAAAGACTGCGATGGAGCTCCGTATGCCACGGCAAACTGGCTGACACTGACGGCGGCGGTGCACAAATGCTGCGCAGCTAGCGCCATTCGACGGCCAACACCGCGGTTCCTGGTGTGTCCGCTGTGCCGTGCGTGTGATCATTGCTTGTACAGCCCTCTCGCAGTGTCCTGAGCAAGTATGGTGGGTCTGACACACCGGTGTCAAAGTGTTCTTTTTTCCATTTCCAGGAGTGTATTTCTTAGCGTTAATATAAAATTTTTTTAACAAATATGTATTGGCCAGTGCCCAAAACAATTTGTAGAATTTTTTGTGGGGAGCATGGGGGCTATGTAAGCAGGCTGTTTAGGTTTTTATATTGGTAACGCCACGTATCGCTCTGTATGAAAATCACTGGCTGTGCTGTGTGCAGTCTATGGCTGGTTGGCATAGTTGTAATATTCGCTATTGTAGAGTTGGGCAGTTCGATGTGAACAGCCCACAGCTTTGCGCAGTTGTAGGTGAGCCGCCAGCAGTGGTGGATGTGGGGAGAGAGATGGTGGAGTTTTGAGAGCGGATGATCTGGACGTGTGTCCATCAGAAACAGTAAATTTGTAACACTGGATGTCATGAACTGATATATATATATATATATTACAGCTTTTGAACACTATTAAGGTAAATACATTGTTTGTTCTCTATCAAAATCTTTCATTTGCCAATTATGCCTATCAGTAGTTAGTGACTTCAGTAGTTAGAATCTTTTATTTAGCTGGCCGTATTGGCGCTCGCTGTATTGCAGTAGTTCGAGTAACGAAGATTTTTGTGAGGCAAGTGATTAATGACGGGTATTGGTTATTGTTAGTCAGGGCCATTCTTTTGTAGGGATTATTGAAAGTCAGATTGTGTTGTGCTAAAAATATTGTGTGTCAGTTTATTGATGATCTGTTTAAGTAAAGAGAGAAATGTCTGTGGTTGTTCAGTTTTGTTCAGCTGTTTGAAAATCAAATAACGTAAGTGGTTTATCAGCACAGTAATTCACTAATTTTCCTAAGGGGCGTTTCAACTGTAGTGTTTTACATCAAGATAAACCATTTTGCCACAACACTGTCAACCATTCCAAGTATATCTCTAAAAATTTCCTCTTGTTAGTGTTCGTAAAACAATTACACAAATTGAGGAAATTCACATTCTATTAGAAATTTCTTGTGAAATAAGCATTCAAGAATTTTGGAAGCAAGCCTGCTCTGTGAACTTGCAGTTTTAACTTGTTCTCTGTGACGAACATTGTATGGCCATATGGCAGATGTGTGTGGACAGAAACTAACTCCTCGTCGACTTAGACGTCATCAAGGTCGGCGCAGTTACCAAAAGGATTTGAAACGTGGTAACAACCGAGGTTTTTAATGAAACCACACCTGTGGCTTAAAGAATACCCTGCACTCTATTACAGTATAGGATGATCGAAAAAAGGTTATTCCGAAGGAAACAGTTACCTACAGAGAAATGGTAGCGTAATTATAATTTCGCAAATAAATATTGGTTGTACAAAACAAAAAATAGTGTGACGTACGGATACGTCACTTGTTTAAACAAAGAACACAAAGCAGAGATATAGGAAGAAATATCTATACTAATATTTCATTTCGCAGCGATTTTTGTAAAAAGCTACTTTTAAAACATGCAAAACTACTTATGTGAAATATTGAACAAAAGTTTCGTAATGTCGAGGTGCTAATCCAGTATTCAGAATCTCATGTAACTCTCGTCAGTAGGTTCCGGGGAACGCCTCCAACGGCACGTTATCGTTCCAGAAGTCCATGCGCTCACCAAGCCTGTTGTGTGCGAGCGTGAAGTTGGCCTGCATCAGCAGGTAGCTGCGATTGGTCAGGTTATAGGGCTCCCACACCACAGGATCCGCCTCGGGGGTTGGATTCCTGGGAAAACGTTCGAATGAAACCGTAATTACATTTAATTTTGATATGTTACCTACAGTTCAATTAACACATCGCTTAAGCGATTTTTCTTACTATTTTACAGTAGCTGTTAAGGAGCGACCACATAGGAGAGAGAGACGAAAGAGGAGAAGCATAGACTTGTAGGCAGTGGTCTTGAGTTAGGGATTATGTGAACGATTATTAGTTTTCCTTACATGTTTTTGGTACATGTCGCGCAATAGTGTAATACAAGACTTAATCTCATAGTTATGTCCATACGGCAGCCTAAAGTAGCTGCATAGTGTAACATACATTTATATAACTTTGAATAATGTACCATCATACTAGTCTTCCTTCAGTTATCACTATTCTTAAGCAAAGTGTAGGATGTATCGGAACTACAACCACAGATAAATAGTTGATGAACTGCAGACTATGATATAGTATAAGACGACACTAATGGAACTATGGGCATACCGGCCCATTGATCTGAGAGCCCATTCCCCGCCCTTCATGGTCAAGTACACACTCTCTCCTCTCCTTCGCCCCTCCCGTTAATGTTGGTTGGTGAACTTGCATGAAGTGTGTTTATTTAGGACCTCCTATTTATCATTCACTTTATTGCCCTTACGAAAACAACTTATTACTCAACTAATTTCTGATCAAACATTGTCCCCAATTTGAGTGCCAAAATCAAACATGGCGGTCCAAGATGGCAGCAAGGTAAAGAGTCACCAACATGATGGATGTGTAAGAGTTCATATTAGCCGACCCTCGACGTCACCCCATGACATCACAGTGGACATAATCCAGTGTAAGACGACGTTAAATTAAGTAAAAATCTTACTGAGATAGCTTATTTGACATTTTTAAAACAGCTACATATTTCATGATAGTTGCTGATTACGCCAAAAACTGTTGATTATAACGGAAACCGCTTGCAAAATTCAATTTTGTGGTTTTTAATTTTTGACTGAGGCGCAGTTCACGTTTGACGCGTTTTTTTAGGTTGTATACTGTACACGTGAAATGTTGGAAACAAGCAGGAACAGCTAGTGTTTGAGAGCCGTCGTGCCGTCAGCCTGTGGAAGCTCTGTGGCAGTGAATTATTTGTTTAAACATTTATGGACGTTCTTGAGTCCCTACAGAGATGTGTGTAGCAATAATACGTTACTAAAATACAATGCAAGAGTTCTTATATTTTTCGTGTGGTCGCGCTGTATCACAAGGATTATCAAGGATCTACTTGTTTTACGCAGTTACATATTACGTGGTCTATTTATTTAAATATTTAGGAAAGTTTGCAGCTCGTCACAGGACATGTGTGTGGCAGTATTTAAATACAAACTCACTGGAGGTGGCATGCTCAGACTTTCAATACATCGCTGATTGAACGGGCCAGCACCTTCTGCCGGCTTCCACAGTGGACCTCACGTTATGTGTGCTGCCACTTGTTTGTGGCACCCACACCACGCCAGAGCTGGAACCGTCTTTTCTCCCAACCACAGCCCCACACCACGCCTGTTGTGAGTGAAATGCAAGGGACATATATTTTGACTCCAGTACGCAAAGGAATATCAAGGAGAGCATGGGCCAGCACAGCTAAGAGATCCTGAATATTATTAGTACATTTCTCGACAAAAATTTCTTGTAGAAATTCAGTTTAACTATTCATCACTAAGGCTGAAAGTCAATTTACTTTTTACTCCTTTATCGAGTCATACACTTCCATGTATGGAATGTGCGAAATATGCAGGAACAGCTAATGTTCGTGAGCCATCGACTCTACTGCATGAGGGAGCTATGAGATACTGGACCGATCACAGGCAGTCGCACACTCCAATGAGTAGGCCTCCATGCCGTTCTACGAGTCGCCTTTTCTTGTTACAGTGTGCATGCACATAAAATGGACGGGTGTTATGGCTAAACTTCATTTAAACACAGCATGGTCTACAGCAGAAGTTTTCTGAATATCAGAGGCAACTGCATCAGTTGTACATCGGTTTTAAATAAGCATGTGACAGCCTAGATCGGAATAGACCCTCCAAAGTATGAAAGGTTTTAGAATCCCAATAAAATCATTGAGGCTGATGGGAGTGAGAATAAAAGTGACAGTCTGTAAGGACAGAATAGAACAAAAGTTGACAACAGAGTTCCATGTAGGGAGGGCAGGAAGATGTGATCTCTGCACTACTCTTTAAGTTAGCACTAGAGAAGGTAATGCGCAAAGACCGATTAATCCTGGGACTATGTTATTTAACCCATGGGTCCACGTGGTTTCGTACGCTAATGGTGTAGCATTAAGTATGAGGAATGACAGAAACCTGAAGGATAATTATGGTCTATTAGAAGGAGCATCACGGAAGTTAGGACTGGAAGTGAACACAGGCAAAAAAAGTATCTGATGATGGGACGTAAGGAGGAGAGACTACAACAAAAATAAACGGTAAAGAATTTCAAAGAATGGAAGAGTAAATACGTGGGTTCGACACTAACCGAAGATAACAGGACAGCTGCAAAAATGGAAAACAGGTTCCTTTCAGAATACATTGAAGTCCAGAAATAAAATAATTGAAATATAACTGACTATGTTAAGACCTACAGTAACGTAACTTATGGATCTAAAGGCTATGAAAGAAAATTTCAGGTTACTGAGATGGGGTAGGAAGACTTTGTCTGATATACACTCCTGGAAATTGAAATAAGAACACCGTGAATTCATTGTCCCAGGAAGGGGAAACTTTATTGACACATTCCTGGGGTCAGATACATCACATGATCACACTGACAGAACCACAGGCACATAGACACAGGCAACAGAGCATGCACAATGTCGGCACTAGTACAGTGTATATCCACCTTTCGCAGCAATGCAGGCTGCTATTCTCCCATGGAGACGATCGTAGAGATGCTGGATGTAGTCCTGTGGAACGGCTTGCCATGCCATTTCCACCTGGCGCCTCAGTTGGACCAGCGTTCGTGCTGGACGTGCAGACCGCGTGAGACGACGCTTCATCCAGTCCCAAACATACTCAATGGGGGACAGATCCGGAGAGCTTGCTAGCCAGGGTAGTTGACTTACACCTTCTAGAGCACGTTGGGTGGCACGGGATACATGCGGACGTGCATTGTCCTGTTGGAACAGCAAGTTCCCTTGCCGGTCTAGGAATGGTAGAACGATGGGTTCGATGACGGTTTGGATGTACCGTGCACTATTCAGTGTCCCCTCGACGATCACCAGTGGTGTACGGCCAGTGTAGGAGATCGCTCCCCACACCATGATGCCGGGTGTTGGCCCTGTGTGGCTCGGTCGTATGCAGTCCTGATTGTGGCGCTCACCTGCACGGCGCCAAACACGCATACGACCATCATTGGCACCAAGGCAGAAGCGACTCTCATCGCTGAAGACGACACGTCTCCATTCGTCCCTCCATTCACGCCTGTCGCGACACCACTGGAGGCGGGCTGCACGATGTTGGGGCGTGAGCGGAAGACGGCCTAATGGTGTGCGGGACCGTAGCCCAGCTTCATGGAGACGGTTGCGAATGGTCCTCGCCGATACCCCAGGAGCAACAGTGTCCCTAATTTGCTGGGAAGTGGCGGTGCGGTCCCCTACGGCACTGCGTAGGATCCTACGGTCTTGGCGTGCATCCGTGCGTCGCTGCTGTCCGGTCCCAGGTTGACGGGCACGTGCACCTTCCGCCGACCACTGGCGACAACATCGATGTACTGTGGAGACCTCACGCCCCACGTGTTGAGCAATTCGGCGGTACGTCCACCCGGCCTCCCGCATGCCCACTACACGCCCTCGCTCAAAGTCCGTCAACTGCACATACGGTTCACGTCCACGCTGTCGCGGCATGCTACCAGTGTTAAAGACTGCGATGGAGCTCCGTATGCCACGGCAAACTGGCTGACACTGACGGCGGCGGTGCACAAATGCTGCGCAGCTAGCGCCATTCGACGGCCAACACCGCGGTTCCTGGTGTGTCTGCTGTGCCGTGCGTGTGATCATTGCTTGTACAGCCCTCTCGCAGTGTCCGGAGCAAGTATGGTGGGTCTGACACACCGGTGTCAATGTGTTCTTTTTTCCATTTCCAGGAGTGTATTTAGGACAGTGAGAGAGAAAGAAAGCAGGGCAGATAAATATTGCATTGAAAATAAAGCAAGGAAGAATATTATCAGATAGTCATGTACAGAGAAGACCCAGAAAAAGATGGATTAAATTTATGGAAGAAGAACTCAAAGCAATAAGAGGAAATGGAAAAGGAAAGGAATGGACACAGAAAAATGGAGTCAGGTGCAACGGAAGACCTGGTTTTATCAGTATTTAAACATCCGGGATCATTTGTAATAAATTGCAGGGCATCCATAAAGGAGTATTTAATTATAAACACAGTGCACGTGACGGGCTCGGTCACGCAATACATCCTGACCACGCAAGACAACGCATGTCGCACTCCTCTGCAGTGCTACGCTCAGTATGGCTGTGGCTATCCTTTTGCAGCAACCACACCACGCCAGTGACACAGGTCACCTTAACTTCCAACCTCACACCACACCCAGCGCTAGGGGCGTATTTTTGCCTACAAGCACGAATGAACAGTCACAGAGAACATGCACCGCCACAGCCTATAGCTGCTGATTACGCCAAAAACTGTTGATTATAACGGAAACCGCTTGCAAAATTCAATTTTCTGGTTTTTAATTTTAGACTGAGGCGCAGTTTGCGTTTGGCGCGATTTTTAGGTTGTGTACTGTACACGTGGGATGTTGGAAACAAGCAGGAATAGCTAGTGTTTGGGAGCCATCGTGCCGTCAGCCTGTGGAAGCTCTGTGGCAGTGAATCCATCGCAGGCAGTTTTACTGAACAATGTGTGCACTGCTGTACTCTCCTTCAAGTCGCCCTTCCTTCTTCAAGCATGCTCATAATGAGTGTGGGTTTTATGTCCACATTTTGTTTCAATACAGAATGGTTTATAGCAGAAATTTTGTATCCCACTGTTGTATACAAGTTTTTCTATACAATTTGTTTAAAGTAATTTGTTAGCCTTACTTGCACGTGTTCAATAAGCTGCTCTTTCTCCGGTAGTAGTTAATATTATTCCTTCACGGCAATTCCTTTCAACCTTATGCCTCAGCTTTCATATTTTGACTTTGATCCCCTCCAGATCTAGTATCAGTTTTTGTAGACATAAGCATTAACTGTACCTAGAGGAATAATAACTTTAATAGAGAATGGTTCAAGTCTGTTTGCCATAGTATTTCTTTTTCTTTCCTAAGACCTGTGGAATAATATTGTTTGCTTCACAGATACAAACACACAGTCCGTTCCATGGTTATAAATCGTACTTCTAGTCTGGCAATACCATGTTCTTTTGACAGTAAAAGTTTCTCACTGCTGCATATATGGTGACCTTATAAAATCTGTAAAATGGTTACCAGCAACTTTGTTCACTCCTGCACTTGTGTTTTGACATATCTGGGACGGATTGCGAAAAGGAGCATCTTGCCAATATTAGATTTTGAGTTATTTTCATTTTTAAATTCAGCAATAATTTATGAACATCTCTTTAAAAATAGATTTCTATTTCTAAATTTGGGTAAGTTAAGAAACAGCGAAACTTTGAAATGGAAAAGAGGTTTTGAGATAATACATTTTAAGGTTTAATTTTGTTACAACTGTTTAGTTGGGCAAATTTGAAAAACAAATACAGCATATATCTTACCCTTAAAATGCCTTTTGCCAAATGGTACATAATTTTTTTATTTAAATTTGCATGTTGTGTGGTTAACCCCTTCAGAATTATAGCACACTTTATTGTATATAAATTTAAAACCAAATAAATTGGCCCTACACTGAGAAAAATTAGTGAATCCTCTGCCCTTTTATTCTCGCAAAGTGTTGTACTTTTATTCTGTGTTATGACAAATTGCCATTTGACAACATCTGAAAGGATTTTTCACTCTAACATAAAAAGTGAACACTTGCCTTCTTTGACATTATTGTAAGCACAAAATGTTCTTCTTTTATATAGTACTACTCTGAGCTCCTTAAAATGCCTTTAACGTGTAGGAGATGCTATTTTGTGAAGCGTTGCATACCAGGTGCGAGATTTCGAAAAGGTGTCTTTCGTCAGGCCTATGTTATTTCCCCATGACGACAAGAGAACCATTTGCAGAAGACTGGCATCCATTGCTTTTGATGATATTATTGCCTCCTTTGTAATCGATACAGTCATATACAAAATAAAATTTTTTTTATAAAACACAAAAAGCGAAAATGGTTATTTTAGGTATTACCGAAAGTTTTTGTGTGTACTGAAAATTTCGATACTCCTACAAGAGCTCCTTTCACGCTTTCTGTCTGCTCTGTTAAACACCTTTATTCTACCAGAGGATCTTGTCTATGTTAATCAGTATATTCCGACTGTCTTATCGTTGCTTCCAGTCAAATTCCAGTTTCCTTGGTAGTCTCCTCTCACACCAAACTCGTGGTTTGATGTTAGGTAGTCACGCATCCTCATTTCCGTACAGAGCTCTGCAAAATCATGCATTATATCCACGCCCATGAGATAACAGTCGTGTATACGAAGATGCTGCAAACTGTAGGCAGTTGATCCATTTGACATCCGTTTTAATATCAGACAGTATCAGTTTGTGTTCCACCTACATGATTTGTGTATTTCTTCGAAATTGTTCTAACACATTTATTCGAATATGCATCTTTCTGTCATGTTCCCATGTGGAAAAGTGGTACTTTTTTCCTTTACACCTTGTCTTGCAGAAATGATCTTGAAGAATTTATCAAGTAGATAAGTGTAATTTTTTTCTTTAATATTACAAACCTGCACTTCTTTCGTTGTTCTTGACATCCCACATGATAACAGACGTTAACCACCACAACGTTGTCTCGAAACAGTCCCGCAATGTATATGTAAATTTTTCTTTTTAAGGAGAATGCTATTTATCGAATAATTCACGTTACCAATGTTAATAAAATATTGTCCAGAGTCTTCAGTAACAACCACAAACCAAACAGTTCATCGGTTGGCCTCATCTGCATCCCTAATAGCTGAGAGATGTTTAGCACTTTGGAGCGAGATATGATAACACTGGTACCACAGAACACTGATGAGGTGCGGTTTCATGTCTTGTTATTTACTATGAGGATCCAACATGCTGACGCTTCTGGTCATGTGACCACGTTAACAGTTCCAGTTACACGCCCTACATTTAAAAGGCAGTCGAATGCCGCACTCTTGTTTCATGCAATTAAAAAGTCATAGTATTGTGTATGTATAGACAAAATTTACCGAAAAGCAATTATTTTTAAAATATGTCATCACCTTTTAACGTCTCCGTTAATAAATATACAGTCCGCCCACGTTAGCTGAGTGGTCAGCGCTGCGGAATGCCCGCCAGGGAGCCCGAGTTCGATTCTCGGCTGGGGCAGGAGATTTTCTCCGCTCAGGAACTGGGTGCTCTGCTGTCCTCATAATAATTTCTTCCCCATCTCCGATGGGCCAGTGGCCCAATGTGGCGTCGAATGCAATAAGTACTTGCCCTCGGCGGCTGACCTTCCCCGAATGGGGGAGTCCCGGCCCACAATGCCGTACGCTCATTTCGATTGCCAATAAATATACAGTCCTAAGGGTAACAGTATGCATACAAAACACATGGAATTTACTTATCATAATACGTACAGATCTCTAATCATGAACAAAGGAATCTAATTGATGTTTGATCCAAGCAAAGGTGTGTTATTACCATATCTAAATTATCTGCATCATTTTGCAAAAACCAACTGGTCTTTTTACTTCTAAAATCATATCAAAGTCTTTCTTTCATTAAAGTGAGCCCCCAAGCAAGGATACCGTTTGAAATTAACACCTGGTTGTCATTACCTTGTTTTTCTTCAGTTGTTCTAGACATTTTCTTCGGTGTGATGTAATGTTCACTTGGGAGAGACATGTCACAGTATTAAGACATTGAGGCTGCTCCTTTACCGACTGCACACCACTAAATTTCCTCCATGGGAAAGTGTTTCAGTGGGAAGAGCAACACCATGCATACAAAAAATTCCCAAAAGTGGCATGTCGTGATGCACACTTACGATTACAGCTCCAAGATGCTGATCACAATCACCGAAAAAGTTGTAAATAGATTAGTGTTTTTCAGCATGTACCACTTCACTGTGCAAGGGAACAGTTAGGCTGCCAAAAAATTCTAAAAATGGAGGGGGGGGGGGCGGGGTGATTGTGTTTCAATACATATACACCGAGAAATATCCTGTCAGTGTACGTGTTGTGGGGTGGAGAGTAATAGCACGTGTGTGAAAGATGTGCAGGTTGCTTATCATTATATGCAACTACTCCTACCGATCTCTGAACAAAAATTTATTGGATCTTGTTTCATAATAAACTTTTCCATATTATTATTTTTGAAAATACATTATATTTCGAGTACAAATGCCCATGACACTTCAGTGGTAAATAACTTCTTCTTTAGTAGTAAAAAATACATATGGATCACACATAGGCACTATCGATGAAATGTCACTTGTTTGGATATGGCTAACCTGCAATGCAGCAGCACTAATATAATTATCCTGTGGATAAAGTCTGAAACTTCGTGAGGCTGGTTGCAGATGAGGAGATGGGAATGCGAGTAGAGTGTAGCGAATTGCAGGCAGATTAGCAGAGGATCGATGGTTGCTACAGGAACTGGAAGTTGGCACTGAGTTTAAGTATGTGTGATGTATTGTACCCACATAGGGCAAAATATCCAGTCCTGTATGGTTGCACGATTGATGAAGAATCACTACAACCCAAAATAATCGCGGAATGCCTGGAAATAACCATCCAGTACAACATAAAGTGGAACGATTACATTAAAATAAATGTACAGATAAGCAGACGCTAGGCTCAGATGTATTGGTGGTATCTTAATGGAGTGTAATTCATCGACAAAAGAAGTGGCTTAAAAACACTCCTTCTATAGATTTTAAGAACATTATCAGGTCACATCAATGGAAGAGTTAGACTAGTTCTAAGAACATGATCGTTTAGATGGCGAAGCGACATTAGGGCGTTACAGAGACGCTAAACGAACTGCAGTGGTACACTGTACAAGAGCGGTGCATCACGGAAATGTTTTCTGACGAAAATCCAAGAGAATATTTTCCAGGAAGAATTTGTAAACATATTACTTCCTCCTAAATAAATCTCGTGAAATAACCACAGCGAGAAAATTTGAGGTAATATGATGGTTTATCGACAATCGTTCTTTCCACACATGATCCACACATGATCCACTACGTATCACAAGGTAGCATACGGGTGTTACACGTCTGATCATTGGTATGGTTTTCGTATATACAGTAGAATGGCCTGGGAAAATCTTTATGACGCGTACAACATTATCTATTGTAAACAGCGCTGGGAGCGCACACGCGGATTGAGTAAGAAATGCAACGTAAATTAGACACGTCCTATATTATCCTATATCGTAAAGATTCCGTACCACGCGGCAGTACACTAAAAGAGGGCTAACAGGCGTAATGTAGGCAATCTCTTTTGGTATATTTACTATACTTTCTAAGTTTTCTGACAGTAACACACAGTATTTAGCTTTCCCTTCGCTGTGACCTAAACACTGTTGTAGAGAGCAGTCGCGTTACTTCACACTTTCTGTGTATGTGCAGGTGTTATTCTTAACGTGAAACATGCTAAGTAATGCACAGTTATTACTAATTTAAAAGAGGGAATTTTTTACATTATGCTCCATTGGCACAGTAATACACATGTAATGGAACAGAAGAAATCTATGTTGCGTATCTGACCCATTTTGCTTCCTCACAGTCAGTGTCAGCTCGTGGATGCTATAAAGATTATAATACTGTGACAGCTGACAAGTCTTTCTGGGTCCGTGCATAAGTAACGAGCTGAAATTTACACTGTGTGACTACTAGTTGAGACAAACACATCAGAATAAGTTTTGCATTACCCCGATTCCCAGAATACCTAAGACATACTTTGACTGTCTATATTTTATCACAGACACATTCCCTTTCACTGTTCAGAGATGTCACTAGAGCGGCCCAAAGATGTAAACAACCAGGCACGAGCACCGCCTATTAGGCGGAGGGGGTCCGACAGACGATCAGTTCCAGTCATTCCACCACGAAAGAGGTTCATGGCTCGTGTAGCTTTTAACATTAACATTTAGGTGGATACTCTACAAATCACATTCAAGTGCCTGGCAGAGGGTTCATCTCTATTATTCCAATCTCGTATAGTGCCATGAAAGAACGAACACCTATATCTTTCCGTATGAGCTCTGGTTTCCCTTATTTTATAGTGGTGATCGTTTCTCCCTATGTAGATCGGTGTCAACAAAATATTTTCGAATTCGGAAGAGAAAGTCGGTGATTAAAATTTCGTGAGAAGATTCCGTCTCAACGAAAAATGCCTTTCTTTTAATGAAGTCCAGCCCAGATCCTGTATCATTTCAGTGACACTCTCTACCATATTTAGCGACAATCCAAAAAGTGCTGAACTTTTTCGATGTATTCCGTGAGTTCTATCTGGTAAGTATCTCACACAGCGCAGCACTAATATAAATGAGGACGGATAAGCGTAGTGTAGGCAGTCTCCTTAGTATCTCTGTTACGTTTTCTAAGTGTCCTGCCAATAAAACACAGTCTGTGTCTAGCGTTCCCCAAACATATTCTGTGTGTTCCTTCCAATTTAAGTTGTTGGTAGTTGTAATTCCTAGGTATTTTGTTGAATTTAAGGCCTTTATATTTGTCTGTAGTTCAACCATGCCTAGACGGTCAACTCCGCGGTTCGATCGCGTCCGCTTTGTTACTTTGTGCCAGAAAGGGCTCTCAACAATGGAAGGGTTCAGGCGTCTCAGAATCAACCGAAGCAATGTTTTTCGGACCTGGAGGAGATACAGAGAGACAAAAACTGTCGATGACATGACTCGCTCAGGCCGCCCAAGGGCGCTACTACTACAGTGGATGACCTCTACCTACAGATTATGGCTCGAAGGAACCCTAACAGCAACGCCACCATGTTGAATAATGTTTTTCGTGCAGCCACAGGACGTAGTGTTACAGCTCAGTCTGTGAGCAATAGGCTGCATGATGCACAACTTCACTCCCAACGTCGATGACGAGGTCCATCTGTCCGCAGCTCGTGGTCATGCGGTAGCGTTCTCGCTTCCCACGCCCGGGTTCCCGGGTTCGATTCCCGGCGGGGTCAGGGATTTTCTCTGTCTCGTGATGACTGGGTGTTGTGTGATGTCCTTAGGTTACTTAGGCTTAAGTAGTTCTAAGTTCTAGGGGACTGATGACCGTAGATGTTAAGTCCCATAGTGCTCAGAGCCATTTGAACCATTTGAGGTCCATCTTTGCAACCACGACACCATGAAGCGCGGTACAGATGGGCCCAACAACATGCCGAATGGACCGCTTAGGATTGGCATCACGTTCTCTTCACCGATGAGTGTCGCATATGCCTTCAACCAGTGAATCGTCGGAGACGTGTTTGGAGGCAGAACGGTCAGGATGAACGTCTTAGACACACGTTTCAGAGAATGCAGCAAGGTGGAGGGTCCCTGCTGTTTTAGGGTGTCATTATGTGGGGCCGACGTACGCCGCTGGTGGCCATGGAAGGCGTCGGAACGGCAGTACGATGCGTGAATACCATCCTCCGACCGATAGTGCAACCATATAGGCAACATATTGGCGAGACATTCGTCTTCATGGACGACAATTCATGCTCTCATAGTGCACATCTTGTGAATGACTTCCTTCACGATACCGACATCGCGCGACTAGGACATGCTACCGGGTATTAGTGGTACCGGTGTGCACAGCAATCTGGACCACCACCTCTGAAGGTCCCACGGTATGGTCGTACAACACGCAATATGTGGTTTTCATGAGCAATAAAAAGGGCGGAAGTGATGTTTATGTTGATCTCTATTCCTGTTTTCTGTACAGGTTCCGGTGCTCTCGTAACCGCGGTGATGGAAAACTTTTTTTCGTGTATGTATTTAATCTTGTCCGTTAACTACTGTGCAGTGTATGGTATTTAAACAAAATGTGGAAGTAAGCAGCTATCTGGTCTATGTGTACACACACTACAGCCAGAAAAGGCGACTCCCAGAACGGCGCTGTGCTGTACACATCCCAGCACAGAACTGCTTGTGATCAGCCCATCGCCTCTTAGTTCCCCCATGCTGATGGCTCGCAAACATTAGCTGTTTCTGCGTATTTCCCACATTCTACATGCGCCAGCTAGTGATATCGACACTTTTATATGTTGTCTCACAGTTTTCATGATCATATAATGAAATGCAAGTGCCTAGTCTTCTCACTTCTTTAGGATTCCTGCTAACTGATTTCAAACCTAGTGAAATATTGAAAAAATAACAGACTTTTGCTTTTTGGGTGAGGAGGAGGGAAGTTAAAATTCTCGTTCACCCTTACAGATCTTTTTCCCTTGAATCGCTGATTCACTAGAGACAAACATTGTAGTGGTTCTTTTAGGAAATGCGTGGACGATTCCTTGTTCCATGTTTCTCAAATCGGAGTTGGTGCTTCGCATCTAACGTCGACATATCATTAAAACATTTATCTTCCCTCCTATTTTCTTTGCGGAGCTCTGCATATGGAACTGCTTCAATAAATTGTTATTGTGTTTAATATATTCATGATGTCTAACGGATTGTCTCTATGATACTTAAGTATTTAATAAATTTTAACATGACTATGCAGTTTCACTCCCATGAATGAAAACATATGTTGATATTTTACTACTGTAACTATTTTCTTTCCAATTCCAAGGCAGTGTGTCGCTAAATCTCAGAGCCCGAGTGCGGATGCTGTTAATAGTTTTTAATAGGAGGTGGAATATATAGCAGGTCTATTGAAGTCGCTACTCCAGTTACACCATGCTGACGCTTACGTACGGGAGATCCAATGACGCTGTTCACAGAGATTAACACGGTGCACAGCTGACAGAACATATTTAACGAATTTATCGCAACTGTTCTTCTTTTTCTAGTTTTTAAGGTAACTGCTAATGACATATATTTCCCTCACAGGTCTGCGCGTATAACTGCTCAAAGCAAGCAAATGAAAAGCAGAGAGTCCAACAAGCTTTCGTCTTGGAATGTATTTGTGCGACACAAAAGATTAGGCGGTCGCACTCAACTTCAGGTTCCAACACGCATTTCTGTATGTACTACCAAGTAGTCTCTGCAGCAGCTAAATAAGGGAATCTCTTGCCGAAGGAATATGAAAAGCAAAACCCATTTCGTTAGCATAGTGAAAATTTCAGTTTGTGGTCATCTTCTGTAGAATTTCACACAAATTAGGCACTCTCGTAATTTCTAATTAGCGATTTCAAGAAAAAACAGAATAAAATTTTTGCCGGTAAATTTTGGTACATTACACACTGATAGTGATATCCTGAGGAGGACTACTAAAGTAAAACATCGGTACCTTCCATATCTCATCTTTGTAATGTGGAAGACCGAAAATGTGATTTTATTTCTATAAGTTGTAATAGTTGTTTGATAAATATAGCATTATCATTACATAAGAACGACAAATACTACAGATTACTGAAACAATATAAAACCCTTCAATAATTATTTACATACAGACACCACATATTTGGACTTAGCTATGGAGATCCCCTGATCTCCTCTGTTAATCAAACTTTTGTACCAATCCTATTTAGTAAGAAGAAGTATTCATACCCGTATTTTACGAAGTTGGTCCATAGACGCAGCATGTTCCTCCGCACTTGATCCTCTTCAGATTGTGGGTCCAAGTTGTAATTGAGGTCGTTATTATAATGGAGGAAGAGGAATCCTTGCTCTCCACCGTGTTCAACGCCTGAAACAGAGACGTGTACCGATCACAGATAACTGGTCGGAGCACAACATGACGGGTTGCACCTGTACCTTAAGTAATTACATAGAATGCAACAATAGTGTAAGAATGACGTCCCTCATTAATTTGGGAAAGGTAGGTTGATACTGAACCAAGAAATCTCTTTCTCAAGGAAAAAATCTTAATTAATCTGGAGTCTTGTAACACTTCGCTGTACACCATTAATAAGAATCTACAAAGCAGTCACCTAGCCTTTGAGAAAAACAGTAGCAGAGTTTATAGTGCGAGCGCACTGCCCGCCGCCAAATTTGTGGCAAGTTCCCATGGGACGAAACTACTGAGGTAATCGGTCCAAAGGCTTAATATAACTTAAACTAAGTTACGCTAAGGACAATACACACACCCATGCCCGAGGAAGGGCTTGAACCTCCGACGGAGGGAACCGCGCGAACCGTGGCAGTTGGGTAAGGAGTGCAGCTTTTAGCAAAGCTGCGCAGTCAAATCATCGAGGCGAGCCAACCTACGTCCTTGTGAATCTGCACATCACACACATTTCATTTGCGACATTCCTCTGGTCGAAACCCAGAAGAATCTAATATACATTTATTACAAGGATATGAACATCAATGTATTCTTCTATAAAACTGGTACCAATGAGAGTCTTTCGATCATCCATTTCTTAGCGTTACTTTGCACAGCACAGGGGCTAATCATTTTAAAATACGGGACGATACCACTGTGCCGTGATTATCGCGGCACGGTTGTAGTCCTGTCCGGAACTACAGGTGGCGCCAAAGCTGCAAGAAGTTTTCTCTCTGAGAGCAAAAGGGCACTGGAATCATCAGGGTAGGCCGCAGTTAGCGCCACCGGTGTCCACTTAAGAATGACTGGAGCCAACACGTGGGGTCTTGCTGAAATAAGCGGAACGAGTGGCTCACCTGGCCAGCGGCATAAGAGATACACTTGGCGGCTGGCGGCTTAGAAGGCGGACGAAACATGGATCTCATTTTAGCGTATTTAAGAGACTTGCAAAACTGCAAAGCGAGGTGCTCCGAGAATTTTTGAGGAAAAATAAAAACACTGCAGAGCCCTCTCTTTGTTAGCCCATTGGCTGTCTAGATGGCCAGTGTGCACAGGAGCATTACGGTCACTTTTGATCCTGGCACTACGAGAGTTTTTTTTTTCCTGAAGTGTCCCGGCAGCGCTTATGCATTGCCTTGAATTGTGTGCTCTGTACTTCAGTCCAAAAGTAGAACACTTTTGTGCTTTATTGACGTTACAATGAATTGACTGTCTGTGTCATACGGTAGAGCATGCATAATGTTCATGTATCTTAAAAGGTGAAACTTTGCAGTGTATTGGTAGTGAGTGCACTACTGATTTCCTGTTGAAGCTTCTAAATACGCTAATTCCATTTCGTTTTATATATGTTTCCCACACTGTTAAAGGGTGTCAGTAGGTATCAGGAGGAGACTGAAACCCAGGAGCAGGTAACAAGCAGCTTGGCCAGCGGTGAAGAGGCTAAACCGTGTCTGTTGAAGGACTCGACTGTGTATTGCAAGGCACTCTATTACCGCCCTAAGATTACAGTCCTCCCTGAGCTTGTCCTGACGCTTTTGGCCAACTGTCATCAGTTACTCTAAAAGGTATTCAATACTTGTGTCAATATTTCTGAGGAGCTTACTTTTAAGGGTGTGGATTTCAGCATAAGAACGATGATACGGACCTGTAGAATATGTTCTATTAGTAAACCTTCCCAGGACACCAAGCAATATGTGATGATTTCGCAGCTAGCAGACAAATGTGGTGGTTGTCTCACGCAAGTTTCGGAAACCAATAAGTGTGGATATTTTTCGAGGGTTTCTTGGCTGTTTCCCACCTGTGTAGCCACGACAAAGGCGTCGTTCGGTTATGTAAAATGATTATTTGATGTCAGTGGACTTAACGAAATTTTGATATCGGATGCCGCTACCATTTTCAGTACCATTCAAGCAGTTTTGTTTTGTATTACAGGTAAGGTACTCTATCACCACTGGTTGTTATCCGAACCCCTCATTCGCAGAGAGGGTCAATGGGAACCCTTTCAGTGCGATTGTTGCTTAACAACATCAAAATCATGGGATGACACATTGGGGTTGTTGACGTATGCCTTCAACACTGATAAAACGTTTTACACTCATGATCCTATTCATTAATATTTATTATTGACGACCGTTTTCAGTTGCTGATACTGCCATCTGCAGATCTTCAATTTTTTTTCGTAAACCGTGTTCAATTTATAGACAGTAAATTTTGAAGATCGTAAGATGACACTTCCAGCTATTGAAACCGCTCGTCGATAATGAATATTAATTAATGCGATCTTGGCTATAAAATGTTTCATCAAGTTAAATATAGATCGCTCTTTCCATTTTGTCATCATGAGAAACTTCAGCCTTCAACATTCCCAAAAATGAGTAACGTAAGGATGCACTCGTGTGATTTAAGGTGTATTTACATATAACTACCTAATAAAAGAAATATTTATTTGAATTTCACGCTACGCGTACACCCTGCTCTTATTGCATCATTATTATCCCCAGCAGCATTTCTTGTGTATAAGTCTTTGAGACTATTTATTTCCAATAGGTATAATTAATGTCGTAAATGCAGACAGTTGATAGTACACGGTACTAGAAACAAGAAAGTGTAGTAAATGTGGGCTCAACAATGCAAACGTGAAGAGCTGTTCAGTTGAACATACGTCTTTCGCAGTAGTGAAGATGAACAGCTACTCATACCCTTATAGGTATGCACTTCAGATCCCAAATTAAATGGACCCTTTTTTCCTTTTATTGGTCTAAACTAGTACTGGTGGTTGAGCAGATTTGTTTCGCACTATGGAAGAGGAAGAAGTGAGAATACCTCTTAAAGTTTTAGAACCCTTGCTTACCGGACGTTTGTGCTCTTATTTCATTTAATTTCAACTGCATGCGTTTATGCCATTAATTATGACGCATCTTGTATTTTATTATGGTTTCATAATACCAGACACGTTTTTATTATCCTATCTCGTTGTTGCTTAGATATATATCCATTATGTGATCAAAAGTATCCGGACACCTGGCTGAAAATGACTTACAATTTCGTGGCATCCTCCATCGGTAATGCTGGAATTCAGTATGGTGTTGACCCACCGTTAGCCTTCATGACAGCTTCCACTCTTGCAGGCATACGTTACATCAGGTGCAGAAAAGTTTCTTGGGGAAAGGCAACCCAATCTTCACGGAGTGCTGCACTTAGGAAAGTGCGATCCAAAAAAATCCCAAAGGTATTCTACAGGGTTCAGGTCAGGATTCTGTGCAGGCCAGTCCATTACAGGGATGTTATTGTCGTGTAACCAATCCGCCACAGGCCGTGCATTATGAACTGGTGCTCGATCATGTTGAAAGATGCAATCGCCATCCCCGAATTGCTCTTCAACAGTGGGAAGCAAGAAGCTGCTTAAAACATCAATGTAGGCCTGTGCTGTGATAGTGCCACGCAAAAAAAAAAAAAAAAAACAAGAGGTAAAAGACCCCTCTATGAAAAACAAGACCACACCATAACACCACCGCCTCCGAATTTTACTCTGGCAGATAACGTACACAGGGCATTTGCCATATTCACACGCTGCCGTCGGATCGCCACAGTGTGTACCGTGATTCATCACTCCACACAATGTTTTTTCCATTGTTCAGTCATCCAATGTTTACGCTCTTTACACCAAGTGAGGCGTCATTTGGCATTTACCGGCGTGATGTGTGGCCTATGAGCACCCGCTCGACCATGAATCCAAGTTTTCTCACCTCCCGCCTAACTGTCATAGTACTTGCAGTGGATCCTGATGCTGTTTAGAATTCCTAAGTGATGTTCTGGATAGGTGTCTACCTATTATACATTACGACCCTCTTCAACTGTCGGCGGTCTCTGTCAGTCAACAGACGATGTCGGGCTGCACGCTTTTGTGCTGTACGTGTCCCTTCACGTTTACACTTCACTATCACATCGGAAACACTTGACATAGGGATGTTTAGCGTTGTGAAAATCTCGCTTATAGACGTATGACGCAAATGACACCCAATCACCTGACCATGTTCGAAGTCCGTGAGTTCCGCGGAACACCCCATTCTTTTCTCTCAAGATTTCTAATGACTACTGAGGTCACTGATATGGAGTATCTGGCAGTAGATGGCAGCAAAATGCACCTAATATGAAAAAGTATGTTTTTGGGGGTGTCCGCATACTTTTGATCACATAGTATATATAAAATATTTTGCATCACCTCGGTTCCGAGAGTTCGGGAAGCTGCACAGAAAATTGGAACAGAGATCAACATAAACATCATTTCCGCCTTTTTTATTGCTTATGAAATCCACGCATTGCATGTGGTATCACCATACACCGAGACCTTCAGAGGTGGTGGTCCAGATTGCTGTACACTCTGGTACCTTTAATAGCCAATAGCACGTCCTCTTGCACTCATGCATGCCTGTTTTCTTCGTGGCATAATGGCCACAAGTTCATCAAGGTACTGTTGGTCCAGATTTTCCCACTCCTCAACGGCAATTCATCGTATATTCCTCAGAGAGGCTGGTGGATCACGTCATCCATGAACAGCCCTTTTCGATCTATCCCAGGCATGTTCGATAGGGTTAATGTCTGAAGAACATGCTGGCCACTCGAGTTGAGGAGGAGGAGGAGGATATTAGTGTTTAACGTCCCGTCGACAACGAGGTCATTAGAGACGGAGCGCAAGCTCGGGTTAGGGAAGGATGGGGAAGAAAATCGGCCGTGCCCTTTCAAAGGAACCATCCCGGCATTTGCCTGAAGCGATTTAGGGAAATCACGGAAAACCTAAATCAGGATGGCCGGAGACGGGATTGAACCGTCGTCCTCCCGAATGCGAGTCCAGTGTGCTAACCACTGCGCCACCTCGCTCGGTCGAGTTGAGCGATGTCGTTATCCTGAAGGAAGTCATTCACAAGATGTGCACGATGGGTACGCGAATTGTCGTCAGTAAGACGAATGCCTCGCGAATATGCTGCCGATATGGTTGCACTATCGGTCTAAGGATGGCGTTCACATATTGTGCAGCCATTGCTGCGCTTTTCATGACCACCAACAGCTTACGTCGTCCCCACATAATGACACCCCAAAACAGCAGGGGACCTTCACCTTGCTGTATTATCTGAAACCTGTGTCTAAGACGTTCATCCTGACCGGGCTGCCTCCAAACACGTCTCCGACGATACACTGGTTGAAGGCATATGCGACACTCATCGGTGACGAGAACGTGACGCTAATCCTGAGCGGCCCATTCGGCATGTTGTTGGGGCCATCTGTATCTCGCTGCATGGCTGTAAAGATGGATCTCGCCAAGGACGTCGGGACTGGAGCTGTGCATCATGCAGCCTGTTGCTTACTGTTTGTTCCTAACACGACGTCCTGTGGCTGCGCAAAATGCATTATTCAACATGGTGGCGTTGATGTCAGGGTTCCGCCTAGCCATAATCCTTAGGTAGCGGTCATCCACTGCAGTAGTAGCCCTTGGGCGACCTGAGCGAGTCGTGTCACCGACAGTTCCTCTCTCTCTCTGTATCTCCGAACAACATCGCTTTGGTTCACACCGAGATGCCTGGACATTTCACTTGTTGAGAGCCCTTCCTGGCACAAAGTAACAATGCGGACGCGATCGTACAGCGGTATTGACAGTCTAGGTATGGTTGAACTACAGACAACACGAGCAATGTACCTCTTTCCCGGTGGAATGACTGGAACTAATCGGCTGCCAGACCCCCTCCATCTAATAGGCGCTTCTCATGAGTGGTTGTTTACATCTTTGGGCGGGTTTAGTGACATCTCTGAACAGTCAAAGGGACTGTCTCAATGTTACAGTATCCGCAGTCAACGTCTGTCTTCAGGAGTTCTGGGAACCCGACCGATACAAAACTTTGATATAAAGGTCAACTTTATTGCCTGTAATACAGCATACAGTCACCTACAATCCTTATTTTACAATCGTTATTGCCTACTTTGGCCCAAATAAACATCTTCAAAATAGAGCTTCTTCTTTCTTCCAGTAGACAAAAAAAGGGCCTATCTTGAACCAAAGTACCATACGGGACCTTAACTAGCAGTCCTGTACTGTCTGTTATAGTCCGGATGTCCCAATCAAGATTATATGAATCAGGGAAAACTTCAAGGCCACCATAATGTGCATGATTCCCCCGTATAGAAGCAAGGTCAACCAGGTACTGCTTCCAATCACAGCACAAACATCACAAATGAACTGCACTCCCAGTTCACAAAAGTCTTTTTGGACCACCAATAAGCTGCTGCTTATTGAATTGGCCAGCAAGGTCAATGACTATTGCATTCAAGCACTTGCACACATGCACACTGCGCCGCCAACGGCGACGATAATAACGTCGGATATGCATTGCACCGGTATGTTTACACACAGTGTATGGGGGAATCATGCAGATTATGGTGGCCTTGAAGCTTTCCCTGATGCAAATATTCAGGTCTGGAAGACTTGGAGTGCATCAGAGACATCAGGACTACTATCTAAGGTTCCGTATGGCACTTTGGTTACAGACAAGCCTTTTGTTTTGTCAACAGAGGAAAGAAGAAGCTCAACTCTGACGAGTATATGTATATTATTTATTATTATTTTCGATTATTCCCTTTGAAGAGAGCGATTGAACTTGAGTAGTTCTGGTTTCTTCTTCTTTCTTCGTTCTCCCAAATTCTCTTCATACGTTCACTGTGTTCTCTCTTTCTTTCTTCTGACCATCTTCCCCCCCCCCCCACCCCCACCCCCGTTGTTCTTCATGTGTTCTTGTTTACATATATACCATAAGCTGTTATCCGTGCGTCACAACTGTAGTACTAATTCTGGCAAGGTTATACCTTATTCCATATTAAGAACATCCTAACCTTAATAACGTGAACTAGCCGAAATTTCCCAAACTAAACTTAGAAACAACTGAGGGTAATACTGTAATAAGGATCTGATTTTTTTTTTTTGTCCAGAGTGTCTGACATGATCTAAATGGAGACACAGGACATCTTTAATTATAGGGAATGATTTTGACGTAATTTCAACACCAGATATATTTATTTCACGCAGTTTCGGTTTCGGCCCCCAAAGCCAATGTCAAGTGTGATTATCTCAAGTGTCATGAGTGACGAAGGCTGAGATAATGCCCCTCGGGACCGAAACAAGTGATGTGCAAAATAAAATTGCAATTGGTGTCGAATTTTTTTTCACTTACCCCATTCGTTTGTAGGTACGTTCTCTCCGCGGTAGTCGAACTCGTAGTAGTAGACTGGTAGATCGGTAACTTCCACTATTTTCCTGACGAGTGCATCAGTGGGATTGAAGAAATCTATGTCCACCTTAAGCTGTAAGAAAATGAAATATATGTGTTACTGCCGAGTGTACAGAATATTCTTGACTTACTTTCCAAATACATTCAAAATTCGCAGATCTTGCAGTAGCCGTGTTAGCGAAAAAATTACTGGATATCAGTTCTACCAGTTATGCAAATAACTGATTTTTACATACTCGTATTACCTCCAACTTGTTTCAGCACATCTTTGACAGCGCGAGTGGGAATTCCTTATTTAATTTTGTAAAATGCTAATTTGTTTTAAGTAATAGTTGTTCCATCGGAATTAGACCAACAAACGGTTTTTCTCTGTTTCTGTCATTACCTTCATTTTTCTACATTATTATGTTATGTAGGACGCTTTGTGCATAGTTGGATATTGGTAGCTTGTCATCTGCATCTGAGTATTGTTACTGTGAGTTTTGATGATGCTCTAAGACGTGCCCGTAAGACCTTGCGCAACAATACCGAAAAACGCAACACACAATTATCGCACACAAGACACAATATGTATCGTGCAATGTACCGAAATTATTATTTTATATGTCTCTATTATCTGACGGTTTGTAGCATTAAGGCATAGCAATTTAGTTGTAAGTAGTATTAAAATGAATATTTGGAAAGGAAGTGCGAAGATGCAGGTACAAAATTATGCCAATAGGAAACGGGCGATCGACATCTTAATTAGTTTTAGTGTCAGACAGACACAGAATATCGTTAAACATTACAATAATTGTTAATTACTGATTAATTATTTCAGGTTAACAATTTCATCGAATATAATGATTATTAATAGCATTACATCATACATATACCACTACAAATTCTTTCTCGTTGACATATCAGCATAATGGGGATAAAAATGGCAGAAAGGTATTTTATAGTTTCACTTATGTCGCGATCGAACAAAGTACGACATGAATCATGTTGTGCTTGCAGAGCATCAATGGATTCTTGCATTACTGAGAGCACAGGCTACTATGGTCGCAGATAATAATATTCTTAACTTCATATTAAAACATAGCAAGAACCAATACACAAAACAAAATGGCACATACTCACCTACAATAATAAAGTAGTTTACAAAATAGGCAATATGTTAAGGAAACAGCGACATCAAATAGGACACAGCACAAAGAACACAGCATAGAAAAGCTTTGGAGCACAGAAAATATCCACAGACAGATCCAACGGATCAGACATATATACACTTATATGTAACTCTTATCATTCATTATACAGAGTGAAAACATGCAGCAAGTTTAAAACCAAGTATTCAGAAAGTCCCACAGCTCTATTAGACACCAGCTCTAATAGCACATTTGGGGACCACTGATTAACCCATAACCATAACTCAACTGCAACAGAAAGTGATTTAAAAATGCTAAAATCCTACCATATCGATATCATAAATTTGCTCTTTCAGAATCCATTAGCAGAAGGAAGACAGATTATGAACAACAACACTACACTATGACATTACAGACTACGTATGTCATCAAAAGGAACTCTACCAAAAAGTCAAAACACACACAGACACACACACACACACACACACACACAGGAAGAGTAATTACAAGTAAATGTTAAGATCTGGTGCTAAACGGATATAACAAATGAACATCACCAGGGCTGGGCACACAACGGCTTTATTAATAACGTGTTTTGTAAACCGAATGAGATAATTGCTAATGAGGTTCCGCAAATACCTACGACGTTTGTGTTTGTGATTCAAGAACAAATGAGACTGCAGAGGAAAAAAGATATTTTGAAAGCAGTCTTTAAATAATCACAAAATATAGTCACGAGATACTTTTTCACAACAGAACTGTGTTTGGAAATAAAGTCATTCGCGAACAAAATGCACAGTAACATAATTTAGTTGCAGGTGACAAGTTACCGATGCTCAATAATGTACAGTGGGTCCTTCATAACCCAATAATAGAAAAATTAAGGTAATGACAACAAGAGGCAAGAACAGATTTTAGACATAATTGTTACTTGAAACGTGTTTACGTATCACAGGAATGAATACGGACTATCCAGTGGCTTTGGGGTACAGATTCTGAAACATGTTTGGGTTTATGCATAAAAAGTAGTTGTTTGCGTAAGAAGAGAACGTCATAGGCGGTAAATTCGAAATACAAGCTACGGACTTGAATTCTGCACGTGGGTATGATCCTATGTGGAAACATATACAAACAGCCATGGCTGAATCAATTATTTTATAAGTTATTGTGTTTCATGTCACTATCAGGTGAACAGCGACAGTTGTAAAATGTGCTTATTTAACAAGAGCTGACACTTGCAAGTAAACGACATGCACATATAAATTTTTAAAGTTATTACTTGGAGCAGATGGCACGAAATCAGATCCGCCTCATATCATGTGACACAAGGGGCTTGTAATTGTGACATAAAATCAAGCAGGAATAATGGAACAATACTGCAAATCAGTAGGAGTATTGCACAATTGCTGTATTGGTCACTCAATAAGAAACCACCAACTGATACACCAATGATTATATTCGACGCGTTTCGGATAGAATCTATCTTCAGATTGTTATGAACATCTTGATGATCATATATATAAAGCCTGTCAAGACAGCTTTGTTTGTTACATACTGTAAATGGCGAATCGTGATGTGCTGCTAGCTGCCGAGAGAAGATTTCACCTCCGAGACTACAGCCAGCGGACTGTAGTGGGACTTAACCAGTGGAAGGGCCATGCAAGGTGCCATTACTGTTCGACAGCCCCCGAGTTTGAACAAGATGTCCATGAACCTGGCTCTACATTGTATTGCTGGTACGGGTCCTGGGCCTCCAGCTTCACGACATCCGCCGTCCGTGATATGCTGCTGGCACCCGCTCAAGTGCACGCCCGTCTTTCAAAGCACTGGGGTGGGCCGCACAAGCTGCCGGTGAGCCAGGATAGGCTGGTGCCTCAGCTGACTGAAGTTTGTTGATTCATTGCCCATCAAAGTGAATCATTTATATGAAGGTGTGGTGTCTGTTCTTTCAGACATGTCCGAAAGAACTGACACATGTATTCGTATAATAAGTACGATTCCAGCGACGCCTTACAGCCTATGACAGCCGTCCACACCTGTTCCCCAGCTCGGCCTCCCACACAGATAGCGTCACAACATCACCTGATCAGCTTATATACCCCCAAAAGGTCTCACCCGAGAGCTGACCGCTACACTGCTTTATAATTTTCGGGAACTCTGCAGTCTTAATAGTTTCAGCGCAGTGAGACTGCGCAGTTATTTAATTGCTTTCCGTTTTCTCAGAGCTGAAAATGTGGCACTGGAACTACTACTTCATGGTTAGTATCTGACAGCTTTTTGCGACCGGTGTGGCCGCGCGGTTCTAGGCCCTACAGTCTGGAACCGCGTGACCGCTACGGTCGCAGGTTCGAATCTTGCTTCGGGCATGGATGTGTGTGATGTCCTTAGGTTAGTTAGGTTTAAGTAGTTCTAAGGTCTAGGGGCCTGATGACCACAGATGTTAAGTCCCATAGTGCTCAGAGCCATTTGAACCATGTGACAGCTTTTCCGCTTGCTTTGGTACCAAGTAATTGAAGTTTCTATTGAGTGGGTACAGAAATTAATAGCTTTCAGACTGTTAGCCACGTTAAAATATATATTCATTTGGATATTAAATGGTATTAGCTCGCAACATACGCACCACTGTAGTCGAGGTCAATAACGCACGCCTGTGGTGGCCTAGCCTCGGAAGTAAGCCAGTTCGAATCCTGGTGCTCAATTAAAGTATTTAGCCGTCGAGTGTGCTGGATTAAATTCCAGACCACCTCAGAGTGTACCATGAATTGAGGGAGTGTGATAGTTCCGGTTGTGATCCCACCACTGAGAAGGGACATTAAGCTCAGAAACTCCTTTGGTGCATATCTCATCTTCATCGAACAAGCATAACAGTACACCACGTATACTTTACTCTCCACAGCTACACTCCGCACACTTACGAAACAAATTTCATACATCCGCAAGAAAAGGATCAAGCGTGAGCGGAGGAAGAACAGCCTTCCGACAGACGACTGAACCTATCCCGTGGGATACCTCAGCCAAGAACGCCATTCGATATTTACATTTATACAAGAATTTCCGTTCAGTTATGATTAAACGATCAATTGCACAAATCTGAAGGTTGTTCATTGAACTAAATACCTTGTGATTACAATTTCCTACTGTTTAAATTGGAACCATCAAACTAAAACTATTGGGAAGACGAGTCAAAGACTGTGTTTTAGTGGCAGTTAACTTAGGCATCGCAGCAGATATATTAACGGTAGATATCTAAAAAGTTCGAAAAATGGCGGCTCGTTTCGTATTATCGTGAAATACGAGAGATTGTTACCAATATGATACCCGCAAATATAGAAACAAAGGCGTTTTTCGTTGCGGCGAGACCGATTCACGAAATTTCACTCACCAACTTTGTCCTCCGAATGCGAAAATATTTTTTTAACTCCCGCCTACATAGAAAGAGACGACTGTCATAACAAACAAGAGAAATTACACCTCTCACGGAAAGATTTAGGTTTCTCTTTTCCCGTGTGCTACTCGGGAATGGATCGATCGGGGAATACTCTGAAAGTGGTTCTCTGAACCCCTTGCCCCGTAATTGAGCGTGAATTGCGGAGTAATCATGTAAATGTATATCTAGACGTAGCTGCTGATATAGTGTTGATGGTTGTTTACTTTTAACACATTTTCCACTGCTGTTTCTCTGTCTGCGTGTCTTCTCTACTCTGTTTGTGACAGACTTCATGTCTATTTGTCTTTAACATGTAACGTTCTGATCAGTTAACTGTTGTTTATGGCTATTTATAGCGAGATGGCCACGTAGCAGAGTCATTTCGTAGAAAATGTGTCCCCAAATCTCACAGTCGAACGGACTTAGAAAGACGGCGACTTGACGACGTTATGTTCCATCTTCGGGTAAATGACTTCAATATCTATTTTTTATAGAAACGATTATTACTGATACGATAACATAATGCTGAGCTGGGGATGCAAGCCCTGCTTCCGGTGCTTAGTGGCAGTGCGATACCAGCTGACATTGCTCGGTATGGCTACAAAGCTTCAACATGCGATAGGGTTGAAAATCTATGGTGCCTTCCTATTAGCTGATATAGAAAGAATAGGTGAGCCAGTGATGCATTCATAGTCTGACACAGCACTCAATGATCTGAAACCATAAGCTGATGATACACTTTTGCAGCTACTCAAGTCTGTGGTAGTTGAAGGAAAGGTTATTTGCATTGATGTTGAAGTATCTATGAAAAGTGTGAATTAAGCATCGGATACCCTATAAACCATTACCATCGCATTACAGAGAGAAGTAAGTATGAAAAACTGTGAAAAATTTGTTTACTAAGCAGTGCGTCATTTTCACTGCGCGCCTCTATCCAGCTATAATAACGTCAACGATATGGAGGACAGACAGCTACAAATAAACTTAATCAGAGGTGTTTGGTAAGGAAGTAGACGCTCGTAACCATGCTCGTAACGTATACTAATACCACTTGTTGCTTAGGAAGCTCATGGTCTAATATACAGTCCACCACGAGGTTATTAGAGATGGAGGACGAGCTATGAAAGTATATTTTTCTAAAAGAAAATGGAAAATATGACACCCTTGGTCTACTCAATAACACCGTACTCTAAAAACATATAATACCAGAGATTTGTTGCTACTTTCTAAGGTGCTGCTTACACGGCTTTTCATTTATCTTTTATATAGGAAAGTGTCGGAATCCCCCTTTTGGCTGAACAAGGTCACTTACTATTTTAAACATATTTACCTTGGTTGGAAACGTAATGTGTTGTTCATATAAATTATTCTCTGATAATTAATGAGTTATTTATATAAAAGTATTCTATTTGGTAGCAGTATATGAAACACCCAGTTAAATGTAATTAATTAAACGTAACTGTAAGTTAGCATTTTCACAGGAGGCCGTTTTGAAAAGGTTTGCAACCCCAGTGTTCAATGACTAAACGATTTGAGCTTCATGTTGGCTCTTTCATTAATCATTCCCGCATTAGAGAAAGAATCTATCCTTGTATCAGAAGAAGTTCGAGCGCATTAATTTTTTTCTTTGCGCTTTCGCTGTCAAAAGGTCATGGAAAAGTAGTAAGAGATACCCAACGATGGGAGATAGGTAAATGAAAGTGTTTAACATCAAAGTAATTACGTTTTCTTGCAGCAATCACTCAGATTATGGGAAATAATCCCATGGCTATTAAAATGTGCTCTCAGCCGCGGCATAATATGTACGCGAAACTTTTCGATTACTCGCATCTTAACATACCACGTGACTGGAGGATCTTTCCTTTGTGTACTTACCACTCAGTTGAAGGTTCATTTCAAAGTTCGGAATGGGAAAGAATGTCTAAGAAACTTAAAAATGCCTATTCAGACGAATCATCCCGCCATTTACCTTTAATGATTTCGCAAATTCAAGAAAAATCTTAACCTTCGTTATCAGACTGGAATTTGAGCAACAGTTCTCCAGAATACAAGTCCACATTCTTCCCATTGCACAAGTCATAACCAAAACACAAGTTTCATAACATTTTTTGGATTGAATTTTTAATTATCACAGTATTTACTTACCTGGACCAAAGGCTCAGGATTATCTAGGCTGATAGTTTCGTTGCCAAAATAGAAATTCCTAACTGTAAGTGCTGCTTGCGTCTGTTCATTCGTCGTCTGTAGATGAAGACATGGCCCCACCACAGCTTCAAAATTTTCGTTGAGGTTGGCAACAACGTCTGTTTCATTCAGAATATTGGCCCCTAGATGAAACCACGTGTTATTAATGACTCATCGAAAAATTAAAATGTGCAGTATACCTAGTAATCCATATCTATCTTAACTTACTTTCTGAGCCGGTCTCACCGACTTTATTGTTCACTTATCATGATGAAATCGTCAAGTGTTACTGTTTTATAAAATTTCGTCACTCAGCAATGAGTATGATGTACACTGACTTCCTAAACCAGTTAATTATTTCTTAAGAATAAATTTGTCAAAAACTGTAACGTCTATCTCACGACCCACAACACCAAACGACTCTTAACGTTCGCATACATTATATGAAAGTCGTAAATATCTATTGTGAATATGATCCATGGCTTAAAGCGATCGTGGAGTTACTAAGAGACTTCATCTTCGATGCCTTAGCTGCGATTCATACGTTTATACCACGTAAAATCCTAGTTTCGAACTTTATATTCATATCAACAATCTGTAATAGAAATACAAGTGACTTTGTAAGTAGGCTGTTTAGGTTTTCTTATTGGTAACGCCACGTAGCGCTCTGTGTGAGAATCACTGGCTGTGCTGTGTGCAATCTGTGGCTGGTTTGCATTGTTGTCTGCCATTGTAGTGTTGGGCAGTTGGGCTGTTAACAGCGCGTAGCGTTGCGCAGTTGGAGGTGAGCCGCCAGCAGTGGTGGATGTGGGCAGAGAAATGGCGGAGTTTGGAAATTTGTAAGACTGGATGTCACGATCTGTTACGTATATTATGATTTTTCAACACTATTAAGGTAAATACATTGTTTGTTCTCTACTAAAATCTTTCATTTCCTAACTATGCCTATCAGTAGTTAATGCCTTCCGTAGTTTGAATCTTTTATTTAGCTGGCAGTAGTGGCGCTCGCTGTTTTGCAGTAGTTCGAGTAACGAAGATCTTTGGTGAGGTAAGTGATTTGTGAAAGGTATAGGTTAATGTTAGTCAGGGCCATTTTTTGTAGGGATTTTTGAAAGTCAGATTGCGTTGCGCTAAAAATATTGTTTGTCAGGTTAAACACAGTCCTGTATAATTTTTCTAAGGGGACGTTTCGTATGTCGACTCTTAGCCGAGGATACCTCACTGGAATGTTCTGATTTTTTTCTTGTAGTTTGTGTAATTAGTGTAGCTATTGTTTATTGCTAGCGCGTAATTGTAGAGAGAATCTCCTTTGTAGTTGCAGTCTTTCATTGTTATACAGTAAAACAGTTGTGGCATGCATGTAGATTTGCGCCAAGTATATCGCAGCTGCGCTTGCAAATAACTACATATTATTTTCAGTGCTATGTTAATGTGTTCTCTTATTTTTGCTCTTCAAATTGTGCTTTTCTGTGTTATCGTGTGAAATATTGTGACAATAATGGCGCGTGAAAAACGTAACACTAGGCTTCAAAGTAAACTGAGAAATAATAGTGACGACGAGCGTAGCTTATCAGCACCACTGTGTAGTGAATTAACAGACATTCAAAGTAGTAATTTGGTAATTGTGCATAGGGAAATGGAGCGGGCGGCAAATAATGGTGTAAACAGTGAAACAGGTAGTGAACAAGGGAGCATTATCGATCGATGGGTCGGCAACAGCTCGCCTCAGGAATCCGAAATGACAGAACACAATATTGCAAATACTGTACACTTAGGTTTTGGGTCCTCACCGTTATCTCAAATGAGTCAAGACACATTTTCTGCTTGTCAAAATGTGAATGTTGCCGGTGAAAATGCACTGCCCAAAAGCATAGAGAAACAGATTCCAGACACTAATACATTATTATTGCAATTAATGCAACAAATGGAACAAAATCAGAGACAAATGGGACAAAGGCTTCAAAAGTTAGACACAATGGAACAACATCAGAGACAAACACAGCAACAGTTAGACACAATGGAATAAAATCTTCAAAAGTTAGACACAGTGGAACAAAATCTTAAAAAGTTAGACACAGTGGAACAAAATCTTAAAAAGTTACACACAATGGAACAAAATCTTCAAAAGTTAGACACCACGCTTGAACAAACACGTGAAGATTTAACTACTGAGTTACATAACATCGAATCGAAATGTCAAAAAGTCTGTAATGACGTAAAAACACAAATTTGTGAGCATTTCCAACCTATTTTTTCGCGTCATGAAAATGCATTACACGAAGCAGCCATAAAAGAACTGCAAACTATTGTTCATGAAAATCACGACACCTTGCAAGCTAAAATTGACTCAGTTGCATCTACCGATTCGGTTACGCAACTTGCAAAAACTCAAGAAAACTTAAAGGACACAGTAGATTCGATTTCAACACAAATGGACACTCTGAAACTTGGTTCAGAAAAACACACTGAGGAAATAAGTACACTATCAGAGAAAGTAGCCGAACTTTCGGATCAGTTCACTAACTTAACTGCAAAGGTAGATGATGATCTGAATGACACAAGACCTGCAGCCATCACTGACACAGAAGAGTGTGAACAAATTAAGAAATACAAACAAAATCAGAATCTAATTAATACGCAATACAAAAGAGAAATCTGGGAAGTACAAGATCAGTTGGCACAAGTAATACAAAAACTTCATATTTCAGAGGACACTCACGCTCCAACATGGGAAGACGAACTTAAAAATACGGAAAAGCCACAAAATAATAACACAGGGCATTTCGGGAATTATGAAAGAAATTGGCAAGGTGCACCGAATTTTGAGATGGAACCGCCGACACGACGTAACAATGACCGATATGCTACTCGCTGGCACGATGATTTTGACTATAAGCTGTTCATTACTACACGTAAATTCAAAACGTTTGAGAATTCTGCCAACGACATTCATCCACAAGCGTGGCTCCATCAATTCTCTCATTGTTTTCCTCCCAACTGGTCATTGGAGCACAGGTTAGAATTTATGTATGGCTACTTGTAGAATGAACCAGCTGTAAGAATGCGATCGGTCATTCACGATTGTCACAGTGAAGGAGATTTTTATCATGCCTTCCTCTCAGCATATTGGTCTCAAGCTACACAAGACCGAGTAAAACATAGCATCATAATGATGAAACATTTCGAACAATCTGAATTTTCCAGTCTTGTGAAATATTTTGAAGACATGTTGCACAAGAATCAGTACCTGTCAAACCAATACAGCCCCTCAGAACTCATCCGCATTTGCTTAATCAAACTGCCTGAACATTTACGACATATTATTTTAGCAGGACGTTGCAAAAAAGACATTGAAGCTTTTCAGGGACTGTTACAAGAACTGGAAATTGACACTGACAATCGGGGAACGCGAAAACGGGAGCACAACAATTGCAGATCACATCCGTCACAATTCCGCGATGACAGAAATAATATACGACAAGGCTATTCTTTCAACGTAAATCGTGACCGAAACAGACACCACCCGTATGACAACCGTTGGCAGAGTAGTAATAATTACAGGGAAAGATCACCTCTCCGCGGTAATGACTATCACAGAGACAATCAGAGAAACAGACAATATGGGAACCAAAATATTTATTATCAAGGGAGACAGAATAACTTCAGATGCAACGGTCCAGCGCACAGTTACGATTCAGGGAGAAATTCTCCACCACGTGACCGACAAGAAAGAAGCTATGGAATCTACCGACATGACGACAGACGATATGATCGTAACGACAAACCTGAATTGCATCAGAACTGGCGGGATTCAAACAGAGCAGAGCCCTCTCAACAAGGTGAATTTGTAGAAGTTAGGTCTCCAAATCCCAATCACGACGCGCGCCAAAAAAGACACAATAGGCAGTGACTCATACCGCTGGCAGCCACAAAACGTACTTATGAAACTGACGACGCAGCTGCCGTAGCTAGTAATTACGTAAAAATGGAAGACATTAGGGACATCTTACTCCAGGAACACGACGTAAAAAATAACAACATTGCATATCCTGTGATTCACATTACTGTAAATGACGTAAAATTTACGGCAGTACTTGACTCTGGCAGTCCCATTTCAGTAATTAGTGAAACAGCTTTTAGAAAATGCAACATATTGAACGATTGCCCCACACTTCCGTTACGTAAGATTAAATTACAAGGTGCAATCTTTGGAAAAAGTGTAGATGTACGCCAACAAACCAATTTAGAATTCCTTTGCCAAAGCCACAGCTTCTCTATGAACTTTCTTATTGTTCCATTACTGTCGACGAAAATTATATTGGGAGTAGACTTTTTGAATGAATACAAAGCAATCTTAAACTTTCACGATGCTGAATTAAGTTTAGAGAAGGAAGGTAAGTCAATAGCTTTGAAATTTGAAGATTGGCTCTCAAACCATGACGAGGAAATTAATTGGCTTTACCTTCTGTTAGACAACAGTTCGGAATTTTCTAGGGAACTAGACACTAACAATCACTCTGCAAGTACTGACAGGGCTGATATCGATGGCATATTTGAAATTAATGTGTTAATTCAGAATAAAATTCAAACAATTGAGAATTGTAATGACACTGATAGGCAGGACCTTTTTGAGATTTTACAAGCACATTCCACAGTTTTTACTCACAAAACAGGAACAATCAAGGGATTTCAATACTAATTTCGTGTTCGTGGGCATACTAAATTTTGTGTTAGACCATACATAATTCCAGCACATTATAGGGACCGTGTTAGAACAGAAATAGAATCTATGCTTGACGAGGGCATTATTGAGCCTGCAGTAAGCTCATGCAACAATCCATTACATGTTGTTGAGAAGAAAAATGGATCGATCAGGCTTGTCTTAGATTCGAGACAAATCAATACTATCATTATTCCTGAAACAGACAGGCCGCAAACATTGGAAGAACTTCTTCAAAATTTTAATGGCGTAAAAGTGTTGTCTTCCATTGATCTCAGATCCAGCTTTTATCAGATCGAACTTCATCCAGAATGTAGGAAATACACAGCTTTCCTTTGTTTCGGCGTTTGTTATCAGTTTCCGAAACTTCCTTTTGGTTTGAACATTTCTTCAGCAGCATTCATTCGCGGGCTAAATTCCATATTACCTGAGTTCTTAAAACGTCACATCACGTTATATGTGGACGATATTCTAATAGCAGAAGGTTCATGGGAACAACATACATAATCGCATCCTCAACAGTTTGTTACGTATTTTTGCAGAATCTGGAATTACAGTTAACTTGGAAAAGTCTGAATTCGGTAGGTCAAAGGTGATGTTTTTGGGACATATTATTTCATCTGAAGGCATTCAGCTGAATGCTGAAAAGTTAGAAGCAATCAGAGCCATTCCAATTCCATCCACAAAAAAACAAGTCCGCAGTTTTCTAGGTCTCGTAAATTTTTACCGTCGTTTTCTGAATATGCAAAATTCTTGTTACACCTAAACTTTGTTCTCTCACTGGAAAAAATACTATTTGGAACTGGGACGAACAAGCACAGTTGGAATACAATTCTTTGAAAGAATCGCTACTTAACGCGCCAATACTAGCTCATCCAGATCTGTCACAAGATTTCTGCCTTAGCACGAATTCTTCTAAAGTCGGTCTTGGTGCCCATTTATTTCAAGAAGCCATAGAAAATGACACTACCATTCAGAAAATCATTGCTTTTGCTAGCCGAGTGCTAACAAAATCTGAAAAAAATTATTCTTTTACTGAATTAGAAGCTTTAGCTATCGTTTTGGCATTTAACAAATTCCGTTTCTTTCTTTCTGGTAAGCACGTAAAAGTATACAGTGATCATCGTGCATTACAATTTCTTATGTCTTCAAAATTAAATCATGACAGGTTAAAACGTTGGGCATTGTTTCTGCAAGAATTCCACTTCACAATAGTCTACATTCACGGCAAAGAGAACATTGTTGCGGACGCACTGTCACGTGCACTGGCTGGGCTAGAGAAAAGTAACACAGAAGGCACCCTCGAGAAAAATTTCAGTATTCTTTACATTCAGAAAGTCGCCTTTGAAAACTTCATCAGCACATCTTTAAAGGACATTGCTCATGAACAAGATAAAGATCCGATTTGGAAAGACATCAAGAGCAAATGGCATGAAAAGACACACACACAGATTCGGCATTATTATCTGGTTAGAAACAACATACTGTTCAAAAGCTGCACTGTTGATGACAAGCTATGGGTACTTTGCATTCCTAACGATTTTGTTAATAAACTCATTTGGTACATTCATTTCAGCTATGCACATTTTGGCCCACGAAAATGTTATCATATTCTTCGAACGACTTGTTATTTTAACAATATGGAAAAGAGAATTTGAAGAGTCTTGTCTATTTGTAAACTTTGTCAAAAGGCGAAACCATCTACTATCTCCCATCGTGCTCCGTTGTTTCCTATCATTCGTTCTAAATTAAAAGAATTTGCTGCTGTTGATCTCTTGGAACCGCTTGTCAGAACATCTAATGGATTTTCGTACGTTCTAGTCGCTGTTGAACTTACTTCAAAATTTGTTTCTTTCACACCATTACGTAAAGCCACTGGACGGTCTGTATCCAACGCCTTTGTTAAAAATTTCTTACGTGAAGTTGGACACGTTAGTAAAGTCATTTCAGATAACGAACTGCAATTGAGATCTGCTGTTTGGTCAAGCATGCTTCGGAATCATAAAATCAAACTCACCACATTGTAACCCCTCCGAACGGATTATGAAATAAATCAATAAGCTTTGCAGACTTTATTGTCACAGAAAGCATCAGCATTGGGACAGATATTTACACTTATTTCAAAACGTGCTGAAAGAAATGCCTCATAACTCCACTGCTTTACCACCAACTCTTGTACTGAAGAATGAAGAACCACCAAACAGAATCAGAGAGCTTGTACCTATTCCGAATACACGTAAACTTCGACACAAAGACATAATTGATTTGGCTATTAAAAATATAAATTGTGCAGCAGACAAAAGGAGAAAACTACACGGTAAAGCAAATGCAAAGGAATTATATATTGGTCAGAAAGTTCTCATTAAAGCTCATTAATTGTCACACAAGAAGAAACACTTGCGTCACAAATTCTTTCTAGTTTACAATGGACCTTACAGAATCCGACGTATACCACATGACAATTGCGTTGAAGTTGAAATGCTGCGTACTAAAAAGAGTAAAGGTTTACACCACATTTCACATGTAAAACCGTTTATTGAAAGATAATCTGCTTTTTAACTTTGTCTTTGCCATATAACTTTTCACTTTACGTTGCTAGTAGGCTTTGTCAGACATAGAATCTGTTAATATGCAACAACGTTTGAAGTTAAATATCCAGTCAAAAACCAAGAGAACTTATTTCAACAGAAACTATGAATGCGTTGTTATAGTGAACAGACGACACAATGTTGTTATTTGTACATTCTTGCTTGTTAGTTGCACGATTACGTAACGACTATAAGGCTCACATACTTAGAACATTTACCAGTACTGCTAATGAGATTTTAATGCAACATTTTGGTTTACTTGAAATTTGGTGTATCATGAGGTAAGTACATTGGCTTCAGCAGAACTTTGCTTACAGAGGGCGATAACTACGACATTTCCACAGAGATTATCTTACAGCAAGACGCACATTCAGCGCTACAGGACATGTATTTGAGTGATTAAATTTGTACTTAGATCATTTATTTTTAAAGATATTTGAAGTACAATGATACAAAGGTTTTCCGTGATACATTTCATTTCATTGCTGTAATCTGTAACACCTGAGGGTATAATTACATTAATCCTCAGGGGGGTACACACTTACTTTGTGTATCATGTGTTTGGCAAGCACAAGGAGCCCTAGCTAATATGGTATTTGCTTATACAACTTTACACATCGGTACCATATTTCTCTAACACAGAATTACACAACTATCTGATCATTTAACAGAGAAAGAAACTTTTTTTACTACATCAGTAACAGATGTTTACGTAATTACACAGTTGGATAACTTCACACTTATGAAATTGTATTTTGTCTGTACTTTGTGAAATGCTCATATTTTTCCGGAACCATTGTGATACCGTGAGAGCTTTGAATGATGTATTTGGTAAGGGAGCATGATTTTTAAAGTAAGTTTGAGGTAAACGACACTACTGACATGAGCAGAGAATTTTTTTTTAGGTTTTGACATTATTGCAGAAAGCTATGACGTTTTCGAGATTTGACTGAGGTGTTATGATTTTATTTTTATGATGAAGATGTGTATTATTCTGTTGAGGTATGTTTATGATCAATAAGCTGATGCTATATAAGGAATGTGATTACGTGTTTATATGTATATGAATAATGAATTGAAGTTAGGGACTCTGGTTTGTGAAAAAAGATGTTGGAAACCAAGAATCGTACTTTAAGAGTTATGAAATGTATGTAAATGCGTGAGTGTATTACAATGCCAACGAAGATTTCTTGAACACTGTTATATCAATAGGATTTCGTTTCTACACATTTGTAACGCAAATTCTCAACCTGTGATTTTTTTTATATGAGACTGCCACTGTAGCGGAAACTGCTGTCGTAAATATTTGAGTAAGTAAGGTAAGCGACCTTGATGTAATGCGTTTTGGACGCCCAGCTGAGAGGTAGTCATCTGACAAAAGAAAGCCATTAGGTGCAAAAAAAAAAGAGGCCATTATCCTCGCTATTGACATTTCTTTGTCGAAAACATCGCAAATACGACACGCTCAAACTTGAAAACATATGATAACACTGTGGTGCTCTTAATTTATTATATTTACTGAAATGTCTAATGAAATGATGAGAAATATTTTATGTCTATACACCTGATTATGACTACTGTCTTTCTAGTTGAGAGATCTTCTGTACTACCTTATGAAATGCCATATGGCTAATGAATGATGTTTTGTGCCTTCCTTTGTACATATTTGCTCATTTTCTTTAATATCTATTTTCTAGCTGCACTTCTGCATTGGTTATTATAAAATTTTATAGATGTACTAATATAAATATTTTCTGTCTACAGATCGAGTAAATAATAATTTTTTTCAAAAAAATGAGGGAGCACAAAAAGACATTTACCTTCACAGGAACTGCATTCATAATTTTCTTTTCAAGTACTTGGTAATTTATTTTGTAGAATAAGTTGTGGTGCACCACTTTAATTACATAGACATTTCCCTTATCTGCATTGTTGTCTTTACTGTAATATTTTTCTGCTTGAGCGTTGTCATGTTTACATATAATTTATTGCTTTTGCTTCTGCTATTTGCCAGGCATAGTGCTATTAAATTTCACTTTACATTACTCTGTTAAGCCAGTTTTACTACTGATTTATTTTTCTTGTTTGCTGCTCATTGCGTAATATTAGTTGTAATATTGCTGCTTGCTTGGCCAATTTGAATATTTTGTCATTGCTGTTTGTGTTAATTGTTTTGTACTGCTGCATTGCCTCGTCCCTTAGTTTAGCATCTGAGCTCAGTAGATTTAAGTTAGCTTAAAATGGGGTAGGCTATATAAGAGAATGAGTTATGACGAATTGGAAGAAATGCATTGAGAAGCTATAAGAAAATGGTTTGGCCAAAACAGTTGTGTACAGTGGGGAAAAACCATTTTTGAAAGAGGATATGAACAAAAAAGTAGGGTTTAGAGACAACAAGTTTAGGTAGGATTTTCTTGGAAATAAATGATGTAAGATAATGGAAAATAAATAATGAGGTAAGAAATATGTGAACATATAAATACAGAAAATATGCTTGGATAGGATGTTTTGGTGGAAACAAATGTTGAAATAAGACGAAAGATCTATGGAATGAAGTTTTGGGTTGGACTGCAGTACCAAATGTTACACTGAAAACAAACCCTGTCCTTTCCATTGTGTTATCCCCCTATGTGTTTGTGTACTCTTGTATATTTCTGTTTTTCCTGTCTTTATGTGTTTAGCCAATAAGAGTTATGTTGTAGAATTTTTCTAATAATATGTTATTTTCTTTGTAAAGATGTTTAGACATTATTTATTCTGTTTTGTTTTAATGCTCACGTGTGAAGTTGATGTTTCGAAAGTTATTCAGACCTTTTATGTATGTACTTATGTCATAATTCCTGTAACACTGATGTATATGTTATTTCGATTCTTTTGTAAAGTTTGTTACTACAAATGTTATCTGTATTGTTATGTTCTTTAATGATGCATTTTGTACCTTTGTTATTGTATTCTTATATTATAAAATTGTAATTGACACCAGTTCATCAAATTAAGTAACTTGTAAGTTACATTTCACTGCACACGTTTCTGTTGGTCATAGTATATGGACAATATGTGAGAAGTAGGGACTGATAGTGTTTGCACGTGTGTTAATAATTCAGCAAGGGACTGGATAACAGCATTGCTGATTCTAAGGACAATTTCAGAAACTTTGTGAGTGCACAAGTTGTGGTTTATGGACTTGCTATATTCTCTGCAAGACTCTTCGATGGTGATTGTGCACCTGCACAGTCGCAACAGATGGCTGCTAGCTATCTCTACAAGGACTACAGTGGGTCTACACCTTTGATGACTCACCAACACCATTATTTCTACAAGGACTGCAGTGGGTCTGCACCTCTGGTGGCCCACCAATACCGTAATCTCTAACAAGACTGCAGTGGTTTGTTCTGTGATGACCTACCTACCAATATTCCTCAAAACTTCGACTGACTCTGCGGTGGGTTTGCTCTGTTGTGGCCCATTACCTGTCTGCATGTCAAGAATCAGCACTGTCTTTCCATGGCAAGGACAACACTACTTCTTCAAGACAGCATGGAAATCCACTACTTCTGTGTGCATTTTCTTTCACTGCTCAGACTTTGAGAAAAACACTGCTATTTTACTGTGATGAACGATCAGGACTGTCTTTATGGACTGTGAGAAAATTTTAGCTTTTGACCAACAATGTATCAATAAGTGTGTGCATTTGATACCTTTGTTATTGTAATTATAAAAAATTTTGTCAAATCATTATTGGCCACTGCCCAAAACAATTTGTAAAATTTCTTGTGGGGAGCATGGGGGCTATGTAAGTAGGCTGTTTAGGTTTTCTTATTGGTAACGCCACGTAGCGCTCTGTGTGAGAATCACTGGCTGTGCTGTGTGCAATCTGTGGCCGGTTTGCATTGTTGTCTGCCATTGTAGTGTTGGGCAGTTGGGCTGTTAACAGCGCGTAGCGTTGCGCTGTTGGAGGTGAGCCGCCAGCAGTGGTGGATGTGGGCAGAGAAATGGCGGAGTTTGGAAATTTGTAAGACTGGATGTCATGATCTGTTACGTATATTATGATTTTTCAACACTATTAAGGTAAATACATTGTTTGTTCTCTACTAAAATCTTTCATTTCCTAACTATGCCTATCAGTAGTTAGTGCCTTCTGTAGTTTGAATCTTTTATTTAGCTGGCAGTAGTGGCACTCGCTGTTTTGCAGTAGTTCGAGTAACGAAGATTTTTGGTGAGGTAAGTGATTTGTGAAAGGTATAGGTTAATGTTAGTCAGGGCCATTCTTTTGCAGGGATTTTTGAAAGTCAGATTGCGTTGCGCTAAAAATATTGTGTGTCAGGTTAAGCACAGTCCTGTATAATTTTTCTAAGGGGACGTTTCAACTTTTTCTTGCATCGCCGAGAGTGACAGTATTCACTACAAAATTTGAAACACGTCTAATAAAATATAAAAATAGAATATGCATACAATGTGACGAAGACGGTGTTGTCAAATAAATAAAAACATACAAATAAAAATGGTTACATACAGTTGCACCTAAGTACAGACGAAGTTTTATAAATCGCTGTATTGACACATTATTCTTTCAAGAATAGTTTACACCCCTAATCATAAGATTATAATTTACAATACTGTTACAGCATACATCACAAAACATTCAGCTCTTATCTGTACTTAGAAGTCTATATAAAAACTTACTTTACAGACCACTGTTGACCGACATAAATGTTCCTCCTTTGCAGCCTGCAATGTAATAACTTGCATCGAAATTGAGTTTTCTTATGCAATGAATATGTATCAACGACATGCACTATACCGATGCGGTCATACTCGATAACTGTTTACAACGTGCCACAGTGGTGAAGTACAGATGACAAATTTGGTATGTTATACTTACGGTCTATCAGACCGGGAAACAAGCTGAAACTGGCCTACACCAGCCTACACGACTGTCGTGCGAAATATTTCAATATCCTTTCGTCTTATTCGTATATTTCGTTAACCTTGTGCATTTAAACTTTCCCTTGGGCATAATGAAAGAAAAAAAAACTTTTGTAAACGTTACGCTAGAACTACTTACGTTTACAGTTCGATAAAAACTTAATACTTACAACCACAGTATTTACATTGTTAGAACGCAAGATAAAAAATTGATTTAATTGTTAATTTTGTGTTATTAACATTTACTATATTTTGAAGTAAAATTTACACAGCTGTCAATTTTACGTTTCGAACGTTCAAGAACAGGAAGCTTCTAGTATTCAGGGATGATTTTAGGCAAACTGTTGCACGGCGCGTATGTGCTGTAGCTTAGGTGGCTTTTGTTGGTCTGCTTCAGGTTGTTTCCCAGGTTGACAAGCCACAAATGTGACATATCTGTTCCTCCATCTCGACTTCATCTATTCTTCTTTTCGACATATCTACACCATTGTCTTACGTTGCAAGCTGTTGTTGTCAAACACACTGTACACTACCTACACAGCTAGTCAATATTATAAGACACAGCAAATCACTGGACCTATTCATCATCACCAAACAGAAAAAAAATGGTTCAAATGGCTCTGCGCACTATGGGACTTAACTTCTAAGGTTATCAGTCCCCTAGAACTTAGAACTACTTAAACCTAACTAACCTATGGACATCACACACATCCATGCCCGAGGCAGGATTCGAACCTGCGACCGTAGCGGTCGCGCGGTTCCAGACTGTAGCGCCTAGAACCGCTCGGCCACTTCGGCTGGCACCAAACAGAAAAAGGAACCATTATAGTATCAGAGACCTTTAATTGGTTTCTAAACTCAAACACAATGTTAATATTGTAAGGCCACACTTTTTTCTGCGTTTCTTCTTTTTATACACTAATGAAGAATAATATTTCTTTTCCTAGGCTAGGTAGAATCTAATGGAGCGAAAAACAATGCCTGTTGATTTTGTTTTTAGTTTCAACAGAATCGCTTCTGAATACCGTTGAGAAAAACGATAACAGTGCCATTTATCTGTGAGTTGAAGAACTCTTGAATATGACAGTGATGTCATTACCTGTGAATGAGGTGGAGTGCACGCATAGGCCAACTAGAGACGTAATATTCATCACCAGTTCAATTCCGCTGGCTCAAAGTAATGAAAAATTACTACTATGTGTCATTTATGGTGATGTGACATATGCGTTTTATTATTTGATGGACATATACTTATAAGGACATCAGACACTAATATAATCTTAAGATTCGTCTGTTGTCATATGAGAGGAGAGATAATTTTAAAAAAAGAAAACTAATTACACGTTTGAAGGACTGCAGCTTAAAATTTCCTATGTAGAAGCTTCGTCGTTAAAAGAAAACCCCATAAATAAAATACCTTTAGGTCTGGACATACCTCAGAGTACTTAAGATACCATGGAGATCGAGAATAACAAATGAAGTTTTTAAATAACTTTCCAGAGACTGTGAAATAGTCAATTAGCTAGGAAGAGAGAGGTTGCGCATTTAGGACATATCAAGCGAAACGAAAGATAGCAATCTGGTGCCGATAATGATAGGCAGAAGAGGAAATGGAAGAAAAAGGGCGGCTCGGCTGAAAAAAAATAGGCAGTAGGAGAAATTAACAGCAATTCAGTAGCTGAGGCATCTGAGAAGCTGCGGAAATACACTAATAGGCCAAAACATTATGACAACTGTCCACCGCAAGGTTGTATGCTGCCTGGTGACGTTGAGGCCAGGTGACATGGTAAGAGAAGCATAGGAGTGGAACAGAGACGGATAGGGAATCATTCTAGGAACGATAAGTTGCGCAAAAGGGGAAATCCGACGACTTAAGCTACTTCGACAAAAGCCAGGGTGTTGTGGCCCGGCCGGCCGTTGTGGCCGAGCGGTTCTAGGCGCTTCAGTCGGGAACCGCGCTGCTGCTTCGGTCGCAGGTTCGAATCCTGCTTCGGGCATCGATGTGTGTGCTGTCCTTAGGTTAGTTAGATTTAAGTAGCTCTAAGTCTGTGGGACAGGTGATCTGAGATGTTAAGCCCCATAATGCTCAGAGTCATTTGAACCATTTGTTGTGGCCCGGTGCCTGGGAGTGGGAATCTCGAAAACGACGAAACTCGTAGGATGTTTGCGTGCTGCTGTCATGAGCACGTATTGGGAAGTGGTTGAAGAATGCTAAAATCACGAATAAGCGACAAGAAGTTTGACGTCCATACCTCATCACAGAACGTAGCATCAGAAGGTTGCCCGCTCTCTAAAACAGGATAGACTGCGATCTGTGGCAGATCTGACGACAGAGGTTAGTGCTGGCGCAGCCACATGTATTTTGGAGCACACAATTCTGTGTACAGCGTTGAGGATAATGTTCCGCAGCAGCAGGCTCTTAAGCGTTCCCATGTTGACACAACAACATCGTCAATTATGATTATAGTGGACACGGGATCACCGAGTTTGGACCGCAGATCAATGAGATAGCGAAGGTTGATCGGATGAATCCGGTTTATTGTTAATCCAGGTCGATGGTCGTGTCCACATACGCCGCCATCCAGGCGGACGGCTGCTCGAAACACATAGGGGGGCCCAGACGCAGGCTGGTGGGAGCAGTATTATGTTATGGGTGGCATTCATCTGTGCTTCCATGGGACCTGCGGTAGTAATCGAACGCACCATAACAGCAGACTACGTGAATATTGTTAGGGAACACCTGTAACCACTTCCCTCAACGGCAACGGCATCTTTCAGCAGGAGAACTGTCGGTGCCACAGGGTCGGAATCGCGCTGCAGTGATTTGAGGAGTGTGATAGTGAACTCGCGTTGGTGCCTTTGCCAACAAATTCGGCTTGTCTGAATCAGATGGAACCAAACTGGGTCCGCGGCCACAAACCTACAGCCAGTAATTTACGGGAAGGGTGTGACCTGAGGATAGGCATCTGTTGCCTCAAACCTCTGGAAACCCATCAAGTACTTGTCGAATTCATACCACGCAGAATCACTGCTGAATTGCGCTCCAGAAGTGGTCCAATGCGTTTTTAAGTAGGTGGTATAGTGTCTTGGCGCATCAGTGCATGATCCCAAATACTCTTTATTTGATAAGCATTGTAGTAAAAAGAAGAATGAAGCAATTCTGATAATAGGAATACAGCGTAGAATCATTTTTTAAACGGTGACTTTAGTAGCTTGACAGCCCGTCACATTACACCGTGGTTTGTCGTAGTCGAGACACGCTCGTTACGTACACTTACCGTTCTCAATAGATGTAACGCCGATCATGATGGGCACTCTGTTGAAAGTGCCTGCACTCACAGTCCGAATTGGAGACTCTCGTACGAAAGCACCTTCGATATCCGGTTCGATAGTAGGTGCCCAAACGTTGTAAGAGAAGTACAGTATTTCCTGAAAGACAAACGAAAACACTGCATTAAATTTCCATTTTCAGTGCAAAGGTTTGTAAGCGTGTTACTCGCAGCACGTAACGTAAATCGATTTGCTCTAATTTATTTTTACAACATTGTAAGTAGGTAAATGATTGTGTAACAATAAATTCGATATTTCTGCACACATTTACACGCTCTCGACAAGAATTTAATTTGTAATGCTACAGATATCCAGACAATTTGTACTCTGTCTGCACAATTATGATCTGATATTGTCCATCATAGCTCCGTTTCAGCTTCGGCGCCATGAATGTAATTGTATAATGCAACTTTCGTTCATCGAGAAACCCCACAGGAAGGAAATAACCAGAGAGATACACGTAAGAGATACTGTCTGTGTGCACTGTCAGTTTGTGTAAGATAATATACAAAGTCAGGAAAATAATAAATTGGAGTACAATATTAATGGATTACTTCTCAAGCGCATCACAATACTCGAATATTTAGGTGTCGTTTAAAAATTTATACGAAAGTGACGGACGCATAGATGCCGTGGTAGGGAAGGTGATCCAAGACTTAGTAATAGTAGCAGTTTTATTCATCCATGGATTATTTATACAAGTATGCAGAATGTGTCATGACATAATAGTTCAAGAACACACGACTAAAATATTGGCACGCACATAAAGACTTTTACGCACTGACTGGCCTAATTTGACTGGGACGAGACAGATTGTTGCCCATGGCTTTGTAACAAGAACCATGGCGGAATTAGTCTCAAATACATATGGGCAAACCACATAAAAATCTAGACCACATTAGCCCCATGGAGACTGGAGCCTCCGTCCAGATTTCAGTGCCAAGGATTTCATAACAACGCAGCTTCATTCACTTTATTTCTATGTGCCGTTTGAGAACAAGCTATTTGATACTGTGAAACGCTAGTTCTACACTGTAAACTCATCTCTCACTGGCAGTGACTCCATTCACTACAGACTCTATCAGATGACATCAGGATCTCATCGTTTATGTTTTGTGTACAGCAACTTCTCATTTGATTGACTGAAAAATTGAACCAGAACTCTCCATAACGAGTGAGAAGTTGACCACGCAAAGAGCATAACGTGATGTTATTATACATTACAGAGTTTTTTTACCAATATATTCCAGAAAATAAAAAAGTAGAATGAAACATTACAGCACTAAAGTCAAGTTACAGAGATGTTTTATTATTGTTGTTTACTAGCTGCCCCCGACCCTCCTTGATGTAATTCAGTCTGGTTAAGTGGAAAGGAAAGAAAAGAAAACACGCACGTTTCTAATATGCATGGCAATTAAATATGCGTCCTAAACTCCTTATTCCCCCTCTCCCCCCCCCTACCACCTCCGTTCGTTCAACCCCTATGTCCATCACCTCCTCTCCCTTCCTCTGTCAGTGTCTTCCTCCTCATCTCCTCTAGTCCCCTCTCTCCCCCAAAATCTCTGCCCATCATCTCCTCCACCTTTCTATGTCCATCTTCCCGATCCATCCGCTCGTGCCCTCCCCCTGTCCGTCTCCACTTTTCCCTCTCTTTAACCTTGAGTCTCACTTATTGATCTTCCAAATTCTGATTCTGTAGCAGTATTCTAATTATAATCCAATAAACTTTAATAGAATCTCCCTGATGGTTAACAATGTTTCGTTGTTGCATACTACATATATTTATATATTACATCTACTAAAAATATATAGACTACGCCCGTCTGCATTTTCATTAGAGTATTGTGTAAAAATTATCACGTGTATTTATATACCTATATATTTGAATGCAACTTTGTATGGAAACATCAAGGGAATTGGTGAAGAACTTTCGGATATTTGTTTTCAGCAGTGGAACATGAAGTGTTTGCTAACAACATATCTGCTTTACGAAGTGTATTAATATGGCATATGACGCTCTAATAGGTATATAGAAACGCGCTCGTATTTAAATCCAACATTCTGTCAAAATTTCAAAGCAATCGGTGTCTAACTTTCGGAGGCATACTATTTGGAAACACCGAACATTTAAATTTTCATTCACATAAATTTGCGTTACTTTTTTGGGGAGTTCGAGTTAGTATTCACACCAAGACTGCTGACATTCTTAAAAATATCCGGAATCCGATACATCGATATTTATAAGAATGTTTTTATTGAATGTCAATATATCGGGGAAATATATCGTTACATCGAAGAAAAAATATAGATGTACCGTCCTATAAAAATATCGGCTGCACTTGTAAATATAATGCCCGTTTTCGAGTTGTATATTTAAGTATTGATTCCTTGTTATATATTCCGTACATCAACAAGCCAGCAGCCTGCCTATCCCCCTTAGAACACGAACTGAAGGGAAACAATGCACTTTCATGCTTGGCGATAACCACTTTGCTAACAATGGTAACTGCATGTAAGTGCCGCGATAAAAGTTGTCCGTCGTCCAGTTTCGACCCATATGGGATTAGTCCAGAGTCCTTTATGACGATTTCCCTGTTTTTTCAATTCTGTCAACCCCAACGACCTAGCAGTTATAGTTTCAAAATTGCGTGGTGAAGTTAAACGTTGCAGTTTCAGTTGGTAGCGCCGAGCGCCGATTACATCAACATTTCCCCTCACACGTCTCCAACCACCAAGACCAGTCTTGTTATTTAGATTTTTGTTCATTTTCAGCAGCTGATTTTGAAGAACGCTGATGAGAGAAAATAACACCCTAGTTCCGTTAATTTTTTTTAACGCTACTTCCTCACATCGGGAATCTTGTTGTTCCAATTACACCGCCACCTTCCCTTTTCCCTCGCCCCCCAAGTGCAATTGGACCACTTCTTTGTGTCTCCTATACTTGCTGGTGCTGCACACAGCCAAAGAGAAAGATTAGACGTGATGCAAGCGCAAAAAGTAGTATGACTTTTTCACATGGTGAAACTAAAAATTATTTTCTATTACTGTTTCAAATGAACAATTCGAAATATTTTCCGAAAATTGCGGAAAAAATAAAAATATTGGCGCTTGATATTGCCATTTCGATATTGATATATAGACATATCCTGCAAAAATGTATCTACGACATACATACAGATTCTTATCGAAAAAATATCGATATGTAATATTCTTGAAGTAAGAGTGGTGAGACAATAAAGAAGACAACGACTAGGTTGAAGCATTTGGAAGACATCTAGAAGAGGAAGCGCGTGAGAATTACATGGAACTGAAACGAACAGCCAATAGTAGACGAGAGTAGTTGCAACGTAGGGGTATTACGTTTCGAATATGTGTATGCTACTGTTCTCACCAAACCCAACACACTGTTACGTAAGTAAATCTTCCCTGTAGAAAATATATTGCTGAACAGGTACTTCTTTAGCACTCATTTAAATTTTATTTTATTGATCTCTTCAGCCTTCTTGCGCGAATTATTGTACAAATGCTGTTTTTGAGTTCTAATTTATTCTTCCTTGTTAAATGTAAATGAGGTCAGTACCTGGTACCATGGATATGTACTCACTGTTCCTACAGTGATCATCAAAGGTATTTTTATGTGTATTAAAAACTGGGAAAATTACTCACATGTGTAACTGAAATACCCAATGTTTTTAAGAATTTTTTGCAGTTGGCCAGATTACTGCATTGCCTGTATTTTGAAAACTGTATTCACATTTTACGCATTTGTTCTCGGGAACAGAATTCCATAGCTAAAAAATCAGTACCGTTACTCATCCGAACAGCAACTAGACAACACTGGCTATTACTCACCGATGACAGTACCCTATAGCCATAATCTGCTAACAACATTCTATTTTCAAATATCTATGTGTATTTGTAATGTTCTATCTCAAATATACGGTTTACCGCTTTCAGTGCGTTTTGGATATAGTACACTTTAATAAAAAAAATGCAATGATTATAATGATAATAGATAGTCACTGGAATACGACAGAGTAAAGAGAGTTGTAGAGGCTGGGACTGGTGCGTCATCCCATCAGTGAATGCGAAACATGCCACACGAGAGAGCGCGCTAGTCAGACAGACGGAATTCGTTCGCGGGCTGCGGTGTTAACAGGAGATTTGCACAGCGAGGTAGATTCGAAAACGGCAGATTATGCTTGTGTGCATTTGAGAGGAGTGAGTTAATTTAGCAGGATGGGAGATTCTCGCAAGCCTGATATTCATGACTTGCAGGGGGTAGGGACGAAAACCGAGATAAGAGCTTATGCTACAACACAATATTAATAAGTTGTCGCTAGCTTCGGATATAGAGCTGTTCTACATTATTGTTGTCGCCGACCAATATTTCCACAAGATTACAACATTTGACGACTGTGGTGTCACCGCCAGACACCACACTCGCTAGGTGGTAGTTTTAAATCGGCCGCGGTCCATTAGTACATGTCGGACCCGCGTGTCGCCACTGTGTGATCGCAGACCGAGCGCCACCACAAGGCAGGTCTCGAGATACGGTATAGCACTCGCCCCAGTTGTACGGACGACTTTGCTAGCGTCTACACTGACGAAGCCTCGCTCCTTTGCCGAGCAGATAGTTAGAATAGCCTACAGCTAAGTCCATGGCTACGACCTAGCAAGGCGCCATTAGCCTTACATAGCAATTGATACTTATAGTATAAAGCATATCTCATCAAGAACGATGTATACAACAAGGATGGATTAAAGTTAAGTATTCCAAAAGCTACGTACTTTTCTTTATAGCATTCATTACGTATCCTGTTTCAGACCTCACGCCATCCTTCGTGTGTTTATAGCGTGCATTGCAGTCCCCTCAAATCACACTGTGTCGGCACTTCTGTCGACACATCAACGACGCCGGCATCCCAAGACTGAACGATTGACGCTTAGATTGATCATCAATTTAAACTGCAAATCCCAGTGATTATTTTGAAAAATAGTTGTTATTGTGTAATGTAGTGTCTTGTAACGGTGGGGAATCTGTGTGGAAACTACATTATAGAACTATAATGCTGTTACCTAGCATAATGGTTCAAATGGCTCAGAGTACTGTGGGACCCAACATCTGTGGTCATCAGTCCCGTAGAACTTAGAACTACTTAAACCTAACTAACCTAAGCGCATCACACACATCCATGCCCAAAGCAGGATTCGAACCTGCGACCGTAGCGGTCACGCGGTTCCAGAGTGAAGCGCCTAGAACCGCACGGCCACACCGGCCGGCGTGTTACCTAGGATAGAACCCTAATTTTAAGATTTCTATTCGCATGAACTAGAATCACGAATACGTAGTAGAATTTAACAGAAATACACCAAGTATTGTTTCTTTAATAACTTCACAAGGAAATCTAAATTAACTAACAGCCAGTTTGCGCAATCACCGCCGTTCAGGTTAGTATTGTTGTTCAATGCTAGCAGTGGCAATGTATACTAACAATAGGGAGGGAGGGAAGAGGACGAATCCATGAACACCGCAAACAAATAAAAAATTACAAATTTCGGTAACTGTTGTTCACTTTTAACAACACCAAGAAAATATTTGTATGACATTCGCTGTGAAAAGTCGCATCCACTGCTACTGCCTTCATTTTTGGATGAAGTTTAAATGAACTATAGAATATGGTACATGATTTAATTAAAAGTAATATATATTTCTTTTAAAAAGAACTTTACAGATTTAGATAACGAAAGAAATTGGCTTTTGCTTCTACATTACTGTGTGTTGATCATTTGGGGTGCCTTATTTCAGCTTTGTTTCAACAGTGCATATTTCATAGTTTCAGTGATGTGAACTTCTATTTTCCTTTTCTGAATAATACATATAAAAATAAATTTATGAAGCTAAGTGTTAGTGTAGTGGAAATCTGTATGCTGTTGTTTTCAAGGTCATTTCAGTGTTACAGTAATCAAAGTATGTTTTATCATATTAAGAATATTTTAAGAAAACTATTCCGCAGGGTAATTCAGGCTTGTTTATTCAGTAATTCCTGGATATATTTGCATCAGCAGAGAAAATACAGAACTATGTAAACGAGTTATATATGAAGTTGTAGATCACGTACGACACTGCTCTTATCATCTGACTTTGCAAGACGTTTGCCCAGTTCAACAGCTACAGTACTATTCCAAAATCACCCATGTTCATCTGAAGAAACTGAAAGAATCACCTAGCGCAATTGTCTGTTTTTGAGAAAGATCGTTAGCAAATGGTTCAAATGGCTCTGAGCACGATGGGACTCAACTGCTGTGGTCATCAGTCCCCTAGAACTTAGAACTACTTAAGCCTAACTGACCTAAGGACAGCACACACATCCATGCCCGACTCAGGATTCGAACCTGCGTCCGTAGCGGCCGCGCGGTTCCAGACTGTAGCGCCTAGAACCGCTTGGCCACTCAGGCCGGCGATCAGTAACAATTGAACCCCTTTTACCCATTAATAAATCCATGTCAGATATACTATAATAGTTAAATCAGTTGTTATTGCCATTCTCGGTAGCGAATTGAATGTGTTTTCTGATATAGACAGTGGAGTATTAAAACGTGGTAGCTTTTGCATTTGAAGTCCCTAGGTACCTATAAGATCACATAGTCAAGTGTTTTAACTGATTGGGTTATGGTGGCCCTGCATGGTCATATCACTCCAACTGAGAATCACTATTTATTCCTATGAATTTTGTGTTTGTCATCCACTCTGTAGAGGTACCAACTACATATAATTTAACAGTTTTATCCTGACCTGAAAGTCGTGGCATTTGTTTTCTTGTAGTTCAGCGTAAGTTTACTGAAAGATGGGAAATGTTAAACTTCATTGAGTTTTTATCTGATTTTCGAACAAGTATTTCGCTTGTTTTCTCAGCGATTGTAATATTAATGTCATGAGCGAAGAGATTTTATTCCTCACGAATAACACTATTGGGTTATGTCATTTATGCGTACCAGGAATAGTGTTGATCCTAATATGCTATATCGAAAAACTCACACGTGTTTGTATTTTGTTCGTACAAGCGTTTCACTAAGAATTCAGCCGTTTTCCAGTTTTGTGTAGTCTCTGTACCATGTAACCTGCCTGCCTGGCATTATTGAAACCAGTAATTAAGTACACCCCCTTCTGCTAATGATTCTACTCTAGTTAGTCGAATATCATGATTAAGACTATAAGAAGCCACAGAATGGGCTAAGAGTGTGCTTGTGGCGCACTAATTCCCGTCATGGCCATCAAGTACCACATCTGTAAGTTCTTATGTAGCTGATTCTGTATAGCTAACACTTGTGGAATCCCTGCTGCGATCCTCTTAGACGGTTATACTTATTGAAGTAATTCATTAACTTGTATTCCATATATGATTCTATTACTTTTGAAAATACTGACAGCAGGAAAATGGGCTAGAAATTTTCTAACTCTTCTACATTATCTTCCTTAATTAGAAGCACCACGCTTACATGTTTTAAATAGTTTTGAAAATTCTCTGATTTGAATAACTAAAATATGAATTTAGTGTGTTTCTTAAGATTGCATACTACTCTGTAGCACACATAATGATATTTCATATGAAGTTTTGAACAATTTTACTGACTTCTTGCAATGTGGTTGGTAATACGTTCATTGTACTTAGTGCAAAATTTTACAGGTGTTTTATTTGTTGTAATTTCACTGTAGTACCTGAAAAATGACGTTTAACAAAGTTCGCTAGTTGATGTGGGTCATTTATTACTTCATCCTCTCTCTTTTGTTTGTATGTTATTGTGATTTTGTTTTTCGCTCTCTGTTCAGTAACGTCCACAATGCTTTGCTTTTATGCCAGTAATGGGAAGATTGTTTGTGAGGGTACTACTGGTGGAGTCTATGACACCTGTGTTTATGCTTGTACCCAAGCATAAAATTATATTAACTGTTGTTGTTGAGACTTTATCTATAACTGTTTATTTGTCGAAAGTAATCCCGACCGATCACCGTAGCAACATGTGCAAAGGCAACTGCCATCGGTGGCATTTACAACCACAGCTCTATTAAAGCGTGACCGAGCTTTAAGTCAGAAAAGATCGACAAAATGTAAATTGGTGCCACAAGTGAACGACGCTATCTTGTACAGGTTACCACCCATTTCTCAAGGCACAACACTGTCCAAGATGATGGCTGAATTGTGCTACATATGTGCTGCTCCCAGGCCTACTGATGCTCTTGGACAATGCTTGATACCTACTGTGTTGGAGTGACAGCATAACGTCACTTTCTCTTTCTCTGTGCCTTCTTACCAACAGCCAGTTCCAAATCAACCTCGTTTCTTCTGCCTTGCATTTTCCAGCTGTTCCAGGAAGATATATTTCCTACAAGACTGAAGACGAAGATACCCTCTAACTAACCTGTAACAGATCCCAAATTTCTCACTCAGTATCAAAGTAATTTAAGAAAGAGGAGTAAGTAAATAGTGAAAGACTGTACATAAGTTTGTCATGCACATGAGTTGAGTTACATCTAAACAAAAACGATAATAAAAGCTTTTGTGCTGTTGCAGCTTTTTGGGCTGATTTAGAGGTTCAAATGACGGAAGAAAAAGTTATTAGTTGATTTTTACTGAGAAAATATGCTTCAGCAAGACTGTTTAGTTAGATTTTTAGACGTTTATAAATCGAAACATTTAGGCCCTCACAAAAGTGTAGCAGGGATGCTCATTAAATTTAAATGGGAACCTTTGGAAACTACAATATCCGCACTTTTACTTGGTGGCCCATCGCGTCATATTACTTGATGACTGATGCATACTTCGTCACAAAAGTGTTCGCAATCCTCGGATTTCCTTTGACCGTGAAATGTGCAGCGATCTAATAATATTGTCATTTAAATGCCTGCAGAGCGCTTGCTGATACTACTCATCCTTTTTTTCTTTTTTTGAAACCAAGGTGAAGGTTTCGGCGCCTGATGTAGTCTCATTCTTCGTACGCTGCTGGAGCCGGTATTACGTTTCCTCCAACTTCGTGAAATCTTCTGACACAAGAACAGATCAGGGCTCACCTCATCCGTCATTAAGAGCGACTGGTCCACTAGAAGGTCAGTGGCGTTGACAGATCGTAAGAACTCCACCAGCTGCTGCGAGTTTTCCGCCTCGTAGCCGAGGACGGAACCCAGTGCGAAGGCGTGGTGCCGGGCATCGCGCACCAGCGACATGCAGGCGACGAAGGTGCCGCTCTGGTCCACCAGCTGTGAGAAGAGACCTGCAGCAGGCGTACACACACACACGTCAGCCACTCAATACATGCATACCTAAACGTGGTAGTCAGCATTTGTCGGGTAGTCTGTGGTATGATCAGCATTACTTAATTCCTTTCTATTTGGTTTTCCTTACCTTACAAGGCCTTACAGTTAGCTGCTTACGATTTTTGTTACCTTAGTTGTATTAAGCACAATAAAATCTTTATTACTTTCCACTGTTTGGAATTCCAAAGAAAATTAAATGGAATGCCTAAATAGTCTCAGTCGTAGGTAAAACCAGTAACAGATTCGAAAGGATTCTGGGAAGACGTAAATCAGATTAGAGGGGGAACTGCTTACAAAATACTCGTGTGATCAGTCCATAATATTTGTCAAGTGTATGGGACCGAGCGAAGTGGCGCAGTGGTTAGCACACTGGACTCACTTTCGGGAGGATGACGGTTGAATCCCGCGTCCGGGCATCCTGATTTAGGTTTCCGTGCTTTCCCTAAATCTCTACAAGCAAATTCCGGAATGGTTCCTTTGAAAGGGCACGGCCGACTTCATTCACCGTCCTCTCCTAATCCGATGAGACCGATGACCTCGCTGTTTGGTCTCTTCCCCCATACAACCCACTCGAGTGTATGAGACCCATGCTAAAGAAGACTCACAGGGTTTTTATGCTGCACCTACACACAGTAATTACAATTTGAGACTGCTGTCAAATACAGAAATTTTAATTAAAGACCTGTTTATAATGTTCTGTATACCATAAAAACAACCGGAATGTCGTTTTTTGTAAGGAAGCATTGGTTACAGAATGACAAGCCATTTCCATTAAATACCTTACTTCTATTTGCCTACGGTTTCTTAAAAGAAAAGGGCGTACAAACAAACAATTATACTGTGACTGGGTGACTAATGCTGTCAACAAATGAAAACTCGTGCTTAGTGAACAGTGATTTCGTGTGTACGGCTCGTATATCCTTACATGCCATAGATTTACGTGACATTATTTTCTTTTTATTTGATTATAGCTTATTCTTTCACTGTATTCAGGCTGACTATTGATGATAGGTACGCGACAGCACGTCGAATAATATCCTCCTTTCGAAAGAGTGCAGGAAGGTACATTGCTGACAGCCAAATGGAAACAGTATTACAGCTTCAAACATTTGCAGTACTTCCTTGTGAACCACGTTGCTGTTCACTCGTGGAAAAGCTTTATTCTCACATACTGATCCATGGGTCCTTTAATATTTGAATAGGACGTGAGAAATTAACTCCTGAGTTGCAAAACGAAGTTGCAGATTCGCACTGCGAACAGGCGCGCATTCGAGGATTTCAGTGCGAAATGTCTCAGCTGTGCCACTTAGTACACATTCTCTCTGACTTTATCATGAATCTTTATGGGGTGCTGTATAGTAAACAAATTAACAGGAATGATCATTGTATCGTAATACAGAATAAAACAGGCACTACCATATCGTAAATATTCGCCCACAGGAATGTATATAATGGATTTACGAGTACAGGTTGTAGACACATGATTGATATATGGAACTTTGGGTCTGGGTGTGAGTCGTACTTGGACAGCCTAATGGTTCGCAGTTCGCCATCGGCAGCGAAGCGGTGCGGATGGAGCTCTTTACAAACTCGCTGCAGCGTGTGCCCCACGGTTGGTTGCCTTCACAGCGATATTCGGGCGTGTTAGGACAACGACGGAACTGCCAACTCCTGTCGTAAAACCACATTGAAGTTCATCTTGTGAAACGAATATGCCTGACCAAAATCAGTGAGGATACTCCGTGAAGACATGATCGGAATACGTCTGTCCACCGTTAGTAGCATGGCTTGCATCAAACTAAGAAACGACGCAACATGCGACGAAATCTTAGCATGGACGAAAGACGGCCACAGATCCCAGAATTTGGACAGCCACATCATCTCAATAAGTGCTGAAAACGCCGGCCTGGGATTATGCATGATTTGTATCTTCGAACTTCCGTTCGAAATGCCGACAGAAGATGTGATAGTGTCGCAGCGCTCGTTTGGAACAGTACTTGCTTCTCCTCTTTCAGCTGTGACATCCCTTTCATACACCTACGTGTTGGCATTAACCTCATGCCCTCCAAACACCTGCACAAGATCTTTCACAACCTGCAGAGACTGGGAAGGACGATGCTGACCACCTACAACAGAGACTGGCCCTCTCCCCTTGATCCTAGTGCCGGATGAAGATATTGACAAACGTCAAAGTTATATTGATCTTCATGCCATGGTTGTGTCTACAGCCTCCTAAACATCGTGACTGTATCCTATCGTCCGACTCGGAACCACATCCCCACAAACGGAGGTCACCAAAACGATCCAAGTAGAAGGATGACGTCGATGACGGAGTCGGACTCGTGTTTCCAGGATGAATACGTCAGATGCCCACCAGAAGAAGGAGGTCTGATGTGCAGTTGCCAATGTCCATCCCCATCACGAACAGGACTATTCACCAAGTGACTCCAGAACACAGCAACGCCCTGTAGACACCCAGTTTGATCGATTCTTATGCCACCAGCATACACTCACTAATGAAAATGACTCATTTTGCATCATCGCTAGTCGGATCTGATTGCCCCGTTTCGTGCGCGGAGGACGTTGTTCCTGAACCCTCACCAGACGAAGAAGAGCCACAGGCCACCCTGGTCAACAGGGCATGATCAGTAGATAGACAATGCTTAAGACTGTACGACATTTCATTCTAACCGATATGAGAATGCATGGCAAGGTGTTGCCGAAGCTGGCATGCAGAATTGCTACCATCAGTTTAAATATAATCGGTTCCTACCTTCAATTGCTATGGGACACGTTATGAGCATCAAACATTTACATTGCGCTATTGTGCTGTTCCAAGAGATACAGACGAAGAATTGGTCCGATTTTTGGGTTATGGTGCGTACATCAACCCAGCCACCAACCAAGGTAGTGGAACAGTCATTATCAGGCGTGAAGGTATTGCAGAAGAAGATGTCACTTTATTTCAGCAAGCATGAGAGCTGGCACTAACAGTACATGGAATCACGCTAGTGAATGTCTATGCACCATCCAGCACACACTAACGACGAGAGCCCTCAAGTTTTATTCTAAAACAATCACGCTGCTTTTTCTGAGACGATATGAGTACATAACTATCGGCGGGTGTTCTCGAGAGGGAAGACCAATACCCGAATTTCACCACCTATCTCAAACTTCATTACTTGGTGCATCGACTAAATCTCATACGATACTGGGAAGTTGTGTCCGTCCCGATAGCTGAGTGATCAGCGTGACGGATTGCTGTCCTACTGGCCTGGGTTCGATTCTTGCTTGGTCAGAGATTTCCTTCGCTCAGGGACTGGGTGTTCTATTGTCTTCGTCATCATTTCATCCCCATCCGTCGCGCAGGTCGCCTAGTGTGGCGTCGAATGTAGTAAGGCCTGCACCAAGGGGGTTGGACCTGCCTCACAAGGAGCCTCCCGGTCAATGACGCCAAATGCTCATTTCCATTTTCTGGGAAGTGGTACGCGGCGATCGCTTGAGATATACGTAATTCATGAACTGCTCAGTTGGTCGTTTGGATCTCATCTGACTTCCCTGGTAGCTTCGGACGTCCGGAACGTGGAAAGGTGGCTCTCGAAATTCTGAAATCATGGTTCTTAGGTGTACATGATCAACCTCCGACGTCAAACAATATGGTGCAGTTGGGGTCAGTGGAAACTTAACATTGCCTACTTACAGGAACTGGAATTTCGACGATTGGTCACGATGACATGGAAATCCTGCGAAAGACGCTACCTACTTACAGGAACTGGAATTTCGACGATTGGTCACGATGACATGGAAATCCTGCGAAAGACGCATCACACAGTACATGTCCAAAATTCTGTGGTAATACAATGTGTAAATCCAGCCCTACTCTGCACATTGGCCTCCCAAAGAATATGGTACCGTCGAACGATTTTGTATCCTTACACTAGGAGACGACGAAGTCCGAAAATCGGCGCATATTTACTTGGCAAACACCACAGCCTCTTACTGTCCAGTTCGTAAGGTTCAGTTTGCCTTGTACAAACCTGCAGTCAAAGGTGACGTGAGATGCAGGGAGACAGCGTCGCCGCCAGCGCTGCGTCCGTCCAGCGTCACACGTTGAGGATCACCGCCGAAGCGCGCAATGTTGCTCTGCACCCAGGAGAGCGCCAGCAGCTGGTCTTTGAGTCCCGCGTTGCCAGGGATCACCACGTCCCTAGTACTCAGGAAACCTGAAATCAAACTGACATCTTAACAGCGCTATTGTGTCAGGACCTCACACGACTGGTAGATAACGGGTGATGCAATAAAGGCAACAACTGCGAATTTCATATCTCAAAAATGTTTCATCAAACTTAAATGTTTACTGGTACGTGGAGTAATCCATCTTCTAACAAAAGCCTCTACAGTGCGAGTAAAATTGCTTGATGGTGGACAGATGACGCATGTTGTAGCCTTGGATTTATGCCCACGTCCTGACCGAACCATAACTTCCTGATGGGTAATGTGCTGAGAATACGTCAGTCAACAACAGCGGCAGGAACTCACTTTGTTAACAGTGATTAAAGCTAAACTTAACCACTTGTTGGAATGTGTGTGGAAATCCGTTAAGTTGGAAAAAAATGGAAGAACATTTTTGTCTACCGTTATGCATTTAGCAGTTTGTAGGGAAGCAGCCTACTCACGCCGTATAAAATTCACATCAGTCTTTCCGTTGTGTGCCAGCCAGTCCCTGTAACTAGCTCTGACGTCATAAATGTTGCACAATACTTTAAAAATCAAGTAAATAAAGTGAAACGTTTCTAGCATGTCAGGAGTAATACTAATTCAATATGTGTTACTCTATCAGTTCAATAACTTTAACCATTTTCAAAATTTGGATGTTTTTCTGTAAAAATCATTGGCGCAACAGAAAAGAGCTAGAAACTTAAAAATTTATATTTAGATTCCTTTTTCATAATAATTTAGTAGAAACAGTATTCTGGATCTCACAAATTAAAATTTTAGTTGAAATTCATGATTTTCTGGTTTTTGTCTTAATAATTAAGGAAGCAAGATAGATTAAGTAGGCGAATAAATAAAGCTAGCATGTTTAAATTTACGTAGAAGGGAGATCCGCTATAATCATAAAGATATGAGAAGTTTCAACTAAATAACTATAAAACTATAGCGATAGCGTATCTCCAAAGGGCAAGTTCAGAGCTCGTCTACTGTGTGTAGTGTAATTAAATTAATTCTCTCGCCTAAAATATTTGACTTAGCCACGTCAGACTTTTATTATGATTACTTACCTGTGTGCTGATTGCACATTTAAATTGAGAGCTTCATCGGCCATCAGCAAAGGAATGCCGGGAGTCGTGTCGCATCGGTATCATTGCTATAAACAGCCTCGGATGCCGTAATAAGTTACTCGGGATACGCGTAACCATGAAATCGTTTTCGAGTGAAATGTTAATTCTGGGACGACTTTAATGATCTATCCTCAGTTTGCGTATGTCGTATTTTCACGTGCCGCCACGGGACAGACATTCTACCATTATTTAGCGTGGCGTTTGATGAACATTATCATCAAATTATGGCGAGCATCCACTTAAACCTTTAATTTGAACAGTTATAGTTGCATCATCGCATTAGACTCTGAACTGCTCTGGTAGTTGGATTGTGTGGATTCCTTTTTTTTGTCTGTGACTTTCAGAATATAGTGAACCTTTTATAGAGAATGGTTTTTGATTATGAATCCCAGACAATCTCCTAATTCCTCAGACCTATAAGCTGTAGCTACAAGAGTAATTCTCAGCTGAAGTGGGCACTAGGAATTCTAATTACAGGCTTCACGTTTTGCTAATCACTTTCTGGTTGCCAATATTGTAGTTAGAGAGCCAGTGTTGAGAACGGCAATCAACAACAATAAATAAATAATAGGAACACTCTACATTTTATAATAACAATTATTCCACCCGCCGCCCCACATATGTTGCTAATCGGCCGGGAAATGCATCTTTCTACGTTACATTCTACATTATATATACCAATAATTTCCACCCGCCGCCCCACATATGGTGCATCGGCCGGGAAAGAAACTGAGTAAAAGTGAAAGTTATTTTTAAATATTCGGATTCGGGAGTGAAATGCGACACGCAACTGAGTAATAGAACAGTGATAGTGTTACGTGTGCATGTGGACGACGCAATTGCATTAACAACGCATCTGGATTGACGGAGCTGGCACTGAGTCTAGCGGCGCTGCCGGTATCGCGAGAAGCCAGTTTCGCCTCACCGCAGTCGTCTGCCGGATCAACCGGAGCCGCGCCTGCAGTTGTGGGCCACGCAAACAAACAGCAGCCGCCGAAGTGCCGTCTGCAGTTCAACGTGCCGCGTCGCATCAGTAATCCTGGTACGCCGCGCCGGCAACGCCATACGTCGTGCGGAAGGAACTAAGTTAAGTGAAAAGCTGTTAAAATTTTTACTAACCTGCACTAAAAGACTGTTGGCGATGGAACTGCCAGAAGAAACCGAGGTTAAACTTAAATCATTACCTATGTCTGGTGAGGGAACTGTAGATCCCGACAACCGTTCAAGTGTAAATATGCATGAAAATTGTAATGTTAAAGTGAAATGTGAAGCATTGTCTCCTGACAGTAGTGTGAAACGGGACAATGATTCAATAATAGAGACCCCTGTAGTAAAGCAGAAATCAGAAATTGTTAATTTATTGGATGATAGTTTGTCTGATGAGTTAAAAACGAAACAGTCATCAGAGGATAAGTTAGATATGACTGAACAATCAGATGTTTCATTTCTTTTTGATGATTCTGGTATTGGAGCTAGTTTTTCGTCACCTGAGTGTGATAAAAAAACCAGCTAGTGAGCAACCCAACGATACTGGGGCTATTGATTTAAATGTTATGGTTCAAATGGCTCTGAGCACTATGGGACTTAATAGCTGTGGTCATCAGTCCCCTAGAACTTAGAACTACTTAAACCTAACTAACCTAAGGACATCACACACATCCATGCCCGAGGCAGGATTCGAACCTGCGACCGTAGCAGTCGCACGGTTCCGGACTGCGCGCCTAGAACCGCGAGACCACCGTGGCCGGCTTAAATGTTATATTACAAGCAATAGCTGCCAGTAATGCAAAATTGTCAGCCAGTAATGCTAGAATGACAGCTGAATTACAGTCTGAAATAACTGAGGTCAAAAGCAGTAATGCTGAATTAAAGTATGAGATTGTGGCGAGCCAAACTAATTTTAATAAACGATTGGAGGTAATGGACAATACCTTCAAGGCTGGTTGCAATAAGTTGAAAGAGGATCTGGACAGTTTGAATTATAAAATTGATTACAATCATGAGAATATTAAGAAAAAGGTTGCTCAACAATTTTCTGAAACAGTAAAATCCGACGTTGCTGAGGTTCGCAAAAGACTTCCAAATGGAAGATGCGAAGCTGGAGCACAAGTTAACAGAAAAGATCGAGGCGGAATCTGAACTGTGCTCAGATAGGTTTAAAGATGTTAATATAAAAGTAAACATATGTCAAGCAGAAATAGATGCAATCAAAACTGATACTACTCATATTGTGCAAAGAGTAGATAATGTTGAAATGAGACTAGAAAATATTAGTACTAAAATTGCTAACATTGAGAGTAAAGTAGCTTCAGTATCTTCTGGTAATGGTAGTATGCAACAAATTGTTGCTGCAAACGCCGCTTTTATCGGGTGTCGGCAGTTCTTGTGGTTCGATCAAGATAAAAATATCCACCCGCTAGATATCTGGAACGATTTTGAAGATGTGATTCCATCAACTTGGTCTGAACGAAAGAAAATCTCATTTATTAGAAGCCGGTTAGCAGGTGACGATATGCGTTGGTCATCTGATGTTATGTTGAAGTGTATAACATTAGCGGAATTTAAAACAGCTTTCATTAATGAGTATTGGTCTAGCAATAAGCAAAATGAAGTGTTGAGAGAATTTTGGAGTGGAAAACTCTTCAATGTAGGCAAGGAATCTATTAAAGAGTTTGCCAGGTCATGGATCTCACGTTTGTCACATTTGGCCGAAAAGCTAAAACCTGAAATGATAATACTAGCTCTTGAAGCCAAACTGCCATGGTATTGGCAAACTAGAATTATATCTGCCCCTAGAGACAATATGGATCGTTTCATTGAATATTTGGAACGTGTAGAGCGTGTTGCTGCCAATGAGGAGCAAGCACGTAATAACAAAAATGCTAATAACACTAGTAGTAACTTTAAGAACGAGCAGAATGGCAGTCTAAACATCAGAACAGTAGGTGTTCGTCATCCTAAGAGAGGTAGAAATTGGAGAAATAATTATCAGAACCAACAATGGCATCCAAATGATAGTAATTTTGTTCCGAACAAAATTATGCAGGTAAACAACAGTGCGGAAAGCAATTCTGTGCCAGTTAACTATAACGGAGATAAAGGAAACAGTAGTAGGCCGAGGCAGGAAAACTAGTTCCCGTCTAAGAGGATACTGGCGCTCACCAGGCGGTTATTTTTCCTAAGCCAGTAATTACAGTAATTGGTAAGACAGATCAGAATACTCAGACTGAATATGTGGATGAGGGGTCGGTAGCATCTAAGGATACAGCAGAAATATTAGATCACTCACAGTATTTGATAGATACCGTGATAGAGACGCTTTCTAAGTGGGAAGAGAAAGAGAAGGCGCAGCAGTGTAACGGTAGGGAAGAGCTACAAAATGCAGAATTGTCAGGTGAAGAAGCAGAAGAAATTCATGCTTATATTTACGATGAGGATGATTTACTCTTATCTAAAGTGCCTGTGCAGGATGTTGATACTGTACTAATGATTTAGGACAGGAGGTAAGTGAGAATGTAGAGGATAGCATGTTGGGGGTCGATGAACACGGTAGCTGTGACCAGTTGTCACTTGAGAAGGAACCCGACGATAATAATGAAAGTGGTTTAGATGTAACTAGTGTTATGCCCGGTCTGGAGGCGCAGAATCGCTCAGACTACAGTAATTTGGGTCATGTTCAGCAAACTAAATGTAATGAAGTCGTGCGGTGTTTCGATTTGAAATTAATAGACCGATTGGAAAAGGTAGCTGAAAATGTAATTCAGGAAACCCCTACACACTTTGACCTAAATGTAATGAAGACAGATGTCGATCACTTTAGTTGGAGACAAATCCAAAAGGAACTATTGGATGAGTTTGAGGAACAACCTGTACAAACTGGAATAAGCCACCCTATAATAATAGTGAATATGTTGGGTATCAATGTACGTTGTCTCTTAGACAGTGGAAGTGAGGTGAGTGCGATATCTCAGTCCTTCTTTGATGCATTACCTGGTAAAGGCAAGCTTACAGTAATGAGAGTATTAGGACTAAGAATAATTGGTGCTATTGGCAAGGTGTCAAAAACGGTAAAGCAAGAAGCTTTGCTGCCCTTTGATATTAATGGTAATATAATTGATCATCCATGCTTAATTGTAAACAATCTCAGTATTGAGGTTTTAATGGGCATAGATTTCTTGTCGAAATATCAGAGTGTTGTTGACTTTGAAATAAGCCAGTTAAAAATGATCTTGCCGATAACCGGAGTAATTACGGTACCTTTTATTGATAAACATGTAGTAACTAATGATGAAACTTGGGAGCTGCCTATACCAGTTCTGAAAAATAGGTGATATTGGGACGAAGGTGTTAATCTTAGTTAAAGTAAGCTAAACACAGAAGAAGAAAAAGCAATTATTTTGGACAAAATAGAAGCTAAATTGCATGAAATCGATAAAATTTCAGATAATCAGAAGGAAGAACTGAGACAGGTTTTAAAAACGCATAATAAGGTATTTTCAAATCGACCTGGCGTGGTCAAAAGTCATGAATGTCAATTAAAGGTGAAACCTGGCCAAGTGTTTTTCAGGAAGCCATACCAAATACATGTAGCTAGGAAGGAGGCGGTTCGAAAGGAGATACAGAGAATGCTAGAGTGGGGTGTGATTGAAAAAGCGGTCAGTGAGTGCAATAATCCTCTTATTGTTGTACCAAAAAGAGACGGAAGTGTCAGATTGATCTTGGACGCTCGCTGGTTGATTGAAATAGTGGTTAGGGAAAGTGGTAGACCGCAGAACATGGACGAGTTATTGCAAAAGTTCCAGGGAGCAAAATTCTTAACTTCTATGGAATTCACGTGTGGATATAGGAATTTGTCACTGGCGGAAAGTTCAAGGAAGTACACAGCTTTCTTGTACGAAGGAGTTTGTTACCAATACCGTGTGGTATCTTTCGGACTTAATATCTCTGTTTGTGCCTTCGTACGTGTGATGTGCCATGTTTTAGGACCAGTCTTAATTAATAAATAACAGTCTACGTAGATGATCTGTTAATAGCAACTCCTACCTGGGAAGAACACATAGTTTTATTAGAGGAAGTGTTAGAGGTTATTGAGAGAGGTGGCATGCAACTAAAGATTGAAAAGACAGAGTGCGTTAAAGAGGAAATAGGTTTCTTGGGATATATGATAAGTGGAAAAGGTATTCTGTCTGACCCAGGCAAGCTAGCAGTCATTGAAAAATTTGAGGCTCCCAGAAACAAGAAGCAGTTGAGATCGATGTTCGGTCTTTTCGGCTTCTATAGGCGTTTTTTTAGTGATCAGGCTTTTAATGCGCCCTGTCTTCACCTCCTGCTGAAAAAGAATACCCCTTGGGTTTGGACAGCAGCATGTCAACAGGCGTTAGAGGTGCTTAAACAATCTTTAATTAATAGTCGTATTTTACATCATCCTGATTTTGAAAAATCATTCTGTATGTCTGTTGATGCTAGTGGCTATGGTATAGCTGTGGAGGTATTCCAAGTAGAAATAGAGAACGAACAAGAAGTGCACAAGACTATTGCTTTCGCAAGTCGATCTTTACAGGCAGCAGAGAGAAATTATGGCATCTCAGAACTGGAAGCATTGGCAATTGTATTTGTGGTATAGAAGTTTGAGCAGTATCTATTAGGGCACAAAATAATTGTTTACAGTGACCATAAGGCGTTGACGTTTTTAAAGACCTGTAAGTTGAGGAATGCTCGTTTGGTAAGATGGTCATTGTATCTGCAGCAGTTTGACCTTGAGGTTAGATATAATCAAGGGAAAGACAATCTGATAGCTGATGGATTATCTAGAAGTGCGGAGCTCTGTGATGACGCGGGAATTACAGCAACAGACCTAAGTGAAGTACGAATGTTTGCGTTGCACGAAGTAAAGGAAGAAAGGGCATTAAAGAGTGGGATTAAGAACTTGAGACGTGAGCAGAGTGTAGATAACCAGCTGAAATTAGTGAAGAGCTATTTAGGAAATGCGAACTATCCTAAGGTTTCGCAATACTATTGTCTGCATAAAGGTATTCTGTTTAGGAGGGTCCGCAGCTCGTGATCGTGCGGTAGCGTTCTCGCTTCCCACGCCCGGGTTCCCGGGTTCGATTCCCGGCGGGGTCAGGGATTTTCTCTGCCTCGTGATGACTGGGTGTTCTGTGATGTCCTTAGGTTAGTTAGGTTTAAGTAGTTCTAAGTTCTAGGGGACTGATGACCATCGATGTTAAGTTCCATAGTGCTCAGAGCCATTTGAACCATTTTGTTTAGGAGGAAAAAGGTAGGTGTTTCTGACTGGAAGCTGTGCTTTCCCTCGCAACATGTAGACTTACTAATCGACTATGAACACCTGAGGTATGGGCACTACGGTGCAAAGAAGTGCATTGCAAAATTAAAAGAGAAGATTGTGTTTGACAACATGTACCGCCGTGTTGCCAAGCGTCTAGCATCTTGTGTAGTGTGCCAGAAATTCCGTGCTGCTAACACCAGAATACAAGGGGATATTCATTCAGTAGAGCCAACTGAAACCCTAGAATTACTGGCTTGTGATTTGTTTGGCCCACTTCCTGCTTCGAGAGGTGGGTGCACCCATGATTTTGTTGTGGATGGATTTAGTAAATATGTTAAGCTATACCCAATTAAGAGAGCAAATGCAAAAACGTTGGTAGAAAAGTTGGAAAAAGATTTCTTCGTGAACATTGGCGTTCCGAAGAATTTGCTGTCAGACAATGGTCCTCAATTTACTTCTGATAGATTTAAAGAATGTCTGGATAAGGCCGGAGTGAAACGTCTGAAAATATCTGGGTATTTCCCCCAAGGAAATATGAGTGAACGTATTATGAGAGAATTGAATAGGCTTTGCAGGACTGATTGTGCTCAGAAACACTCAAGTTGGGCCGAGCACATGAAGTATTTTGATTATGTAATTAACAACTTAAGGTATGTTGCAACTGGTTTTGCGCCTTGCGAATTGATGTTTGGCCAAGAACCACACAATGTGATTGCAGATATGGTAGAATTCCCTATTCTAACGCAAATATCCACAGACGAGAAGAAGTTAAAGGCTAGGGCAAATATAAGAAAAAGAGCATTGGAAAGGAAGAAGCGTCATGACGCAAAAGCTGTACCCACCAGTTTTGAAATAGGTAAGTTAGTCCTTGTCAAAACCAAGGAAAAATCAAAGAAAATAAATGCAGAAACAAAGAAATTCATGTTCGTATACCAAGGACCTTTCAGGCTCATAGGAAAACCACATGCCAATGCGTATAGGCTAGAGTACCCTAAGAGTAAAAAGCTATTAGGTCTCAGGAACGTGATCGACCTAAAGACGTTCATAGTTAGTGAATGAATTCTGTAGGGAGGAGGTTGTTCTGTAACCTCTACACAGTGTGGCAGCTGTGCAGTCCCAGCTGGGTGAGATCTTCTTTCCCATTTCAGGTCTCACTCTATCTTCATCTTTCCTATCCACCAAAGTTTCGACTCCCTCTTTGCAATACAAAAATTTTCCGTCATGTCTATCAAGCCATGAGTTCTGTAACCATTCTATCCACCAATTAGTGAAGAAAATACCTAATGTGACAAACCTAACAGTGACATAAACAACAGAGAAGTATGATGTGATTAAGATACAAATGTATTTGAGTAACAAGTATGTATAGAACCCCGGTAATATTATAAGTGCAAAGTTGCTGTTTTATTGGAAATGGTCCATCAACAGTAATTTAAAAAGATATACAAATTCGTGTACAAGCAGGATCTGAAGTGGCGGTGAAACCTATTGTATGCTGTAGAGCTAACTAATTAATAGTAAAAGAGATTGCTTAGTGTTATGAAAAATATGCAGATAAGTTGTAAAAATGAACTCACCTTGTGTAGCAAGGAATGGCAGTGTAATAGAATTGAACCGTGTTTGTGGTTGAAACGTGAAGGACACGTCCCTGAAGTTGGAGCTGGCCATTATTTTGGTGTTGGGTGTGCGGTGACACACCTACAGGTATTGAGGTAATGAGTTGGAGGCGTGAGTGCGACCATAGGTACCCTTATGTTAGATGAGACAGAGTAGCTCATGGTGTCCTATAGGTTTAAGGAATTTAGCATTACGCTTGTCCATAATTACTTAATGCACTTTAGTGGTAGGTCGAGAGAGACTACCTGTGGTTTGAGCGTCCGATCGAGTGGAAATGGATTGCCACGTGAGCAAACTGATCAGCTGCGATACACTATAGATATGAAATAAATGTGCTATCCTATGCGTTAAATGTTAATAGAGTGAGTGTTAAATAAGTACATACACTAGCAACATAATTGAGTAACATAATGGCAGACGTGAAACATTATTTATAGCTCAGCATAAATACACTTCGATGAAGTAAGTACATAATTTCAGATGTGGAACTGACACAGTAGCAGTGTAAGTGGATTTAGTAGTCAACTAAACGTGGTATGTTTTGAACACTCAGAACTGTACTATTGCCACAAGTTACTCACATGTGCAAAGAAGCTGAGAAGACAACTACTAATCAAATATACTCACTTACTAATCAAATATACTCATACTATCTCTAAGAATAAGGTAATCGAAGATGAGTCAGCTAAGTAAATACAATGCAGATTTGTCGGGAATGTACCGAGCATTGGTTCAGTGTTCCGGCCCAGAAATAATAAATTGAAATTAAATAGGATTTATGATTGTATGCCTTGAGCATAAATTTTCTCTAGTATGTGACTAACGATTGTTTACCGATTTTATGACAGTTAAGTAACCGCGAGAGTAAAATTGAAAAATTTCTGTTAACTTTGTTCCAGTAACATATTGAAAGATAAAATGTATATATATCCCCATTTCATTGTGACCCACCCTTAGAATTTAAATGAACAGTGTCTGAGCCACTCTTTTTGTTTGTTCTACAGGACAAACCAGATAATGGCAGCCTGGTAGCTGTGTGAAAGCGTGGAGTGACTTGGACACAACTCACAGTGACCCCTCCCGTTTCCCCATGTAATTCAGAGTGAACGTGAAGGACGCACACCATAGCAACTTCCCCTCCTCTACCCTTGTGTGTAGAACGCTATCCAAAGCGGCCACAACCACGTGTGTAAAAATGAAATTGTCATGATTTGTGAAATTTTCTTTCAGGTTTAGAAAAGACTGCCAAGATATAATTATCTGTTTATGTATCATGAATAACTGTGTTATTTTCTTTGAATTTATGTATGCAAAATGTATTTAATGGATTTAAGATTTTCATAACTTTACATATTTTTATGTGTCTGTCTGTCTAAGGCAATATGTATGCCAAAGTGTTTCATTGATTTTGCTTAAATTTTGAGTGATAATGTTCCTTAAGAGGCAGTGAACATGCAAGAAATTTAAATAATTGAAGTAGGTAATCAGTTTTCTTTTAATATTTCTATATGTCTACATTTAAATTTTAATTTTCGGATGGAGTTAAGCTGTACTCTTGCTTCCCTTTTTGTAATTAATTTTTTTTCTTTCTTTTACCCATTTACATTAAAAAAATTAAGTAGAAGGTGATGTAGGGAAGCAGCCTACTCACGCCGTATAAAATTCACATCTGTCTTTCCATTGTGTGCCAGACAGTCCGCTGTAGCTAGCTCTGACGTCATAAATGTTGCACAATACTTTAAAAATCAAGTAAATAAACTGAAACGTTTCTAGCATGTCAGGAGTAATGCTAATTCAATATGTGATATTCTATCAGTTCAATAACTTTAACCATTTTCGAAATTTGGATGTTTTTCTGTAAAAATTATTGGCGCAACAGAAAAGAGCTAGAAATTTAAAAATTTATATTTAGATTCCTTTTTCATAATAATTTAGTAGAAACAGTATTCTGGATCTCACAAATTAAAATTTTAGTTGAAATTTATGATTTTCTGATTTTTGTCTTAAAAATTGAGGAAGCAAGATAGATTAAGTAGGCGAATAAATAAAGCTAGGATGTTTAAATTTAAGTAGAAGGGAGACCCGCTATGATCATAAAGATATGAGAAGTATCAACTGAATAACTATAAAACTATAGCGATAGCGTAACTCCAAAGGGCAAGTTCAGAGCTCGTCTACTGCGTGTAGTGTAATTAAATTAATTCTCTCGCCTAAAATATTTGACTTAGCCACGTCAGACTTTTATTATGATTACTTACCTGTGTGCTGATTGCACATTTAAATTGAGAGATTCATCGGCCGTCAGCAAAGGAACCAATGATTTATTCAATAACTTAAAGTGGTGCATTACTAGCCCAGCGGCTAGTCGGGAGAGCCGATTAAATCAGGCGTTCCCCTAGCCGTTCGCACCGCAGCTTTATATATAAGAACGCTGCGTGAGAGAGAAAGGCCCCAGTTCTCTCCAGACGCTGATTAGCATATCATCTGTGCCGGGAGTCGCGTCGCATCGGTATCATTGCTATAAACAGCCTCGGATGCCGTAATAAGTTACTCGGGATACGTGTAACCATGAAATCGTTTTCGAGTGAAATGTTAATTCTGGAATGACCTTAATGATCTATCCTCAGTTTGCATATGTCGTATTTTCACGTGCCGCCGCGGGACAGACAATCTACCATTATTTAGCGTGGCGTTTGATGAACATTATCATCAAATTATGGCGAGCATCCACTTAAACCTTTAATTTGAACAGTTACAGTTGCATCAGCGCATTAGACTCTGAACTGCTCTGGTAGTTGGATTGTGTGGATTCCTTTTTTTTGTCTGTGACTTTCAGAATATAGTGAACCTTTTATAGAGAATGGTTTTTGATTATGAATCCCAGACAATCTCCTAATTCCTCAGACCTATAAGCTGTAGCTATAAGTGTATTTCTCAGATGAAGTGGGCACTAGGAATTCTAATTACAGGCTTCACGTTTTGCTAATCGATTTCTGGTTGCCAATATTGTAGTTAGAGAGCCAGTGTTGAGGACGGCAAACAACAGCAATAAATAAATAATGGGAACACTCTACATTTTATAATAACAATTATTCCACCCGCCGCCCCACATATGTTGCTAATCGGCCGGGAAATGCATCTTTCTACATTACATTCTACATTATATATAACAATAATTTCCACCCGCCGCCCCACAAGTTGTTAACGTTCTGCATCCCATACATTGTTTCAAGTATACTATCAACTGTTTGTATTCTTTTGTGGCAAAATAAATGCAACATTGCAAAATTTCCGCTTATTGCTTTAATTTTGGATACCAGTGTACTTATGGTGAGGACATGCTACCTTCAGTGCAGATGCACACCAAGCTCCTACCTTTATGTGAATTGGTGAAAGGCCTCGAGTAATGAGAATAATGGACAAGTGGCACTACATCGGTAGTGTGTGGATAAGTTGCGAATTTGAGTCTACCAGGTGCGCTAGCGTTGCTGCAGTGATTATTGTGTCCAGCAGTCTGCACATCTGCCTACTAAGAAGGAGACGGTTCAAATCCCTGTCTGACACAAATTTTCAACTTTTCCCATTGGTTTTAATTAATGACCTCTGGTAGCTGATGTCTTTAAATCCTTTTTTGTGTTGATTCTTAGTGGCTACGGGATTAAAATTGTGTCTTTGCTTTCGTACATCACCTAAGAATGGACACTAGGTAATTATCGAAAAACTACTACCCAAAAATATCAGTGACGTGGGTCAAAGAAGTTAAAGGAGATTTCAGGAAAACAGGAAAAAGAGAAACATTCAGAGAAAAAGTAAAATGTTGCGTGGGATTCCAGGAAGGAAAAAAAGCTCCAAGTCGACAGATTAATGATGACAACAACGAACGCAAAGAAAGAAAATCTACTGTAAAGGAAAAAAGCTAAAAGAAAGAGATGAGTCATTTCAAGTGGTTTTCGAAACACCCAAGAAATTAAAAATCTTGATGCGTGAAGAATAAACTATAAGCGGCGATCAAAAAATTAACGTGATCTATGGCATCGTTATTACCAAATGTGTCCTAACAGGACGCTGTGGAAGGAAAAATACTTGTAGACGTCCACTGGAGACTCAAGAATATGTATGGGGATGCATGTCTAGTGATAACCGCCACTATGGAATGCTACGCCAAGTTCCATACTGGTCGAAGTTCACAAAAGAGTCTGATCGATCTGGAAGGCCAGCCTCATCTTTATGGACAAGTGGGAGACACTCAAGTATCCGTCCTACAGACCTGATATTTCCGCAAACTTTCTGTCCCCTGAAGGGTTCCCAATTTCTGTCGGGTAGAGATGCACAGGAGGAACTTCCAGACATCTTCGGCAGCAGGACACGGTGTTATACCAACGGTTATCTTCAGCCTAGTGCGTCGGTGGGATGATTCCCTCAATGCACACGGCGATTCTGCCTGACTGGTATACCAGTTCATCTACATCTACATCACATGGATGCTCTGCAAATCACACATAAGTGCCTGGCAGATAGTTCATTGAGCACCTTCACAATAATTCTCCATTATTCCAATCTCTATCAACGTGCAGAAAAAAACGAACACCTATATCTTTCCGTGCGAGCTCTGATTTCCCTTATTTTATTATGATGATCATTTATCCCTACGTAGGTCGGCGGCAACAAAATATTTTCCCATTCGGAGTAGAAAGCTGGTGATTCAAATTTCGTGAGAAGATTCCGCCACAGCAAAAAACGCCTTTGTTTTAATGATGTCCACCACAAATCCTGTACCATGTCAGTGACGACACTCTGACCCCTATTTCTCGATAATACAGAACGTGCTGCTCTTCTTTGAACTTTCCTGATGTACTCCATTAACCCTATCTGGTAAGGATTCCACAAAGGGCACCAATACTCCAAAAGAGGACAGCAAGCGTAGTGTAGGCAGTCCATTTAATAGATATGTTGCATCTTCTAAGTGTTCTGCCAGTAACACAAAGTCTTTGATTGCCCTTCCCCAAAACATAATCTGTGTCTTCTTTCGAATTAAGTTCATCGTAATTGTAAGTTCTAGGTATTTAGTTGAATTTACGGCCTTTAGATTTGACTGATTTATGGTGTAACGGAAGTTTAACACATTTCTTTTAGTGCTCATGTGGATAACCTCGCACTTGTCGTTATTGAGGGTCAATTGGGAATTTTCGCGCCATACAGGTATTTTTTATGAAACTTTTGCAATTTTTTTAATCTTCTGATGGCTTTACTAGGCGATAAACGACAGCGTCATCTGCAAACAACCGAAGACTGCTGCTCAGATTGTTTCCCAAATCGTTTATATCGATTACGAACAGCAGAAAGCCTACAACACTGTCTTTAGGGACGCCAGAAATAGCTTCTGTTTCACTCGATGACTTTCCGTCAATTACTACTCGATTGTTCAGCCTTCGAATGGAAACTTTTTTATTGCCTCCTATGATTCAACGAGAATCAACATCAAGTGATGAGGGAACAAGAACTAAAATATTATCAGCGGTCCACAGACCACTACGAGGCAAGCTGAGTGAGTGAGAGGATTGTTCTGTCAATACTATATTCAAAAGCATTTCTAATTGTCCACATATCGTCACATCTAAAGCTTTAGGTATTACATTTCTGTATATGGCATGGACGGATTTTGGAAAATGATACGGAGTCAGTCGAAAATTCACCCTAGTTAAGGGATCTGGATAAAAAGCATCGTTAATTTATCACCGTGTGATGCACGTTATTAATGAAATGCCATTGATTCCTAATTTATTGATACGAGTCTAAATAGCCAGAAGTGTCAAACAGACATGCTGCCGTAGGTCGGAAGATGTACTATGGGACATACACCTGTCAGTTTGATATCAACATGGTGGATGTGCTGACAGTCCCACACATATAGTTACAGACAATCTTAACAGATGATATGGAGATCAATGGATGGTTTGGGAAACACAAAATGACCTACCGGTACTCGCTCAGCATACGAAACTCCTCTGTATTTTTATTTGTAGGGAAAACCAAAGGAATAACGAATGCCCGTGAAATGAAATCTGACAATTCGAGATGAAATATGGTTGTTGTATGGTCTGCCCAGAATAGATTTATAGCATGTACCGATGTTCAGGATAAGTAATCTGTGTACTTCATATGGTAACCATAGAAATAAATACAGGAGTTACTTGTTGTATATATTTGGTACAGCAGCTTAGGGGTTTGTGGTACCACACCTCCCGACTGCGGGAAAGTGGTCTGTGCTATTGTTATCTTGCCACCTTTTGTTCAAGATCAACACCTGTCAAGTCCCTGAAGCTCTCTTCGAAGACTCTTCCAAATGTCACATGAAAATTATACAGTTCCAGTTCAAAAAATGTTTCTTAATTTAGAAGTCATAAATGGCCAAGATTACTTGAACATTTCACTGGTGTAGGGCGGTGTCTTTCCCTAGTAAGCATAGAATCCTAAGGGCTAGTTTCTAACCTCATAAGTAATTCAGTTTTGAATCAAAATCATGAACAAAGACAGCCGATATTTTCCAGCATAAGAAGCTACTCTGGTTCTGCCAACAGCCTTGTCACAGAGGGCGGAGAAACGGATGGAGGCTCTGGGTGCTCTCTTGCCCTTGAGGTGGGAAACTACGTCTAAAAGGCGGAAGAATCAGCAACGATCGCCCGCACGGGAATACATAAGGCTACGGAAAACGCTCCATTAAATACAGGTAATGTGATCCACAGGACAAGTGACCAGTAACTGGAAAGGTGTCGTGATGATCTCTTCATTGGCAAAAGATTCTGGACTTGTCCTCTCTCTGATCTCTGGGAAGGGTCAGCCATGGTGGATACGACCAAGAAGAAAATGTTGAATAACCAACGAAACGATAAGGTTCTACGGGTCGGGAAGTGATTTGTCAGAAGTCTGAACGTAGTAGAATGGCTAGATTAATTGAAAAGGAAAATACCAAGGCTCAATCTAGACATATTGAGAGGACGTACTGAGAGTCACCGAAGAGAAATGGAAAGATGACGAGGACCTTTGGTAAGTTGAGTATAGGGTATTATCAACAGCAACAGAAAGTGGTATAACTGGAGTAGGACTTTTCATGAATAGGAAGGTAGAACAGACAGTGAGTAGTTATGAACACTTCAGTGATAGAATTTTTGTCATCAGAATCGACTGGAAACCAACGCCGATAACAATAATTTACGTTTACACGACGACATCACAAGCAAAAGTTGAAGAGATGGAGAAAGTATATGAGGATATGAGGAAGGGGTTATTAAGTACACAAAGGGAGATGACAATCTAATAAACAGGCGGACTCAAATGCTGTTGTATGGGAAAGAATAGCTGAAAGGGTTATGGGAGAATATTGACTTGGTAGTAGAAATGTGAGCGGAGAAAGATTAATTGAGTTCTGCAGTAAATTACATGTGGTAATAGCGAATTCTGTGTTCAAGTACCTTAAGAGGGGGAGGTGTTCCTGGATAAGGTTGGGAATAGCGGGAAGATTCCAGTTAGATTACATCATGGTCGGGCAAAGATTCCGCATTCAGATATTGAATTTTAAGCAGATACAGAGTCATATCAAAATTTGGTAATAATGAACAGTAGAATGAAATCGAAGAGACAACTCAGGAAGCATCAATGCGCAACGAAGTCGGATAGGGAAGTACTTAGAAATGAACACATACGCTTGAAGTCCTCTGAGACCATAGACACTGCGATAATGAATAGTTCAGTTGAAGAGGAGTGGAAATCTCTAAATAAGGCGGTCTCTGAAATTGGACAGAAAAGCATAGGTACAAGGAAGGTAACTGCGAAGAAACCATGGATAACAGAAGAAATACTTCAGTTGATCTGCGAAAGAGAGATTAAAAGTGTTTTGGAAATTCAAGAATAGTAAAATACAAGTCACTTAGGAGTGAAATAATTAGGATACGCACGGAGCTGACGGTGAACTAGCTGCATGAAAAATCTGAAGAAGTCGAGAAAGAATGAGTCTCGGAAAGACTAACGTAGTGCATAGAAAAGGCAAAACAACCTACTGTGAAATTAAAAGCAGAGGTGGTTGTACCAAAAGTACTGTCGGGTTTCCAACGTTATACGCAGTGGAGAGAGCGGACATGTGTAAAGTGTACACTGCAGTTCTTCGTGAAGGGCAAGACATGTCTTGCGGTGTAACAGAAGAAACAGGAGTTGAAAGGAAGAGATAGGGGATCCAGCATTAGTATCAGAATTTTAAATATCTTTGGATAACGTGACATCAAAGGATGCGTAAGGGACAGATAACACTACATTGGAAATTCTAAAATCATTGCGGGACATGGCAACAGATCGACTATTCACATTGGTCTGTTGAATTTATCGACTGATGATTTACCACCAGAATTTCGCAACAGCATCCTCGACACAATTCGGAAGCTTGCAACAGTCGACAGGGCGATCATTATTGAACAATCAGCTAAAAAACACTTCCATACGAGTTTCTGACAAGATTAATATACAGAAGAATGAAGGAAAGAATAGAGAAACTGTTAGATGCTGATCTTTTGGCTTCAGGAAAGACAAAGGCATCAAAATGGCTCTGAGCACTATGGGACTTAACTTCTGAGGTCATCAGTCCCCTGGAACTTAGAACTACTTAAACCTAACTAACCTAAGGACATCACACACATCTATGCCCGAGGCAGGGTACGAAACTGCGACCGTAGCGATCGCGCGGTACCAGACTGTAGAGCCTAGAACCGCTCGGACACTTCGTCCGGCGACAAAGGCATCAGTGAGGCACTTTTGCCGTTGCGGTTCTAATGGAAGCACGTCCTAAGAAAAATCAAGACACGTTTACAGGATTTGTCGACTTGGAAAAAACGGTCGTCAATATAAAATGGTGCAAGAGGTTCGAAATTCTGAGAAAAATAGAGCTAAGCTATAGCGAAAGACGTCTAATATACAATATGTACAAGAATCAGGAGGGAACAATAAGATTGGAAGACAAAGAAAGAAGCGCTAGGACTAAAAAGGGTGTAAGACAGGGATGTAATCTTTCGCCCCTATTGTTCAATCTATACATGGAAGAAGCAGTTATGGAAATATAAAGAATCTTAAAAATGGGTTTAAAATTCATGGTGAAAGACTGTCAGTGATAAGATTCGCTGGTGACATTGTTGTTCTCTGTGAAAGTGAAGAAAAATTGCAGGATCTCTTGAACTAAATGAACATTCTGCTGGGTAAAGATTATTGATTGAGAACAAACCGAAGACAAACGAAAGTAATATGAGGTAGCAGAAATGGGAACAGCGAGAAACTTAACTACCGGATTAGGTGAAATCAAGGAATTCTGTTACCTCCCATGAGGGACTGAGCAAATGGACACAAGAAGCAGACTAGCACAGGGAAAAAGGGCACTCCTGGCCAAGAGAAGAATTGGGGATCAAGAAGCAGACGAAGTTAGGGAATTCTGCTACCTAGGCAGTAAATAACCTATGATGGACGGAGCAAAGAGGACATAGAAAGCAGACTAGCACTGGAAAAAGGCTATTCCTAACAAATAGAAGTCTACTAATATCATAGGCCTTAATTTGAGGAATAAATTTCTGAGAATGTACGTTTGATCCACCACATTGTATAGTAGTGAAACATGGACTGTGGGAAAACCAGAACATAAGAGAATCGGTGCATTTGAGATTTGGTGCCACAGAAGAATGTTGAAAATTAGGTGGACTGATAAGATGAGGAATGACGACGCGCAGAATCGGCGAGGGAAGGAACATATTGAAAAACACTGAAAAAATAACAGATTGGCTGCAAGGTTATCCGTTAGGACATCAGGGAATATCTTTCCTGGTACTAGAGGCAACTATAGGGTTGCAAAAACTGTAGAGAAAGACAGAGATTCGAAAGTATCCACCAAATAATGAAGGACGTTGGTTGCAAGTGTTGCCGTGAGATGAAGATGTTGACACAGGACAGAAATTCGTGGTGGGCCACATCGAAGCATTCAGAAGATTCATGTCTCAAGAAGTTCAGGAAGTCACCGCGTTGTCCGCTACTGCTTAGTTTTTTACTCGCGTTGGATATATTCTCGGAAGCTTGTCTCCTTGCCTCACCCTGCAGTAAGTGTTCCAAGGAGGTAATTCACTTTGTATACGTAACAATATTTTTTGTAAATACCCTATTCTATAGCCATGGTTCAGCAACCTAATTGATATATTTTCAATAAGAAAATTAGCATAGGTTGTAATGAAACCAGAAGCTTTATTGACCCATTTCGCCTTTTTGAGGCATCTTTAGAATTTATTTATGAAATGCGGGTAACTCATTAGGCATAAAAACTAAACCGAACTCCTTCCAAATAGGCCATGAAGGCCAAACGTTGCTGACCGGCCTCCGTTTTATCGTCTGCTCATGGGCGTAACTGGACGCGGGTATGGAGGGACATGTGGTCATCACACCGATCTCCTGGCCGTATGTCAGTTTCCGAGACCGGAAACTCATTACGCATAAACAGCAATATTGAGGTATGCACCTCCAATCAAGCCGTGCAGCTATATGCGGTCATTCATTCACGTCCACTACAATAATTATTCCAATACTTAAGTGTCAGGATTAGAAGTGCAGTTCTGTCCTAGCACAGCTACCTGCATGTTACGTTGTGTAATACGTACCTAGCGGCCCAAGGCGGTAGTTGATGGTGACCAGTATAACTCCATATGAGACGAGGAAGTCCGGTCCAAACTTCTGGTCGGAGCCGCTGCCCCTGACGAAGCCGCAGCCGTGCACGTAGAAGAGCACGGGCAGCCCGGCGCCCTCCTGCGGCACCCCTGGCACGTACACGTTCAGGTAGAGGCAGTCCTCCGAGCCCTCGCCCGTCTCCTGCACGCAGTCGCTGCCGTACTCCGTGGCGTTGCGCACGCCCTCCCAGCCGCTGGCAGCTTGCGGAGGCTGCCGGAAATTAACTGTCAGCTTATGTAGTAAGCGTACATACACAGCATGAACACTGATAATGTCGACAAACTGCAGGACAGATTTCTGATTGGAAGTGGAGGAAAAAGATCCTATGAACATGGTCGAAATGGACGGCGTGCATGCAACGATAACTATTTGTCCTGGAACGCAGTACAGAGCTGTGTCGCTTCAATGTCACAACAGATGTTTGAAGTGGCTTCAATGGTATGCAGTGCGCGTTTCACACGTTGCATCATGGATTTCCAAACTCTTTCACATGTTCCGGACTCTCTCTCTCTGAAAAGCGTCACAGGCTCGTCAATACGCTGTTGAAGGATCTGCACATCAAGAACTGGTTCAGGACGCACAAAGCTTTTCAGATGCCCCCAAGAGGTTTAAGTCCGGTGATCTAGCACACTATGCTACATGGCCTCCGTGTGCTATCCAAGACTTTTTGGGGTGACGGTGAATTCTAATGCGGAAATGGGGCGGTGCTGCTTCATGGTGAAACCACGTAAACTGTCGTACTGCCAAAGACAAATTCTCAAACTTCCCAGGAGGAGTATACCAGAGGATGTCCAGGTATGTTTCTCCGTCAAAGCAGTGGGTAATAATGACCGGCCCTGTCCACACATTGATGCTGAACCGAAGCCGATGGGACGCCTCAACCACTCCCCATGGATTGCCTGTAGCCCACAGATGACGATCATGAAGATTGATGATGCGTGTTTAGGTACAGGTTTCTTGCCAGCCCAGCTAGCCACGCGGTCTCATGCGCTCCTTCCCGCACGGGAAGGCGTACCGATCCCCGGCACGAATCCGCCCAGCTATCCGCGCGGTCTAACACGCTGCTTCCCGCATGGGAAGGCGTACCGATCCCCGGCACGAATCCGCCCAGCGGAATAATGTCGAGGTCCAATGTGAGTAGTTTTTAAGGCGGCTTTCCATCTACAGGGTGTTTCAAAAATGACCGGTATATTTGAAACGGCAATAAAAACTAAACGAGCAGCGATAGAAATACATCGTTTGTTGCAATATGCTTGGGACAACAGTACATTTTCAGGCGGACAAACTTTCGAAATTACAATAGTTACAATTTTCAGCAGCAGATGGCGCTGCAAGTGATGTGAAAGATATAGAAGACAACGCAGTCTGTGGGTGCGACATTCTGTACGTCGTCTTTCTTCTGTAAGCGTGTGCTGTTCACAACGTGCAAGTGTGCTGTAGACAACATGGTTTATTCCTTAGAACAGAGGATTTTTTTCCACCGCCTAGAACAAAGTGTTGTTGCAACAAGACGAAGTTTTCAACGGAGGTTTAATGTAACCAAAGGACCGAAAAGCGATACAATAAAGGATCTGTTTGAAAAATTTCAACGGACTGGGAACGCGACGGATGAACGTGCTGGAAAGGTAGGGCGACCGCATACGGCAACCACAGAGGGCAACGCGCAGCTAGTGCAGCAGGTGATCCAACAACGGCCTCAGGTTTCCGTTCGCCGTGTTGCAGCTGCGGTCCAAATGACGCCAACGTCCACGTATCGTCTCATGCTCCAGAGTTTACACCTCTATCCATACAAAATTCAAACGCGGCAACCCCTCAGCGCCGCTACCATTGCTGCACGAGAGACATTCGCTAACGATATAGTGCACAGGATTGATGACGGCGATATGCATGTGGGCAGCATTTGGTTTACTGACGAAGCTTATTTTTACCTGGACGGCTTCGTCAATAAACAGAACTGGCTCATATGGGGAACCAAAAAGCCCCATGTTGCAGTCCCATCGTCCCTGCATCCTCAAAAAGTACTGGTCTGGGCCGCCATTTCTTCCAAAGGAATCATTGGCCCATTTTTCAGATCCGAAACGATTACTGCATCACGCTATCTGGACATTCTTCGTGAATTTGTGGCGGTACAAACTGCCTTAGACGACACTGCGAACACCTCGTGGTTTATGCAAGATGGTGCCCGGCCACATCGCACGGCCGACGTCTTTAATTTCCTGAATGAATATTTCGATGATCGTGTGATTGCTTTGGGCTATCCGAAACATACAGGAGGCGGCGTGGATTGGCCTCCCTATTCGCCAGACATGAACCCCTGTGACTTCTTTCTGTGGGGACACTTGAAAGACCAGGTGTACCGCCAGAATCCAGAAACAATTGAACAGCTGAAGCAGTACATCTCATCTGCATGTGAAGCCATTCCGCCGACACGTTGTCAAAGGTTTCGGGTAATTTCATTCAGAGACTACGCCATATTATTGCTACGCATGGTGGATATGTGGAAAATATCGTACTATAGAGTTTCCCAGACCGCAGCGCCATCTGTTTTTGAAAATTGTAACTACTGTAATTTCGAAAGTTTGTCTGCCTGAAAATGTACTGTTGTCCCAAGCATATTGCAACAAACGGTGTATTTCTATCGCTGCTCGTTTAGTTTTTATTGCCGTTTCAAATATACCGGTCATTTTTGAAACACCCTGTACTTCGGCGAATGTGGGCCAGTTCCCCTTATTCCGCCTCAGTTACACTATGTCGGCGATTGCTGCGCAAGCACTGTCTCCACGAAAGCGTACACCATAATTACACCACCACGCAGACATTTGCGGTTACACTCGTTCCCCTGGGAAGGGGGGGGGGGTGTCCACTGAGGGTCGAACCGCACAATAACCCTGGTTGTGAACCACTGAGTTCTTCGGCGGGACGAAGCCTCTCCGTCGTTTCTAGGTCTCCGGTTTAAATACACAATACACAAATATTGCTTTGTCGGTAAACAGGACAGATGACAGAAATCCCATAGTTGTGATGGTCTGGTGAAAGAAACATCCAAAAAATCCTTCTGTTGTAGAAAATTCGCTGCTAATAATCCTTGCATTCGTTACAAGTGATAAGGATAGTACCGGTTGTCAAGCAGGATACACATAGTCGTATTTCGCCTTACACCGTGTTGACGGGCCGCTTTCCTGGAGCTTGTACAAGGGTTCGCCTGAATATCCTGTAGAACCTGGTCCTCAAATCTGGTTTTTGCACCGTCTGCCGCCTTCCTGCACGTTCGCCTATCTCAAAGGAACCATATCACACAAACGCTCAAAACTAGCTTCAAGTATTGTATGATGTAGCTGGTGTCTGTGAGGGTTCTTGTTTTAGTATAGCCATGTTGACTCTCGACCGTTTCCACATTCTTGCCAGTACACAAATACCATCTCAGCTTGTTCCCGACACGAATACCGAACCACTCTGTCGCTTACAACACACTGCGTCAATCACTCAGCGTGCAACACGCAAGAAACACGCGGCACGTGATCAGAGGAACTATCACTCGTCAGCGCCATCTGCCGTGACAACGATTTATTTCCGTACACATGTTGTTAGGACCTTTCCAGCCATTTCCAGTCAGGAAAATGTCCTGCAATTTGTCGGTTTTTTAACGTTAATAATGTATATTCTGCTGTCTCGTAACAAGATGGTCCGAAAGTGAGTGCCTTATAACCATTGGAGGTTGTAAACATGTTCAGGTTCTTATTATAAATAAGGTGTCACGCCTTTTATAATGGTTGCAGTTCGTCAGTGGTGAGTCCATGATTCACAAACATAAGCTGCATTTGTTTAAAGTTATAAAAGATACCGACAAATCGGATATTAATCATCGACCATGCTTGACGTCCTCGTAACAGATGGACTTTTCATCAGGACTTTCGAACAAGGAGCGACATCCTTGGAACGAGATAGCTTTAGGCACATGATTAATTATCTCTGCTTTTTGGATGGGAAACTCATTTTTATTTGAATGGAACGGAATAAGACAATTTACTGAAATTAGTGTACTTCGGCAGCCACAAACTTTTCCGTCTTTAACAAGTGGATTTCACAATAAAAAGAAATAGGTTCTTTTAAGGTGTTTCATTTATGGAGACAGTTTCTGAGGTAATTAAAATGTGTGAAATGATGTTGAGAAAGGCTATGCTGCATGAACAAAAAAATGGCACTCCCAAGGGGTGATGTCTGGTGAATGTGGAAGTTGCGGTAACATATCCCATCGACGTCCCATGAATGGTTTCTTCACTCGATTACAAGTAATTTGGCATTGTCATAAAGCAGACTGACTTTCACGTTTCTGTAAGTATTACAGGCGTTGTCTTTATCCACACAATTCAGATTGAGTAATTACGCTTCATAGCATTCAACATTCACCGTCTGACCGGTTGCAACAGCTCGTGGTACATCACATTGGCCAGGAGGGATGTCAAAATTGTCGATATCAGTCTCTGCACGTTGTTGAACTTGTAAATGAACAGACTGTGGATGAAGTAGAGGACATTATTCAGTCGGTAGAACGTAGTCCTTCAACAAGCACACGTAGAACTTCTGCACATATCAATGTTCCATATGCAAGAGTGTAGCGGACATTACATATGCACGGGTTCCATCCGTGTCATTTACAGCCCATTCGACACCTTCTGGCAGGGGATGAAGATAGACGATTGGGAATTTGTCCAGTCCCATTTTTCCCATTTTCACTCTTCCTGATGAAGCCAATATCGCTCTAGAAGGCATCAGTGACACTTATAATTCACATCAGTGGTCTGAAGAAAACCAACCCAGTGCCATTGTGGAGACACATTTTCAACAACGCTTCTCTGTAAATGTGTTGTGTGGTTTGACAGACAATCAGCTGATTGGGCCTGTTGTGTTTCCGCGTCGTCTTAGACGACCTTGTTATCTGCACTTTCTTGAAAATGAGCTTCCACCGTTATTGTTAGAGATTGCCTTCGCTGAAAGAGTGCCTTTGCTCATCCAGCAGGACGGGCTCCTGCACACTGTAGCCGTCAGCTGACATCATCTAAACCCAACATTCTCCGGGAGATGCATCGGTAGATATGGGCACTTTTCACGGCCACCAAAGTCCCCGAACCTTACCCCTTTGGATTTTGCTTGTGAGGATGGTTGAAAGGCGAAGTCTATAAAGCAAAAATAACCACAAGAGCCGATTTGATAGCTCGGGTTATGAGTAGTGCAGCCCTCATAAAAGAACTCAAAGACGACCTCAGAAGAGCTACATGTGGTGTTATCAAGAGAAATCAAACGTACATTGAAGTTGGCGGTGTATTTTTTTGAAAATCAACCGTTAACGTCCTTATATCCCTTTGCTTTAAGTTGGTTTGTGATACATACTAACGGCTTTATTTCTATACTCAAAAAAATTGGACGTATATTATAGGTCATTTTTATTGCAATTCATCAGTACTACCGCTTCCTAAAATATTTATTATTCCTCCTGAAACACTTCGTCTATGCTTCCAGAATGAAATTTTCACTCTGCAGCGGGGTGATATGAAACTTCCTGGCAGATTAAAACTGTGTGCCGGACGGAGACTCAAAGGTAGGAGACGAGGTAGTGGTGGAAGTAGGCTGTGAGGACGTGTCGTGAGTCGTGCTTGGGTACTTCCGATGATGAAGTCGGCTCTCAGCGGTGTTGCGAAGCGGACGTGCGCGGGGCTCTGTGCGGCGTTCCGCAAGCGGTCCATTGTTTACTCGCGCGGGTAGCGGTATTGCGGTGTAAACAGATCACCTAGAACGACGATGGCGCTTTCTTATAGAAAGGCCACGATTAAATTAACGTTCCATGCACAGTACACAAGACCTAAGGTAGATTATTTCCTGCTTGAAGTAATGCACGTCGTTCCACAGGAACTTCTCGGTATAAATCTTTCGCTCGTCTCCAGCACAGCTTACCTGAAATTTGTCGATGAAGCAGCGTGCGAAGGGCTTATTCACCGTTTCACCGATGTATATCGTTGACCATGCAGGACTCGGCGTTCGGAACATCCGAATCTTCGAGCTGCCGTTTGAAGTTCCGGTCACGCTTGTCGTGAACGCGCTGCGGCCTTACTGGGAAGTACAAAGTCACATGGAAGAAAAGTGGCATACGTTCGAACGTATCCTGTACTGAATGAAGTGCGTCAGGTGCGAATCGAACTGCGCAAACATATCTCATCGTACGTGATCTTTGCTGGCTGTCGAGTGATCGTCATTTGTGACGGTCAACGGCGGACTTGTTCAGGGTGCGGGCAGGAAGAGCATGTACACTCTGAATGCCTGCAGCGACGAATCGTCCAGGTACCACGTGCAGACACACCGCCTACATCGTAATCGACAACGCAGCCTATTACATACGTTGAGGCAGCGAGGAACATGACGGACGCGGACGTTGTTTCGTTACAGTTACCGACCTCCGCGGGCCCGGTTTCCACGACCACGACGACAGCGGCCACGTCTTTACTCCAGCCGTGTGGGGAAGGAGAACACCAGAAGATCGATTCGAGCTCGGACACGGAGATGCGGGAGGTGCCTACTGTTTGTCGTGATCCACAGGACGCGGACACACGTTCCCGCAAGCAGAAGCTGCCCAAGCGACGGAAGAAGAGGAGGCTGTCTGCATGAAATGCTTCGCAAGATGGTGACACTCTGCAGGAGGACGAGGAAAATCCATATGCGGCCCGGCCTGTCGATCTCACTCCAACGGTTCCTGGCTCGCTGCTGGCAAGGTCCGCCCGAGGACAATGCCAAGTTGACGATGCTCACTTGACCTACGAGCCCCCTGGCGATTTTGCGGCTATGATATTAGATGAACGCCATGCGTTGCCTAACGTACTACCCCTCAAGTTGGTGATTGGGGGTGCGAGATGGAGATGAAAATAATGATATCAGACTCGAGCGACAACCAGATGCCAGGGGCCGGCGGATCGTCGGACGGACATCTTATCTTAGCCGATCAATAATAGATACGGTGCGAGTGGCAGGGACGGCCGGACGGGCGACGTGCCGCTTACTCGCTTAAACGACTGCAGGATACGTCATCGTACTATCAAATGACCCTGGTGTATCAGACAGGTACAGTCAATGTCAACCGTATTAGTTCTACGACCAAAACCCAGTTGTTAAGGGACATCATTATGACGGCGGGCCGGCCGGTGTGGCCGTGAGGTTCTAGGCGCTTCAGTCTGGAACCGCGTGACCGCTACGGTCGCGGGTGCGAGTCCTGCCTCGAGCATGGATGCGTGTGATGTCTTTACGTTAGTTAGGTTTAATTAGTTCTAAGTTCTAGGTGACTGATGACTTCAGAAGTTAAGTCGCATAGTGCTCAGAGACATTTTTTCGGCGGCGGACATTGATATCGTGTTCCTTCAAGATGTACGGCCTCATCTGCGCCTGGATGTTTACGGATATGCATTTTACGTCAACCCAACTTCATCGGTGGTGGTGGTACGGCCATACTACCATGCGATGGCATCGAACCAACGGATATTCAGTATTTTCCATCAGCGAGAGGCATTGCTCTCACCATCGGCGGCAGTCCGCCTTGTGAATCTGTATGCCCCGTCTGGTGCTGCAAAGCGTCGAGAGCGACCACTCTATGTACTCCACTGACCTAGTTCCATTGTTTCAAGGCGCTACAGAGCACTTCGTGGTGGGCGTCTTACGCCCTGAGCGTCAGATCCCTCATATGTCCCATGTCCAGCCGTTCATGCTATGGTCAGGGATCTCGTTTTGCGTGATACATGGACACTAATCCAAGGTGGCCGACGTGGATATACACACTTCACCAGCCACTCGGCCAGCAGGTTGGACAGGATTTACGTCTCCCGAGGTCTTCAGGCACCAACTGTCGGTGCTGAGCTGTGGCCCACTGCATTCACCGACAATCAGGCCTTCATCTACGCCGTGACTCTGCCACGACAACAGACGAGCCGTAGTAGAGGACCTTGGACTCTTCAGTTCAACATTCTCCAGTAAGAGAATGTTGCCGTGTAACCGTCACTGCTGCCTGGCACAAATGTGAGAGACGTGTCATACCTATGATATCACAACACGATGGTGGACATACTGCTCCAGACCAACTCTTCGCCGCACGCTCATGGCGTATGGACGAGATAGGGCACTTTGGTTCCGATCGACCTCTGAATTTTACTGCACGGTCTTGCGAGAACTAGCGTCACAACAACCTTCGCCAGAGCGCTAAATGGCCGTCTACCGGACACAGGCACGGCTTCTGCAGATCACGGCTGACAGATTGCACGGCACGCAGGTTCGAGTGAGACTGTAAGATTACATCTCAGAGGGACGTAGTTCTCTTTATCACGTCGTCAGAGAACGGAGACACCGTACGAGATGACTCATCAAAGCAGTTATTTCTGCAGACGAGCAACGCGCAGAGACACACAAAGCCATGTCCCGTGCCCTCACATATTATTACCCCACTATCTGTCAAGCAGATCAACGGCGTGACAATGACATTGAGGACGGCCTGCACGATCTGCCACCTTCAGGTAGGGCGCAATGCAACGCCACTTCTTGGAGGCCGTCATGTAGGAAGAAACGCACATGGCCCTGACGCGGGGCGCGAGAAACAAACCCCCTGGACCGCATGGTCTTCCGCTAGATGTTTTACAGTACCTTTTCTGACCTGATGGGGGAAGTTTGGCAGCACATGTGCTGCGAACTCCTGGATCCTGACTTTCACGTCCCCCCCCCCCCCCCACTCCATATTTGTTGGAGGGTATGATCATCACTGTGCCAAAGCCAAAGGGGAGGGGTGGGTGTAGTTCACAAGACTACCGGTCGCTGACGTTAGTGAATTGGTATTACAAGCTATTCCCCTCATTCTTCGTGCTCGCCTCCTCGATGTTCTTAAAGATGCCTTTCATGTCGACCAAGCAGGTCTGGGATGTGGCAGTAATATACATACGGCGTTAAGCTCGTATAGAGATATAGTGGCGATCATGTCGGCTTGACCTAGGTCACGCATTTGACCGAGCTGAGCTCCATTTCTTGCAGGCTGTCTTAGAGAAGATGTTCAAATGGTTACGCTTCTGTAGAGCTTAGAGAAGATGTAACTGTCGCCAATTTCCGCAGGTGTGGTTCTCCGTCTCATCCACGGAGCCCTTCCGCAGTCCTGGTCAATGGCTACCGCTAGCTTAAAGTTCACTACTGAGCGCTTGGTGCGACAAGGATGTGCTCTGTCAGCCTTTCTCTTTGCCGTTGCCCTCGAGCCTGCAATTCATGGTCTACGACAGCCTTTGGAGGGCATTCGCTTCCACCATGTGCATTTTAAATGTTGTGCTTGCGCGAACAATGTAGTTTTCTTGTCGAGTCGGCAGAAGATATAAGTACGGCGGTCGTGTGGCATCAACGATACGGCAAGGTGGCCACAAGTGAAGTCGCACAACATGGATATGGGCAGAGGATTGAATATGAATACGCCAGTGCCCATTACCAAAGTCAAGAACCGTTACGAGACGCTAATGTTGCTCACACATGCACGCGGCATTGGAATAATAAACGTACACAATAGGGCGCGCGCTCTCTTCCTGCGTGCGACGTATCGCTTACGTACTTCGGACAAGGACACCCTCCCTGGTACATTGATTCAGGAGGTGTTGCCTCAGTCCTTGCGGTCGCCGATTCCTGTTGAGCATATCACGCCAGAACTGTGTCACATTCGCACCTACCTGGTCGATATGAGTTATCTGTTGGATGTCTTAGCGACCACGCGGGATCCAAAGACTTCTACCGCTACTTTCAACGGACGCTGCCTGCTAATGTGGTTGAACACCGCCATCCTGCGGTTGGCTGGAGACGGGTGTGGAGTAACATACACTCGCCTTTCCTTCCCACCACGGTCAGGGCGCTGTGGTATGCGATAACGACTGATAATTTCCCCAGCCGACAACGCTTACACATGATACACCTTGCCAAGGACCCTCTCTGCCCCAGATGCGCCGCTGTCGACACCGACATGCACCGTTTCATTTGTGGTAGGGCTGCCGACTGCTGGCGCCTCACACGTCGCATGTTGGTATTGTTGCTGCGACGGACGCCCATCGAACTGATCACTTACTTCCCTGCTAGTCGTAACAACGCCACTGTGTGGATTAAGTGTATAACATTGTGGTACTTTTTTAGTGAGAGCGATGCAGGGTTGTTAGATTTTTGACATTATTTAACGGGCAAGTGGTCGGTTTTACTGCCCGACAGCACTTAACTTCGGTTATTTGACGGGAACCAGTGTTACCACTGTGGCAAGGCCGTCGGCCTAGAATGTGTAATTTTCGTTAATTCAATTTGTTTGATTCCGAAGACTTGAAAGACTATCTAAACTGGTTAATTTTTTTGTTAATTTTTGTTAGAAACTTGGAAAAGATCAGGAAAGGCTTCAAATGTTTTCACATTTCAGGCGAATGGAATCCAGAGGATATCACGACAAAGAAAAAAGAAAAAGTGAAGTGGGTGTAGACCGTAAGCAAGAATTATCATGCTTATCGCCAATTGGTGACATTTGGGTAGCACTGCACGGCCAAGTTCTGAGGTTGGTGAAACAAACCCTCGGTTGAGACGCAGACGAAGCTTATTGGAAGTCAGAGACGCCGACGGCAAAAAGAAATGAGGTGATGATGCCGCATCATTTTCCCATGTCTTGTCGTAGGTCTAACAACCGAAGGAAACAACGCAGAGAGAGAGTGAAAGGTGGCTACACTGTGCCACTGCGCCAGAGATTGCGCCAAAGAGTACTATTAAGCCGCCTCCACAGTGCCTGTTTAGAGTTCGTAGCAGTCAGTGCTACCAAAGAGATCGGAGAGGACAGTGTGTGTTTAGAGATCGTAGCAGAGTGCTTGTTATGAGATCGGAGAGGACAGTGCTAGTACAGAGCTCGTGGTTGTCGTGAAGTCGGAGTAAGATGTTGTAGTAAAGAGTGTTGTTCCATGTCTTATGCAGTTATTTGATGGGAGAGATAGCAGATGTTATTGTGTGCATTTCGTCAATATATATGAAGGTAAAACTTACAATGTTTTTTTTATTAATTGTGTATCTGAAATAATGTGTCACTACAGGTTCAGTCAACAAAGCATCTGGCTTGTGTTCTTGGATTAGAGTGGAATTCTGGTTTTCTTGCGTAATTATAGTTTTCTAATTTTCTTTTGTCACGTCTGTATAGTTGGTATTTAAAAATTCTTGTCTTGTTGGAAAAGAACCGTGCCAGATGCATACGTTGAGTCACACTCCCACATACAGAACAGTTACTTTTGTGCTTATTGGTTTTGTTGGTTTTTTTTAGTTGCTGGGGACTTAATTAATTAACTGTGTTTACTGAAATTTTCTTACATTGTTCTCTGCAGTCAGATAGCGTAACAATTCTAGTCAGGGCCAACCGATTACGAGACTTGCGTAATCGGACAGACAGTTACTAAAATTAAAAGTATTTTCAATATCAATATATATTTAATTAAGCCCCCATGCACGTGGCGACCGCTGCTTCGGATCGTCCCTTGGAATTGTTCTGACTGTAAAAGTAGTTGACAGTAGTATTGTTGTAGTAATTTGTAGTTTAGTAATTGGAGTCTATTTTGCATGTGTAGATTTGGTAATTGGCATTCTTCTAATGGTATTTTTCAAAATTTAATTTTTATTGCCTTGTATACGCGTTTGACAATTTTGTGCAATTATTTCAATTGTTCGATTGATCGTGTTTGAGGGAGTCATTGCATTTGAATGGTATTGTTGAGATAAAGAGTCACCGTGTGTAATTTTCGTACAGTGACGAATTCTTTGTATGTTTTGCAAATGATTACGCGATCTATGAAAAAGGCAAAAATGATGGATAGTGAGAATGACGAAATTGTTGACATGGCGAACTCGCCAACACAGGAAAACAGTGCGATGAATAATGGAGTTGAAAACAATGTAATGAGTCGGGGAAATAGTCCGGAACCATTTCAAAATTTTTCTCAATCAGAAAATCCACAGAATCCGAGATTAACGATAGAAGATTCTGGAATAGTATCGAACACTGATAGCTTTACAGCTATGACGAAGGAAAATGGTTTTGCGGGAAATGTTAGGGGCGAAAAGAATTTCGAACCGGCTGATATGGAGCAGTTGATGGGTGTAATATTAAATTTGGGATCTGAATTAAAAACACAGATGGGAACAATGGAAACACGGTTTAGATCGGAATTAAAAACAGAGATAGGAACTTTACGATCTGAATTAAAAACTGATATGGGAACAATGGAAACACGGTTTGGATCTGAATTAAAAACAGAGATTGGAACAATTAAAACAGAGATGGGAACTTTGGAAACACGGTTAGATTCAAGAATAGGGACATGTTTCAAAAATATGAAAGATGAATTAAAGAAGGAAATCAGAGAGGAAGTACAACCGATTCTGAATTCTCACAATAATAGATTAATTGCAGTAGAAATCAGACAAAGGGAACAGGATAGAGAACAGGAAGAAAGAGATCGCGTGATAGTACAGAATTTTTCAGAGTTAAATTTACAACGTGCAAAGGATAAGGAAGAAATATTTGAGAGAATCGAAAGATCCGTACCAAATGACAGATTAAATAACCTAACACAACAATATGAACAGCTAGCTACCAAATGTGACAATAATGAAACCCGAGTCGCGACACTTACGGAAGACATAAATAAACAGAAAGAACAATTAGGTGACTTATCGGAAAGAGTTGAGGAAATTTCAGATAAACTGACAAATCTTAGTTTACATGGGGACAGAGATTCGGATGATACAGCACCATTGCCATTTGCAGAAACCGAAGAATACCAGAACATAAATAAGCATGTTGGAAATCAGGGAAAATTTAATGAACGCGTGAAAAGGGAATTTGAGGCATTACGAAAGCAAGTCAAGCAGATCGAAGGCGAAATTGTAGGAAAAGATAGCAGAAAAAATTTAGAATCACAGGTAGCAGAGGGGTTTGAAGAAAATAATTTGTTTCATTTACGGGATGCAACAAGAGAGCGCCAGGCGCGCGAACTTTACAATAATCGACATTCGGACTGGGACAGACGCGGTAGGTCTTTGTCGCCACGAGGCGAAAACTTCGACTATAAACACTTTTTGACTGTCCGGAAATTTAAGATCTTCCGCAATTCTAAGAATGACATACATCCATGTTCATGGTTAGATCAATTTACGTACGCACTTTCGCCAAAGTTGCCATTAAATCACAAACTTGAAATTATGTGCAGTTATTAAGGTCCTCAGGGGATTCACTACTCTAAGTGAATATGTGCCGTAGCGAGCATAGGGCCCCGAGCTGTAGTGGTGCTATTTCTCTTTTAGTTTTCTGTACCGCTGCCTACTCTTTTACTATTCTTTGCATCTGTCAAAACAACACTTCGACTATCAATCTATCTAGAGATTAAGTAAACGTTAACCGGATATGACTGTTTTACCCAAAAGTGACTTTGGAAATTACCGATTGGACTTACTGTACCTATTGCAGCATTCATTCGTAGTTAAAATGAAATTTTACCTGTTTATCTTCGTGACAATATTACTTCTTATGTTGACGACATTCTTATTGCTAAACATTCTGGGAGTGAGCACAACAAAATTTTGGATTCATTATTACGTATTTTTGCACGAGTTGGCACTACAGTGAGTTTGGAAAAATCTGAATTTGGTCGTTCTCAGATGAAATTTCTCGGTCACATTATTTCTACAGAAGGTATTCTTCCTGACCAAAAAAAAAAAAAAAAAAAAAAAAAAAAAAAATTAGACGCTGTTCGTAATTATGCTGTACCTACCACAAAACGTGAGGTTCGCAGTTTCCAAAATTTTTGTGGAATGATATACTTTTGAAATTTTTTTTTTTTTTGTGGAATGACATACTTGTGAGAAACCAACAGCTAGATGTAAACATGCGGAGAGTACAAGGATACCGCGCTGTGTTTTGGCGGCGGCACATACTCAAAGCAACAGTCAAGTCTGCGCGCCGTACAAGGCAGTCGTTGAGCGCAAACAATAGCTTCCTACGTCACGCGCCTACAGCTGATCGAGCGCTCAGTGCGAATGCACTGACAGCCGTAAACAAATACACAGTCTAATTTCTCCGACTAAATTCAGTATAAAGCTATAGTGACTTGTTGAATTGTGTTATTAACATTCAGTATTTTGCAGGATACGGTTGTATAAAATATTTAAGAACTTCAGGTAAACTCTGTGTGTCTCCGACGTTAAGACGACTTGCTATCGAGAAAATTTCAGAAAGAATGTAATTTCCAAGAAGAAACTAATAAACTAAAAAGGTAACTATTAATTGAGTTCATTTTACAGGTAACCTATTTCCACTTAGGTACGTACTTTAGACGTAATTTGCTGCTCGCGATTACGTGATTCATACTTTTGTGCTAATTTCATGTTCTATGAATTTACGTGTGAAGCGACGTGCTTGCGTACGTTAACTGATTTTGACAATGATTATTAATGAACTGGGTTGTAACTTGTGTATATTATGCATCGCTTGGCTGCACTGCTTTTTCACTGATGTCATATTTTCTTATTATGTGTCTGCTGTGCTTATTTATTTAAATTATAATTGTAACCTGATTTACTGTGCTGATATGTATGTAAGTTATACTTTGTGATTTATCTGCTTGCGCCTTCATGTTTACTTATTAAGATGACATATGAACATTTATTTGCTTATGCTGATATGATGCTAATGACATGTTTGCTGCTTTTTGTATGGATTGCATATTTACACATTTCTGTTTTGTTGCCATAACTGCTCTTTAATTTGGTATATAGCAATGCTGTTGTACAGTGTACAAACATAGGGTTTAGGTCACACTACTGTATTGATTATAGATTGTTCGCTTGGCAGAGCCTCGTTGTAGGAATTGTGCTGCATCCACTTGTTGACTTTTTGTTCTCTACTGGTATATTTACTCGCTATTGCAAGTTTTGCTTACACATTTCTGTTTTGTTGCCATAACTGCTCTTTAATTTGGTGTATAGAAATGCTGATATACTGTGTATAAACATAGAGTTTAGGTCACACTACTGTATTAATTATAGATTGTTCGCTTGGCAGAGCCTCGTTGTAGGAATTGTGCTGCATACACTTGTTGACATTCTGTTCTTTACTGGTATATTTACTCGCTATTGCATGTTTTGCTTACGCTCAGTGCCTTATATTTTTAAGATAAGAAAATTAACTGCTATAATTCGACGAACGACATTAGTACAAGAAAGTCATAGAAGTCACATGAGCTGAGGTTTTATGGAAGCTGTATAAATTTATGCTAATAGGAAGGAAACTAACGACATGACATACCATTACTAGGTTTAGACCATTAATAGTTATTACACTGCATTTTTCGTGAGCAATTGAAATAGGAAGTGACACTTGACACAAAAAATACTGCACATGTTTGCTTCTGCTATGATTCTTGAAGTGGTGTACACACTGTGAAATATTATGATCATTCACACTCCGTAATCGTACTTAATTACTGAGAGTTATTCGAACTAAGTCTGTTAGAGGTCAGGTATGCATTTCTTTTATTTAATGATGGACAAGGAACCAAAATGTATCTTATAATTTATAATGAGTAGAAAATTTGGGTCAGATGGATTACACAGAGGTTGTGTGTTGACAATGTGTCTTCGGATTGTATGGGATGCTGACTTGAAGTTGCATTAGGATTTTATCTGTACTTGTTCGAGGAGACTGACTAGAGGAAAGAGTTGTGATGGAAGTGAGATGATATTGGTGCTGAGGTTTATATTTATCGACGTATTATTGAGGTATAGAGATTATATGAAGTTGAGTTGTTATGGAAGTGAAATGATATTGGTGCTGAGGTTTATATTTATCGACGTATTATTGAGGTATGATTATTGGAGTTTTGGTGTATAAGAGGTAAAGTAAGTGAGGAGCATATTTTTTTTTTTGTTGGTCTTATGGAACAAGGAGGATGAAGAGAGCAGACTAGAACACTAAAATAGAAGGAAGATAGTCTATACACACACTTTGTTAAATCACTAAGCAGTATATACTTTTTTTTGGAGAGAGGAAGTAATTGCATATCTTGGCTCACTGACAGTTGTTCAACAACAGTACATTTTGATCTGGCTTGGCAAACATTGGTCTTGACATGATGACTATGACGTTGACTAACTATTATTGACTGTTATACATTGCTGCCAGTACTACTTGATACACATGATGAACATCAGATTTAGACAGAATTTCAGTTACACAATTAACACTATTCAATTACACAGTAGTATTTAATGTGGATGAGAGATGCGTGAGTGTGTTTTGTGTGTTTTCCTTTCCTAATCCTACCCACCTATCTCCTAAATATTATTTTATTTGTTGGTAGTGGCTTGCACTGACACCCATGAATATTATAGGTTTACTGGTATTTGTGTATTGTAATAGTTAATAGGATAATTATCTGATATCATTTGTGTGTTTGTTATGATTTGTATCTTACTGTAAAAGCATTTGTATGTGCATTCAAACTATTGTTCATGCCTGAACTGTCTGATTAGTGAAGATAAATATTCTGAACTGTTACCTGCACTTTTCAATATGATGTGTGATATTTGGTCGTGTTTAATTTCTGCTGATGAACTGTGTGATTAGTGCTAGTGAATTTTATCGAACTGCTTCTGCTGAGAGATGTGATTTTTTGCTGTCGGCACCTACTCAATATTGCTGGGTGCCACTGATGGACTGCTTCTACTGAAAAGATGTCCCCTGTTGCTGTCTGCACCTACTTAACATTGCTGGGTGCAACTGATGGACTGCTTCTGCTGAAATGGTGTCACTTGTTGGTGTCTGCACCTGCTCTCAACATTGCTGGGTGCAACTGATGAACTGTTTTTACTGAAATGAAGTCACTTGTTGCTGTCTGCACCTACTCAATATTGCTGGGTGCCACAGATGGACTGCTTCTACTGAAAAGATGTCCCCTGTTGCTGTGTGCACCTGATCAACATTGCTGATGCCACTAATGGACTGCTTCTACTGAAATGATGTCATTTGTTGCTCTCTGCACCTGCACTCAACATTGCTGGGTGCAACTGATGAACTGTTTTTACTGAAATGATGTCACTTGTTGGTGTCTGCACCTACTCAACATTACTGGGTGCCACAGATGGACTGTTTCTACTGAAATGATGTTACTTCTTGCTGTCTGCACCTGCTCAACATTACTGGGTGCCACAGATGGACTGTTTCTACTGAAATGATGTTACTTCTTGCTGTCTGCACCTGCTCAACATTGCTGGGTGCAACTGATGGACTGCTTCTACTGAAATAATGTCACTTGTTGGTGTCTGCACCTGCTCAACATTGCTGGGTACCTCTGATGGATTGCCTCTACTGAACTAATGTGACTTGTTGCTGGGGGTACCTCCTAAACTTTACTGGGTGCAACTGATGGACTGCTTCTACTGAAAAGATGTCACCTGTTAGTATCTTTTTTTGTATAAACTAATCATTGAAAGCATTTTATGTGAACATTTGTATAAACTGATTTTTTGTATATTGTGTGAACTCTTATGTAAAGTCACATGTATGAAAATAAGTTGTATTGCTTACTATTTTTCATATATTAGGTTAGTAAAAGGTCAGTGCAAAGCCTAAATTTTTAACTAATTATGTGATATTTAGGTATTAATATTATCTTTTATTTTTGTCTGTATTTTTGTGGACGAATTTGGTGGTATTTTCACCACCAATGCTGGCAAAAATACCATCAAATTCTGGCCTGTGGAGGAGGGGCATATGAAAGGTGGCTACACTGTGCCACTGCGCCAGAGATTGCGCCAAAGAGTACTATTAAGCCGCCTCCACAGTGCCTGTTTAGAGTTCGTAGCAGTCAGTGCTACCAAAGAGATCGGAGAGGACAGTGTGTGTTTAGAGATCGTAGCAGAGTGCTTGTTATGAGATCGGAGAGGACAGTGCTAGTACAGAGCTCGTGGTTGTCGTGAAGTCGGAGTAAGATGTTGTAGTAAAGAGTGTTGTTCCATGTCTTATGCAGTTATTTGATGGGAGAGATAGCAGATGTTATTGTGTGCATTTCGTCAATATATATGAAGGTAAAACTTACAATGTTTTTTTTATTAATTGTGTATCTGAAATAATGTGTCACTACAGGTTCAGTCAACAAAGCATCTGGCTTGTGTTCTTGGATTAGAGTGGAATTCTGGTTTTCTTGCGTAATTATAGTTTTCTAATTTTCTTTTGTCACGTCTGTATAGTTGGTATTTAAAAATTCTTGTCTTGTTGGAAAAGAACCGTGCCAGATGCATACGTTGAGTCACACTCCCACATACAGAACAGTTACATTTGTGCTTGGATTTTGTAGGTTTTATAGTTGCTGGGGACTTAATTAACTGTGTTTATGAAAATTTTCTTACATTGTTCTTAGCAGTCAGATAGCGTAATAATACTAGTCAGGGCCAACCGTTTACGAGACTTACGTAATCGGACAGACAGCTATTAAAATCATTTTCAATCATATTGTATTTAATTAAGCCCCCATGCAAGAGACAACAGTCCTTTCACAGCTATCTCTAAATGCAACGATCATCGCTACAGCCATGAGAACAAATGTCGTGAGTGAGTGTTGTTAAGTGGGAGAGAATAGTAGGAAGTGAGATTCAAAGCGAAGAGAAGTAAACAGAGGAGTAGGCATTATGAACTTGGTAGTATCGGGAATCTCAAGTGCATTAGTTTTTATGTCCAGCAGTTAAATCTTTTGCAGGTTATTTATGATTTTTAAGCTAATATAATTAAAGTAAATAATATGACAAAATAGGTCTGGAATGAAGGAGAAGGTGGGAGTAATAGACGTGAAAGATAAAGTTATTTAAAACTAAGAGGTTGTATTTCCAGTTAAGATTCTCGTTGTGACAGAAAATTCTATTGCAGGTATTGACTTTCAAATGTCTTGGACTTTTAAAATCAATGGAGACGATTTGAGACGTGACAGTGATCTGGCAGCTCACTGACCAATCTCATTTTCTAACACTTAAGTTACGTAACCAAGTCAGTACCGTAAGGAATACACGGTCGTGTTAGATATCATCACTACACGCTCTGTTTGGTTTAATTATGATTGGTGCAAACCACATCTTAAACCAACCTTAGAATCGGTAAGTATTTCATGAAAGAGCTTGCATCGAAATTCATGGGAGTGTCCGATCCTTGTAGCACTGATGGCCGCTGGCGCCAGCTAAAAACGCAAGTGAGACTTGGCGGGCAAGGAGCGAAGCGTCAGGAAGTATTTATGCAGGGATATTGTCGGGAAAAACTAAAAATAAGACACAGTTTGTGGGAGCAGACACCCCTTAGCAATAGGCAGTTGGACTCACCTCGAGCATTGAAAGATGGGAGAAGCGAAAGGTCTCCGTGTAAAAAAATACGTTTTTGAGGACACAGCACAGTCATAAAGTTATTTCGCGTAGAGTTGCCGGAGATAGGTATTGTAGGAACTGGCATGTAGCATTATCATAACAAAATTGTATTTATTAGGATACGATTCCTTAGCCGAGTGGTCAGCGTTTCTGACTGCCACGCAGTGGGCCTGCGTTCGATTCCCGCCCGCATCGGAGATTTTCTCCGCTCGGGGACTGGGTGTTGTGTCGTCCTCATCATCGTCGACACACAAATCTCCAAATGGTGACAACTGAAAAGATCTGAACCGTGGAAGTCGAACTTTCCTGGGTGGAGAATCCCGGCCAACAATGTAGTACCCTCATTTAATTTCATTTGAACTAACCTAGGGAAGTGATTTGCCTGATGTTACAAGAAGCTAAAATATGATAAACAGAGATCACAGGCCTTGTACAAAATAGGATGCTTCTGGTATTGATCTGTAGCTGATGGCATTTCCAACTCAGTGGCAGAATAAACTTTTTCGTCGTTCAACTTAGACTGAGAAAGTGAAAATATAAACAATTGCACAGGAACTGACTTTCGTTGCTGCTTTGAAGATTCATTCTTGAGTGTGACAATATCTACAGCCTTAGAGTTGGTAACTTACATCAACAAGGTTTATGGTGGTTCATTTCATCATCTTGTTGCTGGTAAGTAGGGCGATGGTTGTCAACCTTGTGTGAACTTTCTTGGCATTGTGTTAAATAGTCACTGATGATCTTTTGTCCATAGTTGTAGGTGCCAGCAGTTGAAATCTGGAAGAAAATGGAGCGTAGTTCTCTGTCAGATTCAAAACTGCCGTGTAAATTTGGTTTCAAAGTTCCACGTGGTAGCAGTATTACTGTGATCTCAGACGAGAGTCGCTAGTGAATTAAATGCAAATGAGTTACTTCTCTGCATAATTTGGTGGATACCACATAGGCTCCATAAATTCTGGGTCGTGGCGGCTGTGTCTGCTATTGTTTTGTTACTACTGTACTCAAAAGTATTTGGAGAACACTGGAGCTCTAAAATATAGTGTGTTTTTGCCACAGTGCGTGCTATTTATTTAATAGTGTTTGGTCTTCTTCCTGAGTTGCGTTTGTATTAATTCAGTGCGTAGCTATGACACACCAGTTGAAGTACAGCGTACGAACGATTGCAGTGCAGGTAAGGACAGGCAGAGGACGTGTGTATGGGCTACGAGTGCACAGAACCAGCAGGTTGATCTTATCACTCGACTGCACACACCTGTCATTACTGCACTCATGGCTCCCAGCAGTTCGCTGTTACACATGTTGCAAGGCTTGGGTGCTGTGCGTCTTCCTCCAACCTTTTTCCAATAGATTCACTTATAATTAATGCGTAGGGATATTTGACATTACACAGTTACCTCACAAATTTCAATTTTATGCTGGATAAGTCACATGATATTGAATTTCGGCTATTTCATTTTTCTTGTAAGGTTAAGCCATCACGCGCCTGAATGTTGATTTCAACACAGCAGTGATATACACTCAGTTCTACAAGAAAGTGTACACCATAATTTTAAAGACAACGTCCGCATCTCTGGTAGTGGTCTCGAATCTGAAATTAATGCGCTTTTGCACAGTGTATGGATAAACAGTGTGTGAGTTGAATGTTTTGATCTGTCGGTTACAGTTTAAAATGAGTACAAAATATCTGAAGCGTCACGAGGCAGTGTTCCTTGCAAACCATCCAAGGGACCAAAGCTTTCGTATGGAGCTGCTGCTAAAATTCTTAGAAACTAAGACGTTCGTGGCGAAGTGGGTCAAACGATGTTTAGAGATTGGAAACGTGGCTGTTTGCACTTATTTACAGCCAATTTAAACGCTGAAAAAAATGTGCAATATTTATCACAATTGCCTTATGAGGTCCGTTAAGAAGCTATTTGGTTCGAAAGAGGCAAACTGTGTGCTTCGAGAGAAAAATGATCCGAGACATCGCAGCCATCTCTGTACAGCGTGGAAACAAGACAATAGGGTGTCCACGATGGATGGGCTTGCAATGTCTCCGGATGCAAATTCGAAGTCTTGCAACAGACTGGGGATAGAATTCCAATGCCTTTGAATCCACAGTTTAGATGTTAGCAACTAAGCCACCGCGCCACAGAAATTTTTTCTTTTATTCACAGATTTAGTTTGTTGGTTCAAGAAGTGGCCAACAAGCAGAAAGAGTAAAGTGTGAGCTGCAGATCTACATCTTGCTTAGAACTGAAGCAAGAAAAATGTCAAACAAGACAAGACATATTGCATGCTTTGTGCGCTAAACGTTCACACCTCATCAGTAAGTTAATAACAGCAGAGTGAGCTCACCTCCAAATGAAGACACGTAGATGATCTTTCCTTAATGAGGGGCACAATCACTATGATGTCTTTAAACTACAAGCCTGCTACCATCTTATGTATATTTGTTTATTACCTCTTCTTTCAAGACGTCGGCTTTTGGCCTTTAGTAAGTGCATCTGGGAAGGATCAGTAAGTAAATTATAATATTCTGATGAGGACATGTTATGCAGTCATACCAGTCCTGTATGCTTAGAAGCCGAAATATCACTAGGGAAAATAATAAAAAAGTAGTTAAAGTCAAATGGTGGTACTATTATCAATGAGAAATTGGAAAGAGTAGTTTCTCTGAAACATTTGTAAATTGTGACTATTTTTGAATATAAGCTCTTTGAAAGAATGAACCAAATGGTTAAAATGGCTCTAAGCACTATGGGACCTAACATCTGAGGTCGTCAGTCCCCTAGACTTAGGACTACTTAAACCTAACCAACCTAAGGACATCACACACATCCATGCCCGAGGCAGGATTCGAACCTGCGACCGTAGCAGCTGCGTGATTCCGGACTGAAGCGCCTAGAACCGCTCGGCCACCACGGCCAGCAATGGATGAACCAATTAGTTCTCCCAGAACTAAGTTATTTATTATTCGTAGTTCGGACTCTTGATATCTCTGCAACAGAATGAGATCATAAACACACAAATACTTGCATTTTAATTTTGTAGCAGTTGTGGATAATTCCTAACTAAACACCATACCCATTTCATTAAAGGTAGAAGTTGGTAGGCTACTTGGCCACATCATGTCCCACTTCAGTTTTTTCTTATGCAAATGACGTTTCTATACTTCTGATGGACTCTTCTTCATGATCTTTCCCCTGTTACAAAAACGCAGTCAAAAAGCAGTGTCGTTTTCATTTATCCTGAAGATAATTCCATCAGAAGTATCGAAACGAAAATTGAAGAAGGAAATGACGAGACCACGAAGTCTGGAGACAACCATACCGATGTAGACTGTTTTTTTTCCTTTGTTAGTTTTACGTTTCCTTTGTGCGTTATTAAGTACTAATTCGTTGACTGCATGCTTTCAGATTAAGCCTCGGTAAAGCAATCAAGCCGTACATTTAGTTTCAGGATGCACAACGTGAATATATCTGACTTTATTGGGAATCACCTCGAAACGCAGGTCGCCCACAGGTGGTTCGGCGTACGGGATGCCCAGGAATGCCGTGTAGGACGTGTTGTAGACGCTCGTGGCCGTGGTCCCTCTCAGCGTGCCCTGCTGTACGGTCACCAGCACTTCGTCACCCTGTAGCAACGTTACATCACTTTGATTACAGCATTACACAGATTATTGTAATTATTTCTTATTGTACTCAGCTGCTAGGCAACTCCCAAAATGTAACACAGAATACACAACCGTTAATTAAGCCAAAGGTGGTGCAGCTGCAATATTTTATTTTTTTAATTCTATGAGACAATCATGTAGGCCAATTCCAGACGACTATTGCAATTGTTTGGTTGATTTTTCAAACACTTCCGAAAAATGTTAAAAAGGGAAAAAAACTAGATGTGTAGCACCAATATACGCAAGTTCTATGAGAATAATGCATTTTTATTTACAACTACTAGAATCAAAAAATGATGAGTTGAAACAGAAATTACACATTCGTTTTTTCTGAGAAATCGTTTCGCAGTTGTAGGGTATTTTTTACATTCTTCAACAACATCGTTCCCAACAACAGTAGTCTCAATTTTCTCTGCTCTACTTTTCTCAGTAGGATCATTCTTACATATCGAAGGATTTTTTGTCGAAGTCGACATAAATATAAAATATCCAAGGAAAGCTTTTGGACCTGGAGCTCAAAAAGACGAGAACCCGACTTTTGAAAATGAAGAAAAATCACTTTGATGCTGGATGTAGCTCTTCTATTATTTTACTCTTTCTTCACTCCCACCTGCCTGCAGCGTATCTGCAGCCATATTTGCCTTAAACGGTGTTGTATCTTCATAAATAAATAAGAGTAGGGACATAATTTCAGGAATTGAATACCAGAGATGGTTGGATAATTTTTCTTGGGATCAGTATTGTGATGTTTATTAGTTTCTGCATAATCAGAGGGTGTTGATTACGCTACGGGATGATCAATTAATGAAAACCTGTCCAGTTGCTAATAAGAAATTTATTAAACCCACGAATGGTTTCAACCTTCAAATTAGGCCATTTTCAAGTGGGCCTGAAAGTGACTGAGACGGTTCGTGGAGTTCTTATTATCAGATGTGAGGCTTTTCACTAATTCTAATAGTTTATCGGTTGACGTTTGAATAGCAAATCATGACAATCTGCCGTAATCACTTCCGATACTAAAAAGCCAGGTTCATAGCACGTTAGAGCATATTCTTCTTAATAGGTTGCTTTCCTCGTAAGAGAGACTGATCTTGAAAACTGTAAGTCATCAGACTATTAATTGCCTTCATTTCTCACCTCCGAACGCCCCAGAATGAAGTACCTCGAAGAGAAACACGCATTTTAAGTGTAAAAGTCTCGTTTATCTTTTCATTGTCCGCCCCAGTAGCTGAGTGGTCAGCGTGACGGATTGCCGTCCTCTGGGCCCGGGTTCGATTCCCGGCTGGGTCGGAGATTTTCTCCGCTCAGGGACTGGGTGTTGTGTTGTGTTCATCATCATATCATCCCCATCCGGCGTGCAGGTCGCCCAATGTGGCGCCGAATGTAATAAGACCTGCGATATGGCGGCCGGACCTGCCCCGCGAGGGGCCTCCCGGCCAATGACGCCAAACGCTCATTTCCATTTTCCATCTTTTCATTCGTAACTGATCTTCAATTACTTATGTGTGTGAATTCCTAAGGGACCAAACCGCAGAGGTCATCGGTCCCTAGACTAACACACTACTTAAACTAACTTATGCTAAGAACAACACCCACACACCCATGCCCGAGGGAGGACTCGAACCTCCGGCGGGAGAGGCCGTACAATACGTGGCATGGCGCCTCAAACCGCGAGGCCACTCCTCGCGGCAAATAACTTACTTATAGGGGGGGTCAGTTCTTCCAGGGGGCACTCGTACTGGAGCTTCCTGAACCATAGTTCCTGATAATAACAATGTAAATTTAGATTATAACACAAACGCAAAGTCGCACAACATTATTCGCATGGCCAGTGATTTATTATACTGACTTAGCAAAAGCAATTCGTCTGCAACTGTTCTGTAATTCAAACAAAAGCATTTACCCTATCCCCAAATTATTATTGCATAATACAGCACATCGGAAGACGCTACAACAAGGATATTCTAGATGAAGGGGTACGACTCATACTTTGCTGAGTGTGTCTTTAGACACTGCTTGCTCCGATAATTCTATGCGGCGTCGATATTCGGCTACAGCTCCTGGGAAAGGATGCACGTAGACGGAGGCCTACAAGGACCATCCCAAAAAAAAGCCAAGTGCATGATGTCAGGCGACGTTAGAGGCCAGTGGGAAAATACGATAGCCGGATACCGTTTATAGCCAAATCCGTCGCCGAGGCAACTCTTTGTTAAGAAACGCTCTGACAAGAAGGTGCCAGTATGGTGGTGGTGCATCATTTTCAGTATGTTTTCGCAACTGAATAAGCAGCCATAACTTCAACACGTCCTCAAAAAATGAGCACTCCGAAATTTTTTTTCGGGAAACGACACAAAACGCGTGAACCTTTGGGAGTCCCTCTAGTGTTCGACTACAGTATGTGACAACTGTGTTCTCCATGTTCTTACGTTGTGACGGCTCACTTCCACCGTTAAGTGGAATGTAGCCTGATCAGTGAACACTAAAGTTGAAATGGCATTGTTATCTTTCATCTAGACGTTCATAACCACGCATAACCCCACACGTGTTCTTCTGTCATCAAGTTCTTGTTGCAATTAAATCCTGCGTTGTTTGAAAAACAAAGATTGCTCAACGGCAAGTGGACAGCAACATGCTTAATGGCTTATTCTCGGCTAGCATGACGAGAGTGCTTGTGAGGGCATCGTACAAAATTCACGTGAATGTTTTCTACGTCACTGGGGCGACCAATGGATTTCACCTTACATCAACAACTAGTGTCTTGAAACTGCTCATTCGGCCGTGGAATACCTTGGTCTGTAGGCGGCATAGTCCCTCACTGTTGTCACTTTATCGCATCCCTTGAAACGAAGACGCAGAACGCCTTCTGTGCTAAGCTACCGTAGTCTGAGCTAGCGAGCCAGCTGTCGGTACAGTGGGACCTCTACCAGCGAACACACAAACCGTAAATTTACAACTGGTGCTAAGATAGACGTTTAGTTTCTATGCTTGAGAGAAGATTTTCCTCAAATCTTCATTCTCTATGCATCCTGTGTCCCAAATTTCCCGACATATCTTTCATTAGGGGGAACATGTTACATTCATGCACATACACAAAGCTTAGTACATTCGAAGAAATAAATTAGAGAAATTCGATGTGACAAATAGAAGTATAGGCAGACGTTCTTGTAACCCGACGTTCAAGCATCAAGAGTAACCACGGTGAGGCCATTTCTATGGGCTTCACGATTTACAGCTTGGTAGTGGATCTAGACCGCATTACCTTCTCAGTAAATAGTAGAGTGTAGAGTAAAACACTGATAAGCCAAAACACTATGAATTCCTGATAGCAAATAGACAATGAAACACAGCATCTACCGTTACATGAAAAGAAAAGTGTTTCTTCCACAGACTTTAGATTCGTTGAAATATGCTTATGAGAATGAACAAAATAACACTTCATTTTAGGATGAGGAGATTTGAAAGCAGAGTGTACAGCCTCCAGTGACAAAAATGAACCAAGGCGTATGCCCAGTCAGATCGACGGTATACCAAAAGGGCTCAAACGATTAACAGATATACAATACATGCAGATACGGACCAGAGAGTTGATGATGCAAATTAGGAACCAGGGAATACAATGAGGATGGAAATAGTACTTCGACTGTCCACAAAGACCTCTATAAAGTATTACAAACATTCATTTTACACTACAGGATGTTATAAATCTCAGTCTGTTTCTGACAAAGCAGGTCGTTGCTGTTAATGCAGACTCATTCTGAACTCCTCTGTTGAACTGTAAGGTAAACGATGTCACAAGTGAGGTATCACTAAAGGTGGGGCTGCGTTTACCTTGACCGCGGCCGCCAACGAGAGCAGCAGAAGGATGCACGTGGCAGACATTTGGATTGACTGCATGGATACGAAACACTGGGGCACGTTAACTGCCTTATAGCTGCGGCACAAACTGTTAGCCACGTCTCACGTAAGTGCGTCACTGTACAAAGATTAGCTGCTTAGCAGCTGGAGGGAGACAGGAAAGCACACTGTGTCCTTTGTGCCCAGTCGCTGTATCTGCGCTATCACATTTTAATCACATTACTTGATAAAGTGTCTGTCGAGTGGGTTCAAGAAAGTGATTGAAGTGGGAGCGTCTAATGCCTTTACAGTCCAGAGATAACAAAACAGTAATTGGACTACATGTTTCTGCTTATGCGACTCGTCTGTATAGAAGCACTGTAGCAACGAAAATTACGCAAGGGTATCACAAAGTGGTCGTTCAGGGAATATTACCACAAGCATAGGGGATACCTGTGGGAGAAAGGGAAGGAGAAGTTCGAAATTATTGTGAGGGCTTCTTGCACCATGAGTCTGCTAAATACGTCGAAAAAATGTGATCATGTCAAGAGAACCACGAGTAACAGACAGTTTTTTAAGATGTTGCAGTCCATTCTAGAAAAACCAGTTGCGTCCTTACCTGCGGTTAGCACACTGGACTCGCATTCGGAAGGACGAGGGTTCAATCCCGCGTCCGGCTATCCTGATTTAGGTTTTCCGTGATTACCCTAAATCTCTTCAGGCAAATGCCGGGATGGTTCCTTTGAAAAGGGCACGGCCGACTTCCTTCCCTAATCCGATGAGACCGATGACCTCGCAGTTCGGTCTCCTCCCCCAACACAACCCAACCTTACCTGCGGTTAGTCGTACTTTGGATACTGGGGCTATGCACGACGCTGTTTAAAAGGAACAGCTCGATGTAGTTATAGGATCGAGGAGTGCACGTCTGCTTTCATACCCCGCAGCTAATTCGGCGTAAATAATAACCTGTAGTTGTGATGCTGCAGTCAAATACACTGTGCGTAGGCTAGAACTGCGAATTAATACATTACACGGAAATATAAAATAAAATAAAACATAAAAGATTAATTTAATAATACGGGGTCTACTGCTACGTCTAAATTGGTTTAGATGACAGGGAATTGTGATGAATAATGTTTATTCAAGAAAGGACATCTCAAATAAACGGGAAGTGATCCTACATTATTGAATTGAAATGGAGATAGAAGATACCTTTATCAAATGCAGTAAAGTTACGTCGAGAGTGTTAGGAGAATGGTATCAAAATCTCCAAACTAAACAATCATCAAAGATACGCGAAAACCATGTCCATTTCGTAATAACAATTCACGAAAGATCCACCAACTTAAATAGTCCACAGTTCAACTCGATTATTAGCAAATTAACATACGCAATACGAACAATGGTTTTCATACTCTGTCTGTTCTCAGTTCCGTAAATCAAGATCCAAAAGTTAAGAGTCCTACTCTGGAGCACGTTTGAAAGTTTCTCTCTTCAAATACTGTAAGAGATTCCTTCTACTGTTCCACAGATAGCACAGGTTCCACATCAGACTATTTGACTAGAACTCTATGTGATGTGTAAATCTTTTCTAATGCTTCCAAAGCAAAATTCTTTAAATTCTTATTCTACATTACAACTTCTTCTGTCAAAATATTCTTTGATTAGCTACTCCACAAAGTTTCTCTTCTTTTTAGTTTTGTTCACTTTCATATTATTTCTGTTATACTGACACTAATCTTTTAACGACTCGTTACTTCACCAGTATTGTGTCTTTATTAGACACTTTACACTATCTTCACTAGCTGTTGATGTCTACAAGGTAAAGTTGTTCAGGTCTACTAAGGGTCCTAGCTTACACATTTATTTGTCCTATAAGGTATTTCAGTTGAGGTATACAATTGTGAGTCTTCTTACTAAGCCCTGTTTGTCTAAGTACAAGACGTTCCAGGATGAAACCACCCATATCATAAAGCTTGACGTGAGTGTGTGTGTGCGTGTTGTGTGTGTGTGTGTGTGTGTGTGTGTGTGTGTGTGTGTGTGTGTGTGTGTGTGTATGCGTGTGTGTGTTTATGTGTGCGTGTGTGCGTGCGTGCGTGTGCGTGTCTGTGTCTGTTTTACACAGTTCCCCCTAACTTGCTGAACCGATTGCCACGAAACTTAGTACACACGTCCCTCATAGTCATAAAACCTACCTCTCACAGTTCAGGAGATATGACGTCATAAACAATGACATGCGTGAATACCTCCCGCATCATGAATGACGTTTAAATGTCTTACATTTGTGCTGAGGGCTGTATTTGCAATAAATTTCGGAGGCAGCATTCACATATGCCACTAAATTTATCGCAAAAGTATATCATGTTACCACACTAAGTTCAGGAGACACGAAGCAATAAACACAGAGATGCTTGAAAAACTGATGCATTGCTAATAATTAAAGATTACGGAGTGTAATTATGTCTACACAAACTAGACATGATTGTCTTATTGGGATTGCCGCGATCGTTCTTTGAATAAAAATACGGCATTTAAGTCTTTGGTCGCTACTTCTTATTTTCAATGAGCGGTTTCAGGCTGTCAGGTAAAGTTAAAAATATAATTAACAAAAGAGATATAATTACTGATAGAACTATCTTAGTTTACAAAAAGAAATTTTGGAATGCCAACATACCATACATTGCAGTTACTAAGGTAATTTTTAATCTGTTAAAACCTTATATCACAGTTTGGAGAAGCCTGATTGGTAAAAGTAAAAAGTGCCCTCTATGTTTAAGATTCGTGCAATTGTGCTAAGTTGTTACTTTTTTACCATTCATATTAATGGCGAATATATTTTCAATAATAAGACAGTATTAAAGAAATAGCATATGAATAATCTTTTTTGAGTGGAACATGAACTGAAATAAATTACGCTAATTTAAAAATTTTTAAATAAATTTAAAAATATTGTAAAATATATATATTCTTTTCGAAAATGTGCGTTTCCTCTTCTTTGTATTGATTGGTGGCGGAGAGAATTTCCCTACGTCAGAACGTATACAGCGCCCCGCCAAGTCCTCTTCCGCCTCGCCCAATTCACCTCGCCGCCAGTAGGCTGAGGGCCGTTCCGCTGCAGCTGGTTCTTACTGGGGCGTGCTGTTGCATTCAAGAGTAAGCCTCAAACATGTCTTTAAAAATCTCATAATAACTCCTGTGCATAAAATCACTTTGCTCATTTAGTAGGAGGCCTGGGTTTTTCTATTTGATGAGCATATATTTCAATCTCTTCGAGATTGAGACTTTTTGGAGCTTTATGTAGCACCTCCATTTGTTCATTTATAATGCTCACGACATGTTTACTATCCTTTACATGCGCTCCAAATGCTGTCCGATAGCTATGACTGCAATGTTCCCTGTATCGAATTTCAAAATTCCTCCCTGTCCGCCCTATATAATAACTGTCACATTCAGCACATTTGATCTTGTACACTCCGAAATTGTATTTGATTTGCTTTGTCGTTGCTGGTTAAGGACATTGCAATTCCAGAGGACACCGTCCTAGCCCCGTTTGACATCGTGGACCTCTACACTAATATACCAGTTGAAGAAACTTTGCAAATAATAAGGAAAAACCTGATAAAGAATAGGTCAATGAGCATGGGTGAAATCGTCGAACACGTGGATATGCTAGAGTTCACATTGAGTTTTAATAGTTATGTCTTTAACGACAAGTTTTTTATTCAAGATGAAGGTTTAACTATGTGAAACAGTCTATCAAGCATAAAAGAGAGTACTTTCATGCAATGTGCAACAGAGCCCTGAGATTGCCACTAAATGAGGTTGAGTTGCAGAAAGAACTAGGCATTATTAAGCAAGTAGCAGCAGCTAATGGGTACAGGACACAAGATGTTACAAATACGTTTAACAAGATCAAAAACATATCCGCGGGTACCAGTAATAATTCTAGGAAAATTAAATTTAAGAAGAAGTTTGTCACCTTGACATACAAAGGGCGTGTGTCGGAAAGAATTGGTAAATGCTTTCCAAAAACATTGCTGTGGCATTCCAGAATGAAGGGGAATTGGCACATAGACTAAAACATAAACCAGCAACGACCTTGCAGATAGCAATTAACGCCCACATAAATTATTTTCTCCATCTCCTGTAAGTGCCTCTCTTATAGAAATCCACGGTCGCGATATGATTCTACTCCTAACAGAGCGCAAGAGAACACGTTTTCAAGAGCGCCAGCATTTAATCAATCCAGAAATGTGCTACAGATGCAGTTCCTCTTCGAATAGTAACAAAAATAAATGACTGCACTAATCAGTGCATAGAAAAAGTGAGACAAAATCTGTCTTTTAACTATCCGCGAGTAATTGTGGGGGTCACACCTCCGCGTCACCCGCACTCACGTGAACATGCATGGAAAAGGCACAAATATTGGTAAACAAAATGACTAAAACGTAAAACAAAACTGTATACCTAAAATTACATACAAAGAAGAAAAACAGAACTAAAACACTCAAACATGGTACGAAATACTGTCGTAATAATGAAACTTGGTTGGTGAGTACTCAACTGCTACTCAGTGTATGTCCTTGTGAGTATGTCTCGTCTCTATTATAACATGTGTTTCTCTGCGTGACCACTGACGTCTCTGTCACCTCTCAGCTTTCCACAAAATATTTTCAATCGACTATAATTGGTACACAATCAGGTCAAGATATTCATCTGTCTGATAACATGTAAATGGTATAATCCGTATCACTTTAGGCAGGGGGAGGGGGGTACCTTCATAGTCTCGGATGTTACTGAATTTAGCACATATTAAAATTCAGGAGTAAGTAAGAAACACTTTTTTTTTTTTTTGTTTTCTCCAAAAAAATTCCTGCCCGAGATACGGGCCTCCAAATATGACACAGCGAACACCATTTTGAAGATGCGGATTTCGGAATTTTTTTTTAAAATCCCGACTCTCTGTAACAGTTTTAGATATTTTGTTAGAGGTTTTTTCAGCCGGCCGAGGTGGCCGAGCGGTTCTAGGAGCTACAGTCTGGAACCGCGCGACTGCTATGGTCGCAGGTTCGAATTCTGCCTCGGGCATGGATGTATGTGATGTCCTTAGGTTAGTTAGGTTTAAGTAGTTCTAAGTTCTAGGGGACTGAAGACCTTAGAAGTTAAGTCCCATAGTATTCAGAGCCATTTGAACCATTTTAAAGGTTTTTGTCATGTCGAAGATAACTGCTTTGTGATTACAACGGTATCTTCCGTTTGGACGTATCTGTCAAAGGTTCTTTACTGTCGTCTTCTGAATTTTTTTTATAATTTACATTTTTTTTTCAGAAGTACTTATCCCGGAAAGATAGAATTTTTTCTGTTGATTAGTACCATGTAGCACTCTATTTTCTGTAAAGGAGAGCTTCCACTTTTAAGTTTGTAGAGAAGCAGCCAACTCGCGGATTGTAAAATTCATATGCTTTCCATTGTGTGCGAGTCTAGTCCGCTGTAACTAGCTATGACGTCAGGAATGTTGTGCAATACCTCAAAATTAAAGCAAATAATCTGAAAAGTTGACAGCATGTCAGGAATGAAGCTAAAATAATGTGTTAAGTTTCAGTTTGGTAACTTAAACAGTTTTCGAAATTTGGAGTTTTATGTAAAAATCATCGGAGCAACAGGAAGGAGCTAGAAACTTCAAACTTTATATTCAGATTCCTTTTTCATTGTAATTTGATGGAAATAGCATGCTGGATCTCACGAAGTAATATTTTGGTTGAAATTCATGATTTTCTGTTTTTGTGTCCTACAAGTTCGGAAGCAAGATAGACTAAGTAAGTGATTAGATAAAGCTAGGATGTTTAGATTTACTTAGAATGGAGATAAGCTATAATAACAAATATGTGAGAAGTTTCAAAAAGGTATCTATAAAACTGTAGCTGTAGCGTCTCTCCAAAGGACAAGTTCAGAGCTCATCTATTACGTAGAGTACAACTAAAATAATTCTCTCGCCAAAAACATTTAGCCTAGCCACATAAGAATCTTATTACAGATTCTTCCCTGTGTGATGATTGTACAATTAAAACTAGAGCTTCATTGGCCTTCAGCGAATGAAGCAATTAATTATTTAATTACTTCAAGTGGTGTTCTGCTAGCCCCAGTGGCTAGTCAGTAAGGCAAATGTTGTCGGCTGCTCCTTCTGCGGTCCGCACCGCGGCTATATAAATAAGGGCGTGAGAGCTAGAGTAAGGCCCCAGTTCTCTTCTAGATTCGAATCAGCGCACACTCCGTGTCGGAAACCGCGTTGCGTTTGTGCAGTTGCCTGGAACAGCTTTGGATGCCGTATTATGTAACTCGGTATGCAGGTAACAATGAGTTCGCGTTGGGGTAAAGTGTTAACTGTGGAACGACTTCAGTGATTTAGTCTCAGTTTGCGTACGTCGTATTTTCACATGTCGCGGCAGGGCAGACTTTCTACCATTACTAGCGTGGCGTTTGATGAGTATTAACATCAAATTTTGGCGAGCATTCACTTTGAACATATACATCGATAACGAGTAGTGAACAGTTTCATTATCTAGGGATAATAAGATCCATGCAATAGACTCTGAACAGCTCTGATATTACAATAGCTGATATGGGTAATCATTTGTCTGGAATTTTACACTTTATCGTTTTCAGAACACAGGGAAAATCGTTATAGTAAAGTGCATTTTCTATTAATCCCAGGCATCATCCTAAATCCTCAGAGTAATGAAGTTCAATAATCAATAACTTTTATTCTCCATCAGAGTGGGCACAGTGAACTGTAATTACAGGCATCACGTTTTCGCTAATCACTTTCTGGTTGCCAACGTTGTAATTAGACAGCCTGTGTTAAGAACGGCAATACAAAAGAAAATATAATAACTAAATTTTTCTATCCGCCACCCCACATATGGTGCATCGGGCGGGAAAAACACTGTTAAACTGAGTGAAAGTGATTTAATTATTGGGACTCCGAGTGAAATGCGACACGCAACTGAAGAATAGAACAGTGATAAACAGTGTTACGAGTGCACAGTGACGACCCAATTGGATTAACGACGCCTTGGATTACAATACATCTGGATTGACGAAGCTGGCGCTGAATCGAGCTGTGCCACAGGCATCGCAAGAAGCCAGTCTCACCCCACTGCAATCGTCTGTTGTGGCCGGAGCCGCGCCTGCTGTTGTGGGTCGCACACACATACACACACGCGCGCACACACACACACACACACACACACACACACACAAACACAGCAGCAGCTGTGGAGGTGCCGTCTGCAGTTCAACGCGCCGCGCCGCATCAGTAATCCAGGTACGCCGCACCGGCATCGCCATACGTCGTGCAGAAGGAACTAAGTTAAGTGAAAAGCTGTTCAACTTTTTACTAACCTTCTCTAAAAGACTGTTGGCAAAGGAACCGCTAAAAGAATCTGAGGTTAAAATTAAATCAGAACCGCTGTCTGATGAAGAAAGTGCAAATCCAGACAACGGTTCAAATGTAAATCTGCTTGAAAATAGTGATGTTAAATTGAAATCCGAACCATTGTCCCCTTACAATAATGTCAAAGGAGACAATGGACCAATGACAGAAACCCCTCCAGTAAAGCAGAAATCTGAGATTGTTAATTTACTGGATGACAGTTTCTCTGATTATTTAAAAATGAAACAGAGGCGGTAATGTTTAAAAAGGAGAAGTTGAATGTAACAGAGCAATCAGATGTTTCATTAGGTTTGATGATTCTAGTATTGGGTCTAGTTTTTCGTCATCTGATTGTGATAAGAAACCTTCTAATGAACAACCCAAAGATACTGGGGCAATTGATTTAAATGTAATATTGCAGGCAATATCAGCCGGTAATGCTAAAATGACAGCCAGTAATGCTAAAGTGACAGCTGAATTAGAAACTTCCTTCAAGGTTGGCTGCAGTAAGTTGAAAGAGGATTTAAATAACAGAATTGTGGTCAGCCAAACAAATTTTAATAAAAGGTTTGAGGTAATGGACAGTACCTTCAAGACTGGCTGCAATAAGTTGAAAGAGGATTTAAAAGCTGAGCTCAAAGCAGATCAGGACAGTTTAAATTGTAAGATTGATTCCAACCATGCTAACATTAAGGGAAAGGTTGCTCAGGAATTATCTGAGATACATAAAACGGTAAAGACCAAAGTTGCCGAGGTTCGCAAAGACTTCCAACAGGAAGATGCGAAACTGGAGAAAAAGTTAACAGAAAAGATAGAGGCGGAATCTGAACTGTGCTCAGATAGATTTAAAGATGTTAATGAAAAGTGAACATATGTCAAGCAGAGATAGAAGCAATTAAGACTGATACTACTTATGTTGTGCAAAGAGTAGGTAATGTTGAAATGAAAGTAGAAACTATTAGCACTAACACTGCTAAAATTGAGACTAAAGTAGCTTCAGTACCTTCTGGTAATGGTAGTGTACAACAAGTTGTAGGTGCAAACGCAATTTTGGAGTGGGAAACGCTTAAATCTATCAAGGAGTTTGCCAGATCTTGGATTTCACGTCTGTCACATTTGACGGAAAAACTGAAACCTGAAATCATAATACTTGGTCTTGAAGGTAAATGGCCATGGTATTGGAAACCTAGAATCATTTCCGCCCCTAGAGATAATCGTGACTGTTTAATTGATTATTTGGAACGTGTAGAACGTGTTGCTGTCAATGAGGAGCAGGCATGTAATAATAGAAATAGTAATAGCACTAATAGTAATTTTAAGAATGAGCAGAATGGCAATGTAAGCATGCTAACAGTAAGTGTTCGCCATTCTAAGAAAGGTAGGAAATGGAGAAATAATAACCATAACCAACAATGACAACCTGATGATAGTAACTTTGTTTGTAACGAAAAGGTGCGGGTAAACAACAGTGTTGAAAGCAATGCTGTTCCAGTTAACTATAATGGCAATAAGGGAAACAGTAGATGGCAGGGGCAGGAAAACTAGTTCCCGTCTATGAGGACACTGGCGCTCACCAGGCAGTTACTTTTCCTAAGCCAGTAATTACAGCGATTGGTAAGACAGATCAAAATACTCAAACTGAGCATTCGGGTGATGAGTCGCTAGCATCCAATGATACAGCAGAAATATTAAACCACTCACAGTATTTAGTTGATGCCGTGTTAGTGCAGTTTTCTAACTGGGAAGAGCAAGAGAAAACGCAGCAACGTAATGTTAGGGGAGAGCTACCAAGTACTGAATTGTCAGGTGAAGAAGTAGAAGAAACTCGTGCTTATATTTACGATGAGAATGGTGTGCTCTTATCTAAAGTGCCTGTGCAGTATGTTGATACTGTGCTGATAGATTTAGGGCAGGAGGTAAGTGAAAATGTAGAGGGTAGCCTGTTGTGTGTCAATGAACCCAGTGGCTGTGACCAGTTGTCACTTGAGAAGGAACCCGACGATAGTAATGAAAGTGGTTTAGCTGTAACTAGTGTTATGCCCGGTTTGGAGGCGCAGAGTCGCTCCGACCACAATAATTTGGGTCACGTTCAGCAAACTAAATGTAATGAAGTCGTGCGGTGTTTTGATTTGAAATTAGTAGACCGACTGGAAAAGGCAGCAGAAAATGTGGTTCAGGAAACCCCTACACACCTTGTTCCTTAATTTAATGAAGACAGATGTCAATCACTTTAGTTGGAGACAAATCCAAATGGAACTGTTGGATGAATTTGAGGAACCACCAGTACAGCCTAGAATATGCCACCCTACAATACTAGGAAATATATTAAGTATCAATGTACGCTGTCTCTTACACAGTCGCGGTGAGGTGAGTGCGTTGTCTCAGTCTTTCTTTGATGCATTACCTACTAAAGATAAGCTTACAGTAATGAGGGTATCAGGACTGAGACTAATTGGTGCCACTGGCAAGGTGTCAAAAACGGTAAAGCAAGAAACTTTGCTGTCCTTTAATGTTAATGGTAATGTAATTGATCATCCATGCTTAATAGCAAACAGTCTTAGTATCGAGGTTCTACTTGGCATAGATTTCTTGTCAAAGTATCAGGGTGTTGTTGACTTTGAAAGAAACCAGTTAAAATTGGTCTTGCCAATAACTGGAGTACTTACAGTACCATTTATTGACAAACACATAGTAACTAATGATGAGACTTGGGAGCTGCCTATACGAGTTATGAAAAATAGGTGTTGAGACGAAGATGTTTATCTTAGTATTGGACAAAACAGAAGCTAAATTACAAGAAATTGACAGATCTCAGCTAGTCAGAAAGAAGAACTGAGGCACGTTTTAAAAAGGCATAATAAGGTATTTTCAAATTGACCTGGCACGGTCAAAGGCTATGAATGTCAATTGAAGGTAAAACCTTGCCAAGTATTTTCTGGAAGCCATACTCAATACATGTTGCTCGGAAGGAAGCGGTTCGGAATGAAATACAGAGAATGTTAAAGTGCAGGGTAGTTGAAAAAGCGGTCAGTGAGTACAATAATCCCATTGTTGTTGTACCAAAAAGAGACGGAAGTGTCAGATTGGTCTTGGACGCTCGTTGGTTGAATGAAATAGTGGTTAGGGAAATTGACAGGATGCAGAACATGGACGAGTTGTTGCAAAAGTTCCGTTGAGTTAAATTCTTAATGTCTATGGACATCACGTGTGGGTATTGGAATTTGCCACTAGCGGAAAGTTCAAGGAAGTACACAGCTTTCTTGTACAAAGGAGTTTGTTACCAGTACCATGCGGTCCCTTTCGGACTTAATATCTCTGTTTGCGCCTTCGTACATCTGATGTGCCATGTATTAGGACCAGACTTAATTAATAAAATCACAGTCTACGTAGATGATCTTTTATTAGCAACACCCACTTGGGAAGAGCATATAGATTTGTTAGAAAACGTGTTAGAGGCTATTGATAGCGGTAGAATGAAACTAAAGACTGAAAAGACAGAGTGCGTTAAAGAAGAGGTATATTTCTTGGGATATATGATAGGTGGAAAAGGTATTTTGCCCTACCCAGGCAAGCTAGCGGTCACTTAAAAATTTGAGGCTCTCACAAACAAGAAGCAGTTGAGATCGATGTTCGGTCTTTTCGGCTTCTGTTGGCGTTTTGTTAGTGATCTTTTAATGCGACCTGTTTTCACCTCCTGTTGCAAAAGGATATCCCTTGGGTTTGGACAACAGAATGCCAACAGGCTTTCGAGGAGCTTAAACAGTCTTTGATTAATAGTCCTATTTTAAATCACCCTGATTTTGAAAAACCATTCTGTATGTCTGTGGAGGTAAGTGACAACGGTATAGCCGTGGAGGTATTCCAAGTAGAAATAGAGAGCGAACAAGAAGTGCACAGAACTATCGCTTTTGCAAGTCGATCTCTACAGGCAGCCGAGAGATATTATGGTATTTCAGAACGGGAAGGATTGGCCATTCTATTTGGGGTGCAGAAGTTTGAGCAGTATTTACTAGGTCATAAGATAATTGTTTATAGTGACCATAAGGCGCTGACCTTTCTAAAGACCTGTAAGTTGAGGAATGCTCGTTTGGTAAGATGGTCATTGTATCTCCAGCAGTTTGACCTTGAGGTTAGATATATCCGAGGAAAAGACAATCTGGTAGCTGATGGGTTATCTAGAAGTGCGGAGCTCTGTGATGACGCGGGAATTACAGCAAGACACAAATGAAGTACAAATGTTTGCATTGCATGAACTAAAGGAAGAAAATGAATTAAAACAGGTAATTAAAAACTTGAGACGTGAGCAGAATGCAGATGACCAGCTGAAGTTAGTAAAGATGCAAACTATCCTAAGATTTCGCAATACTACTGTTTGCATAAAGGTATTCTGGTTAGAGGGAAAAAGGTAGGTGTTTTAGGGTGGAAGCTGTGCTTTCCCTCACAACATGTAGACTTACTAATGGACTATGTACACCTGAGGTATGGACACTACGGTGCAAAGAAGTGCATTGCCAAATTGAAGGAGAAAGTTGTGTTTGACAACATGCACCACCATGTTGCCAAGCGTCTAGCATCTTGTGTAGTGTGCCAGAAAGTCCGTGCTGCTAACACCAGAATACAAGGGGATATGCATTCAGTAGAGCCATTTGAAACCCTACATTTACTGGCCTGTGATCTGTTCGGCCCTCTTCCTGCTTCGCGAGGTGATTGAACCCATGTTGTTGTTGTTGTAGATGGGTTTAGTAAATATTTTAAGCTATAGCCAAATAAAAGAGCTAATGACAAGACGCTGGTAGAAAAATTGGGAAAAGATTTCTTCGTGAATGTTGGCGTTCCGAAGAGTTTGCTGTCAGACAATGGGCCTCAATTTACATCTGATAGATTTAAAAAACGTCTGGTTAAGGCTGGAGTGAAACGTCTGAAAATGTCTGCGTATTTCCCTCAAGGAAATATGAGCGAACGTATTATGCGGGAATTGAATAGGCTCTGCAGGAGTTATTGTGCTCGGAAACACTCAAGTTGGGCCGAGCACATGAAGTATTCTGAGAATGTCGTTAACAACCTAAGGCATGATGCAACTGGTTTTGCACCTTGCGAATTGATGTTTGGCCAAGAACCGCACAATGTGATAGCAGGTATGGTCGAATTCCCTCTTCTAACGCAAATATTTACCGACGAAAAAAAGTTAAGAGCTAGGGCAAATATAAGTAAACGAGCATTTGAAAGGAAAAGCTCCATGACGCGAAAGCTGTACCTACCAGTTTTGAGATTATCAAAAAGAAGGAAAATTCTAAGAAAATTAATGCGGAAACAAGGAATTCATGTTCGTATACCAAGGACCTTTCAGGATTATGGGAAAACCACATGCAAATGCGTATAGACTGGAGTACCCAAAGAGTAAAATAGTATTAGGTCTCAGAAACGCGATCCACCTAAGGAGGTTCATAGGTAGTGCATGAATTCTGTAGGGAGGAGGTTGTTATGTAACCTCTACACAGTGTGGCAGGTGTGAAGTCCCAGCTGTGTGAGATATTCATTCCCCATTTCAGGTTCAAATGCTTCAAATGGCTCTGAGGACTATGGCACTTAACATCTGAGGTCATCAGTACCCTAGAACTTAGAACTACTCAAATCTAAATAACCTCTAAGGACATCACACACATCCACACCCATAAGAAATTTTGCAAATATTGCCAGTAACAAACCATGAGTTCTGTAACTATTCTATCCATCGATTAGTGAAGAAACTACTGGATGTGATATATCTAACAGTGCCAAGTAAACAAAAGAGGTATGAAGTAATGAAGACATAAATGCATCTGAGTAACAAGTATGTATATATACGTTTTAGGTAGAACCTTGGTAATATTGTAAGTACAAAGTGTTGTTTAATTAGAAATGGTTCCACAGTAATATTAAAAATGTATGCAAATTCGTTTGTAAGCTGAAGCTGAAGTGGCAATGAGACCTATTGTCTGCGTCAGAGCTAACTGTAGATAGTAGAATAGATTGCTTAGTGTTATGGAATATAAGCAGATAAGTTGTAATGATGAAATCACCTAGTATAGCAAGGAATGGCACTAATAATGAAACTGGTGTTTGTGGTTGAGACGTGAAGAACACGTCCTTGAAGTATTTATGAGGTAGGAGCTGGCCATTATTTTGGAGCAGTGTGTGCTAGGACACTCCTACACATATTAAGGTTATGAGTTGGAGGCGTGAACGCGACCGTACGTACCCTTATGTTAGATGAGACGAAGCAGCTCATGGTGTCCTATAGGTTTAAGAAATTTAGCATAACGCATATCCATGATTACTTAATGCACTTTAGTGATAGTCGAGAGAGACTACCTGCGGTTTCAGCATCCGATCGAGTGGTAATGGATTGCCACGTGAGCAAACTGATCAGGTGCAATACACCATAGAAATGAAATCAATGTGCTATCCTGTGCTTTAAATTGTTAATACAGTGAGTATTACATAAGTACATACACTAGCAACGTAATTGTATAACATAGCTGCAGACGTGGTATTATTAATAGCTCAGCATAATTCAATTTCAATGAAAGGTGGAACTGACACAGCAGGGAAGGACCAATAAGTTAATTTAGTAATCGGCTAATCTCTAAGAATGAGATAGTTGACGATGAGTCAGCCTGTAAATAAATACAGATGTGTCAGGAATGTACCGAGCATTGGTTCGGTATTCCGGCCCAGAAATAATAATTTGGGATTTAAAGGTTTCATGATTGTATGCCTTGGGCATGGAATTTTCTTTAATACGTGATTAATGGCGTTTGAGCCATTTGTTTACCGATTTCATTCCAGTAAAGTAACCATGAGACTGAAACAGAAAACACTTCTTTTAACTTTGTTTCAGTAACGAGTTGAGAGATAAAATACACTCCTGGAAATTGAAATAAGAACACCGTGAATTCATTGTCCCAGGAAGGGGAAACTTTATTGACACATTCCTGGGGTCAGATACATCACATGATCACATTGACAGAACCACAGGCACATAGACACAGGCAACAGAGCATGCACAATGTCGGCACTAGTACAGTGTATATCCACCTTTCGCAGCAATGCAGGCTGCTATTCTCCCATGGAGACGATCGTAGAGATGCTGGATGTAGTCCTGTGGAACGGCTTGCCATGCCATTTCCACCTGGCGCCTCAGTTGGACCAGCGTTCGTGCTGGACGTGCAGACCGCGTGAGACGACGCTTCATCCAGTCCCAAACATGCTCAATGGGGGACAGATCCGGAGATCTTGCTGGCCAGGGTAGTTGACTTACACCTTCTAGAGCACGTTGGGTGGCACGGGATACATGCGGACGTGCATTGTCCTGTTGGAACAGCAAGTTCCCTTGCCGGTCTAGGAATGGTAGAACGATGGGTTCGATGATGGTTTGGATGTACCGTGCACTATTCAGTGTCCCCTCGACGATCACCAGTGGTGTACGGCCAGTGTAGGAGATCGCTCCCCACACCATGATGCCGGGTGTTGGCCCTGTGTGCCTCGGTCGTATGCAGTCCTGATTGTGGCGCTCACCTGCACGGCGCCAAATACGCATACGACCATCATTGGCACCAAGGCAGAAGCGACTCTCATCGCTGAAGACGACACGTCTCCATTCGTCCCTCCATTCACGCCTGTCGCGACACCACTGGAGGCGGGCTGCACGATGTTGGGGCGTGAGCGGAAGACGGCCTAACGGTGTGCGGGACCGTAGCCCAGCTTCATGGAGGCGGTTGCGAATGGTCCTCACCGATACCCCAGGAGCAACAGTGTCCCTAATTTGCTGGGAAGTGGCGGTGCGGTCCCCTACGGCACTGCGTAGGATCCTACGGTCTTGGCGTGCATCCGTGCGTCGCTGCGGTCTGGTCCCAGGTCGACGGGCACGTGCGCCTTCCGCCGACCACTGGCGACAACATCGATGTACTGTGGAGACCTCACGTCCCACGTGTTGAGCAATTCGGCGGTACGTCCACCCGGCCTCCCGCATGCCCACTACACGCCCTCGCTCAAAGTCCGTCAACTGCACATACGGTTCACGTCCACGCTGTCGCGGCATGCTACCAGTGTTAAAGACTGCGATGGAGCTCCGTATGCCACGGCAAACTGGCTGACACTGACGGCGGCGGTGCACAAATGCTGCGCAGCTAGCGCCATTCGACGGCCAACACCGCGGTTCCTGGTGTGTCCGCTGTGCCGTGCGTGTGATCATTGCTTGTACAGCCCTCTCGCAGTGTCCGGAGCAAGTATGGTGGGTCTGACACACCGGTGTCAATGTGTTCTTTTTTCAATTTCCAGGAGTGTATATGTATCCTCATTTCACTCTGACCCTCCCTTAGTTGTTTAATGAACAGAGTCTCAGGCACTCTTTTTGTTTGTTCTACAGTACAAACCAGATAATAGCAGCCTGGTAGCTGCATGAAAGCGTGGAGTGATTTGGACACGACTCACAGTGACCCCTCCCCTTTCCCCGTTGTAGTATAGAGTGGACGCGAAGGACGCACACCATAGCAACTTCCCTCCTCCACCCTTATGAATTAAAATGTAGAACGCCAGCCAAAGCGGCTACTACAACGTATGTAATAACGGAAGTGTTATGTTTTGTGATATTCTCTTTCAGGTGTAGAAAAGACTGGCAACATTTCATTATTTATTTATGTACACAAGAATAATCATGTAATTTTATTTGTACCTATGTATGTAAAAATATCTACAGACAATTTAATAGGTTTACGATTTTCACATAATTCAGTGAAACATGAGCCAGACATTTTCATAATTTTACATGTTTATCTGTTTGTGTATTTGAGGCAATATGTATGCCAAATTGTTTAATTGTTTTTCGAAACTACTTAAAATTCTGAGTGATTTTCTAGGCAGTGTCATGCCATTCGTTTAATACCTGTTAAATGAATACTTTAATATGCAAGGCATTAGTGCCATCAATTTTGCAGACTTGCAATTTATGAATTTTATAAATGTTCTTATTAGTTTTGCAATTTTAAACTAAATAATTAAAGTAGATAATTATTCTTCTTTTAATATTTCTGAATGTTTAAAATTCAATTTTTCCATTTTCGTACGGCGTCCAGCTTTGCTCTTCCTTCCTTTTTTGTAATTAATTTTTTTAATTTACATTCAAAAAAATTAAGTAGAGGGTGATGTGGGGAAGCAGCCTTCTTACGCAATATAAAATTCATATGCTTTCCATTGTGTGCCAGCCTAGTCCGCTGTAACTAGCTATGACGTCACGAATCTTGCACAATACCTTAAAATTAAAGCAAATAATCTAAAAAGTTGACAGCATGTCAGGAATGAAGCTAAAATAATAATGTGTTAAGTTTCAGTTTGGTAACTTTAAAAGTTTTCGAAATTTGGACTTTATGTAAAAATCATCGGCGCAACAGGAAGGAACTAGAAACTTCAAAATATAGTAATAAAGCAGTATTTTGGTTGAAATTAATGATTTTCTGTTTTTGTGTCCTAAAAGTTCGGAAGCATGATAGATTAAGTAAGTGATTAGATAAAGCTAGGATGTTTAGATTTAGGTAGAATGGAGATACGCCATAATAACAAATATGTGAGAAGTTTCATAAAGGTAGCTATAAAACTATAGCTGTAGCGTCTCTCCAAAGGGCAAGTTCAGAGCGCATCTATTACGAACAGTAGAACTAAAAAAGTTCTCCCGCCAAAAGTATTTAGCGTAGCCACATCAGAATTTTATTACAGATACTTCCCTGTGTGCTGATTGCACAATTAAATCGAGAGCTTCATTAGCCTTCATCGAATCAAGCAATTAATTATTTAGTAACTTGAAATGGTGTTCTGCTATCCCCAGCAGCTAGTCAGTAAGGCAAATGTTATCGGCTGCTCCTTCGGCGGGCCGGCCGGCGTTTCCCAGCGGTTCTAGGCAATACAGTCTGGAACCGCGCGACCGCTACGATCGCAGGTTCGAATCCTGCCTCGGGCGTGGATGTATATTTTAGGTTAGTTGGGTTTAAGTAGTTCTAAGTTCTAGGGGACTTCTAAGTCCCATAGTGCTCAGAGCCATTTAAACCAGTTTTTCCTTCGACGGTCCGTATCACGACTATGTAAATAAGGGCGTGCGAGCTAGAGTAAGGCCCCAGTTGTCTTCTAGATTCATATCAGCGCGCACTCCATGTCAGAAGCTGCGTCGCGTTTGTGCAGTTGTAGTTAGAGGGCCGGTGTTAAGAACGGCAATACAAAAGAAAATATAATAACTAAATTTTTCCACCGGCCACCCCACAAACTGGACATGTTTTACTTTACAATATAATTTTTTTAACTTTCAAGGGTAATGTATGACTTCACTGAAGTTGTTTCTCACCAATTTCTTTGTTACAATAGTTATTTCTATTGTCCTTGTTGCAGTTATTTCTTTTCGCTTTCACTGTTGCAGATATTTCTTACACTTCGTTGTAGTTTCTTATCAGTTGCTGTGTCGTGGTTGTTCATTGCACGTTTCTATATAGTAGTTGTTCAGTGCTAATTTGTTTACTGAAGGGTCTTCCAAGAAATCTGAGACCATCCAGTGAGTTCTGTGTTTGCCAGTTCACACAGTTGCAGTGTGTTTTGTGAAAAGGAATGTTTGAAATGTCTCCTGAAGGAGAATGAAGTGTGCTGAGTATCTGCATGTCCATAAAAGAGTGATATACAAGACAAACAAAGACACAGACTTTCTTCAGGTTGGGAGTAAGTGTTCTCATGTGAAGACTTTGTTTCAAAGTGAAGATGTTTCCAGTGATGACTCTTTGTGTTCTAAATGTTTTGACATAATAACAACTGTGATAGTATCTGAACAAGGTAAAACCTGCCATGGTGCAGATGATGCAGATTTTGCATCAGTAGAGGAATTACATACCCTGAATCAGTCAATTACAGAGTAGGTGTTGGTCGTGTTCAGAAACCGTGGTCAGTGAAGGCTAGTCGTCAGCTCTGTGCATCAAGAATGTGCAGAGAAATTACTAAAGCGTTGGATGAATACACTACAGCATACTGACCACAATCTTCAAATTAGGAATTCCATCTTCAGAAGAAAATGAACTAAGCTTTCTTGCACTTCTTGCCAGTAATTTTTCTCAAATATCAATTCAGCTGTTGAATATTGTGCATTCTACAGTGAATAGGTGCATTTAATTATAGGCTTGGTGCAAGTTTTAACTATTATTCCGGAGACATTTTCAACGAAAACAATTTTGAACCACATTCCGTCAGGATCAAAGTACTTGGTAGACAAATCAAGAAATGTGAGATCTGTAAAAGGAGTCTTTGGAAGACCAAATCCCTATTATGGTCATCCTGTAGATGCAGCTCAAGTTCAAATAGTGCAGGCATTTTTCTGGAAGATAAATGGGCTGTTCTCGCCAGAGCGCCAGCAAAAAAGACTCTATAACTGAAACAGTTGAAGGTCAAAAAGTTGTGAAAGGGAAGAGGTGCATGACTCATAATATTAAGGAAACTTTGCAGTGTATAAGAACAACTATAAAATTTCACATATTGGAATATCAAAATTTTATGCACTAAGACCTAAGTGGGTAGTTCCACAACTTCCTATGTGTGTATTGCGCGAATTTTGTGTGGTAACTTTGAAGAACTTACTGGAGCATTTGACATATGACACCTTGGTTGAGCGTGTGAAGTCATTAGTAGTCTGTGACGTAAAGTGGGAGGCTTGTTTGTTTCAAGAATGTGGCGACTGCCCTGGAAAGGGAGGACTGTCTTTACAGACACTTTGCCCTGAAGATTTATCAGATAACTCTGCAGACATTACACATGCGACATGGGAGGAAATACACTAATTAAGAAAACTGTTGCCTTTGACAGTTTCATTGATGAACTTGGTAATGGTCAGCGAAATCAGTCACACAGTAGTATCTGAAGAAATTGCAACAACACATTGCAGAAGTGAAAGTGTGTATACAAGCTGAGGAACTATGTTTAGTTCTTTACTGTGATTTTGCTGAGAACTGGACTGTAATTCTCTCACAAGAAGTACAAGGGTATAATTGGAGTAATGATCAGGTTTCAATTTTTACAGGAGTGACATATTCTCAAAACAAGACCACAAGTGTTGCAGTTATAAGTAATGACACTGGACATGACTCAGTACATGTTTTTTTAGCAATGCGAAAAATTCTTCGACAGCAAACAGGGGCAGAGACGATCATCGTTATTTCTGATGGTGCTCCTAGTCATTTTAAAAATCGTCACCAGCTGTTTGAATTGAATAAGTCGCTTGTGCCAACTGACTGGGTAAACAGAGCTACTGGTCACGGGAAGGGGCCTTGTGATGGTGTGGGAGGCCTGCTGAGGCACAATGCTACAAAACGTAATCTTTCCCGACCAAAATACAGCTGCTATACAGAATGCTGAGGATCTAACGAGAGTCGTCAAATATTACACATCTACAGCCCTCATTCTTTTGTCCAAAGAGGAAATCGAAGAATTCCGTGAGCATAAAAAGAAGAATGGTCCAAAAAAACTACCCCTGTTAAAGGAATTCAGAAGAAACATTTTTGGGCTCAAAAGTGATGGGCGAATTCATATTGCACACATTTTAAAGAGCGAGAAAGAAGAAATTTAGTTCGTTCGGCCAACACCTCAGAAACAGCAGAATAATATTCAGAGTCAAAACCTGAGAAGGGGGATGTTTGTGGCGTGTGTGTATGACTGTGATTGGTGGATTGCAGATATTATAGACATCAGTTAAACGAAATTGTAGTGAACTTTATATTACCATATGGACCAGCTGTTGGATATAGGTTTCTAACTCAAGGACAGCAACAACGCCATCAGTGCTCACTTCCTGTTCACAATGGTTTGAAGATTGTAAGTGCTCCAGTTCCTATTGGTTCAGCAGGAAGGCATAACTCTATATCAATGTAAGATACTGAAGCAGTGGAACACATTTTTAGTTCATTGACTGGCTAACTTCAGTGCAAAACAGAGAGCATAGAAGTTGTACAAATTGAAACCTTTAAGTCTTTGGACCTTTCACATCCATTTTGAAACTATTTAAAATGCTTGAAAAATTAGTCTCTTATTTATCTTTCAAATCTAAGATTATGTACAATAAGGTTAGGTTTTGATTTTTATGAGCTTGTTATGTGATAATGTGGTAATAAAATAGGTTTTATGTATGGCAAAAATTTCAATTGTTTATAAAACCTGTTCAACCCTAAAAGAGGAAGGTCTCCTTTTCAGCGAATGTAGAACTATATGGTACTGATCATCAGAAAAAAATTTAAATTTTATGGATGGACATTTCTGAAAAAAATTCTATAATTATAAAAAGGTTCAGAACGCTATAGTTAAAGAACTTTGACAGATAAGTCCAAATGGAGGATTTATTTGTAATCATAAAGCAGTTATCTTCCAAATAAAAAAGCCCCAACAACAAATCTAGAACTGTTCCAGAGATACAGCATTTCAAAATTTTTCCAAAATTCCCATCTTCAGAATGGTATATGCAGTGTCATCTTTGGAGGACTGTATCTTGGAGTAGAAATTTTTTTGGTGAAAACAAATAATACGTGTTCCTTACTTAGTCCTTCATTTTAACATATGCTAAATTCAATAACTAAGAAGGTAACATTTTTTTCTAGCTTGCCTGTATTTATATGGACTATACCCAATGTGATTTGTTTTTGGACCGTAAAACCCTCATATCCATATCCACAACTGAATGGTATGCCGTGTACTGTCAGAGCTCGTGCTACATTGTATAATCTTGCATTAAATAATAGTGACATGAAAATAGCTACCCTGGATTTCGACATTAGGTGAAGTCTCGGAGTATATCTTGGAGCTGCACCTGTAAATATTTGTGTTTCCAATGATGCTGGCTAGTGTTTTATTCAGGACATGTGTTTGCAACTTATCTTATATATGTATATATGACGGTGTCGTATTTACATAAAATCTCTGTTTCCTGAAGGTTCCTCTATAGTATGTTTATCACCTTCGTATCCGTGTAAGCCGGCCGGTGTGTCCGTGCGGTTAAAGGCGCTTCAGTCTGGAACCGCGTGACCGCTACGGTCGCAGGTTCGAATCCTGCCTCGGGCATGGATGTGTGTGCTGTCCTTAGGTTAGTTAGGTTTAAGTAGTTCTAAGTTCTAGGGGACTGATGACCACGGCAGTTAAGTCCCATAGTGCTCAGAGCCATTTGAACCATTTTTTTTATCCGTGTAAAAACATCTGTATCGCTACCAAAGCACATGAATACTCTAAGAACGAAAGTGTAGTTTGATGCACATTACTAAGGCTAGGTCGTTCGATAAATATAATCAGAAGCCTCTTTCCTTTTCAGCAACAAAAAACTCGATTGCTTACCAAACAAAAAACTTGCCATACTTAATGCAACTTGTCTTCCAACATGATATTTACTAGTTCCGTGTAGTGGAAACGCCGATAAAAACCTTCCTTAAAGCTATAGTATGTACTCGTGTCCATCGTATAATATCTTGCCTTAGGGAGTGCGTCTTTTGCGTAACTTACCCTTACATACATAGTTGATACACTAGATGTGTAAAAAAATTACTTACAAACTAATTGGCTTCCATAGTAGATCTGTGCTTTTTTTTGTCCCAGCTTGTACGTGCAAACTTAAAACTAAAGAAATGCCACTGTGATTAAAAAGTCTTTCCAGCAAATCTAGCTCATACACACTGTGCTCAAACACTAGCCACGATTTTTTAAATGTGTCCTAGATCAATAGTGTATGACATCCACAAACACTTCCTCTGTGAACAAAATTGGCATTACATAAACAGTTCATGTTGCTGTATAATATTTACATCATTACATTAGCCACAAAATATCTCTTACAAAATCCTAGCTTATAATTACTGTTCATGTGCATAAACTTAGATGTAAAAGGTTCTTAAACTATGGTGTACGGTCTTGTATACATACTTTGCCATTTCGTATTCCTTTTAGCTAACAAAGACAATTTAACGTGTGACTTAGCAAAACATTCTCTCCTATTCTGAATTGTGAAATCTTGTCTAATTTGCTGTCGAACTTCTTCTTTCTGCGTTTGGCATTGTCGTTGATGGAAATCAGCACTTGTCCTACCTTGTCCTCCATGCTTAATTGTTGGTTAAGTGGCTCTGAGCACTATGGGACTTAACATCTTAGCTCATCAGTCTCCTAGAACTTAGAACTACTTAAACCTAAGGACATCACACACATCCATGCCCGAGGCAGGATTCGAACCTGCGACCGTAGCAGTCCCGTGGTTCCAGACTGCAGCGCCTAGAACCCCACTGCCACCGCGGTCGGCGCTTCATTGTTCCCTAGGTATAATCGGGATGGGATTAACCCAACGATTGTGCTACTTCTCGTTATGGATTAAATCGTACACTGGAACAGTAGTGTCAGAAATAGGCAAGTTGTTTACTACCTGTTCGAAGGCATTTAGGTATTCGATCTACTTCGGTAGCCTACTTGCTACATAGGTACTCATTAATCTATTAAGTTCTCTAAACACTCTTTAGTGGGATTAGATTGCGGGCTATACTTTGAAATTAAAATCTGTCGGATCTGCTGTTCCCTTAAAAATTGTCTGCAGGCGTGGCAAGTAAAATTAGTTGCATTGTCGGATGATGTCGCTTGGCGTTTTCTAACACACCTAAAATAATTATTCGAAGTGTGTTTAATTATAGGCTTGGCTGCGGTAGATTTGGTTGCATATAGTTTCACAAACTTGGAGAAAGCATCGCATACAGCAATAATGTATTTCACCACTCCTCGAGCAGAAGGCAGGCATCCAGTAGCATCAATACAGACTAACTCTAGTGGGTTCTTATGTATGATGGAATGCAATTCCGTTTCACCGTTCTGGTTTGAAGGCTTAGCCTTCTGGCAAATAATACAAGCTTCTAGAATCTTCTGAGTGTGTCGAAACACATTTGGGAAGTAACAATACATATTTTGTTTCTAACGAAACTTAAGGGCACCATAGCGTTCCCAAGTGAAATGTGTGTGCCAAATTAAATTCTCTTGACATGTCTTAGGGATGCAAACACACCACACATCACTGTCAATGTTCCTCCTGGAAAACAAAACATCATGGTAAAGTTCGTATGGCTGAAATCTTACTTTTTTACATCTTTTATCTTCTTCTTGTATGTTAGCCGAGTTATTGCACATATCCAAAAAATACTTCCGAAATTTAGAGTCCTTTACAAGTATGATCTCTGTATGATCGCTGTATACTCTTACGTGTTTACCTTACAGATAATAGTGAAAAATTTTAAATGCACACACGACTGAGAGAGCATCTAACTCTGTTGTTGAATGTTTTCGTTCGCATTCGGAAAGTGTCCTGCTAGCAAACATGATTACTTCGATGTCATCGGCGCCCCCATCTTTGTTCAGCTGAAAGAGACAAGCAACTAAACCTGAAAATGATGAGTCGTTGGCGATGCAAAAGTCACGGCTCACATCAGAGTGGCCTGGGATGATAGACTTTATCAGAGCGTGTTTTATTTCATTGAAGTCGTTTTCGCACTGTGGTGTCCAAATCTTCTATTTGTCTTTCCTCAACAATCCTAACAAAGCAGTACTGCTAAGCTGTTGGATAGGTACCAAACGTCGAAAGAAAGAACACAACCTCGCACATGGATAAGGAAAATTCTTTATTGCCATCAACTTTTCAGGGTCTGGCTTTATCCCCGCAAGTGAGATTATGTGGCCTAAAAATTTAATGTTTTTTTTTCTCACAAACTTTGACATCTTGAGGTTGGCCACGCGGAGTAGCCGGTTCGCGCGGCTTACCCCGTCGGAGGTTCGAGTCCTCCCTCGGGCATGGGTGTGCGTGTTGTCCTTAACGTAAGTCAGTTTAAGATAGATTAAGTAGTGTGCAAGTCTATGGACCGATGACCTCAGCGGTCTGGTTGGAGTCCTTACCACAAATTTCCAAATTTCTTGAGTTTGGCCGTCACTCATAGTCTTTGTAGAATCCTTTCAAGTAGGGCTAAATATTCCTCCCAGGTAGCGGTGGTGATTAAAATATCGTCAATGTAGACTGTGAGCTTGTCTAGTAGATCGGGAGCTAGAAATGTGTCAAGTGCAGTTATGAGACCTCCAGCACTGACGTTTAACCCGAAATGGAAAACCTAGTACTGGTAAGATCTGCCGACGAAAATAAAAGCTGTTTACTTTCTACTATCGGAAGACAACGCTCCGGAGATCATGGAAGTGATTGGATTTGCTCCTCCAAATTTTCTGGCCGGGTAGTAACAGGAACAATAATCTTATTATCCTCCCGGACGTCGAGAACAAGCCTTACGCTGTTGTCATCTTTCTTCACCGCGAGTAGCTGGCCGCAGTACGGTGAGAGTGAGGCTTCTATTATGTTCCAGGATAACATTAGTTTTATTTCTTGGGTTACTGCTTCACTTTGGCACGATGGTATAAAGTTCGTATTTTTGTAGAAAGTGTTGGGGGGTAGGACATCCATGCGGTACTGATAGGTTTTAATAACACCAGGTCTTTTGTCGAATACACGTGCGTGATTAAACAAAACATTTGTGAGTTCTTCCTTTTCCTGAGGACATACTTCCGTAGATTCCTCAATTTCGCCATCAATTTTTTCAGGTTCGACGCATTGCCACAACTGCTCTGCTGAGTTAAGGCAATGAAACCGATTAATTTTTCGGATCTGTATATCTATCGTCTGAGAAGGTTCGCCACTCCCACCTTCCACCTTAATCAGATCGATAACACAGTTTCGTCTATTAATAGACAGTTGACATTCCACTTGTCTCTCAAAAAATACGTACCAAAAATACATCTTTCTATTAACCCCTCTACCAACAGGAAAATAGACTGGAAAACGATCTCGCCCATCTGCACTTCAACCATAGTTTGTATCTTTATAAGCTGGGACTTGCCAGCGATGGCGCTTAGAATACCGCAGTTCTGAACAGGGTATGCTGGTAAAGACTCGTTACCATACTCCATACACAGTAAGAATAAACTTGATGTAAACAAACACAAACGCGATGATTGGTCAGAAGCCGTAGTACACGTACACTGGTGTTGTTACGCTCTTAGAAGTAGGTCCTACTTATGTATGAGATATATTGCTACTTAGTTACGTTAAATGAAACTTGAAGATATTCAAATGTGTTAACAGCTACCACCGTGTTTCTTAATCACGCTTTAGCTATGTAGCCTTTATTTCAAAAATCGAGTACGGTCACAGTCTCTACACTGCTGTGCTTTGGATGTCGCGCTGTTGACACGCGGTATGAAAATGGCCGAGGCTACTCACTGTTTCGCAGTGGAACACGGTTAAAAAGCGCCGAGAAATAGGTTGTCCTTAATGTTTTTTATAAATTCACAGAGATAACCTGCTTTGAAGTTTTTCTACAGAATGTATTAGATACACCCAGGACACCAATTTTTTGTATGTATGGCGGTATCGGTAGCGTAACATATTGATAATTGCTTTCATTTCATTGTTCACTGGTTCAAGTCTTGCCAGAGCCATTTCTTTTATCCTCGTTCAATTTGAAATACCTAGATCTCGTAATTATAAAATTCGTCATAATTTTTTATGAGTAATGTGCGTCTTCTTGTTTCTAATTGCATACTGCAAGCGAAATTCCTGTTTTCATTTCAAATATAAATTCTTAGTTATCGATATTTTATGAAAGACTTAATAATGTTTAAAAAGAAAATATAACAGTATAAGTTTTGAAGGCAAAAATGAAAAACCAAATACTCTTTATTTGGACTATGTCCATTGTTTTATACCAAAGACGTAGATAAGTGTCGTAGAAAATGGAAAACTGTCATTTTCACAGCATCGAGCACATCATACAAATGATGCATTTTTACATTTGACACAGTACCATTAAAATATGAACCCAACAGAACTCATCTGGAGCCAAGTTAAGGCATTTGGTGCGAGGAATAACAAGGCTGTTTAGCGGCCAGACATACTTGAACTAATGCATGCAGCTTTTGCACATGTCACTGCAGAATACTGGCGGGACGTAGTACGGCATCTCAGAAGAGGGGAAAACGCGGCGCCAGGGTGGCTTCGTGGCAACCGTTGTCGATCGACTCGTTATCAGCGTAACAGACGACAGTTCCACAACTGAAACGTATTTGTCGGATCCGGATAACGAAGGTGCTAAAAGATACCTGACGACTGACTGTAATTAATACCTTCATTGGCTTCAGTATTCAACAGTACGGTGAAATCCGTGCAGTACGTTTTCGTATCACATATAGCCCGCTCAGAGAAGTTACCCTGTGTTTAAATTAGAAATTTTTATGACTCTTGTTTGTAATTGGAACACTATGTAAGGTGAGAACGAGATCATCTTATGCTTTCCGTATCGTCATCAGAGAAGCGTGCGGTAGTGCTGAAGCTTTGCCGAATGTTGTTTCGTTCTTTTTAAAAATTAAATAACATTCGAAGCTATATTGTTTCTTTGCTTGTCTCTTTTTACGTCTGAACAGCAGCTGCTCACACCATTGCAGGTTAGTTCGACCGCTGTCTGGCCAGTACTGTCCAAGTTTAATGAGCCGGTAAAGCTGTTGTCCCGCGTTATTGCTCAGTCTATGTGCTTGTAACACAACATGAAACGTATACCTATGATCGTACTAGACTGTACCGGTCATATCTTGGCTCCCGTTCCATGTGAAATTAAATCCAATGAGATTCAAGCAAGCGGAAGAATACATGACGTAATGTTTACATCAGATTTATTGTCATGATTAACAATCAATTTCCTTAAAGAATGCTTTCGATAAGACGTTGGTTTTCACGCCAGTGTCGAGAAGGATACTGGTAGGCACTCTTCGTACTATTGCCCGAACGCTTGCCTGTACGATACCGTCTTCCTCGTACAAAGAGGAAGAATCTGATTATGCTAAAACGTCACGTATGTCGTTCCCATCTTGATATGGCAGGAAATTACTGTCCTGAGTGCATGGATCGCCCCCACGACTTTGCATAGCCAACATTGAGGAGCTTAATGTGGGGACTTCTAGTTTAACGACACTTTGCTGTCTGTTTGTGTCTCGTCTGTTACCTCAATAATATTTACAGCTGGTGCGTTACTCCTGCGTTGTGCATCGGGTCGTTGCTTGATACAGAAATTACAGGCGTAATATTGTTCTGTGCCTTGAACTGGAACGGTTGACCTGCTGTTCGATATTGCCATTGAACGTTCCCAGTATACATCACGTTATTAGTATTGCCAAACTGAGGTTGGAACTGGCTCTATTTTCTTGTCTGTTCCAATTCCGGTCGCCATTTCCGGAGAATCCCACATAATTCCTATCGCCGTTTTTTTCTTTTTCTCTTAAAGCCTTGGTTGTAATTCTGATTATAGCCGGAATTTAGATTGTTCCCCAAATTCAGGCTTTGCATCTACTGATGGGCGGCAGGATGGACAAAAGAAGGCTGCGACTCAGCCGCGCTGTACTGCGGCTGCCGCGGAGGGTGCTGATTTCCTCCACCGTTCCCATAATCGTTCTGATTATTCTCGTTCGCTTTGCGTCTTCGGTAATTAGATTTATCGAATCTAGGATATATAAGAATTTTCTAGATTACTTGCTGGTATCTGGACTCGCTTCTCTCTTATATGGATAGGTAATTTTGCTTTCAAAATTCGCAACACATCCGTATGAGATATTGGTACGTCCCAAAAGCTTGTTTTATTGAGATACTTACCGAAATACTTTTTCTGTGGTCCAAACTTGGGGTTATTTTGTTCTGGACCAAACGCCGATTTTCTTAGACGTTCTTCCACGTATCGTGACCAATATTTGAACAGGAACGCGTGTTTCAACTATGTGTCACAAATTTCTGCCATTTCCGTCATCCAGAAAGGCCGTCTTCATGTATACAGCCAGTAATATATTGGATTTTCTGTTATTCTGACCAGGCTTTAGGCAAAACATTTCTAAATGATTTAATGAAAATTACAGGGTGAACAAATTTACGTTCACGTATAAACACTTGAAATTGTCTATGTTTTACTAAGATCTCTTCAAGTAAAACTGTCGTCAGAGTTGGTTCTACTGCATGTCGGTTCAAAAAATAGCTCCAAGCACTATGGGACTTAACATCTGAGGTCATCAGTACCCTATAATTAGAACTACTTGACCCTAACTAACCTAAGGACATCACACACATCCATGCCCGAGGCAGGGTTCGAACCTGCGACGGTTGCAGCAGCGCGGTTCCGGATTGAAGCGCCTAGAACCGTTCGGCCACAAAGGCGGCAGCATGTTGGTGTCTTTTTGCTTTGTTTAATCGTTGATCGCCATATACTTCGCATCTAGGCGAATACAAATTACCACTGGCAGCTGGATAATCGCTTCGCACACCATTGTCTATACTGGAGTTACTTTTTCAAATTCCTCTTCCTGTTCCGCGATCTCTCGATGTTTTTCTTTGAAAATATTAAATTGCCTGGTGAATTGTTCCTGAATCTGATTTTTCCAACAGGGTAAATCCTGTGATCATGTTTTTTGAATGTGTTCTACGTCGTTCTGTATTTGTGTGACAGTTGTGTTTTGTTTAGTATAAACTTGTTCCATGGAATCACTTATTGGTTTTCTCAGTTCTGTTTCCAAAGTCCGGTTTATGTCTACATCTTTTTCTTGCAATAAATCATCGAATTGTTGCCTCTGTTTTCTCGCCATCTTCTCTATCTGCGTTGCTGCCTACTGCATGTCTGTAGTAAGTGTGGTCTGTTGTAATGGGATGTTATTGATATCTTCAGTGAGTTTCCTAATCTGATCAGGTACCTCATTGACAGTAGACTTTAAGTTTTCTTTGTCTATAGTGTTAAGATCTTGTCGTACTACTTCGATTATCTGATCAGCTACTTCGGTTTTCAGTCGTGTAATCTATGCAGTAAAATTATTTTTCGTCTCTGTGAGACATTTTAAATTAGTTTCTAGTCTACCCATCTATGTAGAAACATTGTCTATTCGTGAATTTAAACTGCCTGTTTGAGTTATTTAGTGCGTTGAAATATTGTTTATTTCAGCGATTATTTGTGTATTCATGATACATTCTAAACTGTTCTTTTTTGTATTCATATTGTTTTCCAAATCGTTCATTTGTGCATTCATGTTGCTTTCCAAACTGCCCATTTGTGTTGTGACATTGCTTATTTAAGTGTTTACGCTATTACTTTGTGTTGAAACATTCCCTATCTACGTCATCAGCTCGGTTTGCATTGTCTTCAGTAGTTGCAGAAAATTACGCTCTGCTGGTATTAGTGTAAATGCCGAATCAGGTATAGTTTCAAGCGCATGTGAAGTATCACCTACTGCTTGTGATTCTGTACCACTAGTCACTGCGACCGTGGTATTACTGTCATGAATATTTTCTACGTCGGGGTTTACTTTTTATCTTATGTGACTTAACTGCTAAGGTCATGAGTCCCTAACTTACACACTACTTAACCCAAATTATCCTAAGGACAAACACACGCGCCCATGCATGAGGGAAGACTCGAAACTCCGCCGGCACCAGCCGCACCGGCGTTTACTACTGGTTGAAACATAGTTTCGTCATCGGATGTATCCTCCATAGTATTAGTTTGTGACCTGAGCTTCACCAGGTCTGTAAATATTCGTTGTATAGTGTACGACCAGCTTTCACTACTGAAAAAATCCCGCACCACCCTTAAACAAACCACAGATGACGCCGCGCTGCTCATAAAAATCACGGCTATAAAATGTATATCTGATTGAACAATAGACAAGTGCTTAACGAACTCGCGCACAATTACTAAAATCCGTCCGCCATCCTGTGATATCTTTACGTGCAATACTAATATAAAATCTAAAAAAACTTCTGAAATGAAAAATTTTGAAGAAATGCGTGCTACGCAATGGGTATCGCAGAAATGACACACGAATCCCACATTTACGACCAACCGAAGCGTAATAGTTCTGTCACTCTACCTTTATTGTCTTGTGTAGCTCGGCTGACTGGATGATGGTTTAAAATTTTCCCAATAAATATTCAGTGTAAATAATTTTCAGCTTTATATACTGGTACTGGTAAAGGTATTGGTATTCTCGTATAGTATGCAGTTGACGCTGTGGCGGATACAGGATACCTCAACGAGGGGGCGCTAAAGATATCATGAGCCACCTTTACTTTTACCGTAATAATATTTCTGCTTCTGAATGTAAACTACCTTCCTATTCGGCAAATAGAATATTCGCGACTTTGCTCAAAGAAATGCCAAACAGAATAACGTATCGAGATTACTAGAATGGCCGCAACTTTTCTCGTAAGTATGTGTTAGCTATCTACCGGGTGATCAAAAAGTCACTATAAATTTGAAAACTTAATAAACCACGGAATAATGTAGATAGAGAGGTAAAAATTGACACACATGCTTGGAATGACATGGGGTTTTATTAGAACAAAAAAAAAAGTATTGCTAGACGCGGGAAAGACCTCTTGCGCGCGTCGTTTGGTGGGAGAGGATCGCCCCCCCCCCCCCCCCCAATATGTATCCGGCACTGAGTTTCCATAGCATGAAACAAAGAACAATAGTTGTAAATACAGTAATGGAAGTGGGAAAAATTACTTTAAAATCTCAAACTTAATTATTTGACTGGTTCAGTAATGGACATGGCAATCGCTCGCCATTGCAATTCGTATTCTCCGTCGTTTTTTAATCTTTCCGATTATTTCACCGGCCGGTGGAGTAATTTGAAAAATAGGCTTAATTGTAAAGTCGCCTAATAATTCTAGCGGTGAAGCAGTGTTGCAGCAATAGCAATATACACAAGTGGTAACTATGCCACAGAATATTAATAAAACGTAACTAATGTTTAACACCAGACTGGCTGCAGCAACGAGAAAAGGCTCGTACAATCGCGAGTGAGTGTGCTGTCTAATAACATTTGCATTTGAGGATGATGGTGAGAAATTATAATTACTGTAAAAGTCAATCGCATATAATGAATTTACGGGAGAGGTAGGCGCACGCATTTTCTTAGGCTTACCTTTCCTTGTGGCCTCGTTGCAAAGAATATCGCTTAAGATGGAAATAAGACTCGGATAAAAATTATAACAAAAGGAATCGGGCTCCCTAAGAAAGAGATAAATGATGAAGGTATTAGTGTCGCGACAAATGATCAAATTTAAAAAAATGAAAATGGCGGCCACAAAGGAAGAAAAGGGCATGTTCACCTATCTCCATTTTTGTACTGCGTCGTCGCGAAGATCGCCGCTTCTATCAGTATTCATCTCGTATAAATAATAACCGTACTGGACCAGAAAAGTGTGTTAATAGGCTTCCATAAATAATGACAAACGCGGAGATATCGTTTTGATTTAAACTGATGATTATTCAAATAACCTTTCATAAATATAGTACCAGGTTTCACAAATACGTCTGCACTTTATGACGAACAAAAACAGAAACGAAGACTACTAGTAAAGCTAATAATTGAAGAGCGTAGTTATGTCATTATCTCTCAGAGTCTATCAGTGCTCTTACTTATCTTTGACTGGCTGATCGATTTCTGGCAAATATTTTACATTTTGGTTTATCAAGAAATATTGAAAAAGGATCTCCACAATGTATTCTATCTCGGAGGACTTAATATAAGTTTGCAAAAATTTGTAATTATTGAACCGGTAGCAGTTTCTTGTACACGGTTTTATAGCCTTTCTAGAATCCGTAGGTTCTACTTCCGAGCGGTTCAGTATAAATATAGTAGGAGTCAGTGAAGTGAAATGGATAAGGATTTCTGATTAGAAGATTCGAGGTTCATATCCACAGCAACAGACGATGGAATGACAGTAGTAGGTTTTGTTATGAATAGGGATGTCGGGAAAAGAGACAGTTATTACGAACCGTCAGTAGTAGGAGTATTTTCATCAGATATGACAGCTAACTAACACTTAGAAGAACTCATCTACCTACTTTGCCATGATTTAAAACCAGGATTAGGTATCATTTGATGGGTTGTAGGTCGTATATTTGAATATTTAGAGAAGACTGACGTTGTCGCGTACACCTTGTAGATAGTTGTTAACGCTTATTGCATTAAAGTTGATGGATTGTCTTTATTATCAGAACGGCGTGATGAATGATTGCCTGTACTAGCAGAGGTTGAAACGCCAATGGAAATGAAACGGCAGGCGTAACTCAGGCCCTGGGTGGAAAAGCCCGCACAGATGTATTGGTCTGCGTAAGACAGAGAGTAGCCAAAGACGGACGGTCGGGGCACATGAGCGCTGAAGCACAATACGGCAACAGTTGTAGCGGGGCCGGAGGGGTAACCGGATAATACTTCAGAAACTCTGAAAATCTTGGACGCCACAGATAGGAACGAGGAAGCGTTACCTCGGAAATCACGCAGGCTGGGTTATTTCCGAGGATTTTTACTCTGAGAAGCGTACCATTGTATGAATTTCTAATTAACGGGTATAGCTATTTCCTCGCAAACTTTCCGCGCTGGACGACAAAAGATTAAAATATGTTTGGCCAGCGTTCGGAAGAATATGTAGAGAGGGAGAATATTCCGTGCTTACGAGAATATGATTCGCCTCTGGCCAACCTCAGGCAAGTACCAGACACACACAGAACATTCATCACATTACGCAGACACCCAAAAATCACAGAAATAATAGCCGGCCGCAATGGTCGAGCGGTTCTAGGCGCTTCAGTCCGGTGCCGCCCGGCTGCTACGGTCGCAGGTTTGAATTCTGCCTCGGGCATGGATGTGTGTGATGTCCTTAGGTTAGTTAGGTTTAAGTAGTTCCAAGTCTAGGGGATTGATGACCTCAGATGTTGAGTCCCATAGTGCTTAGAGCCATTTGAACATTTGAACAGATATAATGACACACACAAGTGAACAAATGGAGTAAAACCCGAAAGGCGACAAACTCCGCTACACATTTCCCGAAAGAGGAGAAAGTATCAGATGAGAGTGAGTGAGTATATGATTCGCCTTCTGCAAGTACGAGGGAAGGGAGCCGAGCTTCCTGGTAAGCCAGTGGTGGAGAGAATGTGGTCTTCAGTTTTGAGCGCCCGTGTTTGACGGTCGCTCAGTATCAGCTTTTGTTGGTACAGACAGTCTTGTTGTCTTTGCTCTCAGGAGATTTTATAGTTAGAATGGTTAGCCACTGTACTGTTGTGAACTTACAAGATTCTGGACTTCATCTCCGGATAGGGAGTCGTTGTTGAGTACGCAGTGTTCAGTGATTGAGAGCACTACTTCTGCCTATACTCACGGAGAGACGTTATCTGAATTCCGTCCTTGTGGCTGGGAGTTCGCGTTTCTTGTCTGTAGAAAACATAGAAGAGAAGGCAGTATTAGATTATACTAGTCAGAGGGCCGCCTTCTGCCGTCCTAGCGTCTGAATGAGCTTTTTTTATTTTGTGGCTAGAGTTCTTCCATCGTCGCAGACATGTACGCAAACCACCACTCCGACGCATCGGACGCGGTGATATTGCTAATTGCTTCGGCTTATTAGGTCTATAATGCTAAACAGCTGTGATCATGTAAATTTTATTTCCACTGAGGTTGCACACCCCTGTAGATCATCATTGAAACTATTGTCTTCTAGTGTTTGGTACGTTGGTAATGTCGGTCATCTCGCGTTATTTATATTAGATCGCGTAGCTACAAGAAGGGACAGATCTGAGCAATTGATCAGTAATATTAGTTAGGAAATTCATTTGTGTCTCTTTATGTCCATTGGACATTGATATATAAACATTTGTAATATATAAAAGGGGTTTTAATCTACAAGAACTGTAAAATCAGAATCAACATTTATCATTTTGTAGTTACTAGTTCCCTTAATCATTCATTTATGTAATTTATGTGTTAAAGAGCAAAATCTGCTTCGGGGGTAGTCAGACAGAGTCAAATCTTCATTTTCGCTTTATTTTCCGTTGCGCACATTCATTTTTACACTCGCCTGGAGTAGCATCTTAGAACACCAACAACTGTCCTTCAGGAATATATCCTGAGGTCTCGAGCAGAAAATGAAGAGTAGAGAGATTATGAGGGCACTGAACAGGTAACTTCGTATATAACAATCATTTGGTATTGGATCGCTGTAGCAGATGAAGAAAATAGGACAGAGACAAGAGAGAATGTTGGCCCGTTTCAAAAAAACAGATAGCAGAAGCCTCCTTAAAGTCTGAAGTCAGTTTCAGAAGGTAGTAGCAAACATGCTGTTCAAGAATCAAAAGATAAGAGTTATACTTGGAGAAGGCCTGCAGGCATGGGAAGGTACAAATGACTCTGAGCACTATGGGACTTAACATCTGTGGTCATCAGTCCCCTAGAGCTTAGAACTACTTAAACCTAACTAACCTAAGGACATCACACACATCCATGGCCGAGGCAGGATTCGAACCTGCAACCGTAGCGGTCACACAGTTCTAGAGTAAATCGCCTAGAACCGCACGGCCACACCGGTCGGCTGGGAAGGTACGAGGTGGATTACATAATAATGAGAAAGTCGTTGTAAGACGTCCCAAGCAACAGATACACATTCACGTCACTAGTTCTGATGGAGAGAAGGTTGAAGTGTAAGAGCATCGTAAAGAACAATCATTGTCTATGTCAGTGCTATCGCAAAGAACAATCATTGTGTATGTAAGTAGGATACTAAGCTACTGAGAAATGATGATGTGCAATAGATCTCTCAGGACGAGAATAGTGCGATAAAGAATACCACAGTTGCCAATCGTTGAAGACGAATGGACGTCCCTAAGAAGTGAAATCACTGAAGATTGGCAAATCAAAGCACGTGGAAGGTAACTGCTATAAATCCTTGAGTTACAGAGCAAATATTTCAACGACGTGACGAAAGAATGAAGCAATACAACGTTCGGGAGAAGAAGGGAACACAGCAATACAAGTCATTTAGAAATGGAATACATGTGAGATGTAGGGAAGCTAAAGTGAAATGGTTGCAAAAAGAATGTAAAGAGATCGAAAACTAAACGGTAGTCGGATGGACATGTTCCGCATCTAAAAATCTAAAAATTGTGTTCGAGAATATTAAAAGCGTCGGCGTCTACACTGAGAGTAAACAGTAATTTCGTCATAAACACCAAGGAGAGAAATGTCGATTTGGAAGACACGTGAGATCAGATATGAGAGTTGGAATTTGACAGAGGTTTAGATAACTCACAAACAGACGACCAATATCTACCATTCTTTCAGAATTTCTCAACTGTGACATCCGAACCATTGAACGATTATTAGGTTAGTGTGTAGAATTCGTGATACTAGTGACCACTGGGCTTTCAGAAGAATGTAATCCACTATATCTCATAGGTACCAAAGGCAAATAAATACGAGAGATTTCCTGCAATCAACATAACAGCTGCTGCATCGAAGTTACTGATAATAATAATATACATATGGCTGAAAGAGAAAACTGAGATTCTCCTTTCGGCCAGGGGAAAGATAAAGGTGCCAAAAAAGCGGCGAGCGACCGCTACGGTCGCAGGTTCGAATCCTGCCTCGGGCATGGATGTGTGTGATGTCCTTAGGTTAGTTACGTTTAAGTAGTTCTAAGTTATAGGGGACTGATGACGTCAGAAGTTAAGTCTCATAGTGCTCAGAGCCATTTAAACCAAACCAAAAAAGTGGTTCTGGTGTAGCGCTTGATAATGGAAGCAAGACTTAAGAAAACTGAAGATACGTTAGTAAAAGAACTAGAGTCTACCACAAGAAAGGACGTGGTCTTATTTCTCCGGCAAAATATGACCACCATAGAATGGTGGTTTTGCACTATAATTTACTTAGATCAGCTTGGAATGCGGCTACACAAGTAATTTTATCGAATCATTCACATACTCAGGTAATATTTAAATTGGAACAGAAACAAATATTTTTGTCAGCCAACACTGTAACCCATTCATGTATATATCTTAGAATTTTCCCCTCTTGGTGAACGTAAAACAGCTATAGAAATAGAGCACCTTCACAGAACAGCGGAGTTCTTTTTTGTGAAATCAGCGTCTATGGATTTCTAGAGTAAGTGTGTTTTGTGACCCCGAAGTTTCGATATTTTTCCCTGTGAAGAAATACGTTCAAGTGGTCCATCCAAGCGGTCAGGAACTGACATTAGTTTCGGAGTAAACAAATTGCCTGAAGTATAGTTACGTTTGGTTAAAATGAATGAAAGACAGCAAAATATAAAAACAATGTCCAGCCAAATATTTTATTTCGCAGCTGTTATTTAGAAAAATTACATTTAAAATATTTCATGCTACTTCCATGAGTTACTGAACGACAGTTTCGAAACTTCCACGTGACTTCCAATGTGACTCCATCAGTAGGTCCCAGGAGACGGTTCTAGTGGTACGTTATCGTTCCAGAAGTCCATTCGCTCGCCAAGCCTGTCGTGTGCGAGCGAGAAGTTGGCCTGCATCAGCAGGTAGCTGCGGCTGCTCAGGTCGTACGGCTCCCACACCACGGGATCCGCCTCAGGGGTTGGATTCCTGTAGAAAACGTTCCTGTGAATCTGTGATTGCGCGTGATTTTGGTATGTTATCATCTGCAATTTGTAGTATATTGCTGAAGCGAGTTTTCTATTTTTCTGTATTTTTTCTATATGTATATCAGAGATGTTCCATACGAGAGGAAGTAGAAAGTTTTTAGTGTGGACCAGAGACTTCGATTCTGCGAATATTACTTTGTTTTCCTCACATTGTCTTAGTACAATGGAAATGCCGTGTGGCTAGAGCCTCCCTTCGGATAGACCGTTCGCCTGGTGCAAGTCTTTCGAGTTGACGCCACTTCGGCGACTTGCGTGTCGATGGGGATGAAATGTTGATAGTAAGGGCAACACAACACGCAGTCCCTAAGCGGAGAAAATCTACGACCCAGCCGGAAATCGAACCAGGGCCGTTAGGTATGACATTCCGTCGCACTGACCACTCAGCTACCAGGGGCGGACGTTTTCTTGGTATGTGTTGCGTAGTAGCGTAAAACAGATGTTGACTTTATGTGAAGCTCCGTTTGTACAACTTCCAGAAGCAGCTGTGTAGCGTAGCATTCATTCAAATAAATGATGTTGATCATTGTACCGTCACACAATTCTCCCTTTTTTATATAAAATCTATAAAATGGGCAACAATTCATTCATGGACGCACTTTCCTTGACCGACATATCGGAACAGCAACTACAGATATAATTGGCGATAAAATGCGCAGTACAATACTAGACATTGCGAAACTAAAGCATCGTGAAACAGGTAACACCACGTCCGCAGCGAAAGAAACAGATGAATTTGTTTTACTCAGAGCTTATGGCCTTAGTGCGAAAGAAGTCTTTCTTTCTTGTTGGCGATCTCGCAATGGGTGAAACAATTTATGATAACTGTTAGCAAAGTCTTCTGGTACAACTGAATGAACATCACATCCGAAGGTGCCTGTCGTGAAATAAAACCTAGCCTGAATGCTATCCAACTGATACTCCTGTATTTCCATGCACGAGGTGGTGGTTAAAAGTTAATCGTTGTTTCAACATAGAAAAAAGCCACTTCTACAAATGAAGAGTTATATGAGAATACGATGTCTACTGGGTGTGTTACCGCATCGCCTCATCAGAACCAGCGCTCAACACAGTAGCCACACGGGACGTGCATGTGCAATTTATCTCCAACTTTTCGACTTGGGAAAAAGTCGAATCTTTGGCATGAGCGACATAGATTATCATACGGACAGATAACGCTGATGCTTTGCTGTAGAGGAATGTCTCCAGAATAAGTGGTTAGAGTGTGGCAAGCAAAATGGGCAGCAAGTCAACAACAGGAGATGATCGTAGAATTGTTCGACTGTCTCTGACAGCTCGACGTTGAGACCAGCTGAAATCCGGGCAGTGAGTCACCACGAACAGTCGGGAACTGGTTAAGAAAAACGAGAAACCTCTAGCGTCGTTAATGTCTGGCACTACACAGAAACAACAGGCATGGTTTAGATTCAGAGTCCAATCGACCATTGAGTGGAAAACATATTGGCTCGAGTGTTAACGTTGTCAACTCTTCTTCTTAGCATGAGGACTGCAATGGGATCAAAAAAAGAACTATTTTTGAAATATCTCCTCCGGTTACTGCATGCCGCATTTACGCCCAGGAGAGCTAGTGACGTTGTTACCAGAGGATGGCACAGCCGACAGTTGACAGCCCATCGTCAGCGTCGTAATATCACAGGTATATTTTCTCTTTGTAGTTTTTAACGTAACATCCAAGCACATAAGTTTCCTTCAAAGCTTCTTTGCGATCTACGACTCGATGTAATGATATTACAGACCGCTAGTTTACACGTGTAACTGTGCAGCGCAAATGAAAATATCACAGTAGAATGAGTCTTCGTCTTAAAAAGTATTTGAGTCCACATAAGAGATTTCGAGATTGCACTCAACTGCAGATGAAAACATACGTTTCAGTATGTAGAACCGGGTGAGCTCTATATGTTAAATGACGGTATTCCTAGTCACAGGTAATATGAAAAGCAAAACGCATTTCGGCTGCATAACGTAAAAAGCCAGTTTACAGAACTGCCACTACTTGTCACCTTCTGAAAATTTTAAGTAAACTCAGGTATCTTTTCAATTTATTATTATTGGTTTCCAGTATAGAAGAGAGAAATTTTTTTGCTGGAAATTTACGATTATTAAAATTTACGATTATTATGTGCTGATAATGTTACTCTCTGAGAAGGTTCACTGAAGTAAAACGTATTTGTCTTTCATACAACTCAGTAATAAAAGAGACAGAAAAGGTGAGATCTATCATACATATTGGGGTATTTGTTTCACAAATATAATATTAACATTATACATAGACGTGAATACGACAAATTATAGAAATGACGTCCAACTCCTGAACAGTTACCAAAAAACACACTAGTTAGTATTTTGATTCTCCTGAGCTGCTCTGTTAGCATAAATTTTCTACAGAAGCTAAATAGTAATTACAAGTACTCATACCCATATTTTATGAAGTTGGTCCACAGGCGCAACATATTCCTCCGTACTTGATCCTCTTCGGATTGCGGGTCCAAGTTATAATTAAGGTCGCCGTTATTGTGGAGAAACAGGAATCCTTGCTCTCCTTCGTGTTCAACACCTGAAACGAAGACGTTTACCGGTCAACATCGTTCACAGTACTGAATGACGGGTTGCATCAGCAAAGTAAATAACTACACAGAATACCACGAATACGTAAGAATGACTTTCACCATTTATTTGGGAAATGTGAAAATTCAAGACGAGGAAGAAATCATCTCACAGATGTATTCAAATGGCTCTGAGCACTATGGGACTTGAAACATCTATGGTCATCAGTCCCCTAGAACTTAGAACTACTTAAACCCTACTAACCTAAGGACATCACACAACACCCAGTCATCACGAGGGAGAGAAAGTCCCTGACCCCGCCGGGAATCGTACCCGGGAACCCCGGAGCGGGAAGTGAGAACTCTACCGCACGACCACAAGCTGCGGACAGATGAAGTATTGCTTTATCTACCGTCTTCTACTCATTCTTTGCACACTCACTAACAACAATCACTAATGCAGATTTCTTGGTTGAACTGCATAGTAAATATTTCATGACTCACAGTATTTGACAAAACTGATGACAGAGTTTACAGTACGAGCACAATATACCAGTATCCACACCCCTTCTTGGATATAGAACCAATTTGATCAGAAGCACAGCTCAAGCACACTTCCTTACTGAAATACTACCCATTCATACCATCCACGCTAGCATTTGGATGCGGACTCCAGACACGCTTCCAAAGTGACTTTTCACTGGATGAAACACGGAAGACTTATAGTGCATTTGTTGTGTAGTGCTGAGGACCTGTTATGGTTACTTAACGTACTGCTTCCATCTGTTTTCTGTTTTAAAAGATATCTTGAATTTTAGATTCCTTACTCCTATTGTTGTTACGTCTTTAGAGTATTCCTTGTGTATAAGCCTCCGAGTATAATTTATTTTCATTTTATTGTTATTTCTTAATACCAGGCAGCTTCCACATATAGAAACCAGTTCTTGTTACTATTCCGTCTTGTAGTGTAAGAAATGCCAACGGCCTTGCGGCAGTGGTAACATCGGTTCGCATCAGATCACCGAAGTTCAACGTTGTCGGGCTGGGTTAGCACTTGGATGGGTGACCATCCGGTCTGCCGAGCACTGCTGGCAATCGGGGTGCACTCAGCCCTTATGAGGCAAACTGAGAAGTTACATGATTGAGAACTAGCGGCTCCGGTCCCGTAAACTGACATACGCCGGGAGAGGGGTGTGCCGACCACATGTCCCTCCATATCCACATCCAGTGACGCCAGTGGGCTCAGGATGACACGGCAGCTGGTCGGTACCGTTGGGACTTCCAAGGCCTGTTCTGATGGAGTTTAGTTTTTAGTGTAATAAATAATGAGGTGAAACAAGTCATGGGACAGCGCTATGCACATGTACGAATGGCGGCAGTATCGCGTACTCAAGGTATAAAAGGGCAGTGCAATGGCGGAACTGTCGTTTATACTCAGCTGATTCATGTGAAAATGTTTCAGTGGGATTAACGGACTTTGAATGCGGAATGGTAGTTGCAGCTAGATGCATGGGACATTCCATTTCGGAAATCTTTAGCGATTTCAGTATTCTTAAATCCTCTGTGTCAAAACTGCGCCAAAATAACAAATTTCACACATCGCCACTCACCACGCAAAACGCAGTGGTCGACGGCCTTCACCTAACGACCGAGAGCAGCAGAGGTTGCATAGAGTTGTCAGTGCTAACAGACAAGCAACACTGACTTAAATAACCGCAGAAAACAATGTACGACGTACGATGAACGTCTCTGTTAGGATAGGGTAGCGAAATTTGGCGTTAACAGGCTATGGCAGCAGACGACCAACGCAAGAACCTTTGATAAGAGCACTTCATCGGGCCTCTCCTGGACTCCTGATGTATCGGTTGGACCTTAGACAACTGGGAAACTGTGGACTGGTCAGATGAGTACCGATTTCAGTTGGTAAGAGCTGATGGTAAGGTTCCACTGTGGCGCTAACCCCACGAATCCATGGTTCCACGTTGTCAACAAGCCACTATGCAAGCTGGGGGTTCCTTGTGCACATTGTGTTTACGTGGAATGGACTGGATGCTCTGGTCGAACTTAGCCGATCATGGACTGGAAATGGTTATGTTAAGCCATTTGGAGACCATTTGCAGACATTCATGGACTTCATGTTCCCCAACGATGGAATTTTTTGGATGACAATGCGTCATGTCCCAGGGCCACAGTTGTCCGTGACTGGTTTGAAGAACATTCTGGACGTTGGGGCAAATAATTTGTCCACCCTGATCGCCCGACATGAAACCCATAGAACATTTATGGGTCATTTATAGAGAGGTCAGTTCGTGCACTACATCGGTAACAGTTTTACAATTATGGGCAGCTATAGAAAGCACTGCTCATTGCGACCCAGCAGCTACACTGCCAGAGTGCTGGGACATCCAGTTCAGTTAACGTCAAGAGTGCAATGTGAGTACTGGCTGTGTATCACTTCTATCAGCTTTGACCGACATTGATTCATTAAGTAAAATTCTAGTGGCGGAAGTGTCACTGAGGTCGCAAGGTTTGCGCATTATGGGAACCGTTTGCTACATTGAAATCACAATGTAAGGTCGAAGCAAATAACGATGTCGTGGTGTGCCCCTGGGCAAATTCTGCACAGATATACTTAAGGCTAAATACAGTTTTAGAACAAAGGAACAGAGCTATAGTTAACATGGATTTGGATTGTGAAGGTCGCTGGGAGCAGTATCCTTCATTTAGATGCTGACCACTTCGGAAAACAGTTTTAACAGTTTCCTCACCCTCTTTAGGGAATAATGAAAAACAAACATTTTCGCTTGATATCCTTCTGGACCGTGAGCAGCATTACTTGGTGCTGCTTAGTGAGACGAAAGAAGTGTTGAATGAAATTACAGTGAAATCCAGACCTTTAGCTGCTTACAGGCGTTGATAAATATCAATGGCGACAGTTGAAAATCTGTCCCCTCAACCAGGACTCGAACCCGGGATTTCATGCTTAATAGCAGACGCACTATCCCTCTGAGCCATAGAGGACACAGAGGATAGAGCGACTGCAGGGACTTACCTTTGACATGATACCCGTGAGACCCACATTTCCAACTTACTGTCCACACACCACATTTGTAGCGCCCCTGCCCACTATGCTCACTATAGAGCGCCTGCCATGTAATCAGGAGATCCCCAGTTCGAGTCCCCGTCGGGGCACACATTTTCAACTGTCCCAGTTAATATTTATCTACGCCTGTAAGCAGCTAAAGGTCTGGATTTCATTGTAATTTCATTCTTCGACAGCTACAAAATAACCAATAGTATCTATTCTTTCAGACATGTTCCGAAAGAACAGATGCCATATTCATATAAATGAGGCTTATCGGCCAATGATCTCCTTCAGTGCATGCACTCATATTGCCCGAACTCTAACGGGAAATGGTAGATTGACTGCCGCGAATAATGAGTATAGCGGGCAGGGGCACTACAAATGTAGTATGTGGACAATAAGTTGGAAATGTGGGGCTCATGGGGAAACGTACAAGAGATAAGTCCCTGCAGTCGCACTATCCTCTGTGTCCTCGATGGCTTAGACGTATAGAGCGTTTGCCATTCAAGCAGGAGATCCTCTCTTAGTGGCTTTAAGTGTACTTACAGCAAAACAATGGGTAATTGTGATTCTTGTGTTTTCATAATGATACCAAAGTTTTCTTTATGTTGAATGTGAATACGTTTCTCTTCCGTCAACTTGAGGCACAAGCGTTCGTTGTTTCCATGTTCCTGTCCGTTGGAGAAGCGTTATACGGCATCTGAGAAGACATTGACTTGAACATGATGTAGTCTGAAGGATCTGGTTAGCGGCAAACTGATTGCAACTGTGCATAATATGGTGACAGTTGCATGCTTTGTTCACCACACCACGAGCGAAGCATCAAAGAAAAATTTATTTGGTAAGATACATTTTATAACCAATGCTTATAGCTCTCTCATCTATCAAAGCAGAGTGACTTGTGCGTTTCTGCGCGTGGTAGTTGTAAGATGGATCTTAGCAAACTATTTAACTGGCCAGGTTAATATTCTCTTTCAGTATCATTGTATTTCTGTTTGTATCTTGTTGTGCTTTAAATTATAGTCGTTAAAGTTTCACTGCCAGAATTAAAAAAAAAATTATATGTAAATAATTATGTAAATTATATGTAAAACTCATTTTGCAGGGATTACATGTAGAATATATTATAATCCAGATTCCGTCATTTTTGTGTTATTGGGTTTGTAAGTTTCTGCATATATACTTATATGAAGACATGGAAATATCTCTAAAACAAACATGACAGCCAAAAAATTTACGGTTATAATTTGTTCGTCTGAGAGGGGTACGGCCAGTGGTACCAAATGCAAACCCCCTCCCCACGCCATGTGTGAGGGTGGGGAGCAACTTAGAAATCTTAAACACTTATCCTCGGGTTTATTCCAGATTTCGATTCTACGAAACAAAATTCACAAGTTTTATCTGAAAAATTTTTGGGTCCGAAACAGATGGCGCTGCAATACGAAAAATCAAGATGGGTTGAAAATAGGATGTTTCAAAATGCTGTCCACTGATACCTGTGTTAACCCCCTCCCCCACCTTCATGGTGTGAGGGTGGGACATGCAGTTATTTCATAACTTTTAATGGGACTGCACTGTCTGTTGTGATAAATCGTGATTTGCTTACACGGTCGCAGTGGCGCGCCGAGCAGTCCTCTTTTCGTTATGTTGGAGGCATACAACGTTGCGAACCGGGTTTCTCATTAAAAGTTATGAAATAATTGCCTCTCCTACCCCAGCAGCTTACAGACGTGGGATTAATTCAAGTGTCATTGGACAGCATTTTGAAACATACGATTTTCTGCCCCTGGATTGCATTTTGAAACATTTTTCCGATTACAGCGTCATCTATAGCGAAACTAAAAAATATCATCATCATTTATGTGTTAGACTGGAATTTTTTGCTATTATGTCTTTTATTGTCAATGTTTTACTGGTTTCCATGTTTTTATGAGAGTTTGTCAAATGTTTTGTTTCCAGTTTAATACCCTGGAAAAACCGTAAACATGCATCATCATACCAGGCGGTGTGCACATCAAGACTGCTGGTCACAGAAGCTACTGCTTATACTACGTTAGGTGCAATACTGCAAATTTTATAATTTTTTAGCGCATGTCTAGCATGTGATTCTAATTCTTACGTACTTGTGTCAAGCCTGATGGCAACAAAATTGTGTAAATTTAAAAAAAACCTGTTGAAAACGTGATTTCGTCTATTTCGTTAAATGAATTTGTTGTGTTTTTTTCCCATTTCTGTCGTTCCTCAGTTATCTTAAAAATTCATGGAGGTATGTTCCGTCCTTGCAACTAAATGAAATTCAGTTTGTTTTTTGCTGCATTCGTTTCGTTTCGTTTATTTTATTTATAAAGCACCTTCACGAGCCTGTAATGCATGTTTGTTTTTACGTATACAATATATCAATTATCTGTTAGTTACTAATACGTTACTATGTTACGTTTTCTCATGTTTTTTTCAGATTTGAAAGATCTCTGAACACACGAAAAACGCCGGAAATCGGAAATCTGTTATGTGGAGACCAAATGAACACTTTTCAGGACCACACAAATGGGATAGCAACACTGGAAATCGTAAGTAATGACAGACGATTATTTAACCTCATGAAACTAGTGCTACAAAAGTTGTTTCGGATCTGAAAAAGAAAATAAATACATGAGAAAACGTAACAGAGTAGTACATTTGTTACCACTATATAATGCATTTATTATGCATATAAAAACAAACATGCGTTACAGGCCTGTGAGGGTATTTCATAAATATGGCAGAAATCAAATTGCCTTTCATTTAGTTGCAACGATGGATTTCTTTTTTTTTTATACTGTTACATGCAATACCTTCGTCTGAGTACATGTTATGGGTGCCTTTGTGACTGACAAAGGAGTCAAAGAGGCGGACAGGGGTTTCATGCTTTAAAAAGTATGCAGTAACAGTTGAGGATTAATAGTCAACAACTGCCAGAATGTAGTGTCACCGTGCTGTGGGTGCAGCTCTATGGTGAGTTGGGCTGCCCACTAGAAGTAACCATAGAGAACGTGAGTGACCTAAGTGCTGCTGTAATTGTTTGTTCTACCTTATTCGCAGGTGTGCAGGAAAACTTTCTGTTCTTAGTCCAGTAGTCCATCACAAGCTCAAATTTGCTGAGTTCTCATTCAGATTAACCATTTATGAAATCATGTTCAGGATTTAAAGCCAGTAAATACAAATCTGGAACAAATTCCAGAATTTATGAATTTCAAAGTAAGGTTATGCAGTTGCAGGTCGTACGTAAAGCATTAGAATCGGAAGGCACATCATTTCATAGTATATGTGATTCCTCTCAGCTAAGTGAAGCATCAGCTGATGAATTGTTGAATGGTGGTGATATAGAGACATATAAACAATTTTAATAAATTACCTCAGTCTACTTTACTGATGATTCAGTACCTACTGCAAATGTGCAAGAAAACTCTTAAACCCTTTGGTTCTCCATTCGGTTAGAACATCTCGTATCCTTCAACTTTCTCATTCATTAATGGCAACTGAAGAAGACCACACACATTGCAGATTGTCCCAAGACTCACCAGTCTGAAGTAGTGATGGAGGGAACCGACACTATGAATCCTGCAGAATTGTCCATAAATCCGTAAGAGTACGGGGTTGGAGATCTCTTCTGAACAGTACGTTACAAGGCATCCCAGGAACGCTCAATAAATTTCATTTCTGGGGAGTTTCGTGGCCGGCGGAAGAGAAGTGTTCCTGGAGCCATTGTGGAGCAACTTTGGACGTCTGGGGTGTAGCGTTGTCCTGCTGGAATTGCCGAAGTCCGTCGGAATGCACAATGGACATGAATGGATGCAGGTGATCAGACAGGATGCTTACGTACATGTCACCTGTCAGAGAAGTATCTAAAGGTATCAAGGGCCCCATATCACTCCAACTGTACACGCCCATTCCATTACAGAGCCTTCACCAGCTTGAACAGTCCCCTGGTTGTTTCCATACCCGTACACGTCCATCCCCTCGATGCAACGAGTCACGTCCGACCGGGCAACATGTTTCCAGTAATCAGTAGTCCAATGACGGTGTTGACGGACACAGGCGAGGTGTCGTGCAGTCATCAGGGGTATACAAGTGGGGCTTTCGCTTCGAAAGCCCCTGTCAATGATGTTTCCTTGAATGGTTCGCATGCTGGCACTTGTTGGTGGCCCAGCAATGAAATCTGCTGCAATGTGGGGAAGAGTTCCACTTCTGTCACGCTGAACGGTTCTATTCAGTCGTCGTTGGTCCCGTTCTTGCAGGAATTTTTTTCTGACCGCAGTGATGTCGGAGATTTGATCTTTTACCGGATTCTTGATATTCACGGTACACTCGTGAAATAATCGTACAGGAAAATGCCCAGTTCATAGCAACATCGGGAATGATGTGTCCCATCGCTCGTGCGCCGACTATATCACCACGTTCAGACTCACTGAAATCGTGATAACCTGCTACTTTAGCAGTGGTAACCGATCCAACAACTGCGCCAGACGCTTGCTGTCTTATATAGGCGTTGCCGACAGCAGCACCGTGTTCTGGCTGTTTACATATCTTTGGATCTGCATACGCTTCCCTATACCAGTTACTTTGGCGCTTCAGCGTGTATCTCATTAGCTTATTCTTCAAGTAAAATATCCATTAACTAAATTTAGTTGGAGTGTATTTGGTATAGTTGTTGCTGAGGTTTCGCAGATCGGTGGGACACTGAAAGATTGAATAGGTTGTTCAGGAGAATTTATCTAGCAGGGTTAGGAATCAGCTCACTAATAAGCATTTTTTACCAGTATACTCTCGCGAAGTGACACTTGCCAATGTATCTAACAAATTAGAACCACCTTCTCGGCATTATGCTTAGGGATCACCGAAGAAAACCTGAAACTGTCAGTAACATTTCGCTGAAACTTAAAGAATGTAATAGACTAAGAGCTCTTATAAGCAATCTCTTCCGTTTGTGTGCACAGCTGCCGGTCGGTGTGGCCGAGCGGTTCTAGGCGCTGCAGTCTGGAACCGCGCGACTGCTACGGTCGCAGGTTCGAATCCTGCCTCGGGCATGGATGTGTGTGATGTCCTTAGGTTCGTTAGGTTTAAGTAGTTCTAAATTCTAGGGGACTGATGACCTCAGATGTTAAGTCCCATAGTGCTCAGAGCCATTTGAACGATTTGTGCACAGCTGTTGACCATGGACCTGCGTGAGTCTCATGGGACTCAGGGAGTAGCGCGTCTGCATCTTTGATTGCGAGTGGTACTTTATTTCTGCAGTACATGAAAATTCTCTCTATTGCAACTCGTCAGTCAGCATTGCTTGTCCGTGAATGGACAGTTGCTACTGTTGGTAGCTGAGGTTTGCGATAGTGTGTGCATTCACATTAGTCATGGCTAGGTTGTGACATTACTGCAATTACCACACTTATTCTAGATTATTCTGGAAAGAAATTGTATTTCAGAATTCAGCCTCACCAGATTGGCAAATTTTGTGACCTTACGTGTACCCCAGGTGCAAATACCGTTGATGATAATCCTATTAAATCAGTGCCACATTTGAAAGAGGCGGAGACCAAACAGATTTTTAAGGTTTTTCAATCAGCTTCCAGATTTATTGATCAATACATTCGGTGTTACCATCTTAGACTCAGTTGTCCAAGGGGGTGATCGTTTGTTAAGCAACATAAATCACGTATCCGCTTCAAAAGTGGAAGTTTTATGCCAGATTATTGGCAGATTATTTGCTGTAAGTATTATAAGGCAATCCGTCTAGTTAATGGGCCATCCAGTTTATCCCATGCTTCATCTCTCTTTCTGGAACCCAAGGGGAATAGCGCGATCTGTAGGCTACTGTGCTCTCAATAAAACAATTGTCTGGCAGTTAGTTCGCCTGCGGGACTTACGCAATTGTTTCACCTGATTTGCCAGGATGCGCTACTTTACCGTGTAACACTTTAATCAGCCCAAACAACAGTTACCCTTAGCAGAAGAATTTGAACCTCTGACAGCATTCTGTACTGACAGGAATAGATTTTTACTCAGTCAGTTCCATTTGGTTTAACGAAAGATGCAGCAGTTCCTTCTGTTTATTGGGCTCAGTTTTGTTGTGAGCTTGAGTGTGTTCATAATTAACTTGACGATGTAGTAGTAAATATTAAAACCTTCAGGAAGACTTAGATCACTTAAGCAAAGGCCTTTTTTGCAGTATCAGGCTCAAATGTTAAACCATCTAAAGTTAAACTGACCATTGGGATCAGAACTGATCAAGAGTGCATCAAAGAATTCAGAACAAAATGTTTCCCGTTAGCCTGACTCTTGAATTAGCTGAGCCATAATCAGAAAGTTTTTAGTGAACCGATAGTCAGCAGGTGGCCACTGATACACTTCCTCTTTCACAAAGAAATATTGCAGGTTACAGCTGTACTCCTCAAGTGCATGACAGCGACAGAATACGAGCCGTGTACGCTGCTAGACCCTTTTCTGTAACTGAAGTGAAATATTGCGTCTATCAGTTAGAAACGTTAGCGGTCCTTCACACTTAGGAGAAATTTAAGTTCTACCTCAAAAATAAGGATTTTTGTCGAAAACCGACAGCGAGGCCTTCAGCTGGGTGCCTGAGCGTTGGACTCTCCGCATTTTCGCCTTTCGGTTTTCTATAAAGCGTGTGATGGGGTCAAATAAGTAGATCCTGGAGGCCTCGATAAATGTGTGCTCCTGTTTTTTCTATTCCAGATTTGATTGAGGTCGAGAACACTTATCCGGGATCGTTTCATGATACCGAAGGTGGGCCATGGATTTCAACGGTATTAGCCGAAATGCCTTTGCTTTTGTTAATTTAATGGAAAAAACATGATCAGGAACCAGTTGTAGCCGGTGTTAGAGGCTTCACGTTGCTGAACGAATTCAGGTCACCAAGTTAAAAATGGACTAAGATGGAAAATTAGAAATTCGCCTAGCCCTGGACCTCGTCCTTGCCAATTTTCGCTATTTTCATGAACCTTTGATTGGATTACGTCTGGGGATCTAAACATCCATGGTGGCGATTTAGGAGCAACTCACATGGCCAACACTAAATACAGATATAAGAAGTGTGATTACTGATTGTGAGGCATATAAAGTCGGTAAGCGTAATCCTAGTAATCGTCGTGGTCTTCTCCATTCAAGTTGTGAAGAGAAGGCTATAGGAAAGGCTTTTGCGCATTATTTCTGTCCCCTTTCTCGCATGAAAAGTCACGATAGGTACACAGGGTCTAAACTATAATTGTTTACGACGTAGTGTAGAGAAAGTGGAGACGAACACATTCATGCAGAACAATTGGGTCTATTAATTTGGTAAACCACCGCAAACTGGCGAATAAAAACCAACTAAATTACAGCGCATGTACATTGGGCGAGATTTCGAATATTCTCTTACACTCTACGGATAAACTAAGGGTCCTAGAAGAAAACGGTGAAGGACCCTTCTTGTAGGAAATCTAATGAATTTTAATTTTGTACTGGGATACGCTTTCGCTAGGGGCTACAGGTTTAGAGCTATTGTGTAAAACTGAAACTTCAGTGGTTACGTCTGTGAACTTCTGATCTTTAAAAAGCTTGTCGTTTTACATTCAGTACCATTACGACTGCATAGCACATACCATGTTCACATTCCGGTGGATATTATATAACACTCGCTAAACAGGTTTGTTAAAAATAAAAGCCCAGCTTGTCACAAACCTTTTGACACTTTAATGATTTTCTTTAAAATACTACAGCATTTGTGTAGTATCCAAATCATGTCGGATTTAGACTTAATCTGGCTTTTGTATAAATTTCCCTCTTCGCCTTCCATGCGAATTCAATTCCCATAACTATCCAGAGCTTAATTGAGATTTTTTTATTAGCGGATCTTCTGGATAACGTTGTACCACCTCTTTTAATCCTTTTAACCTACTCGTCAAAATTTGTACTCTGTTTTCATTAATAAACCTTTATTGTTTCGCGTCAAATACCTCAGGGCTGACAGATTTTGCGTTGTGCTTTTCCAGTAATTGTGCATCCTAATCAGATAGTCCATTAACAATCATGTAGACATTGTTTTATCCTGAGCACTAACTACACTGACCACTGAAATTAGATCGAAACACCCAACTAGCGATTCTAGTTCGTTTTTCCTGTTCATACCTTTCAAGATATTTGTACTGGAATCTCCACAAACTACTATTTCTTCTTGTCTAACGGGAAGCTCAATAATGCGTCTAGATTTCTCATTAGCAGCTGAAAGTTTTTTAGATGTATATGTAGACTTACGTATCAGAAAAGTACTCTACAATAACAACTCACAAGCAGTTGTTTCCAGGTTCAGATCAACACTCTTCTATACGTCTCTTAGCATCTTATCCCTCTACCAGTTCTCTCCTCATAACGTCGTTCTTCCACTTGCCTCGCTACACACTTTCCGCTGTGCACCTCGCACCCTCTTTCACCTACCTTCTCATACCCTCTTCCTTTTTTACCTGCCGGCTAACCCTTTTCGTCTTCTACGTACCTCCTACACTTCCCGTACCTTCCTCAACTTTTTCTTCCCCTCCCGTTCCCCATCTATCTCTTCTTCCTCGTCCTCCCCCCCCCCCCCTCTCTCTCCCCCTTCTTTCAATCTTCTCTTCCCCTGCACTCCGCCTGTTCCTCTTCGCGTACCCTCTATCTGTCGATCTCCTCCTCCAATCTATCTCTGTCCACCTCCTGAAGTCTCCCACACCACAATGGGAGCTACGTTACTCTTACCCCCAAAATACTTTATTCCCGACCGTAAGTGTTATATGTATTGTTGTTGTTGTTGTTGAGGTCTTCAGTCCTGAGACTGGTTTGATGCAGCTCTCCATGCTACTCTATCATGTGCAAGCTTCTTCATCTCCCAGTACCTACTGCAACCTACATCTTTCTGAATCTGCTTAGTGTATTCATCTCTTGGTCTCCCTCTACGATTTTTACCCTCCAAGCTGCCCTCCAATACTAAATTGGTGTTCCCTTGATGCCTCAGAACATGTCCTACCAACCGATCCCTTCTTCTGGTCAAGTTGTGCCACAAACTTCTCTTCTCCCCAATCCTATTCAATACTTCCTCATTAGTTATGTGATCTACCCATCTAATCTTCAGCATTCTTCTGTAGCACCACATTTTGAAAGCTTCTATTCTCTTCTCGTCCAGACTATTTATCGTCCATTTTTCAATTCCATACATGGCTACACTCCATACAAATACTTTCAGAAAAGGCTTCCTGACACTTAAATCTATACTCGATGTTAACAAATTTCTGTTCTTCAGAAACGCTTTCCTTGCCATTGCCAGTCTACAGTTTATATCCTCTCTACTTCGACCATCATCAGTTATTTTGCTCCCCAAATAGCAAAACTCCTTTACTACTTTAAGTGCCTCATTTCCTAATCTAATTCCCTCAGCATCACCCGACTTAGTTCGACCACATTCCATTATCCTCGTTTTGCTTTTGTTGATCTTCATCTTATATACTCCTCTGTATATACACTCCTGGAAATGGAAAAAAGAACACATTGACACCGGTGTGTCAGACCCACCATACTTGCTCCGGACACTGCGAGAGGACTGTACAAGCAATGATCACATGCACGGCACAGCGGACACACCAGGAACCGCGGTGTTGGCCGTCGAATGGCGCAAGCTGCGCAGCATTTGTGCACCGCCGCCGTCAGTGTCAGCCAGTTTGCCGTGGCATACGGAGCTCCATCGCAGTCTTTAACACTGGTAGCATGCCGCGACAGCGTGGACGTGAACCGTATGTGCAGTTGACGGACTTTGAGCGAGGGCGTATAGTGGGCATGCGGGAGGCCGGGTGGACGTACCGCCGAATTGCTCAACACGTGCGGCGTGAGGTCTCCACAGTACATCGATGTTGTCGCCAGTGGTCGGCGGAAGGTGCACGTGCCCGTCGACCTGGGACCGGACAGCAGCGACGCACGGATGCACGCCAAGACCGTAGGATCCTACGCAGTGCCGTAGGGGACCGCACCGCCACTTCCCAGCAAATTAGGGACACTGTTGCTCCTGGGGTATCGGCGAGGACCATTCGCAACCGTCTCCATGAAGCTGGGCTACGGTCCCGCACACCGTTAGGCCGTCTTCCGCTCACGCCCCAACATCGTGCAGCCCGCCTCCAGTGGTGTCGCGACAGGTGTGAATGGAGGGACGAATGGAGACGTGTCGTCTTCAGCGATGAGAGTCGCTTCTGCCTTGGTGCCAACGATGGTCGTATGCGTGTTTGGCGCCGTGCAGGTGAGCGCCACAATCAGGACTGCATACGACCGAGGCACACAGGGCCAACACCCGGCATCATGGTGTGGGGAGCGATCTCCTACACTGGCCGTACACCACTGGTGATCGTCGAGGGGACACTGAATAGTGCACGGTACATCCAAACCGTCATCGAACCCATCGTTCTACCATTCCTAGACCGGCAAGGGAACTTGCTGTTCCAACAGGACAATGCACGTCCGCATGTATCCCGTGCCACCCAACATGCTCTAGAAGGTGTAAGTCAACTACCCTGGCCAGCAAGACCTCCGGATCTGTCCCCCATTGAGCATGTTTGGGACTGGATGAAGCGTCGTCTCACGCGGTCTGCACGTCCAGCACGAACGCTGGTCCAACTGAGGCGCCAGGTGGAAATGGCATGGCAAGCCGTTCCACAGGACTACATCCAGCATCTCTACGATCGTCTCCATGGGAGAATAGCAGCCAGCATTGCTGCGAAAGGTGGATATACACTGTACTAGTGCCGACATTGTGCATGCTCTGTTGCCTGTGTCTATGTGCCTGTGGTTCTGTCAGTGTGATCATGTGCTGTATCTGACCCCAGGAATGTGTCAATAAAGTTTCCCCTTCCTGGGACAATGAATTCACGGTGTTCTTATTTCAATTTCGAGGAGTGTATGTGTATATGTTTTAAGTTTCGTTAAAGTCTATCCTCTGGTTTATAAGGAGTCGTGGAACACACGTTATTGTCCTCACAACTCCCAGCAATTTCCTTTCCATAGTCAATTGCTGCTGCTAAAATATACTGAAAATATACCGAACCGCCACAGTCTTCCATCAAAGCGTCATAGCTGTAAAAACTGATAAAACGGGTAAAATTATTCCTTACTGGATATTAAGATTCTAAGTTTCATAACCTGATCATGTGATAGTTTCCCAGACTACATCCAGAAATAACTAAAAGTAATAGTGGAAGCATGTTTGACATTATCCACATGAACACACAGCGAATTCGCAACTTCAGGGAATTTCCGCACTAGCTACACATTTATTTTTGGCACAATCAGTTTCGACCCAAAAGGCTATTAGCAGCTGTGGCTGTCTCAATTAACATGAATCCATTCAGGTGCGAGATAGAATAGACTCACGTTGCTCGAGATAGCCACATTGATAATATCCTTCAGAGCCAAAACCGGGTGATGTGTAAAATAAATTTGCAAATTCTTTTTAGAGCAAGGCACAAACGTTGCAGATTGTATCTTCGTGTACGGCCTCCGCTTGAACTTACCCCATTCGTTTGTAGGTACGTTCACCCCGCGATAGTCGAACTCGTAGTAGTAGACTGGTAAATCAGAAACTTCCACTATTCTTCTGACGAGTGCGTCAGTGGGGTTGAAGAAATCTATGTCTTCACTAAGCTGAAAAAATGAGACAAATGTATTACAACAGAGTCTGATAGTATATTAAGGTTTAAGAGGGCTTGCACTACATGATTTTCTCGAAGCTACGGTCCCAGGTTCGAATCCTGCCTCGGGCATGGATGTGTGTGATGTCCTTAGGTTAGTTAGGTTTAAGTAGTTCTAAGTTCTAGAGGACTGATGACCACAGCTGTTAAGTCCCATAGTGCTCAGAGCCATTTGAGCCATTTTGTCGAAGCCTGCCTCAACCCTAATAATTAAATAAGACAGCGCCCCACCAAAATAACGTAGGTCCCTAAGTAGATCCCACAAGAGACACTTTATCTCGATTTATCAGTGGTTTAATGGAAGTTGTGGCATAGTTCTTTCATTAACGTAACGGTCTGGGTGAAATATCTATTCCAACGTATGCCTGGGCTTTGGTGTAGATTTGAATGTGTACTTGATGCATTCTGGTTTTGCGGCCTACCCATTGTGATTCTGTGTTCACAAGTCGAAGATTCAAATGATTCCGATATTTACAGCATCGAACAGCAACTCCTGTCAACTGCTTTGGGTTAAGATATTTTTTCTCCTATAGTATATGTTATATACTTTCCATTATCGCTACTTCTTCTATGTACCAATAAATCTTATCGTGTTTTTCACATTACCGCCTACGTCGAAAGTTAAGAAACGTCAGTGGGAGGTGACCGATGCGAGTACTCATCCTGGGGTAAATATTAACCTCTGGTATTCGGTAGCGAAAGGAAAATGCTGTTGCGATCACCAACAAACCGGTTATGTTGTGGATTAAATGTCGAAGGCCTACACAGCCTGTTATTGAGTGAGAACATGTGTCGGTCGTGATGGTGCAGCACTCGCCAGATACATATAAAGCACTGCAAATCATTATCATTAGAATATCAAACGGTATCATTTCGTAACCTGCAATCCTTCGCATACAGAACGATGTCTTCGCTGTTTAATAAGGAAGCCACGAACTGGTACATGTAGATCTGCCTACGACTGCCACATACTACAGTGTACTAAGACTATCGTAAGTGCAGAAACTTTCTTTTAGCCTCCTGTGAGAATCTTTTCGTCTCAGAGTAGCACCTACAGCTGATATCTCAATTATCTGTTCTGTATATTCTGAACCCTCTCTTTTCCTAAAATTTTTGCACTCCATGGCTTCTTTATGCAAGTTATTTTCAGATGACTTAACGTATGTTCTTTAATCCTGTCGCTTCTTCTAGTCAGTGTTTCCACATTTATTGCTTCCCTTATCAATTCTACGGAGAATCTCTTCAACCCAGCTCACTTAATTTATTAAGTTTTAGCGCCTTTCCGTTAAACGAAATTTCAAACGACTCGAATAACTAATTTTCGATTTTTCCTCATACACTATGATCCACTTAGATCACCATTCCGTGCTCCAGACTTACTTTCCCAGATTAAGGCCAATGCTAGATATTAACATATTTTCTTTCATAAAGAATGCTCTCTTCGCAAATGATTCTTTCATGTATCTTCCTTGTTTCCTCTATCTTGGGTTACCATGCTTCCAATTTAATTTGTGTTTTATGTGAGGCAATATTTTGATGTTAAGGTTGTCACCGATTTCATTGCCACTGCTTCTTAATACCATCCACTTTCTTTACTGACTCTCAATCCTCATTCAGTTCTCAGTTCGCTGTTCATCCCATTCAGTAAGTGGGTTAATTCTTCACCACTTTTACAGAAGATAGTAGCGTCATCAGAGAATGTTATCACTGATCAACTTTCATTCATTGTAGAGGTTGCCTTGAGTAACAAATTAAGGATAGGGACTGATCCCCAATAATAATACGCAACGAGCTACGGAGCGCCCCGTCACTACAATTGGCAGAATCTGTTGTGACAAGTATGGACATGTTAGAGGCCATCGAACGGCCCAAATACCTTCAGGTCCATTTCTAGAATTTCCGCTTGCGGAACATCAGCTTTATAAGTGAGGTGGATGGTCTAGCAGCAATAGTTTCTCTTCTAGCTACAACACTGCACGGTGTCGCTGGATTAATTTTCCACAGATGAGTTCATATTCACAATATATTCCTCAAGGCATCATCTAAAAGCCATCTAGGATTTGCTAGCAAGCTTATATTTTCGTTACACCCTGGATACATTTAACTGTACGGAAGATACAATGCGTTCCTACCTTAAGGACTTATCAATCTGAGAACTTCGCTCTGTCTTCCATTCTCATTATTCATACTGATACTACACGTGAAAGGAACTACCTGGTGCGTTTTCACGACCAAATCGCTGAATAGATTTCGATGACATTGGATATGGAGATAGGCGGAACCCTGACGAACAACATAATATAATTTAGAAAGTAAGAATAACAGTCCATAAGAAGGTGAATGAAGTAGTGAATGGAAATCTTCTTTTTACATCAGTGGACATAAATCGTGTTAAAAATTACGAGGGTTGGAACTTTAATAGTGGCAACTATTTATTTACAGCTCGTAGAAAATAGATACGTGAAGTTTTACTGACCTTCAGAGTAGTCACTAGCAATGTGTGTAATCCGTTGCCAGCGATGTGGAAGGCGAAGGATACTCTTAGAAGTGCCAGTTGTGTTGACAGTTCGAGCGGTGCTGTCAATTGCCCGACATATTTGTAGCAGTTCGATGCTGTTCATTTTTGGAACACAGCCTGCGACCAGCTTAGAGACATAAGTGATGACACTTTCTGCAGGACCTGACCATCATTTTGCAGGGCAATGCTCAAGCACGTACAGTACAAGCTGTTACTGATTTGTTTGACTGATGGGGCTGCTAAGTGTTATACCACCTACTGCACTCCCTTGACTTAAGCCCTCGTAAGTTCAACTCGATTTCTAGACTGTAGGAAACACTTCACGGCATTTGCATCAGAACTGTTACAAATTAAATAGGAACCCCAAGCCTACGTGAAAAGTTTCTGTTACCTTGAGGTGTGATAATATAGGCGCTTCAAACAACTTCCTAACCAATTTTTTTTTAAATCATCTCTGCATTTATCCATTCAGGACCACCTGTTTTTCGTAAGAGTCTGTGTAGTGTCTCGCTATTTAATATTTGACGAACTGACACTGTAACTAGATAGCGAAGAAGCATCTTAATTGTTTCCTCAGCTTATCAGGGTCAGAGCTGATTCCTTCCTGTCTATGAGATATCCTAACAACGGTACGGCTTTCTGCTTAAACTCAGATTTATTAAAGACCTGGTAGAGCGCATCTTTCAAATATGTCTTTCAACATCCTCATATGTTCCTCCCACGTTTTGCTTCTTATCAAAATATCGTCCACACATACCATAATCTTCTTCTTTAATTCGTCCCCTAACACTCGGTCCATGGTCCCAACGAATGCCGACGTGTTCAAGCCGAAAGGCAACATTCTGCATCTGTGATGTAAAAAGGTGGGGTATGGTCCTCATTCAGGGTCTAGTCACGTTTTTATTGTATCCTGACGTTAAATTAAGAGTGATACAAAATTTCTGGCTTACGAGCTCTTTCATGATTTTGTATATACACTCCTGGAAATTGAAATAAGAACACCGTGAATTCATTGTCCCAGGAAGGGGAAACTTTATTGACACATTCCTGGGGTCAGATACATCACATGATCACACTGACAGAACCACAGGCACATAGACACAGGGAACAGAGCATGCACAATGTCGGCACTAGTACAGTGTATTTCCACCTTTCGCAGCAATGCAGGCTGCTATTCTCCCATGGAGACTATCGTAGAGATGCTGAATGTAGTCCTGTGGAACGGCTTGCCATGCCATTTCCACCTGGCGCCTCAGTTGGACCAGCGTTCGTGCTGGACGTGCAGACCGCGTGAGACGACGCTTCATCCAGTCCCAAACATGCTCAATGGGGGACAGATCCGGAGATCTTGCTGGCCAGGGTAGTTGACTTACACCTTCTAGAGCACGTTGGGTGGCACGGGATACATGCGGACGTGCATTGTCCTGTTGGAACAGCAAGTTCCCTTGCCGGTCTAGGAATGGTAGAACGATGGGTTCGATGACGGTTTGGATGTACCGTGCACTATTCAGTGTCCCCTCGACGATCACCAGTGGTGTACGGCCAGTGTAGGAGATCGCTCCCCACACCATGATGCCGGGTGTTGGCCCTGTGTGCCTCGGTCGTATGCAGTCCTGATTGTGGCGCTCACCTGCACGGCGCCAAACACGCATACGACCATCATTGGCACCAAGGCAGAAGCGACTCTCATCGCTGAAGACGACACGTCTCCATTCGTCCCTCCATTCACGCCTGTCGCGACACCACTGGAGGCGGGCTGCACGATGTTGGGGCGTGAGCGGAAGACGGCCTAACGGTGTGCGGGACCGTAGCCCAGCTTCATGGAGACGGTTGCGAATGGTCCTCGCCGATACCCCAGGAGCAACAGTGTCCCTAATTTGCTGGGAAGTGGCGGTGCGGTCCCCTACGGCACTGCGTAGGATCCTACGGTCTTGGCGTGCATCCGTGCGTCGCTGCGGTCCGGTCCCAGGTCGACGGGCACGTGCACCTTCCGCCGACCACTGGCGACAACATCGATGTACTGTGGAGGCCTCACGCCCCACGTGTTGAGCAATTCGGCGGTACGTCCACCCGGCCTCCCGCATGCCCACTATACGCCCTCGCTCAAAGTCCGTCAACTGCACATACGGTTCACGTCCACGCTGTCGCGGCATGCTACCAGTGTTAAAGACTGCGATGGAGCTCCGTATGCCACGGCAAACTGGCTGACACTGACGGCGGCGGTGCACAAATGCTGCGCAGCTAGCGCCATTCGACGGCCAACACCGCGGTTCCTGGTGTGTCCGCTGTGCCGTGCGTGTGATCATTGCTTGTACAGCCCTCTCGCAGTGTCCGGAGCAAGTATGGTGGGTCTGACACACCGGTGTCAATGTGTTCTTTTTTCCATTTCCAGGAGTGTATTTGCAGGGTGACCTCTTTCCACTTTGTTAACTTTTTCGAACGTGTGGGACAAACCTCACGTAGCCATTCATTCTTGCCAGGACAACCAAATGGCTGTTGTATTGACTATGAGCTCTTTCTATTACGCCTGATGTAAGAATTTCCCCACAGGTCCTTTTTTTTTTTTGCCTATCGTATCTTGTACCTCAATTATGAATTAAAAGTTTTTATCTGTATCTTGGTTAGTGGACCCTTAATTACTCCTGATTTATTTGTAAAAACTTGTCTGTATTTTCCTATTAATTCTTTCAGCTACCAGGTTCTTCAGATCCTAAATTTGCAATCGCAAAAATTTTTCTGTTCACTTTTTTCCGAGGAAATGCACCTTCCTCTTCTTCATTGGACGAGTTTACCCTCCATTGTTTACTGTCCACCAAATTCTCTTCTACTTCTTTTTATTCGTCTTCATAAGCTGCTACTTCGTATATTCGGCAAAGGCCTGGTATACTGCCTAATATTGTTTCCTCAAAAAATTTCACCATTTTCTCTTTTCCTTGTTCAAGGAACCACATTTGATTTCTTCTCTAGCTTATTTCAGCACCGTGCAGCTAGAGTTACTGTTGTAAATCTATTTCGACTTGTCAGTCAATTGTTTTTCCATATTCACCAACATTATTAGCTTTTTATCTTTAGTCCATTAATCCGCAGACGCAGTATTTCACTTCTCAACTTACGTAGTTCACTCTACACGTTACTTCCGATCGCACATAACTGGCTTCCTGAATCAATTAATGACCTTCTCGCGCGTACATTTTTGCCTCCACAATGTGTAGTGTTACTGTCTTTTCATACAATATAATACTTTCCTCTACGAGTTCTCCCTCTTCGTAATTTAAAATCTGTTTTTATGACGTGTACAGGATGAGTTTATAATGATATTACAAACTTTCAGGGATTATGGAGAAGTTTGTGGTAAGAGGCCCTGGTCCGGAAATGACCAACTCTTTTTCTGACACTTTGACAGCGGACCTCTTCTACTGTCAGCTCTTTATTGCCGTATTTCTGGAATAGGTAGTATAGACCAAAACAAGAAAAAATGTTTAGTAAAAAGGGCTCTGAAGCAGACACTTTCAGCTTTGAGCATTTGATCATCTTTATTACTGCGAAACACATCTTTTCTACTGAACAAGTGCTCCTAGCATTTAATGTACGCATTTTACAGCCCACGTTTTCAATACGATTTTTCTGTATTGGTCCACACTACCACCTCTCAGAATATGGAAAGCAAAGAGATTACAACGGAAGAGGCAACAGTCGGAAGTATCAGCAAGATTTTCGCTTATAAGTTTCGACTCTGTCGTTTCCGGACCAGAGTCACACACCTCAAATTGACACATTTACTCTTTCCCATTACCTCCACAAGTTTGTAGTATCATCATGGTACTACACTACATATTTCTCATCCCATCCATTACCTCTGTTGGCCCCATGCTGTTCGTTTGAAAGTGGGCTATTCCTGAAACTACTGTTCGTTTCCGCGCCGTCCTTGGTCACCGGCTCCGCGACATTTCTCGGCTCCACCCTTCGTATCTCCCTCGCGAGCCGCGTCTTTCTTCATCTTCTCGCCCGCCTGTTGTTTTTTGCTCGCGGTATTTGTAATCAAAACCGCCTCTACTATTATGTTTTGCCACTTATTTCTGGTTCGCTTCCCATTTCGAGCTGTGATCCTGCGTTACCGAAGTTTTCTCTTTGCGTCTCCGGCTGTCTTTCCTCGTATTCTAACTTATTCAACGGTTTTGATCATCAATCCTATTAAGTGACTACGTATTTCGTGCGATAGTCTTTGTACGTGGTGGTATTTTCCTGTTTCCAGCTGTCTTTCTAAAAACTCACCGTGTATCCGATCCACCTATAGATTATACAGGCGACTGCATATTGAAATTCAAATTTCGTCCTGCTTGCACTTTGAGCAGCATTTGTTTAAGAACATGTTCTCGAGCTATTCTTACATTAAACTTCCTTCTCCAATTGCGAATCCGAATTATATGGTTCGTCGTCTATTTGGTTGACGAAGTAAGCAATCTACATTTTGTCATTCCATGTTCCCGGCAGTACGTCGTGAAAATCTGATGAATGCAGCTGGATGTAAATTTACGTTAGGCTGGAAATTATTGAATTGTGTACAATTTCCACAAGAGGGCCACTTTTAACTACAACTGTTGCGGTACAGTTCATTGATCCAGTTTCACTGCTTAGTTTGCTACTTGGTGCTTGCTCGATCAGTTGTGCTGTTGTTTGTGTACTTCTTTTAACATCCCTCTACCACTCGTTTCACGTCTTCCACTTTTTGTTTGATTTCTTCTACGCGTACAGTGATTTCTTTTGCTTTGGGAGTTCATGTCTGCCAGAACAGCTGTCTTGTCTACCTCTTTTATTACGTTCAGATGCTACTGTTTCTATCATCCTCTAATGTTTTTAATTCCTTTTTCGTGTCTCCCTCTTTGTTGCTTTATTTTTTCGTTCGTTTTCTTCTGTGCTTCCCGTCCCGTTTTTATCTCCTCACATACTCCTTTCTCCTACGTTTCAAACATTCCCCCAAAAGTCGCCATTCATTTTCATTGATTCTGTTTGATTACTCGAATATCTGATTTTACCTCCCTGTCCAACCCCTTGTCATCTTCACAGGCGTCACTGGATTTGGATATGGGGGAGGGGGGCCGCATTTGTTCAGCACAGCTTTCTCCAACCCGTTATTAGTTTACGAGATCGGAGCCTGTACATCCCAGTCAAGCAGCTCCTCAGTTAGCCTCGCAAGGGCTGAAGGGATCAAGCTTACCAACAGCGCTCAGCAGATCCGGAAGGTCATCCATCCAAATGATAGCCAACTCCGATAGCTCTTTTCTTCGGTTATCTAATGTGAACCGGTGTTAACCACTGCGCCAAAGCCGTTGGCACCAATCGATTATTTGAGTTCTTTCATAGGGTTATCTGATTTTTCACGTAATTCCACCACTATTGATGATTTGTGTTGCTTGTTTTCGTCTCTCATTATTGACACGGAAACCTCCATTATTTGGTCGAGATCTGTACCACTTCCTACTTTAGTCATCGGCGTTTCTCGTATCTGCGTACGTGTCATAATCACTGTCTGTACTTGCCACTGCGAGTTCTCGCTGTACCATTGTGGGTGTGCTCACTTCAACTGCGCTTTTCATCGGTGTATGGTGAGATTTCCCAAGCTTTCTTGTCCAGAACTCTTCTCAAAGCAGAGTTCTCTAAACTTACAGGCCAGATACTGCCTTTCTCGTGTTTCATTTTATTCCCCGATAACAGTTGCTCTGTTTCACTTACATTCAACTCCCAATTGTTCTGAAATTTCCTGGAAGATTGAAACTGTGTGCCGAATGAAGACTCGAATTCGAGAACTTTGTCTTTCACTGGCAATCACTCTAACGACTGAGCTACCCAGACACGACGTCCTCACAGCTTTTCTCCCGTCAGTAACTCATTTCTTAGCTACCAGTCTTCACGGAATGTCTTCTGCGAAGCCTGCAGTGCTAGCCATGGAAGAAATGATACTGCGGAGACACGGCTTAGCGACAGACTACGAGATTTTTCCAGAATGAAATTCCCACTCTGTAGTGGAGTATGCACTGATATGAAACTTCCCGACAGATTAAAGCTGTTCGCTGGAGCGAGATCGAACCGGTAAGCTTTTTCTTTCGCGGGCAAGTGCTTTACTGCCTGAGCTACCCAAGCACGACTCACGACCTGTCCTCATAGCTCTACTTCCTACAATATCTCATCTCCTACCTTCCAAAAGGTTGGAAGTTTTCTGGTACTGCTGGTTAGTGTGCACTGTGATGTAGCATCTGTTTGATCAGTTTGTCTCGATTTTGTGATCCGACTTCTTCGTCTCTCTTCTTTTTGTATCAGAACGCATGGAAGCAGATCCTACGCTCGTTATTTTTCTCCAGTCCCATCCCAAGTTTCACACACCAGCAGATGTAAGTTGCTCCTCCTTTCAATCGTATTTAACCTTTCTCGCGATTCTTGACTGTCGAATTTTGGTATGCAAATCGGACTTGCTCGTTACTCTAGCATGGACGGCGAACATTATACATGCCTGTTCCAGAGCGTTCGCTACCGTGTTACTGCTGACTCGTGACCTATCTACAACTCCAGAAACTATGCTCAACTTCCCCACCGAAATACAACGTTAATATGATGTGGCTAAACGTAAGTTCAATCAGATTTAATAACACTCGAAACGTAGTACTTTAAACTTAAACAAAATTATCTCTACGAGCCCCATCACACTCGCTCTGCCTCCTAATTCATTTATTTAACACCATTTGAATAGAGTCACTCATTCTGGTAAGTTCTTTACTGCAGGCTGCAGTGTAAGTGTCATTCCCAGCCTTTCTAAATAAGTACCCTTCTAGTACAGTGAGCATTCTCCCATTAGTGACGCTAACTCGCTTGATCAGAGGTGCGTAAGGGTAGATTAGATCTATCCGGGAGAGGATTGTATCTGTACTGACACAGCAGGCAGACTAACTGTTCCGAATCAAGGGTATCCCATAAGAAAGTCGTTCTCGTAGCGTGGAGTTACTAGTGTCAGTGGTTACTAAGAAATGAAAGAGGAGGAGCGTAGGTACAATACACGTCGAAGTCATTGGAGAACAGGATCATAGGGTGGCACGACGTGGAAGAAACTCTTCCGTGTCTTTTCACAGAAAATATCCCGGCATTCGACTCTAATTATTTTAGGAAGTCAAGGGAAACATAAATCTTGGGAATCTGATCTACCATCCACCAGAATTAACCTCCAGAATAGCCCCCAGACTACGAGTGCAGAATCTTGCCACTGCACCACCTCACTCCACTGGTTAATAAATGTAATAAGTGTTATAATGAATACAAAAATCTCATCGTATTTCATATCTACTGAAATATTTAATTACCAATTTACTTACATGGATCAAAGGTTCAGGATCATCGAGGCTGATAGTTTCGTTGCCGAAATAGAAGTTCCTGAGTTCAAGCGCTGCTTGTGTCTGTTCAGCCGTCGTCTCTAGATGAAGGCATGGCCCCACCACTGCCTCAAAATTTTCGTTGAGGTTCGCGACAACATCTGAGTTATTCAGAATACTGACTCCTAGATAAAATAAAATATTAGTAATAATTCATCGAAAAATAGCTATGTGCTACAGCATTCATACGTCGTCAACAGGAACAGCATTCATAAGTTATCCTAAGTGCTACGCCGCTCTCACTAACTATATTAATCATCTATGATTATGAAATGGTCAGCGCGTACTATTGTCCTAAATATTTGCACTTAACAGTGGGTATGGTATATACCGACTTTCCAGCCCATTTCAATAATTCTTAAGGATAAATGTGTTAACAACCATCTCACGCCCCAAACCAGCCTACGACACTAAGCAGCCGTCTGCTCTACGTGAAAGTGTTAAATGTGTATTGTCTATCAGGACCCAGGCCCAGGCCTTGAAGCATACATGGAGTTATTGAAAATCATCGTCTTCATAGCCTTCGCTCTCTTTCGTACTTTTGTATCCTATAATGATCTAGTTTCAAAGTTTAGATTCAGTACCAACAGTTTCGGTAATAGAAATAGAAGTGCGAAAGTAATTAGACTTTTGGTCGTAGCGCCGAGACTGGTATACAAGATGTAAAATACAGTACAATATCAATATATACTATGCACGGAACGCGTTGAAATCGGTGTTGTTAAACAAACAAAAGCATACACATGGACACCACCACAGCCGATTGCAACCTACAGAAAGATGAAGTTTTATAAAAAGTTGGACGAGGACGACTATGACTCGCGCTCCGAGGGTTCCGTACAAACTTAACAACGTATATAGACAGTTCATCCACCCCGAGAATGGAGAATCTCGACTATTTTTCCCTATTATCGATATTAATAGTGGCAACTAATCTCACCTGGAAATTCCAAGACTTTTGAGAATATATTACTTCTGAGTTTCAAGTTCGAATTTTTTATGTCATTTCGCATTCGTTATCGTAATGTGTCATTTATTAATTTCTGAGTTATGTTAACATGTGTTACTAAAGCTGCGATCGTCCTTTTTGTACTTACTTGAACGATGTGAGAGAAGACAACGCTAGAGCCGAACCTAGGGCTGCTGTGGTTACGCAAATGTCGAATTAGTGTGTGGAACACTTCAGTATATATTTTATGTGATACTGAAACCTCATTCCAAACAATGGAAGTGCATCAGTTACTAGTATTATTTTGCTTTGAAACGTTACTGACGTTGTAGGTATCGTGAGTATGATAAACTGTAGGGGGATGTTTGTAGGGCGAATAAACCGGTGCGGCGAGTCGGCGGACTCAGGGTCAGTCATCGCTAGAACGGAAATGCATCATTTAACAGTGGCAGGGGACTTCGCTTCGTCATATCGCAGCAAGTAGTACGAAATATTTGTAAATTATACACGCAAAGCTTCCTAGTAAATCACTCTACGTATTACTGAAAAGGGGCAGATTAAAATCACTACAGCAGTTCCTGAGATATTTGACGGTTTACGAATGCAATGTAAGTTTGTAATCCCAAAAAGGATATTTTATGTGATATAATTGCAAATAAACAACTTTCGGATTCATTCCTGTTAGTTCCGTAAAACTGAGCGTCTTGCAAATTTCAGGATTCCGGGTCAATGGGATGTTCCCTACATGTTCCGATGAGTGAGTTTGCGATTATCAAGAAAAGTATGTATCTTTTTATTGCAATGACTTAGATGTTTTGCCCCGGCAAGGGTCCGTAGACCTTAGTATGTGATGTAACATTCAACTTGATCTCTAACCGTTTCAGAGCAAAAGGGGCCTTAAGAGTCGGAGAGACAGACAGATGGACAGACGGATGGGCAACAAATTTATGCTATAATGGTTCCGCTTTTACCGACTGAGGAGCGGAATCCTAAAAAGTTATGATTTACACATTGTTCTATGGCGATCCCTTTCCTTTCCACTTCTGAAAAACACGTTATTAAGAATTACAGTATGACTGTTCCCACCATTTAAAGTAAACCAATTAAGAAAGTAGCTTTGAGGTAAGGATATACCGCAGAAAATTTGGAATACCGTGGACAGCGAGAGTGGCAAATGAGGAAGTTTTAACAGCGAGCCATATATACGTAACAGAATTAGAAAGAATATATATGGGAAAAAGCAGGCAGTGGATGGGACTACATGATGGAAATGTGATGCCAAACATTCATTAGTGAGTAAGCATTGTAAAATGGAGATGAATTAATCATCTGAAAACTGGAGTGCAGCGTAGGACTTAACTTTAATCAGTGATTTTCAGCTCTTGGGAACATACCGTACTAAGTCATGGCTTGTCGTGCATAAGGTACTCACACTATGTACACTTACCAGTCTCAGCAGACGTAATGCCAATAATGATAGGTACTTTGTTGAAAGTGCATGCATTCAGTATACGAATTGGTGACTCCCTTATGAAGGCTCCTTCGATATCTGGTTCAATACTAGGAGCCCAAACGCTGTAAGAGTAGTACAGTTTTTGCTGAAAGAGAAATGTAAATAGTGCATTAATTTTATTGTTTCATTGCGTCGATTAATAAGCGTCTTTGGTAAATTGCAGTTTCACTGGTGAACTTCTGAATCGCGTCACCTAGATTAAACACTAAGATGTCAATTTAAGAAGCGACCAGAAAGAAGCTTTAGCACGAAGGAGATGCAAAATTTGATGCTAGTAGCACTTTTATTCATCCATGAATCGCTTTTAGAAGGATACTGAACTTCTCTTGGTAAAACGATTTAAGAACACAGAAATAAAAATGATTCGTATATACAGACATTTACATACTTAGACCTAGTTCGACGATCGATGGGCCAAGAAATCAAATCAGGGTTTGTCTCAATTTAGGAAAATCAAAGGAAACCTAACTGAATTCAATCTCATGCTCTTTAAAAACAGCGCAAACTCGCTCGTTTATGTGTCGTATACAGAACTGTATTGTAAAAAGGTATTTAAAGATGCAAACAGCACGGTGCACTGTAAATTCATTTCTCACTACAAGTCACTGTGCACACTACACATATTAGACGACATGAAAGACTACACCAACGGTGTTCTGTTTCCACATTGTGTACCACAACTTTTTATTTGGGTAAAATGCTGATATTATAAATAGCAGAACTTCAGGAGCAAGATGCCCAGAAAAGCAAACGACGAATAAAAAGAAAACAATAAATAAAACATTAAAAGAAGTTTTATCTGGAATAACAGAGATGTTTCATTATTGTTATTATTTAGTTGTGTTGTATTTTTTACCGATCACCTACTCTTATTTAACTAAATAATCCATTATATTCCTTAATCTCTATAATCTTTTTGGACCAATTAAGATACAAATTCATTCTTTGTTTGAAAAAGCTTGTTTTGTGTTTAACCTTCCTTTTTGAATGTTAGTTAAGTCGATACCTTCTTTTGGACTGTACTGAGTTAGCCGTGCAGGAACTGTCAAGGTTATTTTATACGTCTAAGCGACTGGTAAATGTGCCGCCCTTTGTTTAGTGGAAGTATTCATCGTTCTGAAGACTTCTTTACAATAAGTCACGTTATCATTTATGTCAGTTATTGCCATAGGGCTTTCTGTGTTTTGAAAATAGTTATAATGGCCCAGCGCAGGATGGGGTGACTATGAGACAGATGGTGGGAGCAAGTGGTGGAGGCATGACGGTAGTCCTGGAGGCTGCAGAGAAAGGAAGCTGGAAATGCAATAAATTCCTTATTGACGCTTCTGAACTGCTTGCTACAACAGCACAGTGGCGAGCTATCTGCTAAATTCTGGTGGACAGCCTGTCTGCATACCCTACAACGCTGACTCGGCTAGTCTTCTGAGCGTCGACAGGCTGGTTACGTAAGCTGACCATGCGATCCCTGTGCCAGCGGCGTGTACTTGACGATACGTAACTGCTAAAGCACGAGGCGTTGCCAGGCTGCGTCATGGCACGCTGAGTCACCCATACTGTGATGGCGAAGAAAGGCTGGTGAGCAAGGGGTGCGATCCATTGGCCCCCGGGCAGAAGTCGGGCTTGCTGCCGGAAATGATCTGGCATCGCCATCTGCATTTTGTCACTAAGTCCAATTAGAGAACCAGTGTAAAGAGCTGTTCACTTGCCGTGCCAGTTCCTCGATCCAGTGACATCTACTGGCAGATCCGTGTGACGTCCTCATCTGGTATCAAACCATCGTATAGTAGGCTCTATGACAAACAACAAATCCATTACAAAGATGTCCCGTACTTGAGGACAGCAGCGGTGCGCTGGTTGTGCATATGCACAGCTAATATCACGTATCCCAGAACACTACCGCCGCTGTCAGTGTGGAAATCTGCATTGCCCCTTGCTGCAACAGTGTGTGCATCACGGCTGATATTTCAGCCTGCTAACCTGCTTCACAAGATTAGACTGGCCTTGAATAATTGCAGTGAGAACCTGTGCTCATCTGATGGTAGCGCTGCTGCAATACGCCACTTACGTTCACATTAATATGCCTATACACATTAATATGCTTCACTTTAATATGCCTACACATCGGTACGCTACCTCTATGATCAAGACCTGGTCCCATGGTCTGCCTTAAAACCAGTTTCTTATTATACTACATATGAGTACAGGAAAGTAAAAAACCAAAGAACTGACGATTTGCCCAACTGGGATAGAAACTGCATCCAATATTACTATGATGCTTGTTGCTTGCACTGCTTTTGTCCCTTCGGCATCTTAACTTTCACTCTTGTCGCACTGCTTCCTTTTCTCTTAACCCTAAATTTACACTTTCTCTGCATCTACACTAAAAGGCTACGCTCTCACTCTTTCTTATGCTCGTAAAATCCAGTCTACTGGAATCTGTGCTATTGATGGTTTATGCCTCAAATGAATAAAACCTATGCACACTGGAACTGGTATTCCGGCACTCAGAATAACTGTTACGTATCATTGTCCTTCTCTGGACCTCTCTACACGCTGCATTTACTGCTCGGCTGAAATGCCACTTTCCTACATGATAATGAATAGATCCAGGGAATCGATTAAGTTGGCTTCTGGTGTTTGATTCTGATATTTATGTACGCCGTTGGGAATAACTGCAAAAGTGTATCTGGCCAGTGCTACTGTGACTGTGAGGCGTTCACCTACGTGATTCTCATAATCAAGGCTGTCTGATGAAAGGTTGGTCCCATTATGTCACATATAGTGCTATTGATTAAGAACCAACTTCCCTTAAATTCAATATGTCTGGCCTCCTTCAGTTTTTCTTGCCAATAACAACGCAACACTGCTGTCTTGTCGTCATAAGTTGAATAAATCAAATGGGAACCTGCTCGCTGGAAATGCAGCATGTCGTCATAAGTTGAGTAAATCGTATGAGAACCTGCTCGATGGAAATGCTGCATGGGTTCCACGATATTCTTCCAACAATCTAGTCCTTTCTGCTTGTCTAAGAGCAGCTGTATTGCGCATGTACTCTGGATGGTTCGTGTTACTCTGGTAGGACACTCTGTGAACTTCTCCCTTCGAAACCGTTGTAATTCCTCCTCGTCATTAGTGCATATTTTCTGCCTTTTTTCCGAAATTAATAATATCCCGTGGATCCTCAACTGCACAAGCTTTCTAACAGCTCCACATTTCACTGGGTGTGTGAATGACGTAACACTGAAACTGTGCATGTCTTCTTGTTACCTGGAATCTAATGAGAATATAAATCCGCGCTGGGTCGATTTTCATCTCTACTGACGGCATGTGGTAGTAGACAGGTAAATTCTGTCTGCTAGATCGCATGAGTAGGCTGACCTGAGACGGTAGCCCGCTTCATGGTTTCTGTAACCCCGACAAGTACTGTTCAGGTGACAAAATCCAATGTTGCTATTCCCCGCAATTTTACCCTCGACATGTAGCATCATATACAGGGACAAATTTCATTCCTCCGCCCACTCTACTGCCACTATCAAGCCTGTCCGCCCCCGGTAGCTGAGTGGTCAGCGCGACAGACTGTCAATCCTAAGGGCCCGGATTCGATTCACGGCTGGCTCGGAGATTTTCTCCGCTCAGGGACTGGATGTTGTGTTGTCCAAATCATCATCATTTCATCCCCATCGACGCGCAAGTCGCCGAAGTGGCGTCAAATCGAAAGACTTGCACCAGGCGAGCGGTCTACCCGAAGGGAGGCCCTCGTCACACGACATTATTATACAATCAAGCCTCTTCACAAACGACAAAATAACAGGAAAGATCTCTAACATAATTTATTCGCTTCACTGCTGTACATAAGCAAACATATGAGCAAAAGAAATTGTTGACAACACCGTTTATCTTCTTGATCTTAACAAATATGGTGCGTCATGTACTCGCTTAGCCACACCGTCTTGTCTTCCTCCCACTCTTCCTCCTCCTCCTCCTCCTTGCATTTTTCTCTGGCTCCATCCTTCGAACTTCTGCAGTCAGTTGTGGACGACCTCGGAAAAGTAGATGCCCAACATGTACTGTTGATATTTTTGCTAGCAACTGAAGTTTCACATTAAGTGGCGATGCAGTCTCCACCACCTGATATTCTTGATACCTTGTGATGAAATTATTTGTCTCACCTGCGGTCGGCATGGATTAGAAATATCACCCTTTGCTCTACTTTATACTGTGATATACTGGCTGTGCATCCCGCTGATTCTTCCTGCCTCCCCAAAGCATTCGGATTCGCCTTCCGTATTCGTTTCCATACTTCTGGTACTGTTTTCGCGAACTCGCATACCGACTCCCGAGCTTTACCTTTCTTTGCCTTTATCATATAAAATGGTGATGGAATATTCCATATGTAATCTCATACGGGGAGATCTTAGCATTTGTGTATACTTTTTAATTATTCACCCACACACATCCCATTCAATATGATGTGTGTTCACATAGTAACTTAACATTTTCCCAGTTGTATTACGTATCTCTTTTATTCTGCTGCTGGCCCATGGGAAGAAAACTAGTTCAAAACTACTTCACATGCAATAAATTACTATGCTCCTTCAATAGGTCTGACATGAAGTTCGCACCTTGTCTGTAATTATCGTGTCTGGTACTCCAAACTTCAATATCCAGTTGTTAACCATTCCTTGTGCGACTGCCACTGCCTGCTGGTTTGGCATAACAACCATCTCCACAGACTAAGAAAAGTGATCTGTTATTCTTAATATGAATCGGTTTGCTGCTGGTATATGACTGAACGTTCCTAATCCATCGACCCCCAGTATTTCAATTGTTTCGATGCTTCTAACAAGCCTCCACAACTATACTCACCTAAGGTTCACATCAGCTCACTGTGTGTTCTGTGTGAAATTCTTCAGGTATTCATCCGCTTTCGTTCCTCTCCACCAGTATCTCTAGGCTGCTCTCTGGTTTGTTGCTCTATACCCTCCATGACCAGATAACACATAATCATGCGCTTCCTTTGAAATCTCCTCGTTAAACGCCGCTGGTACTGCTACACGTGACCCTAGCCTTCTGCAACAGTCCGCCACATCTGCTAAACTGTGATTATGTTCCATGCTGTTTATAGTCACTGTCAGTACACCGCACTGCACTGTTCTACCTGCCATTCCACAAGACTATGACCCGGAGACTTCACGACTGCATTTGTGAGGCACGGGTTAAGAGCATGTGAGTTTCTCACAAGCCTCATACTCGTAAACTGCAGCGGAAAGGGAAGAAAACTCTGGCAAAATTCAATGCCACTACACAATATTAATGTCGCAATCTTTGGATATGGAGCAGTTCTAGGCCTCTGCTGCTGCGGACCAGGACTCTACGACGTTAGACCGTAAAATTGGTAGAGTGATTACTAATTGAAATTGTGGATCTCTGTGACACTTCTGAAAACATTATTTTTACTACAGTGCAAGCTTTTGCATCAGCATAGTGTGTGTGGCAGACTACATCATTGTCCTATTACACTATTACCTGAGACGTGTTCCTGACTCTAAGATTCCTATTCGCACCACCGAATATCGTAATATATAACAGGATTAAACAGAATTATACCAAATACCATTCCTATGAAAAATTCATGAGGAAATCTAAGTCCAGTAACAGACAGTTGGCATAGTAAGAGGCCTTTGTCATAGTGTTTTTTTTTATTTAAGGTACTTATTTAATTTATGCTCAACACTGGCACCAAACCAGTGAGATATTGAACGAATTTTTCTTTTTAATCTATATTATTGTGTGCTGATCCCTTGGTGCGCAGTAATTCAGCGTTGTTTCAGCGGACCAACTTTCATAACGGCTCTTGGCGGTTTGATATTTTAATTTTGTAATTTGTTTAATTTTGAAGGTAAGCGTGAGTCTGCAACAATGTCTCTGTATTGTAGTGTTCAAGGTCATTTCTGTGTTACAATACTGACAGAAAATTTTGTGGTATTGCCGATATTGACTGAAAACTACCGTGCACAATGATTCAGGTATATTATGTTAAGTAATTACGGGGAACACATGCATCAACAGACATGATACAGAATTCCATACTCGATCATATAACCAATTATCATAAACTGGGTATACTAGTTGTATAATTAATTGGTTTTCTGTTAGAGTACATCGAATTGGTCTGACAAACGGTGTTATTTCAAAGTTACCTATGATTTACTGATGCAACTGAATTATTCAGCCGGTGTTAGCAGTTCCTTGTGTGAAAAGTCAGTACTAATATAAATACTTCAATTCATTAATAATTTTATATCAAAGATTTTGTAATGGTTCAGTGAGACATCACTGCAATTCTTGACTGTGTGTTTCATTTGTTTCCTAATTTCGATTCAGCAATATTCAAAACCGATAGTCTTCCTTCTGAAATTCTTAGGTACAAGATCACACAGTCAAGTGGTTTAACCGACTGGATTGTGGGGACGTTACATGTTGACTCCACATCAACCAAGAATCAACACTCAATCCTAGAAATTGTGTTTGTCACCAGGTCTACAGAAGTTTACTTTAAATATAATTTAATTGTTTTTCTACAAGCAGTTCTCATGTTCTCAGTGATTATAATACGGTGTCATCATCAAGACGAGTTTATTCCCCAAGACTAACGTAGTTGGGGTAGTCATTTATGTACATCAGGAACAGTATTGGCCCTAATATACTATCCTGAGGAACTTGTAATGTGTTTCGGTTTTGATAAGAGTTTCACTGAGAGATTACTCTTTTGAGTTTTGTGTCACCTCTGCTTGTTGTATGCTACCTGCTAGGCATGGTTGGAATGAGTAATTAGTCACCTTTCCCTCGCCTTATGGTTCGACCTTCCTTAGTAGAATCATAGGGTCAACTATATCAAAAAACCCCCGGAAGAACTCAGAAATGTCGAACATTCATCCAGTCATCCTCATGTATAATTTTTGTGAATTTCTCTGGGACTGATTTTGTATTTCTGCCACTATGGAATCCAAACTGTGATTCATTTATAAGGTGGTATTTATTCAAATAATTAAGTAATCTGTCCTTCAAAACTGATTCCATTATTTTGAGAATGATGGCAGGAAGGTAATGAGTCAGTAGTTTTCTATGTCTCTACATTATCTTTCTTTATTGGATGAGCAACTCATGCCTTCAATAATCTGGGAAGTTCCCTAACACAAATGGTTAACTTATTAATTTATTATATTTGTCAAGTTTGCATACTCTGTGTACATCAGTTCAGTGCACATATTGATGTTCCGTCCAAGGGTTATGATTTGTAATTTTTTAGATGTTTTACAGTTTTACTGCGTTCATGATGTCTGGGTAATATAACATGATGTGCTCAACTATTTACAGCCGGTATATTTGTTTTCGAGACCTTTTGTTGTAATTTAAACGTATTACCTGAAGAACGAGCATTCACGTATTTACTAATTGGCATCCAACATTTACTACTTTATCCCTGTCCCTTATTAATATATTATAATGCCTTTACCTCCTTCTATTTAATGATATACCAGCCTGTTTTGTTTTGCTTGTCTGTGATTATTTGTCATTAAATTACTTTTTTGCAGCAGTGAGTGACCCCCCGTAAACTGGTGGTAATTTAAGAAACTGAACCGTGGAAGTAATGTACTTAACTCACTAAAAAGACTTTCTGATACATGTTCGTATCCATTTTTTCGTGAGATAATGCTGCTCATGTGCATTAATTTGGAAATGCCTTTTCAAAGATCAATTTAAACAATGTTAGGACCACAGCTTTTTCGCATTTCCTTTGGTTTCTCAGTACACGTCTCCTAACTACAGTTTGCCAGTCCTCATGAAAAAGTTTAAAGTCTCTTACAGGTCAGTAATTTAGGTATCTTTCCCATGCCTGATTATTACTGTTATTACCTGTCAGAAATGAAGAAAAAGTCCAAGATCTCTTAAAACTGCATCACATTCTTCGCTGTACATATTCCTGGCCACAACGTCCATTACGGACTTTATTGTTGTAGTTACTATTATTGGGCTGTTTACCAAAAGGGACATGGCAAAACTGAAGGATGCTTAGAGAGTATTACTAGTGTCATCTAGACATTTATGTTTTCTTCCCCACATAAAATTGCACTAATGTTCGTGGATGGGACGTCATCTGGATCTTCTGTTAATTTATAGGTATCCACAGTATTGCACAGTGATCGATATCCAAACAAAATCAATAATTTTCTGTTGATTTCAAGTCCTGTTAATTCGTTAGCTGATATCTGGAAGTATTTCTTTCACATTATGTGTCAGGATCATATCTAAATATAGCCTGGATTCTTATCTGACGCAGAGTCCACCTCTCTCTGGAGTATTCCTGCAGTGAGAGCCAACCAATTCACACAACGATAATCCTATGTGTTGCACATCTGTGTGTCTACGATAGCACTCAGCAACACAAATTGATTTGCTATTCAGTGAGTAGAGTTTAATTCAAATTGTATTAATTAATTATTGATGGCAAGTTTTGATGAATTATTAAGTTTGTGAAATGTTCCGTGTTATTTGTCCAAATGGTATCATTTTCTTCATGAGGTCTAATAAGTTTGCCTTTTGGTGTGCCAATATCTGTGTTGCGAGTGTTTTCCGCAAAATGCTATGCTGAAGGAGATATCCTTCATTCAAGGGAACATACTCTCTCGATTTATCCTAAAGGTTACTTCTTCTTCCAATGGATACATGTAATCTGTGGCCAGAGTTTCAGCCCCATATAGTTTCGTTAATCAACCATAATAAACAAGCTCTTCCCGTTTCTGTTTATATGTAGTCACACCCCCACGAAACCCCGTCTATCGATATTCCAGACTAAGTACCGAAGCAACACGGACAAAGTCAACAGCCATCAGTGCCATTTCCAACCACACATTAATCCATCACTCAGATCTGTTATCGTGTGGACGATCATTTGGTCAGAACGACTACATATTGATACCACGAGTTAGGGAGCTATTTTGTCCATGCCAACATCTACAGACCCCCATCCGTGTCCAAAGTGTTTTTGACATCCACTATAACTGCACAACCTTCTTTGTGGCTTGACGTAGTTTCGCAGGATATCTGTTTGCGGAATCCATGTTGCTTTTATAGAGGAACTGTTCATTTTACAAGAACGTCATAATTCTTGAGATAAAACATGTTCCATAATTCTACAACAGATTGACGTCAACGATATAAGTCTATAATTGTGGGGATCTGTCTTACGGCCTTGCGACGGGGCGGTTAATAATAAAGAAGAAGTGCGGTTGCAGCAGATCACACGAATGTTGACATACAAATGTTGGTTAAAAAATGTTATTGCAAATTTTGGCTCTCACGTAAGTCTCAGGGGATGATTTCCATACTTGGTGCATTAGTACACTTCCACACCCGCGCATTTGTTATAGTTCTTCAATTAATTATTCACTCAGACATAAGTACAGTTTATGCTAGGGAACAAAAATTAGGCGATTATTATAGCAAAATCAGTTTTTCACGACACAGTTCAATCACTATTTATTGGTGTTGTCCTTTTCTTTCACACAATGAAATTAGTACTGGTGAGAGGGTTTACAGTTTTACTTTAATAATAATTTGACTCCGAGCCCCCAATAGCAGTAATGTAGACTGCTATAAACGAAAATTACTCAATCAATTCGAACAGAACCACAAGTCCCACTGTCCTCTTTGTTCTAACAGTTTTGACGCGAAATCACAGTTCGCCACATGTTCACTTACGACGATATATACCTCGTAAATCGTACTCACACAAATAATCGTAGCAGTTCCAGTTCACCAAATATATTCTTGCACACTTGCACTATTAAACAATACTCTTTGCCGAAATAAATCGGCGCGAAAAAGAATTCTCAAACGACCACATTGGCCACTCTCAAGTGGGGCTTGCTCGCCACCCACCCTCCAAAACCTCTGACCAACGACTGACCTCTTGGCCAACATGGCCGCTCACTTTTATATGCTCGGACGTCAACCCCCCACTGGTTATGCAAGTACCAATCTCACCAGTTAGGGTGATAGAAATAAGTACACCATCGGAACCGCACTAAAGAGTACATCTTATTTACTATGATACATTAATTTCTAGGATTATTCTATCACACGTAAATCAAGTTTTAGTTTTTGCAAAATTTCCCCACTTGGCGCAAATTTGTTTGTTTACATCTGTGCTGCAAAGTTTTAACATAGAACAGCATATAGCACCGCTTCTAGTAGTAATCTATAGCGATCTACACATTGCGTTGCTCAAAATACTCATATCTATAATAATTAATTAATTATGGCCGATAAATGTTAATAATAATTTGCAAACAATGAAAACTATTGCAAGTTAAGTGTATAATATACCTTAACTAGTTTAAAATAAGTGTGATGTCACCCAAAATATTATATAGTGCCGTTCTTTACGTCATGAATTTTCTACTGAATTTTTTAAACAATTTTCCCTCAAATTTTGTTTATTGCTCTTTGCGGGCTTAATTATTTATGAATCTTAACATATGACCACGGCACTAGATCCGCTATGACGAAACGTTTTTAATGAGTGCTCGCTCATCCCTGTATGTTGGTATTTACTATTTTTATTGCTCTCTCAGTATTCGTGATATTAACCGATTTTGAGGTTACTATAACTTTTTCGTCTCGTGACTTAAGATAAAGATCGATCTTTCAGAAGGTGCATATTGCTGACCACAATCCACTGCCGCATCGCTCTTCACTGTAAGTTACATAGTTTTCGCGTAATGCGCGAAAAACCAAACAGTGCCCCAAGCTGCGGGCCACGTGGCGACGGAGGCGTCCCAGCGACCGTTGCGAATCTCGCTCGGGCGCGCCACGCGCTTCCGCGCATCACGCACCATGTAGCGCACTCGCTCTCCACAAAGCAATGCTTGCATACTAGACCCATTCATCTAGTAACGGGGGTTTGTACGGTCACAATCTGTCTTACGGTCTTTATTAAAAACTGGAATGACCTGTGTTTTTTTCCAGTCCTTGGGTACCTTTCGTTGCTCAAGTGATCTACGATAAATTACTGCTAGAAGGGGAGCAAGTTCTTTCGCATAATATTTATAGAATCTTATAGGTACCTCATGTGGTCCTGAAACCTTTCCACTACTAAGCGATTGTAGCTGCATTTCAATTCCGCGATCGGTCATCTCAATATCTGCCATTTCGACGTTCGCACAATGATTGAAGGAGGGACAGTGTTAAGATCTTCTGCGGTGAAACAACGTCGGAAGACCTAATTCAGTATTTTGGCTTTCTCTCTGTTATCTTCCGTTTCGGTGCCGGTGTGGTGGCTCAGAGAATGAATAGATGATTTTGTCCCACTTACTGATTTCACATACGACGAAAATCTCTTAGGGTTTTTACTCGGGTCGGTTGTCAACGTCTTACTTTCGAAGTCACTGAACGCTTCTCTCATTGCTCTCCTTGCTCTCATCTTCGCTTCATTCAGCTTTTGTTTGTCAGCTGGTTTTTACTTCTCTTAAATCTGAGTTGAAGTGCTCTTTGTTTACGTTGCGCTTTTCTAACATGGCTGTTCAACCATGGTGGATCTTTCACATCCCTTAAAACCTTACTCGGAACATACTTGTCTAGGGCATATTGAACTATGCATTTGAATTTTTTTCTATTTGTTCACCACATCTTCGTCCTCATCACCGAATATTTGATGTTTACTGCTGAGATATTCTGAAATTTGTATCCTGTCACCCTTGTTGAGCAAATATACCTTCCTATCTTTCTTAACATTCCCTGTAGGACCAATCGGTATAGATGCTGTCACGATATTATGATCACTGATACGTTCCTCTACGTTAACTGATTCGGTAAGTTCTGGTTTGTTTGTTGCCAGGAGGTCTAAGATGTTACTCTCACGAGTTGTTTCTGTAAGTATCTGCTCAAGGTAATTTTCAGACAAGACATCGAGAACAATGCCATACTATTCCCGGTCTCCAGCACCAGTTTTGATAGCACAACACTCCCAGTCTACACCTGGCAAATTGATGTTATCCCTATTACAACGGCATGATCAGGAAAATTACTAATGATATTCAGGAAGCTGTATCTGAAGCGCTCTACAACTACAGATCCTGGCCGAGGTGGTCTATAAAAGCAACCGAACAGCATTTTTGAGTGTTCTTTGATACTCAGTTTCACCGAGATTGACATTCGGAATCCGTGATAACCTCGCTAGATTTTATCGAATTTTTTACTGCAATAAACACGTCGCCACCATTGGCGACTAACACATCCTTACGATAAACATTCCAGTCTGAACTTTGGATTTCGTTGTCGTTGACTTCAGGCTTCAACCAGCTTTCAGTTCCAAGTACTATCCGTGTACTATAACTTTCAATAAGCGATACTAATTCTGGGACCTTTCCTTGGATGTTCCTGAAGTTTACTAAAATCATATTAATCTTTTCTATCTCTGATCTGCGAGGACAAAGATTGTCTGAGGTAACTGTGGCTAATTTAAGAGTCAAATCGTGTTTGCTCCCAAGAGAGATGTCCTCTAACCTAAAAAAGTCCCAAGTGTACGCACAACGTACTCTGCTACCCTAGCAACCGATTCCTGCATGTAGTGCACACCTGACCTATTAAGAGGAATCCTACAACTCTGCACCCGACAGCGGAGGTCGAGAAATTCGCATCTGATACCGTCGCAGAGCCGTCTTAGCCTCTGGTTTAGACCTTCCACTCTGCTCCACTCTGCTCCATTCCAAAGTACCCTGTGTACGATGCTACAAATAGCTTAGCCTGAACCCCGCGTGCATTGCTAGTTGTCTTCACCGCATCAGCCAGCCGCCAAAAAGAGCCGAAGATGGCATCAGAACCCAAGCGGAAGGCGTCATTCGTGCCGACATGTGCCACTACATGCAGTCGGTTGCACCCAGAGCGCTCGATAGCCGCCGGCAGGTCCGCCTCCACATCACGGATGAGGTCTTCCGGCAATCATACCAAATGCACACCGGAATTCTTTCTCGCCTTGCCTGCTATCTTCCCGAGGGGCTCCACCACCCACCTAACATTGGATTTCCCAATGACTAGCGTACCCACCCTCTACACTTGTCCAGACTGGGCAGGAAAATTTACCGCTGGCCCAACAGGAGAGGCATCCCTTGCTGGCTCAGAGTTATCATCAACACTGGGAAGCACCTCGTACCTGTTGCTATGGCGTGGGGTGCCAGCCGCACGGCCTGCTACCCGCTTTCGCCTTCCGCCCAGTGACACGCGGACCCACCACTGTCTGCCACCCACTCTGGAGTGACGACGAATCGGTCAGATGTTACGTACCGGAAGCCGAAGTGACGTCCGGGCCACCAGGGGATTCCAGTCACACCAAAGGCGTCGCAGGTCTCGTCGCTGGGGCCCGGCGGCAGGGCAACTTCGAGCATTAGCTAGAAGCTTGTCGACGGTAGCCAACGCAGCTTCCAGCTGTTTACAGACATTTGCCAACTCTTCTTGTGTCCTCTCACAACAAGCACAGTTCCTAGTCATATCATACTGCGTATAAAATAGATATGAGGTCTCAAATGGCGCTACTGGGTTTGAAAATATACCAAAGGAGAATAAAGTAATACTAAAAGTTAGTGTGCAGATTTCTTGCTGAACTCTGAGACCGCAAGAACTTAAACAAAAATAAATTTCTCTACACGGAAAATTTACACTAGGAAGCCGCCCCACACAACGATATTAACAAGAATTACGCAAAAACAAAAAACTACTATAACTTTCTTAACCACTAGTCTACACAGTAAAATACACACGTACAGTTCACTTCTTTGCAGAAACACGTGAACAAAAAACAAAGACTAAATTAATTTAAAGTTTATCTCACAAGAGCTGCAGCTGCTGCTGCTGCTGCTGCTGCCATGCTGAGCGTCCTCTCGGCTCGGCGACTGCCGCTACACTAGTACAGAACAAAGTCACTAGAAGGGACAGTGTCCCTAGTATTATTATAGAAATCGATTACTGAGAAAATGTCTAACCTTTTTGAGATACCGCTAGAATTACTGTTAAGAAATGCGGCGACTAGGTTACATTACTTACGGGTAGCTGTAAAAAGACTGGGGTATATGGAACCGATGACTGACTAACAGTAAATGGAAATGGACCTTTAGAGAAGAGTCCACCTTATCTTTAGTAATAGTTGTAGGTTGCTGTTTGCGTTGTCCGTGTTGCAGATACGTGTATAAGTTTGATACAGACAGTTTTGACAGTAGAAATCGTTACTAGTCGATTTGTTTTAAGACTACTTTATACAACCAAGCCTACTCGACTGAGGACAGACAACGTTGTCACTTATAAGAAGCGTCTTCGTGAAGAAGGAGATAAACTATACTAGTGTAATAGAAGGCACAAACGAAATTTGTATATTACGTAACTACGTTTTACGAAACAACATGTAACATCAGACATAGTACATTTAAATGAATTAAAGGCACACTGTGTAAGTGCTCATAAACTATTTTAGTTGGCAGGGGGTCATCGCGGTCAATTTTCTTAATATGGGGGTGGTCATGGCTATAAAATGTTATTAATGTAAGAAGTAATATGCTATTGAAAGAAAGAAAACATTATTAAGTAGTAACTTTAGCACATGCTGGCACGTAGTGCTGCGAAGGCGTAATGCGAGTGACGCTGGGCCAGTGAGAAGTGGAGTTAACATTACAGTGTCCCCACAATGAGGCGAAAGTGGTTCGCTCACAATCACGGTCAATATAGCACAATTACGTGTACGTCTGTATGCAAGATGTACACCGAAGCGCAAAAGAAACTGGTATAGGATGCGTTTTCAAATACAGAGATATGTAAACAGTCAGAACACGGCGCTGCGGCAGGCAACGCCTATATAAGACAAGTGTCTGGCGCAATAGTTAGATCGGTTACTGCTGCTAAAATGGCAAGTTATCAAGATTTAAATGAGTTTGAACGTGGTGTTATAGTCACCGCACTAGCGATGAGACACAGCATGTCCGATGTAACGATGAAGTGGGGGCGTCCCTGTACGATCAATTCACGGGTGTACGATGAATATGAGCAATCCGATAAAACGTCAGATCTTCCACGTCGTTGCAGCCGGAAAAAGATCCTGCAAGAACGGGACCAACGACGACTGAAGAGAATCGTTCAACGTGACAGAAGTGCAACCCTTCCGCTAACTGTTGAAGATTTCACTGCTGGACCATGAACAAGCGTCAGCGTGCGAACCATTCAAAGAAACATCATCGATATGTGCTTTCGGAGCCAAAGCCCCACTCTTGTACCCTTGATGACTGCACAACACAAAGCTTTACGCCTCATCTGGACCCGTCAACACAGACATTGGACTGTTGATGACTTGAAACATGTTGCCTAGTCGACGAGTCTCGTTTCAAATTGTATCGAGCCGATGAACGTGTACGGATATGGAGACAACCTCATGAATCCATAGATCCTGCATGTGAGCAGGGGACTGTTCAAGTTGGTGGAGGCCTGTAATGCTGTGAGGTGTGTGCAGTTGGAGTGGAGTGATATGGGACACCTAATACCTCTACGTATGACTGACAAGTGACACGTACGTAAGCATCCTGTCTAATCACCTGCATCCATTCATGTTCATTGTGCATTGTGACGGACAATTCCAACAGCACAACGCGACACCCCACACGTCCAGAATTGCTACAGAGGGCTCCAGGAACACTCTTTTGAGTTTAAACACTTCCTCTGGCCACCAAATTCTCCAGACGTGAACATTATTAAGCATATCTGGGATGCCTTGCAACGTGCTGTTCAAAAGAGACCTTAAGGGGAAAGCAACGCTTCTAGAGAAACTCATCCAGAAGTCCCTGAAGAAGCAGTACACTCGCGATAAGCGCAGAAGACCAAGGGAGTGACAGTCGCAGTCAGTGCCAGGGAGTAGAAGAAGCAGTACTACAGCCTAACTTTGGAGTATCTGCACAGTGACACTGCGATGCTGCTGCAGCCGTTAGTAACTTTAGCCTTCTGCCTGTCTTCTGTCTCTTTCCATTACTGGCAACCAGCAATAGTTGGCATTTTCTAGGTGTCAGAGTGTAGTGAGGAACAAGTGGTGCCTTACACCTCTCTCCTTGTGTGAATATCGTGTCTGACTGCGTGAGTCTCAATGGATGGTAACACTAATCGAAAGTCAGTTTCCGTTACGGGTGTTATATGTCAATTAGTATGTATTTTGGTGTGCAGGATTTTTTTACTGTCAGGCTTTCAGTATTTTTAAAGAAAATTTTCCTAAATTTGTGAAGCAAAGCTGAAATAAAGTATATTTGTTGGACCACAAATAAGAAAACTGATGAAACATCCAACTGTTTATATTTAACTGACAGATATCGAATTAGCTGCTAGTCCTCTTTCAAAGCAGTTGTGAGGGGCTTTCTGGGCAACAGAAGATATGATAACCATATTTCCATTATGAATTCTTGCCAGCTGCAGGAACAAGGAATGCCGCTTAAAACTCAAATCTTACACTGCCACTTGATTGCTTTCCTGGAAATTTGGGAGCCATAAGCATCAGCAGGGTGAACGATCTCATCAAGACATCTATACGATAGAACATTTATCAAGGTCACTGGAACCCTTTCACGCCGAGCGACTACTGCTGGGTTCTGAGGGAGACCGATGAAACGGCAGGCAAAAGAAGAGCACTACTCTTGCGTTTTTCGAATAGCAGAGGACATTAAAGTTAATAATATGTTGTGGACTAATTTAGTCCTTATACTGGCCTCATGTCCAAATATAAATATTGAATAATATTGGGTTCTAAAATTGTGAATACCTATTCCTTGTTTTAGTTCTGTCAGTGTTTGGCAGTACTGTTTTTAGTTTTACTGCGTGTCTGGGAAACCTGATGCGATGGGGAGAGACTGATTTTACCAGTGTACTCAGCATCCCAAAATTGGACAAATACAACAGTTTACAAACCAGATGCAGAAAAAATTTGAGTTTGTTGACTAGTGTAATTGGTATTTTATGTGTGTCAAAATATAGGGACTAACAAGCGTTTTCTCGCACTTGTGTAGTGTTATGTTCAGATTATTAGATTATATGTTGTAATAAGTTACAAGGAGAGGACTCGTCTCTGATAGTGAAAGACAGAACTCAGGAGTCAGGAGTTACTGGAAGAGACTGTCATGCAGGGTGGTAGGGAGTAAACACTGATGTGCAAATGTATAAAGCCACCGTAAGAGATCTCTTCGATTAATTCGATTAAAGTTGAAGTATCGGGAAAAAATTTGTTCTTAAATTGTATTTCTAAGTTTTTCCACCATTAGTCACTTCCTACGAAGTCAACATCTCCTCTCCAACATCTCCTCTCCGTGCCTAAATCATCTGTCCTACGCATCCTAGGAAACTTCCGCCCTCTCACTCCGTTAAAGGTAACTTATCAGTCCTCGGCCAACATCGTTACCAACGTTGTGACTGCGCCACGCGGGCTACACCTTCGTCCAAAGTTGGTGATAGGATCTGTGCCGGGATGCGACCGTGAGAGTTTCACTCTGTCAGGAAAATTTCGTGCTTCACACGTCGATTAGAAAGACACAAAACGACTGGATAGTCAAATTCCATTTGAGTGACTGTTTTCTGTTCATCCAATCCTTATATCATGATAACGTTTCTGTTAATTTCACCGGGTGAGTAAAATGTCACGTCCCTACAAATACTGACCCCTTACCGAGGGATTAATGGTATTCGATAATTGTAATAAATTCTCATATAACACCTTTTTCTTTAGTGCGCCATTAGCACTTGGGTTTTGTACCAGTTTCTAACTAATTGTAATTGATTCCGTGGCTAAGAAAGCTTGACGTCACTTCTTCTGCAATTCGTTCTCTCCAGAGCTCATTTCACGTGACGACCGATGCAACCTCCGTCACCAAAGTGTTCGTAACCACTTGCGTATTTTGTTTTACCAATGAATTTTACAGAGTTCAAATGCCTTGAGAACGCTTACAATGAGGATGAATTACCACATACTTTTTATATTGCATACTGAGATGGACGTTTTGGCACCTAATCTGGTCTTACTCTGTGGATGCTGGTGGTAGCTGGTCTTACATATCGTCGCTGTCTGTGATGCAGCCTCACTGCAAAATATTGTTGGCGTCCCAGAAACTAGCAGTTTCCCATTGCGACACTTCAGTTTACTGGTTCAGCCAACGAAGTCCAAAATTGGTCGACTGAGGGAAAAAATTTGTCCATCGCTCATTTTGTAGATTGGTTGGAGGGAATCTCATGAACAACATACTAAAAATCCGGGCCAATGGGTGTGAATTTTGGGGCAGGGGGGGGGGGAGGGGGGGATGAGAATGGTGGCGTGTAAGGTAAGTTTTTTGTATTAATCTTTTATTATCACGAAAACCGCGGCTTCTATGAAAATGTTTCCGAGCACGAAATTAAACTGCATTAAATTTCCAATGAGGAAGAGCCTATTCATTTTCTATCGAGGACTAATAGTTTCTGCGTTGCAGAAGATGGAAAAATCGCAGATTATTAAAAATAAGAGTTCTAATGTTTATAATTCATTGATATGCGCTAACAACAAATATTAAATGTGTGTACGACATCTAAGAGCAGGCTAACAATATTAAGAGGGTGTAACACGCTGCAAAGGGAGGAGGGGTGGTGGCGCGAGGAGTGAGGGACGGTGGGTGGCCAGACTGTGGTCGTGCACTTCCTTCTTTCAAAGGTCTGCAGACTGAAGAGCGAGCGGACGATTCCTCATTCTCTCTACCCCACTATATCACAAGAAAGCAACTACAGTGTGTTTGGCGAAGTTTTGTCGGCACTTCCACAGTTCGCCTTATATGTTACTCTGCTGTGGAGTGTGCAGACGTGCCAGGCTGTGTTTGGTTTCCACACGTCCGTTAACACTCCATAGAATACAAGTGTGAGTTACTATTAATACTAAAGCCACAAATACAAATAGTCAGAATTTACATAACCACTGTACACTGTTCTACAGTGCTAAAGGGGAACTTGTTTCTTAACCATCCTGCATGCAGCTGTGGCATTCTTCCTGGAAAGGCTGCTTCCCCCACCACGACCGTTGTTCACTTTTCAGTTTACAGATTGTACCTCCCAAGAATTTGCCGTCTAGTTCTCTTACATATGTAGACAAAATAACATCCTTCAGCTTGTGTTTACATAGTGTAGCTGTTCTTTATTTATTAAGTGGGTATTTATTTTTAGTTGTTGAATGGACTTCTTTGTAAAATACGTTACTGTAAACAACGATTGAGCACGGCTTAGTTTGTAAGGGTGATATTTTCAGTGATTCTGGTGGGAATGAGATTGGATCGGTAAATGTGGCATGTTGCTGCTGTCTATTGTTGACAGCATACTGTAATGTTGTCTAACCGTGCTGTTTGTTGGTGAATTAATGGATGACCAGGAAGTTACTGCACTTCTCACCACTTATTTCTTAAGTTCAGTAACTGGTGGCATGTTGGAGAATGAGTTGCACTGAGTTAGCCACTTACCACATATCCACAGCCTATCTTCCAAGATTGGTGCAAATATGATGGAATGGGACTGAACTTGTTTAAATCTAGAAAGGTAATCTGCTATAATGCATTACTTGACTTACGCTGAAATATATGAAGGTTCGTAACACCTTCGTGATCTACTTCTGTTACAGAGGGAGTCAATTTAAGCCCCTCAGCCTCTTCAGATGTTGGGAGCGCTCACGTATTTGATACCCATTATTTTTCGAAAATTGTTCCAGCCATTGATAGCGGAGACAATGTACTCAATATTGTCGAATACATTTTAGCAGCGTGTTAGACTTGGGACAGGCTTTCCAGTGTAGCAGACATTCCACAGTTCCAGATGTGGAGCTTCTTTACGCAATGGCTCTCTTAACAACTGCAAATAAGTATTCAGTAAACTGTAAACGACTCCAATATGTAAACACGAGCTCAGTGAAGTTACTTTGTCTACTCATATGATGGAACAAGAGTGGAAGGGATGGACAGTCTGTCTGTAAACTGAAGAGCCTGCAGCTCCCATGGTGGGGGAGTTTTCTTTCCCGGAGGAAGGCTATAACTACTCTACGGGATGTCCAAGCTCTCCTTTAGCAGTGTAGAACAATGTACAGAGATTTACGTAGATCCCGTCATTATGCGTTCTCGTGTTAGTGTTATTAATATTTCATACCTGCATTCCATGTAGTGTTAACAGAGATCTTTGAAAATGAACACGGCCAGGCACGTTTGCATACTTCATCTTCAATAATTCATAACTCGAGCTGTTGAATGGTCGGTATAACTTTGTGAACGCCTTGTAGATGATTTTTATATGTACCGGGATAGAGAGAATGGCAATCGCCTGCTTACCCTCCGGTTTGCAGACCTATGAAGGAGGTAACTGTAAGACTATAATCCGGCGACCTACCTTTGCTCAAGCTTCTAAACTCCACCCCCGCTGCTTTTCGCCTGTTGCACCTCTAGAACAAGATTTATTCCTTAATTCTGTTCTCCTGCACTTAGGTGTGACACACACATCTAATATTTGTCCTAAACGCACTTCATTTAATGATAGAGGCTACCGTCATACCTTTGAACTCTAATTTTAATTATCTGCGGTTTTTACATCCTCTGCAACGCGGAAACTATTAGTCCTAGATAGAAAATTAATAGGATTTTTTTTTTTTTGTAGGAAATGAATGTAGTTTGACTTTGCACTGTGAACCTTTTTCCCTAGAATCTGCGGTTTTCGAGACAAAGAAGACACAAAAAATGAGTTTTAAACTCCTCCAACCTCCACCCCCATGCTCAGGCCTAACCAGCAAGATTTTTGGTAAATTGTTCGTGGGACTTTCCCTTAGCAATGTAAAAAATTTGCGACGTTAAGCATTTCTTGTCTGATCTCCCATCGTTGATTGCGCTACGCTGCACAGATTGCTGAGTGGTTTAAATCATTTGGCCTCAAGTACCTAAACGATGAATTTCTGGAAAAATGATCAGGTTCATAAGGTTTTTCTTGCCCTTAACGAATCAGCTACCAATGTGCAACCCTGCTTCTTACATTCACCAAGAATTAAAGACCTATGAGTGTAGAATATATCACGTTTTACCGTCATTTATCTATGACCTTTAGTAGGTATCCTCTTAAGGATGTTTACGTATATCGAGAACAGTTGATGTGTGGCCCCTTATTAATTGCGTTCAATTTTCTGGAAGTAACCCAAGTACGTAATAGTTTGTAGTTGCTTGACAATAAGTGTCGCACAGTGTGAAATCCCCTGACACAACAGAAAGCAAGACTTACCTCATCCGTCATTAAGACGGACGTATCCACCAGGAGGTCAGTGGCGTTCACAGAGCGTAAGAACTGCACCAGCTGCTGAGAGTTTTCGCTTCGTAGCCGAGGACAGAACCCAGTCTGAAAGCGTGGTACCGAGGATCCGGCACCACGGACATGCCAGCGACGAAGGTGCCGCTCTGGTCTACCAGGCGTGAGAACAGACCTATAGCAGGCATCCACATACACACTATCTACTAAAAAAATGCTCATGTTAGTACCTGACGGCCAGTATGTCTTATGATCTGCACTATTAAATTCATTTACACCAGATTTTCTTTGTCTTACAAGCTCTTCCTGCTAGACCTACTTTATGACCTTAATTACATCAAACAGGATAAAACAATTAGATATCCTAACTGTTGGAGGTAAAGCAATGCCTGAAACAGAATTGAAATGGAATCTCACATGGACTTAATTTTGGCAGATTTAGGCTCATTGATAAGATTAAGGATAAATGCAAACTAATTTACAAACGAAACTGCTTACTAAATAGTAATTTGTTCCAAGTGTAGTGGACCAATACAAAAGTGGACTAACAGAGGTGGCACAACGGGCGGCCCATCGCTTGAGCTCTTGGTGGCGTCTGTCAGTCGCTAAGTGTGATGCCTCCGAGTTACCATCGATCTCGTCTGCTGGCACTGATATTAAACACAAAGGATGGAGTGAAGGCTCCTGGCTGCATTTGATAGGGTGCGTGAAATTCCCCCTGTCAGATGCTAATATTGGAGTGGGGGAATAATTACTGTAACTCGAATTTAAGTATAACTCTTTTTCCACGAAACCATAATACTAGCCTCCTTAAGCAGACAAAGACACACATGGCCGATACCCCTCACGAAAACTGATTGAGCGGCATTGCTGTTTCCCTTACATAAACAAACCGCTGATTTGTCTGCACCATTTATGTAAATAAATGGCTGTAAGATGCTTCTAGCCTTACGTAAACAAACTGGTTACTTGCGCTCCTGGTTGCGCTTATGCAAGTGAAATATACAACCAAATGTTTTTGACTGTATCTTAATTACAATAAATTATGACACAAAATGGCTGTCCTTCCCCACCCCATTCAGCAGCTCATTTGTGCTAAGGACATGTTTATACAAATCAAAGTTTCAGCATAATCTCAAGTATCGTCAGTTGTTCACCCAAAAAAGGGCTTTCTCCCTACTCCTACTTCTCTACTCTATGGACACGTTCCTATTGGTGGGATCTGACCCCCACCATCAGTCACCCCACCTCTCTTTTGGGCGTGGTAGCCACCTCCATGAAATGGATTTGTCATTCATACTCTGTATGTCAGTCGACCTCCACTCCTATAGACTAATCAAGTTACATTTAAATAGCGTGATGGGCACCAGTGTTATTTAGCATATATTCTGCTGCAAATTTTCCTTATACAGCTATTGCTAGAGGTTTTGGATTTGGCTTTGCAACATCTGAATCTACCACTCATATTGACAATTTCTGTGGCAATTTGTTACAATTTTGGTTCATATTTTCCCATTATACCAAATACATACTTCATCATCCAAGACAAAGCAGTTTTTTGTGAGAAGTGGCTTTTAATGTTTACCAATAATCACAGTGGATTACTTAAGCAAAAACACTAATATCTAATGGTTTAATTTTTAACAAGGCAATGTGTTACAGTTTTGGAGCAATTAAGCTCCCCCCCCCCCCCCAATGTAGGTCAAACAAATATCTTTTTAGAATGTCATCCATAGGCACACATAAATATGAGACTTCAAATGTTTAACAGTTCATTATTTAAACAACTTGCTACATACCGTGGTAAAACAATTGTCTGCACCACTGCAAGGATGCCTTAAAGGAGTTTGACTGTATAAGATTTTAGCAGACTTGTAAATACAAGGACGAAAAATAAAAAATAATCTAAACAGTAACGTTAAAAATCTCATAACACAAAACAGCTAAATACACTGTAAAAAACAGTTCCCTACACTTTTTCTGCTAACATCAATCTCTGATATAGATGGGATGAAGCCAATTTCGTCTTTATTTAAGGCAAGCAAAATATTGGGAGACGGCATCGCGAGCTGTCCAGACTGTATCGTGTTGGGGCCAAACCAGCACATTCACAAAAAATGTTATTGAGCTGTACGTTTAACAATTGCTTGAAGACGATTCCTCGAAATTATTTTTATCAGTTACTTACATTTAGGATATTTAGAGTATATGCGAAGGTTTGACAGCTGCAGCTAATTAGTATTATGTGTTATTAACACATAAAACGGTGAGATTTGGTGTCACAGTTGTTTTGGGGTTATGAAGTGACATTTTGAGTGACACTTTGTGTAATAATCAATAAGCATAAAACTGTAATTAAGAAACTTGTACCACTTGGTGCACTCCGCTACATGTCAGGCGTTAAATGTATATAAGGGGTGGCTGTTGTAGTTGATATGTGTGTGTTTAGAGATGTTTTTCTGGGTAGACATTTGTAGGAAGAAGAGGAGAAAATGCTGCTGCTAGCACATTGTAGTTATTCTCGATGGGTGGAAGATCTGTATCACAGTTTAATGGTAAAGGAAAGAGCCCACACCAGGTCCGTCAAATAGTGAATTTACATATACATTTACAAACAGAATATGTAAAAAGAAAAACTACATACGAAAGGGAAATACGGAATATCTCCATTTACTGTATATATTAATGGAAAATAATCACATGATGCCCCATTTGCTGGAAAATAAAGCATTAGAAGCGCTTACTACATTCGTGAATACACTGCAGAAAATCTGGTTATAAATTGCCTCACACCATTTACATCTGCGTAAAAAAGGGTGGTTATATTGTGTCAACATATGATGGTATGGACAATGCACATACTGTTATTCCACAGTTCTTAAGGGAAATAAGCCATGTACCCAAATGACTAAAGCCAGTTCCTATTCAGGAAACTATCCCTTTATGTGCAGTTAATGCAGAAACTCTTCCATGAAGGATATATATAAACTGTTGCTCGAACAGAAGAAACTGCCAAACACGTGTCAGAAAAGCTTTCTTTATACAGTGTATGGAATGGAGGATACAATATATCTCCATTTACCTTAAATGCTAGTGCACGGTGATCACACCATGGTATGCTTATCGAAAATGACTGCCCCACGAAATACTGCTATTCCTTGTGAGACAAACTGATTTTTCCCTATATTATACATAGTCTCATACAATTTAAGGTACACACTCACAAAATCTATGGTAGATACGCCAAACAATCATACATTTATATGTTCCTAAGGGAGTTAGTTGTCGTTCTTTAACGTTGTATACTGCACATCAACATTTTCTATTGAGACAAGTAATATCTTAGTACTTTGTCTCTTAACATGATGGCAGTCGATACAACATAATCATAAAACTCCGATATGAACACTGATCCACATTAAAGAATCGTGATTTCAGTGTAAAAATATATGATTGATAGACAATACCACCATTTGTCGGCACGGAATGTGTTTCATGGTGTTCATAACATCATTTTATTCCCTACAGAATACTATTGTTAAGACCCATATTACACAGTCCTGTGTCATTTGTTTGGTTGGTTGATTGATTGTTTTGGGGGAGGAGACTAAACAGCGAGGTCGTCGGTCCCATCGAATTGGATAAGGGTAGGGAAGACAGTTGGTCGTGCCCTTTCAAACGAACCAACCCAGCATCCGCCTGAAGCGATTTAGGGAAATCACGGAATACCTAAATCAATATGGCTGGACGTGGGTTCCTATCGTCTTCCTCCCGAATGTGAGTTCAGTGTGCTAACCACAGCGCCACCTCGCTCGATTATCATCTGGTAACAAGTGCTTTGCGAAGTGGGAATACTATGTTGTACACTCTGTTAACCTGGCAGACTCCGATACGTAGTAGTTATAATTCATTATCCACTCCCATATATTTGTTCTGTACTACGCAGTTCTGTGTCATCTCGTAACAAGTGCTGTGTGCTATGGCAATAGCACTCCAGGGGAACTCGTACACTACGCTAACCTAGTAACGATTTGAGGCTCCAGTGAGAAGTATACCATGGAGAATATCAGAATTCATTGCATAACAATTATAATTCTTTTCGTACACCAGCATGTCAGAATCCTTTAGTAACATTGCACTAATTTATAGATACACTTAGCAAAAAGCATTATCCAATGGGAGCAATCGAAATTTGCAGGAGACGCTGTGAGCACGATATAAGAGAGGGATGATATCACATACCTATAATGTAAAAGATGAAAGACGATACATTCTAGAGACTTGATATCAAGACCAAAATACCATTGCTCCGACACGGAAGCACTACTTAGGCTGCATATTTGCAAAAAATTGGGGAGAGAGCATTGGAGACCACTTAAAAGAAATATATTTTCAGGCTGCGATTTGTAACCCTGCAATTAATATTTTGTATCTGATTCTGTAGAGGACTATCTAAATGTGTTGAATGCTAGTGACACATAAGTGTTATACTAAAGCACAAGAAACATATTTCTTCTCAGTCCATAACATTTCTCGTCACAATACTGTCAAATATAGAGGTACTACCAAATTAGGATTCGTTCCTATGAACATGGTACTGCACACGTCTTAAGAAAAATATGCAGTGTGTGGAACAGACCTAAGCAAGTCTCTATTAAAGATTTTGAGTCTAAAACATATATGTAGCACTGCTATTCAATATGCTTCAAATGGCTCTAAGCGCTATGGGACTTAACGTCTGAGGTCATCAGCCCCTAGACTCAGAACTACTTAAACCTAGCTAACCTAAGGACATAACACACATCCATGCCCGAGGCAGGATGCGAACCTGCGAACGTAGCAGCCACGTGGTTCCGGACTGAAGCGCCTAGAACCGCTCGGCCACAACGGTCAGCAGCACCGCTGTTGCAGCTTAAATTTTTCTATAGCAGTAGAGCAATACACGTGGCTTGCATAATGCCACTACTGGGGTAGTTGGTGGCAGTATGCATAAAATGGTACTACTGTGACAGAGTGAGTCACATTAGTTTATATGATACATGCATCGAGATTTACGATTAGGGAGGCATCTTCTAAAACACTCAGATACATGTCTTTTTGCTTAATGAGCATGCTATTAATCTGTGATTTACGTCTCAGTGGATGTTAAGAACAGCAAGTTTCTCATCATAGTATTTAAGCACAATAACAGATTTCTTACTGTGAACAAAAAATTCATCCAACCTTTGTACCAGTGATCAGCGTTATTTCCACACCCAATTGTCTGTATTATTTCGTGGAAAAATTTGGCTTAGTCATTCTAAAGCCAACACCAACATCGTCCATACCTCATAGTGCCCACCATCCTAGGATACCTTTCAGCGGTAACAGTTGGCTAGCATTGCCTTGTTTTTCACTTCGGTTGTCATATAGTAATGCCTGGGTGAGATGTGATGTTCAAATGGTTCAAATGGCTCTGAGCACTATAGGACTTATCTTCAGAGGTCATCAGTCCCCTAGAACTTAGAACTACTTAAACCTAACTAACCTAAGGACATCACAGACATCCATGCCCGAGGCAGGATTCGAACCTGCGACCGTAGCGGTCGCGCGGTTCCAGACTGTAGCGCCCAGAACCGCTCGGCCACCCCGGCCGGCAGATGATGTGATGTTCGCTTTGGAGTGATATGTCGCTTAGAAAAGACACTGAAGAAGATACTTTAATAAATATACATTACTATAGTTCAATTCTTTTATCTTGGCGGCTCGCGCATACCCGCCCAGACGCGGGAGATTGCTGCGTTGCTAGTTGCACACGACGCACGCGCCAATAGAAGCAGCGCCGTAGTATAGCATAGTTCGCAAGCTTACGTTTAGGGGGGAGCGCGCAGTTCATGAAGTAAAGCCACCACGGCCGCATTAACCCTTTCGCTGCTACAAAGACGTGCTCCCTGCATTCTGCGCTGTGCGCGATTTTGTCACTGCACTGCTCGCCTGTGCAGACACATCGTGTTCCGACTGCTTTGACACTCTTATCAATCGATTCCACAAAAACTATTTGGCCCAAAAATTTGATTTTTGCACATCTTCTTGACTGATACCTTCCCCCCCATAAATGACTTAATTTTGTTTCGATGTTCAACGCAGTTATTATGCAGCATTAAATATAGTAAACCACGGCACGAAGATTTGAAGAGTTTTCAGAGGTAAAAGTCCATAGAGTATACTTCCCGTATGGTCCATTTTAGTTGCCACAATGTTGAGAATGAAATGTGGACAAGATACCTAAATTTCATATAAAATGTACTGTATAACAATAGCTCATTTAAGTACCACATAGGTGTCGTATGTAATATTGAGAAATATTCAGTCTTTCGCGACTGTAACAAAAGTTTTATTTACACTGAGCACGTTTGGCTTTATTTTAAAGCTCTGCAATCAATCAAAAGGAAGTAGACAAAATACATTAAACATAACTGTGGACTTACAAAAACATTAGGACTTGAATTTACCGTCTATCAGTGAAGTGCTCTGAGCTATGTCAAATATAATTTTTGTGTGTGGCACACACAAACATCATTTATTTGCTAAAACACTGATCTGCCAACACAAACGTTGAATATTGTGTTACCGCAGCAAAAAACTACGAAAGGTGACTTGGCAATGGAGGAGACAAAATACTGTCCACTGTACTTAAATAAATATACATCACTAAAAAATTTTCGTCCATCCTTCTGTCAAAATCGGAATTCTTTTATTATTTCCACTAGTGTCCTAAGTTACAGGTAAGCATACAGAATTTCTACGATTTACTCTAGGCATCTGCACATTACAGGAGAGCTGTGGTAACCTACTTTGCTGGCAATAAAATCTTTGTTCGAAAACCTTATCGGTATTTAGGAAAATAATGCACCCATTGCAAATTACAATTGCGCCAATGTGTATTGTATGGAGAGTACACTACAGTGCCAAAGCGACGATTTAAGCTTAACGTCACTCCGTGTCTTTAAAGAAATGCTTTTATAAGCAAAGGTATTAGTGGCGGCGTGGTAATTCTCTCTAATTTATAAAATACGAAGTGAATTAATTCCCTTCGGGGAAAGGACGTTGAGCAGTACTCGTCTCGTACGTATGACACATAGTCCACAATAGTCGACAACATGGATCTGTGATCTCAGAACTCCACACAGTACGCCCTCAGCCATAACAGAGTAAATACACCACCATACACACCTAATGATTATACTGGGCTTATTGTCCAAGGGTCGAAGTGGGAAGGCGGAAGAAGTGGCTGATTAACTTATGTGTAGAAGAAAAAATAGTTTTAGGTGAACGACCTCTTGTGTTTATCCTCAAGAGTGTTGTCCCTCATTCACGTTCCCAGCACCACATATTAACAAGGAAGGGGTGATCTTCACATTAACAATTTCCTGGGTGAGACGTAATGTTCGGTTGGGAGTGACATCTGACAGTAAAATGATACCAAGGTAGATACTTTAATAAGTACACACAACCAAATTTCCTCCATAACTAGATTTAGAGTACTAGCACACATAAAGAAGAGACGCTCGTTAAATGTTCTAAAACATACATATGATTACAGATCTGTAATTGCGGATCACAGTAATAAAAAATGTCACAAATCGATCTGGGGTTTACTGTGTGTGCTCCTTTAGGAGATAATTCCCCACGATTCCGTTAAATACAGATATTACCCATTTATTATTCGTTCCCAAAAACTGTCATTCCGCAGATCTGAGGAAAGAAGAACCTATGTGAAGTGGATTTAAACCATTCACTACCAAAGAGATTGCTCATTTATAAGGGCAGTTAACGTGTTGAGCGAACGTGAAAAAATACTGGAAATAGAGAAGGTGATAAAAATTGAATCTATGGCGAAAACAACAACAATAATGAAACTATATACAGCTAATCGAAAAATATCAGGTCAGGTGTACTAATCAAAGTATAATAATTTGAAGTGGATCAACATGCCTATTTGACCGTTGTTCTGGAGAACTATCAATCCATCTTTCCCTATATTGTTGCCATCGACAAATGTTCCATTAAAGCTGCAGTCCTCAGAATTTAGTTTATTACATCACTTATTTACATAACTGTATTAGTTCAGACTGTTTCGGCCTAATTTTTAGTTGAGAATATACGATGGACTGCGAATTGTACATCTTGTTGTTCCATAGGTCTCAACATATTGTGCTGACTTAGAGAATAAATCAAGTGCTATTGTATTACACCATTTCTGGAAGCAGTAACTACACAAAATACCTATGAATAAGCATCAGGAGTGACCTACAGTGGAATAGTTATGTAAGCAAAACTATGTGCCTGGGTGAGAAAAATTTTAAGCAAATATAATTCATCCACAAAGAAAGTGATTTACAAAACAGTACTCGATTATTGCTACAGAGATTAGAGGAAAAAATATGTAATTTATTGTGATTTCATACAGGAAGAAATTTAGTATTGTTTTATTAAGTTATTGCCGAAAGTTGTAACTATCATGAAATACCCAGGAGTAAGTATCCACAGTGACCTAAAATGGAATGACTACATAAATCAAAACTAAATGTCTGACAGAGAAATCATAAGGAAATGTAATTCATCCACGAAAGAAGTAGTTTACAAAACACCACTACTGATAAAATCATGTTACGTGATGCAAGCTGTTCGCAGACGATGCTGTTCTCTATAGGAGGTATGCAACAGCTGTAGACTAGCGCTTTACGGAGAGTACTGACAGTTAGTACTCTGTAATGCAATAGAGCTGAATGTAAATAAATATAATGTACTGCATACAAATAGGCGAAGAGACCAGCTGCTGTTCTGTTACACTATTGACCAAAGAGCACAGTGGGAGTTGTATGAAAGTAACCAATCAGACCAATGTAAAGTGAAATGAGTACGTAAAGAAGATAGTAGGAACAGCAGATGCTATGCCAAGGGGAATCTTATCAACGAAAGAAGCGATATACAAAACACTTGTTAGACCGATTTTTTAACGTTACTTGTGAGCCTGGGACCATTAACAAGTCAGATTAATAGAACATCCATCAAATAGTTATGCGTTTTCTCAAGGAATCGTTTGATTGGCGTAAGATGCTAAACGAACCTCAGTGGTAGACACTACAAGAGAGGCTTGGTGCAACAGGAGTGGTTCAGTGTTGCAGAAGTCAAAGCGAATATGATATGGGCGATATTTCCTCTCGTAAAATGACTGCACATTCTTTCCACGCGAAAATTTGCTAACAGAACTGCGACGGATGCTAAATGGTAGTAGTAGAGGAAGATCCATCTTTGGAGCGAAATGTGTGAAATGGACTTGTTCATAAAGTATTTTTTGACACTTTTGGGTAGTAAAACGTGTTTAGCCAGTGAGAGAAAGCGTAATATGCTTTTGTGTTGGAGGTTCATGACCTTGGCGGTGGTAGTTGGTTTTTCGTGTCATTACTGGATAGAAGTCTCATCATTTTATTAAAATTTTCAGCCAAAGAACATTTGTGGAGGTCTATACTGGGGCACGTTGTTTAATACGTACTGCACATAAGGTATGTTGAGAAAAGACAAATTAAAAATGACTGTAATGGAAACTAGAACATCGCTGGCAGGAAGCAGTGTGCTACTGTGGTGCACTGGTATAACTGTCATTACACATTTAAATAGAGTACAGCTGACACATATGACTTCTGTATATCTCTTGCTATGGAGAGAATTATATCAGTGTCATGGAATGTTAATAACACCACATTTCTGGAATTACAGGTACAAAATTATTATGGTTTAAGGCTGTATAAATACAAGATCCACTGTGGACATCTTCATCTCTGCCGAGTGCTCATTGGCACACAGGTCAGTAGCGACAGATCATACAATGAATTCTCCGTTGATGTGCCCATTGCCTCAATGTATATTTAGAGGGGGAACACTAATTCTGTTATTTCAAGTCTGGCCGTTGGCCGAGGTGCTGTGTCCTCCTCATGAATTGTGGCACCCATCGAGATTTCAACACACAGTGGAGTGAGTGGTGTGGCAGTGGCTTACAGCAGGAGCAGAAACTGTCTGCTACAGCTCCCCAACGTGACGTGAACCGAATGGCTGGAGAGGCCTTCACACGCCTTACTTGACTGAAATAAAGACGTAACTGTCCCCATCCTATTCTGTACCAGTGGTGGTGAGAGGAGAAAAAGTGTAGGATATTGTTTAGAGCGTAATTTAGTGATTCTTTGTCTTTGTTTTTTCATAATTGCTACAGGGATACTTTTATTAAATTTTCCGTCGTTATTTACAAGTCTGCTAAGATCCCGAGTTCGAGTCTCGGTCCAGCATACAGTTTTAATCTGCCAGGAAGTTTCAATTCTGCTAAAATCTTATAATGTCACACTCTTCTAAGGTAGACTGGTAGTAATCTCATGGTGTGAAGGCCACTGTTTTTAATATGCTAATAATGTAAGGATAAGGTCCTTACTGTGAAACACAGAATCGGTAAACATTAAGCGTGTATTTACTTAAATAATTAACTGCGCTGTTTGTTATACAAGAAACTATTCGTGTATTAGTGCATTTCTTTAGATAATTAACTTTGTTATTTGTCAGTCAGTCTGTGAGGAATACAAAATTCAGATACTCCCACTGGTTAACTGAGGGTTTGCACAGGGCCTCCGACCTGAGGAATAGTCACACCTCAATCTGCAGCTGAACCTCTAGTTCTTATTGAGGATCGAAATGATTGTTTGATCACGCCTACATCTATACTTTACCAGAGCACAAGGAGAAAAACCATCGATTCTCGCGATGTATCTGTGGTAGGCACAAAAGAAATATTTTTCTGCAGCCGGTAACCCTTAATGCAGCCAGGAAGTCGCACGAATTTGTTGGCAGCTACAGATCACGAGAATATTACGATAGAAATTTTCAGTTCCTTGTCGATCCATTACGGTCAATAACAAAGGATATTTCTAACCATTCCCTCAACTTCAGCATGATTCCAATGGTCTTGAAAAAGGGACTCATAAAACCTCTTGTCCAAACCGAATTTGCAAAAGAACCTTCTGACTAAAGCCATATTTTCATTCTATCACATTATCTAAGGCTTAGAATACATCGATGACAGTCAGCTTACTAATTACAGAACGTCAAATAATCTTCTGGATCAATACCAGTCTGCTTTCTGGAAAAGTCGTAACACGATGAGTGTTTTTATAGAAGTGACTGACGAATTGCAACAAGCAATGGACAAACAACAGGCGACTATTAAGTGCTTTTTGGATTTCAGCAAAGCTTTCAACATTGTCGACCTTTGATGTTTTACTTGCTAAACTCAAATGTCAAAAGTGAAACCGATATTTCCTCGGCGTATCATAAAACGCCCATAGGACTAAGCGGAAGGACTGGACCCTAGGGCAAGGGGCACTCATCTTTTCTCAGTATTTATTAAAGTCAATGAACAGAAATAACAATTGTCATAAACTTCAAATGAGAACATATATACATGAAGCCTATCAGTTGGCTTTCAGTATCCAAGCAAATATAATAACTCTTCATGTGAGAAAGACAGTACCTTAAAAAAGGTAACTTTACACAAGAACTGTAAATAGACGTATTTTGTATTAACAAATAGTGAAGAAATAACATTTACAATAATAAACTCCCAGTCAAAGAACATTTATACGCAAAGCCCATCAGTTTGCTTTAGTTACAAACAAATGTATAACAACTTGTCAAATGAGAAAAGTAATACTTTATTGTAGAAAATAGAAAACATTGCACGCCCAAAGGGCTACCGTAACTACACTTACAGAGAGTCTTAAAACCTTGCCCAAATATATTATTTTTAAAAGGAAAGGGTAGCGTTATATACGGACTCTCAACTAGAGAGGCAATGAGCTATATCGAACACTTCCCTTGCAAATAGTCCCCAACTCACGGCATCTGCCAAGTGCGAACACGAACGGAGTGGCCAACACGGGCCACACCTGGTTGTGCCGTTCGGAACCGACTTATCGGCCCTACCGAAGGCGCGGAATACATTAGGTGCGTCCGACTTCACTTACCGGGTGCTCCTCCCCCTCAAACGGTTAATTCAGAGGCCTGATATTGGGTGCGCCTGGGTGTTAACGGAACGTTTAGTTCCGTCAGATTCAAGAGCATTCGGGAACCCGAAGTTGTAGCCCAGACCCACAAGCTATGCACAGATGTAGAACAATTACAGCCCAACAAATCGTGTGTGCTGACGCAGCAACAATACGCTACAATCAAATGACTCGAACACTGCTATGTTAATAAAAGCCAGAATCAATCACTTAAAACAACTTTAAATAAAAGGCATTGCAGCAGTATCGCAAGAGTCAAAACAAGTTGCTACTGCTAAATTTAGCCTTCAAGTAACAATTAAACAAACTCGGGGTTGAGATATTTTAAGTAACCGATTGAGCTCACTTCCACTCGTGATGCTCCAGAAAAAAACATCAAATGATATTTTATCCTTACGATAATCGACCCCTTGGTGGACACCGACATTCAAATCTCCGCACAAGTGTATCACGGAGTTAACGTACCCCGGTACATCATACAGTTTAAAATCCAGCAGACTTTCTGGAACAAACTAAACACTTAGTTTTAAAACATTATACTCAATAAGCCCCATGGATGGGGTGGCAAGGCAGAACGCCGATGCTACTAGACACCAAGCAACAAGAGTTCCGTCAGAATGGTGCAACAAATTGCGTATGGTTCTACCACACATGGATAACTAACAGATTTTCATAACTCAGCATTCGCTAATAGTTTGTCACAGGTGAGGTACACACGCAATACGCGAATCAGAAGGTGCATAGCCAATGGAAAACATGACTACAACGACGTTACCTTATCAATCCAGCGAAATCATCGTCCAACAACATCAGAGAAGTAGGTCGCCACTACAATCTCCCAACAAGAAGTAATCGATTAACGGCCACCAACTGCTTGGCTCCGCAGACCATGTCAGGACACAGCCGGTACAACTGTCGCCTGTATAATGCCTTTAAAAACGCCTGTTCGCCGAACGGCTTACCTCCCCTTCTTGGGTAGTCGCACTGTCTTCTCTCCACCTCCCAACTCACTCGCGCTCGCCTCTCGATCCGCTCACTGTCGCGCGACCGACACACAAGCGTCGAAAGGCTAGCGCCCCTGAACAAATACCGATAGCCGCAAAGCCGGTATGGATCAAAAAGGCTTCTTCAAGTGCTGTAGAATTGCTCTACTAATACCTTGCATACCAAGAACAGTTTGTAATGTTCGGGACAGAAAGGGCACAATAGAGAAATCCAGTATCTGGGGTACTCCAAGGATCAGTATTACGCTTTTTACTTTTGCCATTATATCTCGATGATGTATCGACTATTATCTCCCACTTGAAATATCATTTACACACTGACGACCCTCAGCTACACCTAAGTGCAAACCCAACAGATCTGCAGACGGCCTTCGAGACTGTAAATGCTGACTTACTTGCTTCATTAGAATAGACACAGAACATAGGTTTGAAACGTAACCCATTTAAAACGCAAACAATCTTACTGGCTTACAAAGGACTTATTACTCTTCAGTTCAACTGGCTTACAAAAGAGTTATTACTCTTCAGTTCAAATAATCTCTTCCATACTTAACCCTAAACAGCACAGAAATAACCTTTTCTTCCTCAGTAAATAATGTGGTTATAATTCTGGACCATCACTTAGACTGGACTGAATCACAACTGCAGTCTGTAAGAAGGTGTCAGCATCACTTCATTCATTACAGAAATATAAAAAAGTATTTCCTCTCGAGCTTAAAAAGAATTTCTAAATTCACTAATACTCTCCATACTTAATTATGGTGACCATATTCTCCTAAAACTTTTGTATGAGAGCTCATGTCAGGTGGGAATGGTGATGAATGCCTGTGTCATACATTTGTCATGTACGCTATTTGTACCATATCACTTCTACCTATGAAATTTTATCATGGTTGTGTGCTGTATCGTCGTCTCAGTCGCTGCACTTCTTCCTATTTCTCTCAACGCTTACATTACTACCTGAACAAAGCAGCAGAAATACTCGTTGTCAAAAAAGTGAAATCATCTCTTTTCCACTAAACAAAACTCTCTTGTTCTCTAAATCATTTACTGTACCAAAAACCCAACTTTGGAACAGTCATTCATACAATATTACGGAAATTAATATCCTTACAAACTTCAAAAGACAGCTAATGGCCCACCGTCTAACACAATAGCTATTGCTTCTTGCAGCTCACACTTGACAACTCTCGCTTTTCTACAGCGTTCTCTACTGAAATTCTCTTCTTTACTTGCAGCCACTGTCACTTTCATTTCCATGCTCTCCTCTGTCATTATCCTTTCCACTTCTTCTAATACCAGCAAGGCTTCAAAAGTGCTAAACTAACCAATTCAATTCTTAAACAGTTATTCTCGTGGGGCAGCTGCAATTGTATGCATCAATTTTGTAAAATGAAGAAACTGAATAACAGTTGTTGAATCAACCATCTTTTACTACATACACAACTGGTTTTGGAACACTTAAAGTTCCATCATCTGGTGCAAAAACTAATATCTTCCAGCATCTGAGGTCACCCATATCCCAAAATTGTATTCGAACAAAAGTTACGTGTCAGAAGGTTAAGAGGAGGCGGGGGGGTGATAAATTCCGTAAAAACCACTGTCCTGTGCCACCCAAAAACCACTAAGTGGGAACACTCTTCATCTGTGTGCTCCTGGTCGGGTGGCACAGGGCAAACAATGTTGTGAAATTTATGTCCTCCCTTTTATTCTTCTGACATCGAAACTTAGTTCCATGACAACATTGCGCGTAGGATGACCTCAGATTGTTAAATGACTATATTTTTGCACCAGGTGAAGAAAATTTAAGAGATCCTAAATTAGTCATGCAAGCAATAAAAGAGTGTAGGTTCAGCACCTATTGTGTGGTTTCTTTGTTCTCACAAAATATCATTCTTAATGTTTCCATTAATTTATTAATAGTTTTACTATATTCTTATTATTATTGCCAAATGTTTCTTTGTATTAACAATGCAAATTAATATTGAGTTTTTTATATAATAACTAATTAATATGATTTTAAATTTCTTCATTATTTTAACATCATTAATAGTGTTACTTTAATTGTGCTATTATTGCCAGTTATCGTTTTATTAAGAATGCCAGTTGTTGTTACTTTGATTTTTATGGAATTATTTGTAAGTGTTGTCACTGGTCAGATGTAAGACAGGTTATTAAGACCCTAATCTGATTAGGCTAAATAAGAAATAAATAAATAAAAAAATAAAAAGTATTGCATTTACATGTGTCTTTTGATGTTTATGTAATAAAAATTTAAAAAATTACTTGGAATATTTGGGTGAAGAGGATGGAACTGTCCTAAAAGTTTAGCCCCAAAATTGTAACAAATTGCCATTGTAGATATTAAAACATTGGATATTAGTGTTGTCTCTTAAATAATGTAGTGTTGTGTCTTAATAATGTGAAATTATTGAACATTAGAAGTCTGGTACCTTCATGTGTCTTTGGGTGATGATCTCCAAAAGTAGGTATTTGAAATACTGGGAGGGAAACAGCTATTAAATGCCAATGAACTGTGACTTTGGATGGTTCAGAAGTTACAAACGCAATGTAAAACTTCTCGCAAAATCTGTATATGAAAAATTTGCAAAATAATTGCTAAATAACACTGGTGTCTGATAGGCCAATCATATGTCACCCTATTGGCCTACTCGAGTGGTGATAGAATCCTGAGCATTTTGGACACTAAATTTTGGTAAGGTAATGTTAAAAGCATCTGGTCTTAAATCAGATGTACATAAATTTGACTAAGAGTGGATGTGGGCTACTCATAGAGGGCTTGGTGAAAACAGCGATTTTGGATCATAAATTATGGTAATTAACTCTAGGATGAAAGTATTTTTTACAAATTAGACGTCCATGAACGTATCTTAAAGCACAAGAGGGCAGATTGCTTACACACAGCTGAAAGCATCTCGCAGCCGTTTTGTTTACATAAGGGTACAGCCAAGTGAGCAGTTTGTTTACACAAGATCATCTAGCAGTCGCCTTGTTTACAAAAGGGTGTCAATCAAGTATGTGGTTTGTTTACACAAGGAGACTAAGGTAGGTGACCAGTCTGTTGACATAAAAAATACAATGTGCCCACTGTATCGTTCTTTGTTCCACTACTCACGATGTGATGATTAATGATTAGTGGCTAAGTATGATTAGGTGAGGTCTATGGTAAGAAAGACTGTGGTTCATGTTATGTGAATAATTGCCTATTTGCGCAAGGTTGACACCTCTCCTGTTAAACCTTTATGGGAGGCAAACAAGGTAATAAATATCCCATCTGTTATTTGAGTGATCTGAAATGATTGTAACTTCCTCTGTGTACCGTCTTGTTACTTTGAATGAGGTGTTTCTGCACCAGTTCATCTCGTAACAGAAATTACATTCAGAGGCACTGTGGAATCTATACTAAAACTGCCTACATCCATGCTGTCTATAGGAAACGTATAGTTTTTTTTTGTGTTCAAAAGTTCCCCGCTGCTTAATTGCTTTCAAGAGGCTAAAAGAACAACTGGCATGCAGTTGGCTAGTCTTTTGAAGAAACTGGATGAAAAAAATCAAATATTTCTGAAAGCACATGCGGTAATTGATTGATTATTGATACTGTATGACACAGGTATTTACAAAGAGATGTTAAAACTTTTAAAAAAGAAAACGGAAGGAAAAGTCCAATAATTCGGGATAGCTGTATTTATTAAATTGGGTTAGAGACTCACACAACCGGTTTCGCAACTTATAAGTTACATCTTCTGGTGTATAATATTTGTTGATCGTCTATGTTGAAAGAGGAAAATATATTACGTTAGTCCGCCAATGCGCTAGACGCTTTAACCGTGAGAAATCGAGGAATGTGAAGTCAAAGATGTTGAAATATGAACCTCATGAGTTGCACATAATACACACCTAACGAAAATTGTGAATGCAAAACTTGTCGATTGCAATAAAAATAAATAATAACTGCAGGACTTGTAGAATGGCACTAAGGGTTGCCATCTAACCACTCAAGAAAAAGAGACAAAGTAAACTGACCTATTGTAAAACCTGCACCCTCTTTGTACTATATTAGAAATATTCAGTTTGATCAAGACTATCTTAATCTATTTCTCTAAAGGAGAGGAAGTTACACGCAGGTGAGCAAGCAAAGTATGAGAGCAGTGATTGTGTGAGTGTTACCAGCATTTTGCATTAAAATTTATTAGAAATGTAATATTTGTGACTGTAGCCATTTATTAAGAAGGCTAGCTGTTAATATCACTATTACTTAGACAATTACTTTAAGCTAACTATATTTCAGTTGACTCTGAAACTCATATTTGACTCACAAACTGGTTTCATTCGTGTTAATATCACTCTACCGTGTTTTGCAAAAACAGACATAATGTCTTATGGGATAACAGCAATCAGTGATTTTATAATGTTACTTTAAATCCGTCTTGATTGCAAATTTTTTATTATTCATATGACCGGTTTCGGTTCATTCAGAACCATCTTCAGATCTGTAAAAATAATTATACTAATTTACTATTTCACGAAAGCAAATCTTTTTCATCCTATCTAATCAACATCAAATGTACCAGAACGTACCTGATATTTAAGTTACAGGAGTAACCCGTCCAATTCAGCAACTTTCACATGCTATGTCACATAAAATTGGTTGGCAGAGTGCACGTCATTTATATTAATTATAATACTATTACCGACAGGTGGCGTCTGGTACATTTGTTACATTCCATTTGCACATACTGTATTCAGTAGATCTTTTTTATATTAAAAATATTTAATTAAAATATGTAGATGTCAAAGCTAAAATCTGTACTTGTCAGGATTAAAAAACGGGAACCACGGAAGCAAACCGTAGAAGAAAACAAGTTCACACCAGCACCATAGATATATAAATCGCCCTATGCCTTTTAGATCGTAGAAAAATGGTAATTTTACTGTTTTTTAATCCTGACAAGTACAGATTTTAGCTTTGACATCCAATTTCATACAATTACGAGATCGAAAAGTGCCTGCACGACTTTTTATCTGTAATACTTGTGCCATTAATATCTGACGCGTTCCGGCGAGTTTGATTCACAAGTTTTCGTTACATCCTTTCCAATGAATTATTTAATTATTATGTTTCCTTGAATACAACGTATTAGTGTTCCACAATACTATTACGTTGTATTCAAGTTAATAATATGTCTAGGTTTCTCGAAGAACCGACGAGATATTCCATTAATAATATGTTTCCCTTTAGTACAATTCCACCTCTTATAATCCGCCGGAATTTATATTATTTTAATAACCACAGCATTCACAATAACTCGTTTGACTTATGATTCTTTACTTCCTGTCTCGCTATGCATATGCATCCGACCATAGACTCCTACCATCTATCTCATACTCCTAGTGACTACTGCAAAATTATCCACGCTCAGTTCGAAAAACTTGTATAATCGAGAGGACAACCTCCAGCTAAAGTCCACCTTCCACAGAATATGCTACTTTGTCAATTTGGTACCCTGGTACCCTTACCCAAGAAGAAGACATCATTCAAATATCAGTGCATTTTTATTTGACAAACACCACATGCTGTTAGTGTCCACCTGATAAATGTTGATCTTGCCTTGTACAAACCTGCGGTCTGCGGCGACATGAGATGCAAGGAGACTGCCACGCCTCCAGCGCTGCGCCCGTCCAGCGTTACACGCTGAGGATCACCGCCGAAGCGCTCGATGTTGCTCTGCACCCAGGAGAGCCCCAGCAGCTGGTCTTTGAGGCCCACGTTGCCAGGTACGACATCGTCGCCAGTGCTCAGGAAGCCTGCAACCCAACTGACCTCTTAATAAAGCTATCGCATCTGGGCGCCTCCGACTGACTACATATATTGAAACAATGACTGAAAGTATGAATCCCATTGTAAATTCTTCACGAAGTTGTAATAGTAACCAGAGTGGTTCATTATCCAGCAGCAGCGTATAGTAAGTGCCTGTATTGACTGTAGGCCGATTCAGAGTGTATAAAGGGTTTTCTCATGCTGGACATGATTAGAAATCAGATGAAACCTTTCTGTAAGGATCCGTTTGACTCAGCTATGGTCGTGTCTGCTATTTGGGAGTGACCAGCCATCCAAATTTTGTATTCCTAAATTTCCGGTCTGAGATGCAGACTCATCAGATCACGAGTGATAATCTCTTCGTACAACACAGATAACAGTAATAAAGACCTTACCACTTATATTATTGCTCATGTCTTACCAGAATTTGTATTTGATGCTCGCACATTCAGAACAGGTAATGGAGAATCCCTAGAAACGTATCTAGGTCTCTTTTGATTACATACTTGCTTAGTGGTGCAACAGCATTGATTAATGTTATTGCTTTGATTAAATAACATTTATTTTTGACATCGTACATAACATTGAGAAATATGCAGAGAGTGGAGCAACTGAGATAGACAAGCCAAGATACCAATGGAAATATTTTTAGAACGAGTAATTATATCAATGTGTAGAGTTTGGTTATCTTTATTGGACAATATACCGAATATTCCCATTTACTGCTGAGCTAAAGAAAGATAAACTGGGCGAATGTAAAATTTTTTGAAGCTTTCCGGAGTCACTGCTGAGCCAATTCAATGCAGGCTCAAGTGCAATGTTGCTACCAGAATCACATACAGACAAGAGAGCCGATGCTGCAAATGTCGTGGCATACAAGCAAGACCAGTGCCACACATTGCTCAATTGAGATGTTCGAATAAGAAATTCAACAATATGATCACACTGTAAAGCGAAAATAGTGGCATTCTGGCAGCATTGCAAGGAACCATAACAAAACATAAATCTTATAAAGAACACCTTGCAGTCCACTTGCACTGCAGAAAGCGCCAAGTTGAAAGGCTGTAAGCTACAGATGGGACATCGAGGTGCAATGAAGATTGCTGACAAACTAGGCTACATTCAGTCAACCTCGCCAAACATCATTTCCTCTGACAGACAGCTATAAATATTGAGGCTCCCAAGTCCCTCTATATACCAGTCCCAGTGAGCCACCTTATAGGCTGGGCCTATGAGGTGCTGACTGCCATTCGCCAGATGACTACTACCTTTGAGACGGCAGCCAGAGTGGTCCTCTGGACTTCGCTGTTGTGAGCTGCCGACCTCTCTTCCACTGATGTGAAGACTGGAATCTTTTACCATCAGCTGAATCGCGGCCAAACAGATGGCGTTTGGAGTACTGTCAAGCTGTCACTGTACTGTTGCTGCGTGATAGCTGCTCCTGCTGCCCCGCCCCCCCCCCTGCCCCTCCCCCCTCCCAACTTGTATATGTGAGCTGACGCTGACAGTGGACAAACCATGGGGTGCACCACTACTGACGTCCTATGCAGGATTGCTGGAGGCTTCAGAGTCCACGAATGTGCCCTAGTGAAAAGAATCGAAGAGCTGAGAGGCGTCACCTCCGGATTAGCAATGCCTGCCACCGCCCAGGAGGGCAAACTTGCCCAGTGTCACTCGCGTTAGCTTCCATGACCACGCCGACGCCCTCGAGGGACGGCTGAGCTGAACACGTCAGTGCATTCCACTTCTGCACGCTGCGTCCGCAAACCTCCTCGCTGCTGCCTTGTAGAAGATGGTCCAATTGTAAAAGCGAAGGTAAGAAATGTATAATTCGCTAACGCTGTCTCATTACCGACTGGGCCACCTGACAGGCCCTCACCACTATGCTCCACGCTTCTTCATCCTCCATTCATTAGGGTCACAGCCCATCGACCTTACTGTACTTCCATAGCTGCCAAATTATAAGGTCAGCTTTGTCTTTTGTGTAATACCATACCTTTTCCTATGGCACCAGAAAGACACATAATTTATGACCTTTGAATACTGACCAGATGATAGGACGGTCACCGTCGTCCCACAGTCGCTAGAGGAAGTTCCACTATCGTCTTTCTCCGTGTAAGAGATGTAAGGGTTCAGTCACAAAGGGAGCTGGCTGAACACAGAAAAACTTGGATACAGGAACCATAGATATAACAGTTGTAAATTGTCGTAGCTATGTTGGGAAAGTACCAGAGCTCCAACCGCTAATGGAAATCATTGATACACAAATCGTTATAGGCACTGAAAGCTGACTAAAGCCGGATATAAGCTCAGCCGAAATTTTTGCGAAGAATCTAACAGTGTTCCGTAAGGATAGGCTAAACACGGTTGGCGGTGGCGGGTTTGTTGCTGTCAGAAGTAGTTTAACTTGTCGCGAAATAGAAGTAGACACTTCATGTGAGTTAGTATCGGCAGAGGCCATTGTTGGCAACCGGTAAAAAATAATAATTCGATCCTTTTACCGACCGCCCAATTCAGATGATACAGTTGTTGAAAGGTTCAAAGAAAACTTGAGTCTGATTTCAAACACGTACCCGACTCATACAATAATAGTTGGTGGTGACTTCAATTTACCCTCGATATGTTGGCGAAAATAAATGTTTAATTCCGGAGGTACGCATAAAACATCATCCGAAATTGTGCTAAACGCATTCATTATTTCGAGCAGTTAGTTCATGAGGCAACGCGAATAGTAAACGGTTGTGAAAACACACTTGACCTCTTAGCAAGAAATAATCCTGAGTTAATAACGAGCATAGTGAGATTGAATACTGTAATCCCCAAATCCTCGAAAAAAAAGCGAAAAATATACCTATTCAAAAAAGCAGATAAAAATTCACTTGACGCCTTCCTGAGAGACAATCTCCCCTCATTCCAAATTAATAATAAAAGTGTAGACCAGATGTGGTTTAAATTCAAAGAAATAGTATCGGCAGCAATTGAGAGATTTATACCTAATAAATTAACAAGCGACGGAGCTGATCTTCCTTGGTACACAAAACGGGTTAGAATACTGTAGCAGAAAACAAAGAAACATACATGCCAAATTTAAACAGACGCAAAATCCCCAAGATTGGCGATCTTGTACAGAAGATCGAAATTTAGCGCGAACTTCAATGTAAGATGCCTACAACAATTTCCACAACGAAACTTTGTCTCGAAACCTGACAGAAAATCCAAAGAGATTCTGGTCGTAAGTGAAGTATATAAGCGGAAAGAAACAATCAATGCCTTCTCTGCACGATAGCAATGGAGATACTATCGAAGACAGTGCTGCCAAAGCAGAGTTACTAAACACAGCCTTCAGAAATGCCTTCACAAAAGAAGACGAAGTAAATATTCCAGAATTCTAATCGAGAACAGCTCTCAGTATGGTTAACGTAGAAGTAAATATCCCCGTATTAGCGAAACAATTTAAATCACTTAATAAAAGCAAGTCTTCTGGTCCAGACTGTACACCGATTAGGTTCCTTTCGGAGTATGCTGATGCATTAGCTCCATACTTAACAATCATATACAACCGTTCGCTCGGAGAAAGAGCCGTACACAAAGATTGGAAAGTTGCACAGATCACACCAATATTCAAGAAAGGTAGTAGGAGTAATCCACTAAATTACAAGCCCATATCGTTAACGTCGATATGCAGCAGGATTTTGGGACATATATTGTGTTCGAACAATATGAATTACCTCGATGAAAACGGTCTATTGACACACAGTCAACATTGGTTTAGAAAACATCGTTCCTGTGAAACACAACTAGCTCTTTATTCACATGAAGTGACGAGTGCTATTGACAAGGGATTTCAAATCGATTCCGTATTTCTGGATTTCCGGAAGGCTTTTGACACTGTACCACACAAGCGGCTCGTAGTGAAATTGCGTGCTTATGGAATATCGTCTCAGTTATGTGACTGGATTTGTGATTTCCTGTCAGAGAGGTCACAGTTCGTAGTAACTGACGGAAAGTAATCGAGTAAAACAGAAGTGATTTCTGGCGTTCCCCAAGGTAGTGTCATAGGACCATTGCTGTTCCTTACCTATATAAACGATTTTGGAGACAATCTGAGCAGCCGTCTTCGGTTGTTTGCAGATGACGCTGTCGTTCATCACCAATAAAGTCGTCAGAAGATCAAAACAAACTGCAAAACGATTTAGAAGAGATATCTGAATGGTGCGAAAAGTGTCAGTTGATACTAAATAACGAAAAGTGTTGGGTCATCCACATGAGTGCTAAAAGGAACTCGTTAAACTTCGGTTACAGATAAATCGGTCTAATCTAAAAGCCGTAAATTCAACTAAATACCTAGGTATTACAATTACGAACAACTTAAATTGGAAGGAACACATAGAAAATGTTATGGGGAAGGCTAGCCAAAGACTGCGTTTTATTGGCAGGACACTTAGAAAATGTAACAGACCTACTAAGGAGACTGCAAAGAGAAGAAAAAAAAGGTTCAAATGTGTGTGAAATCTTATGGGACTTAACTGCTAAGGTCATTAGTCCCTAAGCTTACACACTACTTAACCTAAAATATCCTGAGAACAAACACACACACCCATGCCCGAGGGTGGGCTCGAACCTCCGCCGGGACCAGCCGCACAGTCCATGGCTGCAGCGCCTCAGACCGCTCGGCTAATCCCACGAAAGGAGACTGCCTACACTACGCTTGTCAGTCCTCTATTAGAATACTGCTGCTCTAGGTGAGATCCTTACCAGATGGGACTGACGGAGTACATCGAAAAATTTCCAAGAAAGAGCACGTTTTGTAGTATCGCGAAATATGGGAGAGAGTGTCACAGAAATGATACAGGATTTGGGCTGGACATCATTAAAAGAAAGACGTTTTTCGTTGCGACGGAATCTTCTCACGAAATTCCAATCACCAACTTTCTCCTCCGAATGCGAAAATATTTTGTTGACACCGACCTACATAGGGAGGAACGACCACCAAGATAAAATAAGGGCAATCAGAGCTCTACAGAAAGATGTAAGTGTTCATTCTTTCCACGCGCTATACGAGATTGGAGTAATGGAGAATTGTGAAGGTGGTTCGATGAACCCTCTGCCAGGCACTTAAATGTAATTTGCAGAGTATCCATGTAGATGTATATGTAAGCAGGCACTTGTCTCAGTAGTGACTGATGTGCCTACTCGTGCTCTTCAAGTACTACAAACTGTGTTCTGGTGTCAAGGAGATAAGACAGTTTGTTCTACCCTTTCACAAAGTGGATGACAAAAGAGAGGGTATAGCTTTCGTTTAAGCTGAATGTCACCAGATTGTTGGAGTAGTGGTACGTTTGTAACTGAAAGTTATCATCGTCGTGCTTCACGATCTGTAATTGAAATCATTATTTAAAAGATCACCGTAACTCGATGTGTGAAGAATTAAATAAGCCAACGAAAAGCAACCGCGATTGATGAGGGATATTGAATCAACACTTAAGCAGCGGTAGCACAGAACCCATAGATTACTATGAGGCAAAAGGGGTGACAGAATGGGATAACAGAAAGAACTGTTTTGCGAATACCGTATTCCAACCCGTTTCGTATGTTCCACATTTCGGTCCATTAATAGCTTCATGCAATGGCTTTCAAATCGATTGAAGTTCCCTGAATTGTCTAAGAATGTTGAAAAGTGAAACCGCGTCATTTAAAAATTTGCGTTAGCTGAATGAAGTGGTTAAACAAGTTCGTTAGTTAGTCAACATATCATGTGTAGTTTTCAAGAATTGCATAGTTGATGGCAGTGTCTTTATAAAAATTTTAATAAGTACAAATATTTAACAGATATGCTGCCGCAGACTGGAAGACATCCCATTCGAAATACTGCTGTCAGTTTGGTATCAACATGGTAAACGTGCCGACCATCCCACACACATCATTACAAACTGTCTTGAAGGTAATACGTAGATTTCTGAATGGTTTAGTAAACGCTAAATGGTCTGCTCCGTACCCAGATGAAACTCCTTTGGACATTTATTTGTGGAGAAAATTAAACAGCAATTCTTGAAGGAGACACTAACAACTACCAGAGATATGAAATGCAGTATAGCGTGGACCTTTATTGCGGTAAGTCGAGATGAAATACAAGTTCAATAACTTTATAAAATGAAGAGTCAAAGAAATTGGTACACCTGCCTAATAACGTGTACGACCCCTGGGAGCACCCAGAAGTATCACAACACGACATGGCATGAACTCGACTAATATCTGAAGTAGTTCTAGAGGGAACTTACTACATCTCTCCTGGAGGTCTGTCCATAAATCCGTAAGAGTACGATGGGTGGAGATATCTTCTGAACAGAACGTTGCACGGCTTCCCACATATGCTCCATAATGTTCATGTCTGGGGAGTTTAGTGGCCAGCGGAGGTGTTTAAACTCAGAAGAGTGTTCCTGCAGACACTCTGTAGCAATTCAGGACGTGTGGAGTGTCGTGTTGTACTGTTTGAATTGACCAAGTCTTTCGGGATGCATAATGGACGTGAACGGGTGCAGGTGACCAGACAGGATGCTTACGTACGTATCACTTGTCAGAGTCGTATGTAGACGTATCAGGGGTCCCGTATCACTCAAGCTGCACACATCCTACACCATTACAGAGCCTCCGCGAACTTGAACAGTCCCCTGCTGACATGCAGGGTCCATGGATTCATGAATAGTCTCCATATCCGTACGCATCCATCCTCTCTATAAGATCTGAAAGATACTCGACCGACCAGGCAACATGTTTCCATTCGTCAACAGTCCAATGTCGGTGTTGACGGACCCAGGTGGGGCGTTACGCTTTGTGTCAAGCAGTCATACACGAGTCGTCGTTGGTGGCGTTCTTGCAGCATGTTTTTCCGGCCGTAGCGATTTCGGAGATTTGATGTTTTACGGGATTCCTGATATTCACGGTACACTCATGGAAAGGTCGTACGGAAAGATCCCCACTTCATCGCTACCTCGGAGGTGCTGTGTCCCATCGTTCGTGCACCCACTATAACACCACATTCAAACTCACTTAAATCTCGATAACCTGCCACTGCAGCAGCAGCAACCGATCTAACTACTGGACCCGACACTACTTCTCTTATACAGACGTTGCTGACAGCCGCCCCGTATTCTGTCTGTTTACACACTTCTTCATTTGAATACGCAAGCCTATACAAGCTTCGTTGGCGCTTCAGTGTAGTATCTGTCGTTGTTCAAGGTCACTAATTTTTATACTTGATGTTGTACTCATACCAACAAACAAATGAGTAACTTGTTAGCTTACATGTGATACAGTAGGGCAGACGTTCGTTGAACCTCTTCTCTTGATGCCAGGGCAGTCGTTTGTGATTATATTTGTTATATTGCTACACACATGTGAAGTCCTTAGAGTCCTCTTTGGAGACCCATTCAAATGACAGAGAAAAAAGATATGACGCGATTTAAATACTCTGTGTCGTAATTCAGATGTCATAAACGTTAATAATTACTTGAATATGTTAGAGTATTCCCCACGTTGTCCACTGGTAACTTGACGAGTACCACACCTCGATGTACTTCCTCGTGCTGGACGTATTCTAGGTGGTGTGTCAACTGCGTCACCATGTAGTTAGTATTCTGAGAAATTAATTTCTCTCGTCTGCATTATAATGGTTTACACTTGTAATACGTACCGAGCGGCCCGAGGCGGTAGTTGATGGTGACCAGTATAACTCCGTACGAGACGAGGAAGTCCGGCCCAAACTTCTGGTCGGAGCCACTGCCCTTGATGAAGCCTCCACCATGCACGTAGAAGAGCACGGGCAGCCCGGAGCCCTCCTGCGGCACCCCTGGCACGTACACGTTCAGGTAGAGGCAGTCCTCCGAGCCCTCGCCCGTGTTCTGCACGCAGTCGCTGCCGTATTGCGTGGCATCTCGGACGCCCTCCCAGCCAGTGGCCGGTTGCGGAGGCTGCCGGAAAATAGGTGTCATCTTCTGTAGCACGTGCACATATACATAATGCTGTCTCATATAAACATGATCTGAAGGTCACTGCCTTATAACTAACGGAGATTTTAAAGTTTCTCGAACATTTGTTTTAACAAAGGTATTCTCCATTTCGTTATTGTGTTGATTTCTATCAGCGCTCAGTCCATGGTTCTCCTTAGTGCCACGTATTTGTTTAAAGATGATAAAACATATCGAGAAATTAAATCTTAATATAGACCACATAGGACGTCCCCCTATTGGATGCATTTTCAAGAAGGATTCCTGTACAAAGTGCGACGTCCTTCCTGTAAGGTGTTATTCTTCTGCTGCTACCTCGATAAGAGAGAACAGTCTATATTGGAAACTAAATATTGTCATTTGACATATAACACACAATACATCAATATACTTCTCTTTGAGCAGCTGAAAACGCAACTTAAAATAATAAACGTCTTTGTTTCACATTTTGTCAGCAGACAAAACATTAACCTCGCTCTCCAACAAGCACACAGTTTGTTCTGGAGCGCTGTACTTCACGTAGATCTGGTACCAGTACATCCTGTCACCCTCCAATTGTAAGTTAAGACGTGGCAATGATGTGGTGTGTATATCCTTCATCAATGAGCGGATTCAGAGCAGTCAGATGATTCAATATGGAAACTTGACAGAATGAGAATCACCACACAGTGAATGAAGTAGCTCGATTTGTTGGTCTGTCAATGCGGACTGTTAAACATGTCTACAAAGAATGGTGCACCACTTGCAACCATATAACATGGCATAAGAGCAGTGTTTGTAAGAAGCCTTAACTAACTGGAATTGGAGACAGATGTCACACATTGTCAGTCACAGTTGTTTCACATCCGACAGAAGTTGTTGCTCTCATTGCACGGAGATCAATTTTAAATTGTTTTCGAGAGAACATTACATGAAGGTAATTGCATTAAATGGACGTTCAGAGCTCGCAACATGCGTAAAGTATATTATTCACAGTGTCACATAAAGCTCGACGTCTTCTTTGGTTCAAACAATACAGAAACTGAATAGCGTCCCTCTGGAGACATGCGGTGTGGGGATAATGTAAGGCTTCAGATGAACCAGCAGCCGAATGAAATGTTTAACCTGCACGCTGTGGAGCATATATTTCGAGCAAGAGGTGTTTCAGTCACTTTTTAGGATCTCTTTTACGGCTTAGGCCCGTTCATTCAGTTCACTATGAACACGATCCAGATTGTTTATTTCAACGTCCTCAGTGAGAAGGCGTTGTCCTCTCTTCCATATATGCATTATATTTATGCAGTGGTAACCACCATGTGCCAAGATTACGACATTTGTGTTCACAAGGTTAACGCATGCCATACCAGTTTGACAAACACAGACACAATGTCACACCGCGACTGGCTCGCTGTACTCCATAGCAAAAGCCTGGAACTATTTGCAACGACAGGAGAAAATTAGGAATGAATGTCCCTGCAATTTCCTAGCTATCCTGCAATTAATCATCAATGAGTACTTCGTTAAGGAAGACTTACCTCATAAATTTGAAATTTGGGTCGGTTATGCTATAAAATGTTGAATTTAGGGTATTTTATTTCTGATTAGTGTTGACAACGTATGGTTTGATTTGTGGCAATCTACACAGATTTGCGATTCTAGATAAAGAGCACAGCTTACCATGTGATAGGCCTACACTCAAAGCGGGCAACTTTTCTTGTCTAGTTGCTTACTTCCTCAGGGTAGTCATTACGGTGTCGGTGACGACATGTTGTTCGTGACGGTGGTTTAGTTTTTTTTGTGTTTTGGAGAATATCGGGCTATTGGTTGCCAGCAGATAACAAACCGTCCTGTAAATGTGGTCTTCAATTCCACGTGACAGTGAGCATAATTTACATGCCGCACAATATAACAATGTTGCGACAGGCTAGAATTGTAAATTCATACATATATAACTTTTTCTTCAAGCCGTGATGAAGTGTTGATCAGATGTAGTTACGGTCACTTCAGTTCAATGAGATCTAATAAAATGCATTCATAACTATGAGCAATTTACGTAAAAAATGTAAACCTGCCTCATTGGAGGACATTGCCAGATTTGTTTACTATTCATTTACAGATGTACTAATCTTTGCCAGAGTGTTCTTGTCTTAGAGTAATTTATCATCAGAGTTCATGTGTTGGAGCACAGTGAACAAGCAACTGCATCACAGGTAAGGGCAGGGAAGTGTTACAGCTCAAGGATGTGTGAATAAACTTCGAAGACGCAGCACCATCAGGTCTGCGTTGCACCTGAGTCACACATCCCTGCTTGACTTCCACTTCCTTGTACAGCAAGTCTGTTTGTTTCATAGTTCGTTGTTGGTTACTTTTTAGGTAGTTGAATTCTCTCGATGTATACCGATGAATTTGTTACAATTAGCACCAAAAAAATAAGTTAAATTAACATCGATCACCAAAGAATTTCAGATATGATACATGCATTGTGGGTGGTACGCCCTGGCGTTCCTCTCACCTTCGAACAAATTTTTCAGCCTGTACTAATGGGACTTAAAGTTTAAAGAATTTTTCCACATTAACAAGCTTTGCCAGAAGTTAACAGTTGATAAATAAAACACAAAAATTCCTGATCCGACTGGGATTGAACTCTCAAGCCTTTGTATCCATACCTCTTAACATGTGAGTCACCGAGCCAGAATAGCTTGTATTTTTTTCATTTAAAGTACATATTTGTTGTTTCGAGAAATGTCCAACCTGGCCGAAAAGGTAAAGTGTGAGGATGCAGATAGATATCTTGCTTAGAGCTGATTGAAAAACAATCTTGGACAACACTAGTAACATTGTATGTGATGTGCCTTGAACCTTCACAACTTAGCAATAGGTTAATGACAGATTCACAGAGAACTTACCTCCAAATTGAAGAAAAGCGGGTGGCATGACCTTTATTATAGACCAAGGACGTAATAAAAATTTTAATCGGTAGCACTGTGATATTTCACTGTATATTTTTCATTTTATTTCCACTATCGCGATTTCTGCATCTGAACCGTTGTCAAGTGGATCGGGGAAAGATATGTGTTTATGAATCGTGTGGACATGTCCGACATGAACTGATATTTTTTCCAGCTGCACATGATAATTGCTCAAAAGTAGAAACTGGGGAAATCAAATTACAAAAAGAAGCATACCGCCCATTGCAGGCAGCGATACTTTTCAAAAACTGAAAAATGTAGTTTTTGCCAAAGATGTATCAGTTGTGACATTTTGTGAATCTAATGTTCTATAAAAAGAAGGATCAGTTAGTTCCCACAGGACTAATATCTTTATTAGTTGTAGCTCAGATTCCGATATTTCTGCAACAACATCAGACCAAAAGCACACACATACTTGCATTTACAATTTTGTAATAGTTGTGAACCATTCCTCGCAAAACAACGTACCCATGCAACTGAAGGCCGTTCACTACTCGTTTGAATTATCGATGCCATCTGTTCCATGACATTCCCCCTGCATCAACAATATGCTGTTCAAATTTGATGTCATCCTGAGCAGTGGAGCCCTTGTCTTTTTTTTTTTTTTTTAACTGAAACTATAGTTATAAATACTATACCAGGGTGACACCGGTTCCCCTCAGATCACCGAAGTTAAGCGCTGTTGGGCCAAGCTAGCACTTGGATGGGTCACCGTCCGGGTCTACAGAGCGTTTTTGGCGAGTAGAGGGTATTCAGCCCTTGAGAAGATAATTGACTGAAAAGCTGCGGCTCTGCTGACGAAAACTAACAACGGTAAGGAGCGCGGTGTGGTGACGACAAGCCTCTCCATGTCCACATCCATTGACGCCGGTCGGTAGAGGATATATATATATATATATATATATATATATATATATATATATATATATATATGTGTGTGTGTGTGTGTGTGTGTGTGTGTGTGTGTGTGTGTGTGTGTGCAGCGTCAATTTGGAATACGTTCTGAATTGTCAGTCAGCATCCAGAGAGGCTGGAATGAGCTTGTGTTTAGGGTGGCTGTCGCGCATCACGGTTTTCCAACAACACGTGGGCCTTGAGTTCCGTTTCAAGTTGAAACAAAGAGCCGAAGATACTCATGAAATGTTGAAACTGTGTATGTCGATAATGCTGGAACTCTGAACACTCTTTACAAGTGGTATGAGCGATTTAAAATCAGAGATGAGTCGGTAGATAACCAACAAAACCAATAAAACAGAACCAATAAAACAGAAGAAAACTTGGCAAAATTTTTTCGTTCAAACAGGCGATTAACTACTCGAGAGCTTACCATAGATCTTAGCATCTTGTACGAGCCCGTGAAAAGCGGTTTAAATCAACATTTTCAAATGAGACGAGTGACTGCAAAATTTGCTCCTCTGACTTCTGTGTGATGAACAGAAGCAACATCGCGTGTCAGTTTGCGTGGAGATGAAGGATTGTCTTCATTCAGATCCTTACTTTATGTCCACACCTTTAACTGCAGATGAAAGTTGGCGCTATGGGTGTCACTCTGACACTAAAATTCAGAGTTCTCAATGGGAAACCAATGAATTCCCTCGCCCTAGTAAAGCCCTTCAGTCAAAATCGAATATCAAGATCGAGCTCATTCTTTTTTTTTCCTGTATTGTGTGCATTGTGTTATCAGAGTTCGTTTGAATTGTGAACGCCGAATATTACAGGGGCGTACTGAAACGCTTGCGAAAAGATGCTCGAAGAAAGCGGCCAGAAGAATGGTCCAATTGCTTCCTTTTTCATCACGACAACGTGCCGTGCCACAACCTCGCATTTGATTCGCCTGTTTTTGGCGGGAAAAATTGTTCCTGTCAGTTGACATCCGCCTTATCAGATTTAACAACATGCCACTTGTGGCTCTTCCCATACATTAAAACCGTATTTAAAGGAAAACAATTTGACACTGTTCCCGACACTCAGAGCACCACGACAGAGCGGTTGAACGCTCTTCCAAAATGAGCCTTCCAGAAATGCTTACAGTCATGGAATCAACGTTGGAGTAAGTGCGTTGCCAGCCAAAGACAGTACTTTGAAAATAAAGTCAAATTCCACGTAATCATATTACTTTGTTTCTTATAAAACTATTCGCCGTAATATTGAATACACTTGACTGTTTACATTCAGGTAGAGTGACTTTAACGGAATCTGGATCCACAAACTAATCTGTCTAACTCTTGTAATTCACCTGGAAACGCAGGTCACCCACAGGTGGTTTGGCGTACGGGATGCCCAGGAATGCCGTGTAGGAGGTGTTGTAGACGCTCGTCGCCGTGGTCCCTCTCAGCGTGCCCTGCTGTACGGTCACCAGCACGTCGTCACCCTGCAGTAACGCCACATCATTTCAGTTAACTGAATACACGAGTTATAACAAATATTACTTTTTGTATTTACCAAAGAAGGATCATTATGATACTGCTATTCACTGTACCTGGCTAGCGCTTCGTAAGACTGCGCTCAAACTTAATGATTACAAGGGCCGTTCCAACCTTCAAGTGATTTCTCGAATGACAAAATTTTCATGCTGACAGCCTCCTAATCTTGTTCCAGTTTTTTTTAAAAATGCAGGACATATAAAAAGTCAGCAACAAGTTGGTTCAAATGGGTCTGAGCACTATGTGACTTAACATCTGTGGTCATCAGTCCCCTAGAACTTAGAACTACTTAGACCTTACTAACCTAAGGACATCACACACATCCATGCCCGAGGCAGGATTCGAACCTGCGACTGTAGTGGTCGTGCGGTTCCACAATGAAGCACCTAGAACCGATCGGCCACAGCGGCCGGCGAGCAACAAATGCTAGAAAATCCCGAAACACGTTTAAGATGGAACACAGTAGACAATGGTTAACTCCATTTCAATGTGGTGTACCCTTTAGTAATTTTACGATTTCCTTTATTTATTCTAAGAACTAGTTATGGGGCACACTTGCAGAGCACCCCAAAATCTGTTAACAATATTCTGCACCGAATTTTCCAGAATTATCTGGTACACGGGAAAAATTAAAAAAGTAAATACTTTTTTAGCATTAATGTATGCCGGCCGTTGTGGCCGGGCGGTTCTAGGCGCTACAGTCTGGACCCGCGGGACCGCTACGATTGCAGGTTCGAATCCTGCCTCGGGCATGGATGTGTGTGATGCCCATAGGTCAATTAGGTTTGAGTAGTTCTCAGTTCTAGGGGACTGATGACCTTAGAAGTCCCATAGTGCTCAGAGCCATTTGAGTTATTAATGTATGCAACTTTTATAAGAAAACTGCATTTTTATTTACACTCTATCGAATGAAAATACGATGAACTCAAACAGAAATTAAACATTTTTTCCTGAAGGAGAGTTTTGTAGCAGTAGGATATTTTTTTTTAATTCAGCAGCAAGATCTATTGAACAATCTGATTCTTATTCTCATCTTTTTTGAGACTGTTATAGTCTTTAATGCGTGTGACGCCTCTTTCGCAACGTAGTTCACAAACAGCTTCTGAATTTTTCCCTTTCGAGTTTTCTAAGTAGAATCATTCTTCCAAGCCGAAGGGTCATTGTCGAAGTTGGTGCTCACAGAAATTCACCAGAGTAAAATTTTTACATCAAAAGTCTGAAAAACAGGAACTCTATCGTTGCAAAATAAGAACATTCCTTTTGGTGTATATTATACCTGCTTTACCCAGTATTCATTTCCGTCTACCTGCAGCCTAATTTCAGCCATATTTGTCTTAACTGCTGTTGGAATATTGTCGTCAAATAACGACAGACAAAATTTCAGGGAATAAGTACCAGAGATGGCTGCGTAATGTTTTCGGTACGACCTTACTGATTTTCGGATCTATATTCTGTTAATATGTCAGTTAAGGGTTGAATATGAAGCCATATACTCATAAGTCGGTTTAATTTTTTCTGATGACAGAAACCAGGTTCATATGCATATTAAATCAAGGAAAATAATGTTCTTCTTAAAAAGTAATTTTCAGCAGGTATAACTGAAATTAAACAGCTGTGTCATCAATACATAAAGCGTACCCAATTCTCAAAATAGATGTTTTGCATAGAGATTCTAAGTATTTCTATTCAAATATTTTTGTAAAACTTCCTGTACATCATTTACCTTAAATAGCTTTTCAATACAGCGGGAATTCCTGCTCACAATTGCCTGAATCACAGATCATGATAATATTATATTTAAAAATGGATTTTGGTATATCAGTTTGAGATTAATAGACTTCGACACCATTTGTCCAATCATAATGACAGTTGACACATAAACGTATTTTTGCATGAAGCGGGTTTTTATGCTATCCACTTTGCTGTAACTCGCCCCGACGAGGCGTTGCAGCATGGGATTGCTCTGGCTGTGGCATCTTCGGGGATTGCACAGACGCTCCTTGGCGGAGGACGCAAGCTGCATTCGACTTTCAAGCTGCCATTGAAATTAAGTGTATCTGTAGATCCTCTTTGCAGCATTGGGAAAACATCTGGACTGGTATATATATTAAAAACACGCCAAATCATCATTTGGGAGGAATGTAACGTGGCCCACATGATCTGAGCTGTAGCATTACGGCATGCTCTGCAAAATTTTCGAAGCGATCAATGTCAAAGGGACGGAGGTCTGATGTTGCTTGCCGTTCATTTCCGTCAAATTTTGCCCGTCATTCCACGATCAGCAGCAGTAGACGAGCTGAAGGCATGCCTGAAGAATTTGACTCTCTGGAGACATGTGAAACACGTTTGGATATGGGAAGCCACAAACTTTCGTTTCCTCCTGAAACATAGGTGATATCGTTCTCACCGAACGACTGTTTTCTTCAGTTATCAGTTGAAGATCTTGGACAGAATGTTTTTCCAAAAATCGCTAACAACTTCTGCAATCATGTTTGGCAATACGAGCGAGCTATCTTAGCTTCAAAGAATCATGAGTCGAATTAGTAAAAAGATTCATCTGAAATTTCCTGGTGCGATTAGGAAATACAGATTCATCGACACAGTTACAGATGTGGATTAAACCATTAACTATCCAATAGAATTTCTCAATTCATTGGACCTTCTGGAATGCCACAGCATATATTAAGATTAAAAGTTGGTTCACAAATACTGCTCTCTCGGAATCTCAGCAAGCCAAAGTTGAGCAACGGAACCAGAAATTCTGTGAAAAACTGGTGCTGAATGTGACTGAAGCAACAATAATTAACGGCAAATGTAAAAGAGATGTGATGATTTCGCGCATTCCACGGGTACCACTAATCTGCCTTTCATATTCAAACGGCAACAGTTTCCTGTGCGTCTTGCTTTCGCGGTGATAGCCAACATAGCTCAAGGGGAGTCACTGTGCATCGCTGGATGAAATTTAGAAAACCCATATTTTTCCATGGTCAGCTACATATTGTTTGCTCTATTGTAGGAACTCTAAAACTCTATATGTCTGCACTCTAAATGACGAAACGAAAAAAAAATAAAAATAAAAAAAAAATAAAAAAATACGCCGGCCGGTGTGGCCGTGCGGTTCTAAGCGCTTCAGTTTGGAACCACGTGACCGCTACGGTCGCAGGTTCGAATCCTGCCTCGGGCATGGATGTGGGTGATGTCCTTAGGTTAGTTAGGTTTAAGTAGTTCTAAGTTCTAGGGGACTGATGACCTCAGAAGTTAAGTCCCATGGTGCTCAGAGCCATTTTTGAAAAAAATACTCTGTATCCACTCGCGTTACACTAAATGTTGGCATTACTACAAATTATTTTAAGTTGGTTAAGTTTTATTGTCAATGGCGTACCCGAAAGTACTGTTCATTCAAGCAATTATCAATAAAAATGTGTAAACAGTTGGTCAGTTTATACCAATAAAAATAATGTAATCTAATCAGTATGAGCTACCTATCGTTTTTCCATATTTGTCTACGAGTTACAGATTCTAGATGACATACAGCTCGCTCTATTTTATATATACAGAGGTAAATAAATATGAACAGGTATGGCAATACGTGCCGGGTTTCATTACTGTTGTTGTTGTTGTGGTCTTCAGTCCAGAGACTGGTTCGATGCAGCTCTCCATGCTACTCTATCCAGTGCAAGCTTCTTCATCTCCCAGTACCTACTGCGACCTACATCCTTCCGAATCTGTTTAGTGTAATCATCTCTTGGTCTCTAAGATTTTTACTCTCCACGCTGCCCTCCAATACTAAATTGGTGATCCCTTCCTGCCTCAGAATATGTCCTACCAACCGATCCCTTCTTCTAGTCAAGTTGTGCCACAAATTTCTCTTCTCTCCAATTCTATTCAATACTTCCTCTTCAGTTATTTGATCTACCCATTTAGTCTTCAGCATTCTCCTGCAGCACCACATTTCGAAAGCTTCTATTCTCTTCTTGTCTAAACTATTTGTAGTCCATGATTCACTTCCATACATGGCTACACTCCATACAAATACTTTCAGAAACTGCTTCCTGACACTTAAATCTATTCTCGATGTTAACAAATTTCTCTTCTTCAGAAACACTTTCCTTGCCAGTGCCAGTCTACATTTTATATCCTCTCTACATCGACCATCATAAGTTATTTTGCACCCCAAATAGCAAAACGCATTTACTACTTTAAGCGTCTCATTTCCTAATCTAATTCCCGTAGCATCAACCGATTTAATTCGATTACATTCCATTATCCTTGTTTTGCTTCTGTTGATGTTCATCTTATATCCTCCTTTCAAGACACTGTCCATTCCGTTCAACTGCTCTTCCAGGTCCTTTGCTGTCTCTGACAGAATTACAATGTCATCGGCGAACCTCAAAGTTTTTATTTCTTCTCATGGATTTTAATTCCTACTCCGAATTTTTCTTTTGTGTCCTTTATTGCTTGCTCAATATGCAGATTGAATAAAATCGAGGATAGGCTACAACCCTGTCTCACTCCCTTCCCAACCATTGCTTCTCTTTGATGCCCATCGACTCTTATAACTGCCATCTGGTTTCTGAACAAATTGTAAATAGGCTTTCGCTCCCTGTGTTTTACCCCTGCCACTTTCAGAATTTGAAAGAGAGTATTCCAGTCAAAAGCTTTCTCCAAGTCTACAAATGCTAGAAACGTAGGTTTGCCTTTCCTTAATCTATTTTCTAAGATAAGTCGTAGGGCCAGTATTGCCTCACGTGTTCCAGCATTTCTACGGAATCCAAACTGATCTTCCCCTAGGTCGGCTTCTACCAGTTTTTCCATTCGTCTGTAAAGAATTCGTGTAAGTATTTTGCAGCCGCGGCTTATTAAACTGATAGTTCGGTAATTTTCACACCTGCTTTCTTTGGGACTGGAATTATTATATTCTTCATGAAGTCTGAGGGTATTTCGCCTGTCTCATACATCTTGCTCACCAGATGGTAGAGTTTTGTTAGGCCTGGTTATCCCAAGGCTGTCAGTAGTTCTAAAGGAATGTTATCTATTCCTAGGCGCCTTGTTACAACTTAGGTCTTTCAGTGCTCTGTCAAACTCTTCACGCAGTATCATATCTCCTATTTCATCTTCATCTACATTCTCTTCCTTTTGTATAATATTTCCCCCAAGGAAACCGCCCTTAAATAGTCCCTCCATATACTCCTTCCACATTTCTGCTTTCCCTTCTTTGCTTAGAACTGGGTTTCCATCTGAGCTCTTGATATTCATGCAAGTGGTTCTCATTTCTTCAAAGGTTACTAACAACTAAAATTTGGAAATAATATTAGTAAAAGATACCGTAACTTAATCCACATGGCTAACATTGACTAAATATTTACATTCGCTTAGCAACAGTAATTCAGTTGCTGATTGAAATGTGTTTTATATACCAATTAAATTAATGGAAAATTATATTTATTTACACCATCAGAGTCTACAAGTTTCTGCAAATAATCTAGTAAAAAAATTAAAGATTAAATTCCGACTAACAGCTCAAAACTTGTTGATGGCTAGGAGTCGCGAGCGATTCAGTATGGAAAAGGTAATCTGTGACTAAAGCAAAACCGTTTACACTCTTCCAGATTATTGTTACTCGTCGTATGACAAATGGAGCCGTTGAAACAAAGATGTTCTTTTTGGTGAATGGGTTTATGCAGCGTGCTTCAAAGAAGTTCATCCAGCTTCACAAGACTATATCTCCTACATGTATAAACAAGGAAACCTGAGGTGAATTTTAACTTTTGCGAAGGACTACAAAGTTGTTATATGCTTTCGAAATGTGGTGCTACAGAAGAATGTTGAAGATTAGATGGGTACCAGAATGAGATTTTCACTCTGCAGCGGAGTGTGCGCTGATATGAAACTTCCTGGCAGATTAAAACTGTATGCCCGACCGAGGCTCGAACTCGGGACCTTTGCCTGTCGCGGGCAAGTGCTCTACCATCTGAGCTACCGAAGCACGACTCACGCCGGGTACTCACATCTGTACTTCTGCCAGTATCGAGTCTCGGTCGGGCACACAGTTTTAATCTGCCAGGAAGTTTCATTAGATGGGTAGATCGCATAACTAATGAGGACGTATTGAATAGAGTTGGGGAGAAGAGGAGTTTATGGCACAATTTGAGCAGAAGAAGAGATCGGTCGGTAGGATATGTTCTGAGACATCAGGGGATCGCCAATTTAGTATGGGCAGTGTGGAGGGTAAAAATCGTAGAGGGAGACCAAGAGATGAATACACTAAGCAGATTCAGAAGGATGTAGGTTGCAGTGGGTACTGGGAGATGAAGAAGCTTGCACAGGATAGAGTAGCATGGAGAGCTGCATCAAACCAGTCTCAGGACTGAAGACCACAACTACAACAACAACATATATATTACAAGCGTGTACGAGTACACACAATACTGAGGTATATTTTACAATTACGTTTAAGGTCGAAGTTCTAATTTCACTTCCACTGGTACTGGGACTCAGTTCGAAGCGTGACTCATCACTAACTGGAATTTTACTTCCATTCATTGAGATTCCAGGTCGAAGACGTGTCTGGGGCCGATCCAAACTGAGGAGGGATTCCAGTCTGTCACCAGTCATATGTCCCGCCAGCTGGGAGTAATGGTCTGGGGTGTCTGTTCTTTTCGTAGCAGGATCCCTTTGGTTCTCATCCTCGGTATCCTCTCATCACGGCAGTACGGTGATTATATTCTATGCCCCGTTTTGTTGCCCTTCATGTCAAGCCATCCTGGGCTTACATTTCTCCAAGATGGTAGCCGCCCGCAAACGACAAGAGTTGGTTCCCGCGCTTGCCGAACCCTACCTAGGCCAGTAAGTTCGCCGGATCTCTTCTCAGTTGAGGACATTTGGAGCATTAAGGGCAGGGCATTCCAACCAGCTCGGGATTTTCACCATCTAACTTGCCAGTTGGACAAAATCTGGCACGATACCCCTTACGAGGACACCCGACACTCAACTAATCTTTCAATCAATGCCGAGCCGACTACCTGCCTTTTTTTTCTTAGTTCTTGCTCACATGTAAAACTATACTAATCGTAAGGAAACGTTAGAAAAATTCGAAGGAACGAACAGGAGTACAAGTAGACGTTCTTGTAACCCACCGTTCAGGAACCAAGATTAAAAACACTGAGGCGTTTAGTACGGGTTTAACGACTTAAAACTTAGTGGTACATACTGACTACGTATTTTTTCTCCTTAAATACTACAGTATAGCGTAAAACATCGATAAGCCAGAATATTAAGGCATTTCGTTGGAGTAAAAAGAAATCAGAAGCAGATGGTAGTCCTACATTTAAAAAAAGTGTATTCTGACACGAGACATAAATCTGGGACTTCAGACTGGTTAAAACTGGAGAAAATAATACATGTTTTAGAATGAGGAGATGCGAAAGCTGATAGCACACCCTTTAGCAACGAAAATAATTGAGACAAGGCGTATGCCCACACTGAGACCCGGCATTTCGAACGGTCAAACTGACTGATGAATATTCAATACTTGCGGACACGTATCAGAAGCTCATTGATGCAAATCAGGAGAGAGGGAATACAATGAATACGGGAATATTATTGTCTAATCGATAAAGGCCTTTACAAACCATAGTTCTGTATAGATTCATTTTACACTCAAGGGTTCTACAAATCTAAATCCGTTTCGAAGAGAGCGGCTTGTTGGTATTAATGCAGATTGTTCTTGAATTACTCTGCTGATCTTCAAAGTAAACATTATCGTCGGTGACATACCACTGAAGGTAGGAATTTACTTACCGTGACCGTGACCACCAACAAGAACAGCAGAAGAACACACATAGGAGACATTTGGACTGGACGCCTGGCTGCTGTACTCCGAGACTCAACTGCCTTACAACTGCAGCACGAAGTATTAGCCTCGTCTCCAGTAAGCAAGTCGCTGTACAAAGGTTACCTAGTTAACAGGTGGAGGGAGAAAGCGAAGGCATACAGCGTCCGTTGTACCCAGTCACTGTATCTACAGTATCAGTTTTCTTGAAAATACTTAATAAAGCGTTTTGAATGTCGAGTGGGTTGAAGAAGGTGATTAAAATGGGAGCAGCTGACAACGCCTTTACAGTCCAGATAATAATCATTAACTAGATATGTGCTTCCACATATGCCAACGTCTGAATCGTAGCACTGTAGCACTGAAAATTACGTGAAGATATTACAAAGTAGTCTTACACGGAATGTTCCCACAAACACAGCGTGGATTTGTGGGAAAAAGGTCTGCTGGATGGGACGGAAAAAGTGGTCCTTTCAAAAGAATGGAAATCACGTACTATATAACCAAAGATGGCAAAACTAAATATCCAAGAAGCAACTGATTGTGACTCGTTCCACACAGACAAAACATAACACGTTGACATCTAGTGCTAGAAAAGGAAGTCTCGAGTGCATTTTTTTAACACCTGCTTCCTTACTGCATCATACTTAAATTATAATTTCATTCGAGAACTTATTATTAGTCAAATTATGCAAAAAAATGAATTTCATTTCCCTTTTGCTTTGAGATATTGTTATTTTTCCTATTACGAAACCAACGCACTTATACACTGTGATGCCAAAAGTCATAGGACCGTGATATGTACATACACACTTGGGCAGTAGTACCGCGTACACCAGGCATAAAACAGCCGTTCAGGATATGTCATTTGTACACAGATGATTCACGTTAAAAGTCTTCCGACGTGATTGTTAGTGCACGACGGGAGTTAACAGACTTTGAACGCGAAATGGTAGTTGGAGGTCATGCGTGGGACACACCGTTTCGGAAATTGTTTGGGAGTTCAATATTCCGAGATCCACAACGTCAAGAGTGTGGCGAGAATATCAGTTTCACGCTTCACCTCTCACCAAGGACAATGAAGTGGCTGACGCCCTTCACTTAACGATCGAGAGCTGAGGCGTTCGCGTACAGCTGTCAGTGCTAACAGACAAGCAACACTGCCTGAAATAACCGTAGAAATCAATGTGGGACGTAGGGCGAATATATGTTAGAAAATCGTGGCATAATTCGGCGCTAATGGACTGTGGCAGCAGCCAACCGACGCGACTGTCTTTGCTAACAGCACGACATCGCCTGTGCCGCCTCTCCTCGGCTCGTCACCTTATCCGTTGGACTCTAGACTGCTGGAAATCTGTGGCCTGGTCATATGTGTCCAGATTTCAGTTGGTAAGAGCTGATGCCAGGTTTCGAGTGTGGCGTAGACACCACGAAACCATGGACCCAAATTGTCAATAAGGCACTGTGCAAGATGTCGGTGCCTGCAAATGGTGTTAGCTGTGTTTACATGGGATGGACTGGCTCCTCGGTTACGTTCAGCTACCAAATATTGTTCGCAATTGGTTTGAAGAATATTCCGGACAATTAGAGCGAATAATTTAGCCACCCAGCTAGCCCGATATGAACGCCACGGAACATTTAAGAAACAAAATCCGGAAGTCATTTCATACACAAATTCTGCAGCGGCAACACTTTCGCAATTATGCCGGCTATAGAGGCAGCATGGCTCAATTTTTCTGCAGGGGACTTCCAAAGACTTGTTGAGTCCATATCACGCAACGCCAAATGAGATCCGACCCGATATTAGCAGATATCCCATGACTTTCGTCACCTCAGGGCATTATTCCATATTTATTGCAGATGATGACGTGAAACCCATCTCTTATCGAATAGTTCAAATGGCTCTGAGCACTATGGGAGAGATCATCACTCCACTAGAACTTATAACTACTTAAACCTAACTAACCTCAGGTCATTACACACATCCATGCCCGAGGCAGGATTCGAACCTGCGACCGTAGCGGTCGCGCGGTTCCAGACTGTAGCACGTAGAACCGCTCGGCCACCTCGGCCGGCCCATCTCTTATCCTTATTTATATAAAACAAACCAAAACACGCTTAAATCTCAGATATCGAAAATTATTCGTGCTTATTCAAACTTAATGGGACATTCACGTTAGCAGTTCCTTACTTTTTCTTTTTCTTTTTTTTTTACATTTTTCCACCTTTTGTGCTCTTCTACTACACTGCAGACCGCTAACATTTCTGTTCCATGAACGCGAAACGAAACAAACGTTAAACTAGCAGGAATGGAACTACATTCATGTCTATGAAAATAAGTACCATTTCAGCACAAACGCACAAAGTTGCCAAGAGTAACTAGTAGTTTGGAGTGATATGAGGTATTGACTGAAGTAAAGCTATGAGGTCAGGAGGGGGGGAGGGGGGGGGGGGGCATCGTGCACCACATCATCATTGTATCTCTGCTTCAATATCAGCACAAAGAGTACTACGTCGAACTGTATCCCCTAGAAGGCTACAGGACGTGGTCGGCCAGACCTGCCTACTGTCGCGCCTAGGTTCCCTTGTAGTTCCTTGATTTTTCCCAGTAATACCACTGCTGCTCCAGTTCTTAGCCTTCCCTCCGATGAATACACTGCTACTCGTTTTGCTGTGATTTCTCTCACCTCGTTAAGCGAATAACAGTCGAGGTTGTTTAGAAGTTACCTCAACCCCCGTACACCTCCTAGACCCACTCTCTGCCAACGTTTGCTAACAAGGAATGTTAAACCATGGATACAGCAATTTTAGACCGTTTTCACGGTAACCACCGTGCGGTTTGCCATGTGGCTACACTGTGTCCGAAAATGAAACCAGGATACTAGTGACAATCACACGTGGCCCAACACTTTAGACGACTTACACAGATTTTATCTCTGGTAAACCCTTCCCAAACAGATGTCAAGATTCATCTCACCACATTCTACGAGTCACTGCAGCAAAACCTGTAAGATATTTGTTGTGATCAAATAAGGGCCTCTGACACTAGCGAATTTCATGTCATCGCCTGACATCTCAAATTATTGTTCCTGTGTTTTCTTCATGCCAAAAGCTGACAAAGTCACTTACTCCTAAAGCTTAGCAAGATTTCTATCGCTCTAATGAATCACTTACGCGAACCTCTTCTCCACATATTTGTTGCCCATGATGCTCGTAACCCTAGAAATGGCAAAGTCTGGACTGGTGCTGGAAGCTTTCTTGTGTAGTTGCCGTGCAGTGTGCCAACGGTCACATAATGCCTCCACAATGGCATCAGATAAAAAAGAATTTCTTGAGGACTTCGTAGTCTAACACCTCAGACGATGGCATGCGTCTAACACATAAGAACATATAATACCACCTATCAGCCCAAAAACACCCTACACCCAATCCTATCGACTCCATGGATATACGCAAAGACCCAGGTAAGAATAAAATCTTCTCGGTTTTCAAGCCACTTCAATCTGAATAAAATTCTCGAGCTTTCGGTGGCCATTTCCGCCATCACAGTCAGGAGTACAACAAATGACCGTCAGGCTGATTTTTTTTCTTTATTGTATTTTCCATTCCCCATCCGGGGAGGGGGGGGGGGGGTCTGCTGGCAGCATAGGAGCTGCTCTTCAGCGGATGGACATTTCAAGTATACAGGAAGATATTTAAAACAATATAAAGGAGAAAACATGGCGGAAGATAGATATAAAAAGGGGGAACACAATGGAAGAAAGCATACAAAAAGGGGTGACTGTAAAATGGAGAGAAAATCTAAAAAAGTATTTTACACACAAACAAACACACTGTAATGATTAAAAGATACAAGGTGGAGTACGACCAGTGCATAAAAAGTCACAGAACGATTAAAACAGCCACGTGGATAGCACAGAACAATGACAGACAGCAAAACTGCAAGTCGAGCACACAATTAAAACCAAATGAGTTGACAACATTGGAGAATGGCCCAAACACAACATTGACCCAGTACACTTGATAATGAAGGGAAAAGTGGGAGGATCTGCCAAGGGTAGGTGTGTGAGGGAGAAGGGAAAAAAGGGAGAAGGTAGAAATCATTGAGACAGAAGGAGTGGGTGGTGCAGTGGTGTTGGAAAGGGTGGATGTTTTCAAGGAATGTGGTTCAGTAACAGGTGATGTCTTCAGCCATGAGGGGCCGATGCAGGGAATTGTTGGGGTGGATGAGAGGTTGATGGGATGGGATAGTAAGCTTGAGGGTGGCAGGAAGGGGTTTAGCCCTACATTTGTGGGAGTAGGTGGGATGCAGTTCATTGTAGGTGTTACAAGATGGAAAGGTGGCGAGGTTGGTACAGTTTTTGAAAGAATGGGTGACCTTGCAATGGGGACAGGTGGGGAGGTTTTTAAAGTTATGGGCCAGGTGATCATTATACTTTAAGCAGCACTGGCAGCAATAGGATTGTGGAGGGTATTTGGAGGATTCAACTGGGATGTGGCGGTGAAAAATCACGATTCCCTGGGTGAGGAGGTGGTCGATGAAAGGGGTGGACTCCAAAAAGGCCCGTATGGGGTAAGTGGGACTGGAGGAATTGTGGATATGGCAAGCAGAGCGGATTTCAAGGTCAGGGTGAGAGTTTAGTTCAGCCAGCACCTCAACCTCAATGAGCACTGGGCTGAGCTTGGTGATCACTGCAGTGTAGGATGGAGATGACAGGGAGGCTTCAGCTGGCGAGGAGGGGAATAGGAGAGGAAGGTGTCAGGAATCTGGGGTCAAACATGATACATGGGAGTATATGGAGGAGGACCATATGACAGAAAGGGGAGGGGGATTTGATAATGACTGAGTCCTTGCAGGGAACCAGTTGGGAGCACCTGGAAGATATTTTCATATCTTCATGGTGAGGGTGTGGGTGTTGAGGAACCTTAGGTTGGGGGTTGAGAGGACAAAGGTGTAGAAGGTGGGGGCCGGGGTGTGAGTGACAGGAGTAGGGGTGGTATCCATGGAGACAATAGAAGGAGGGGGAGGGGGTGGTGACTTTTTTTGAAGTGGCGGGAGCAGTATTGGCATTGAAGTGCTTTTTTGGTGAGGGTAGCCTGGTAGGTGGTGGGGAGGGGGCCGGGGATGAGAGGGAGGTGGTGGGTGGCAGATCCTTCAGGTGTAGTGGAAGTAGCTAGCCTGATGTGATATGAGTGGGGGTGGGGGCAGAAGATAAGGTGAGGTGTAGCAGTGGAGGTGGCAGCTGAGGCATACGTGAAGGCAGGGGCAGGAAGGGGAGCCATTGCAGGTGGTGTGGAGACTAGAGCAATGGAGTAGAGGTGTAAGTAGACAGCAGGGGAGGAGATGGGAAATTGATGAGAGGGAGGAGGGGAGGCGAGATGAGAGTGGGGAGGCCAGAGTCGGCACTCCAGGAAGTGATAGTGGAAGTGGAGGAGTGGGAGGTGTAGATTACAGTGGAGGTGGGAGGGTTCATGGCAAAGGCGGCGACAGACTGACAGCAGGCGGGCGGTGACGGACAGACGGACAGTGTGCGGCGACGGAAGCGGCGAGCACCGGGCGGCGGCTGGCGGACGGCAGTGGCAGACGGCGAAGGGGGAGGGGACTCTTCCAAAAACGTCAGTTCCACCCTGAGAGTAGCTCAGGTGGCGGAATCTTCTGATTTGGAAGTTGGGGGATCCAAACCTCGAGATGCCAGGCTCGTAACCGTTGCCGCTTTTATAGTCACTATTGCGGCCGCAGGCACCCATCATAGATGGCCAACAAGTACGTGGCAGCTCATAACAGCTCCGGCACACCTGAAGACCGAGTGGCATCAGCTGGCGCGAGGGGCCGGCGCCACGTTTGAAACTGCAGCTCCCGCCTCCCTACAAGCGTCTAGCATTCGTCATTGCTTCCTTTCGACATCCGAAGCCCGCCCCCACGCCCTGATGAGTGTGTAACCCTGGACTCTGTTAAAATTGTTGGTGTTCACTCTAATCTCAGCTGCCTCTTTTATAACGGAAACCCAGTATGTTGTCGCAAGAGCCAAGACTCTCGTGTTCTCAAAGATTATTTTGTGTCCATTTTCCAGGGAATGCTCAGCCATGACCGACTTGTCGAGCTCACGTTGTGTAGTATGTTGCTTGTGTTCTGCACAACGCTCTGCAACTGTGCTAATTGTCTGACCTATGTGGATGCTGCCGCATTCGCAAAGGATACCAGGCACACTGACCATACGAAGAGCTGTGTCGTCTTTGACAGGGAGCAGCGTATCTCCTATCTTAGGGGCGGACCGACACACTGGTCTCATTTCCATGTCTCTGCGCACAGGTCCCAATTTTCTGCCTGTTTGACCTCTTCAGACGACTCACAAGGTGTCTTTCTTCAGTGGCGCCAGAAACTGTACGCAATAACTCTCTTGCTATAAGCATTGTCTCGGCGCACAAGTCCCAATTTTCTGCCGGTTTGACCTCTTCAGCCGATTCACAAGGTGTCTTTCTTCAGTGGCGCCAGAAACCGTTCGCAATAGCTCTCTTGCTTTAAGCACTCCTTTCAACACTTGTCTCAAGTGCTGAAATTCAGAGGACGTTTTCCTTACGTATCTTCGGTAATCCATAAAGCCCGGGAGGTCGGTGGCCTGAGGCATTAATTTTTTCGCCACTTCGTCTGGTAAAGCAGAATTCTTTAATAACTTCCCTATCTTCCTGAAGATGGCTTGTGTCGAATCGCGACTAAGCTTCCAGAACACATCTGCTAATAAATGTAGCACCTTCAGGTGGTGGTTTTCAGTGTTTTTCCGTCACAACGATGGTGATAGCGTTCCGCATAGTACTGACATCCTACAGACCATGCGTATATTACATCTAAACGAACTTCATTCCTATTTTTATTGTGTGAGTAAATGGAAACACTTAACAATTTCCGTGTTCCACTTGCAAACGTCAAGAATGTAATTTTTCTGTAACGTGTAAGTCTTACTAATGTTTATCTAACGATCACTCGTAAGCGGTAAATTTAGATTGTAGTTGAAGTATTCCTCACTCAGAATACATCCACAAGCTCACAGGTAGATGTAATTAAACTTTGTTTATTTGAACTTGTAAACTTCGAACACAAACAGTCTGTTGAGCTGACAATAACATGTTAAGTACAGATGCGTTCGAGTTGGCGGCGTCGAAGGCGAAGTCGAGGGACACGGCAGTAGAAAAGTATTCTGCAGTTAGTTGTGATTCAAGGACCACAAGAAATTAACAACACTGGTGCACGCACACGTACTTATTCAAAGAAAATATCAGCACCATGTATCGCCTACGACGAAGTGGCAAACGCTAATTCTTGCATTTTTTTAGAGGTATTCCAGATTTAATGGGTGTAAGTGCAGATATTTTCATTCGTGACTGAGAACTGTGTATTGAACCACATTATATCAGCGTTTGCTTTATCTGCAAACTAATGATTATAGCTATTAGGGGTAGTACGTTTCAGGTCAGTTAATACCTACCAGCACATGTGACAAGCCATTAAAGTTTAGTCTTCCCTGGGCAGCACGTCTTGTGTTGAAGTGTGGACTTGCGGACGCGAAACAGTTAGTCCATACTGCCGGCGTAGTCCATTTAGTGGTGCAGTTAGGACCATACAGAAAACATCAGGTAGTAAATTATATAACATGTTTGAGGGAAGACTGTTTGATGCAGAGAAAAAACAGCGAACACACTTATACACTGTTCAACCAAAACGTTATGACCACTGTCCACCGCGACGTTGCATGCCTCCTGGTGGCGTTGCCGGGACGTGATGCGGTAACAAAAATATGTAAGTGGAGCAGACACGGTCGGGGATCACCCTAGAGAAGATATGGGCTGCAAATGCGCAAATCCATTGAGGTAAGTGACCTTGACAAATAGGAGATATTACTCACAGCCTACAAACGAGTATCTCGAAAACGGCGAAGTTCGTCGAATGGTCACGTGTTACTGTCGTGAGCATCTATAGAAAGAGGTAGAAGGACAGTGGAACCAGCACTAGGCGCTGCAAGGCTGGACGTCCACGACCATTCACAGAACGTGGGGTTATGAGACTTGTCTGCTCTGTAAAGTAGGACAGATGGTGATCTGTGGCGAAAAAGCACAACGCTAGTGCACGTACAAGTGTTCTGGAGCACACCATTTATCGTCAATTGTCGATCACGGAGTTCCACAGCTGACACTCCCTACGTGTTTACCTGTTGACCCAACCACATCGTCAATTACGGTTGCAGTGGCCACGGGATTATCAGGACTCGACCGTCGCTTAAAGGAAACATGTCGGCTCTTCGGATGAATCACATTTTGGTATACTATGTCGTCTCCCAAACACCGTCTTTGAGGTGATAGGTTGCTCGAAATGTGCAGCGCGCCATGGATGCACGGTGGTGGCATCATTATTATGCTATGGGAGACATTATCTTACGCTTGCATGGGACCTGAGGTAGTAATCAAAGACACGCTAAGAGCTGAGAGCCACCTGCATCCGTTGACGCTTGATGTCATCCTCGACGGCGATGCCATCTTTTACAAGTATAATCGTTCAAGTCTCGGAGCCCAAAACGGTGTTACAGTGGTTTGAGGAGAATTACAGTGAACTCACGTTGATGTCTCTGCGACCAAACTCGCCCGATGTAAATTCTATGGAACCGTCTGTGTTGCTATCGAGCGCCATTACCACTCACGCAAAGCAGTGCCTCGTTATTTACGCGGATTATACGACCTGTGCGTAGACATCTAATGTCACATACCTCCACAAACCTACCAACAAATTGTCGTATCCCTGATACGCAGAGCCAGTGATGTATTTGATAAGGGGATGCATCGGCGCCTCATAAAACTCCCATAATTGAATAAGTGGAAGTACTGCACCTTGTGGGAGGGAGAACTACATCCACCTTTTATTGCACAAAATGTTTTATTCATATAAACATTAATTCAAACAACAATTATAACGAAAAATTTTTTCCAAATGAGTGGTTAACAGATATCTAAAAAGGAACAAGTTTGCTCTTGACGCAATAATTCTGATACAGATACAATCCGCAAAAGCAAAAAACTAGGATTAAATAACAATTCCCTGAACACCTTGCCGTTGCAGTGTTTACTACGAAGGTTGACTGAAAAGTAACTCTTGAACAGTAGGCAGCATTGGTATGCGGCAAGTACTGGCTTGTTCGGTAGCCTCTTCTCTACAGATCCAGTTAGCATTGAACGGTTGTGTTGTTACAGTGCAAAGTATGGAACCCTACGCTGACGGTCGGTCAATGCGATTTAAGCAACGTGCAGTCATTGCATTCTTCACAGCAGAAGATGTCACCCCAAAGAAGATTCATCAGAGAATGAAAGCAGTTTATGCGCGTTGTTGGGCGACTAAGTTTAAAGATGTTGAGGCAGGAAAATCTGACCTGCGTGACAAACAAAGAGTTGGACGTCGTGTGACAGCTACACCCAGTTTCACAAGCATATTGTCGACAGATTGATTTAGGACGATCGTCGTATCACTCATAAATTGCAAGCACAGTCGGCGTTTCAAAAGAACGTGTGGGCCACATTATTGTTTTGCTTGGCTACCGGAAGATCTGCGCACGATGGGTACCTTGGATGCCACCACAGCAGAGCAACAGAATCTCACCACTGTACGGCATCCTCCATACAGTCCAGATATAGCACCGTCTGACTTCCATCTGTTCCCGATAATGAAAGACGATCTGCGGGGACATCATTATGCTTGAGATACTGTGGTTGCGGAAACAGAGTGTCGACTTCTTCCGTGACGGCTTCAGAGAACTTCTTCATCGTTGGCAGAAATGTATCCAATTGGCTGGTGATTATGTGGAAAAAATATTGGTAATTAAAGATCTCATTCTAAGGATTTTTTCTGCGTTTGATTTATTAAAATATTCCCATCCAAACCCAATTAACGAAGACGGAGACATTATTTTTCTTTCAACCAGCCGATTTACACTAATGCAACATTCATGGTACTATTGTGCCATGACTAACAGTAAAATGATAGGGATCAATCGTTACAAATCAGACGCCAGAAGCAAGTTTACGTTAAGGCAAATTTCGCGGGTTTGTATTAATGCGATTACAAATAACGCTTTCAGTGTTAAGTATACCGAAGACTAAACTCGTGATAAACAGAACAGTGAAGAAAATGGCTTCATACAGTAAACGACACGCTTGGCAAATGGATTCGTAAGTAAATAAATGCAAAAAGCAGCTTTAAACATGCACGTCTTTCATATAAAACAGGATTTAGTCAATGCCTGAAAAGGACAGGCAGTAATTACATGTACAGAAATTTCTTTTAAGTTTGTGAATCTTGCACCGGTAAACGACACCTGTCTTACATATGTATCTGAGCTCCAGGCGCCAACCAGATACAGACACGAACGTCTTATACAACAGGCAGCGTGAACAACGGCCAGTTGTAACGCTCGACCAGCAATTGTGGTCCAGACCAGTCGTGCGAGGTGTACAAGTTTCAGACCGACGTTGTTTCACATGTAGTCCATCAAACAGTATTAACTTCAAAACACGCAACTGTCATTGGGTACACCTGAAGCATAAACGGGAACAACAAAGACAAGCACCCAGGCTCGGAGATGTAACAAATCGCAAGAATTTGGACCCAATAAATAGCGCGTCCCAATGCGAGAACGGTACAACTTAAGTTCCTGAATTAAATAATCCTACCCTAATGAACTCAAGGCAGTGCGCTTAGGACAATACTAGGTAAAAAAACATCAAAGTAGTATCAAAACACGTGAAGCATATTATCATTGCCTCCAAGCAGTAACCAAATGACACTCAAATGCCAGGTATTTTAAACAACCAATTCAACTCATAGTAACATAATATTCCCTGAAGGAAAGGCATAAAATGATAAATTAGTCTTACAATTATTACACGTCCTTGACGGACCAAACATTCAAGACTCCGCAGAGAAATCTGACGCAATGATCGTACATTGATGCACAGATCTGTTCAATGATGCACAGTGCTTTCTGAAGCCGGCCGAGGTGGCCGAGCGGTTCTAGGCACTACAGTCTGGAACCACGCGACCGCTACGGTCGCAGGTTCGAATCCTGCCTCGGGCATAGATTGTGTCATGTCCTTAAATTAGTTAGGTTTAAGTAATTCTAAGTTCTAGGGGACTGATGACCTGAGAAGTTAAGTCCCATAGTGCTCAGAGCCATTTGATTTCTGAAACAGACTAAATATTATGATTAAGAAAGAATACACAGTAACCTCCAAGTTTTAAACGGTAAACCTGAATATCGACGCCATCAGACGTCAACACGAAATACTACATACAAACCGATTGGCGCAACAAGTTTCGTAGGGACTAACCACGACATTAATTGTGCAAAGAGTTTCGTGATTGAGAACCAACCAGTGATCTGTCTCAGGTTCATCACACTTGTGACACGGAGGGCGGAGATTGTGTCTTCAACGAATGACGTAAGTACAACGATATCACCTTAGTACGTCTGTGGAATTCCGTGTCCAACAGCATCGGAAAGGCAGGTCACGAGTCAGGACCCTCAACAACATATAATCGGCTATCGACCTCTAAACTTCTTCCCTACACAGTCCATCCTTAAACGCGCCCATCGTTTCTCGTGCGCGTCACCTCGCGACCACATCACGAGTGCCAAAAGGGTACGATCTCTTGAGACGAATCGATAGGATGAAAGCCAGCAGGTCTCATTATTTAGTTTCAAACGAGCTATTAAGCAGGTGGTCGTATTGTTTTGGCTCATCAGCGTTCGTATCCATTTTAAGGTACCAAATATAAACATTTTTCGATGGCTTTGAGCCACAGTTATGTAATACTTTTTGAAAGAGCAAACCGAAATTTGACTGTGTGTTATTATATTTATCTTTTGTACCATCCAGATTTCAGCTTTTATGTCATTATCAACTGCAATGCTAAAGGTTGTTATACGATCATTAAGTCATATTTGTTAAGGCAGTCCAAAGCTTTGGACCGCCTTCATAAACATAACCTAATAGTGGTAACCACCTTCAGCACTGTACTTGATAGCGTACTGAATACTACAAAAGGTAAATATCTACACTTATACACGTTACACGATGTATCTTCGCAGTATGTACACGGTTACATAACGTCAGCTTGTCTTCTGACCCCAGTAGCGTCAAATCAGTACTGAATCGACTGACCTCTCCAGGTATGAGAGGAAGAGTGGGTAATTTATTTATCAACCGCAGCTTCTTGATAAGATAAACTTAAAAGACAATCATTACATCATCTAGGATAAAGCATCGAAATCATGTCTCTGACAAAGGAAGATATTTAGCCAGCTGGTATCTATTTGCGTTTCAGCTAGACCCGTATCTACATGACTATATTGCAATTCACATTTAAGCACCTGGCAGAGGATACCACGAACCACTTTCAGATGATTTCCCTGTCATTCTACTCTCTAACAGCACATGGGAAAATCTTTCTGATTTTCTTACTATATTATTATGATCATTCCTCCCCATGTAACCTGACGACAATAAAATATTTTCGCGTTCAGAATAAAAAGTTGCTTATTAAAATTTCTTGAAAATCGCAATTAAAAACGCCTTCGATTTAGTACTTGCCAACACAACTTGCTTATCATATCCATGACACCCCCTCCCCTGTTTCAGGGTAATATGAAACGAGCTGCCGTTCATTGGACTTTTTTTTCGATGTCATCCATCAATCTCATCTGGGAGGATCGCAAATCGCACAGTAAAACTCTAGCAGAGGACGGACAAGCGTGGTGTAGGCAGTCTCTTTAGTAGACCTGTTGTATCTTCTAAGTATTCCGCTAATAAAACACAGTCTTAGGTTTTTCTTCCCGCACAGTATTATCAATCTGGTAGTTCCAATTTAACTTATTCGGAATTGCAGTTATTTCCGTGTGTCTGTATAAAATTAATCAAGTCATTCATTCGGAAGGATAATTGTTAAGGCCCTGTCCAGCAATCCAGATTTGTGTTTTCCGTCATTCCCCTAAATCGCTTAAGGTAAAGACTGCGATGGTTACTTTTAAAGGGGACCGATTACCTTCCTCATCCTTCCCTTCTCCGATCTTGTGCTCATCTGTAATCACCCCCGTTATCGACAGGAAGTTAAACAGTTCTTAATTTTCCTCAGAAAAGTTTCAGCACTTAGCTGCAAGCAAACAACTAATCAGCAGTTTATTAATTTATTATAATTCATATTATATTACGTGACAACAGCAACCATGACGTGCCATTAGTATTAATTTTAAATCTAGAGTGAGTCAATAGTGTTAATATCAGTGAAATTGGAATTAGCTTGAACAAGGAGTTAGTAGTTGATGGTTGCAGACACAACATCGCTGTTACAGTATTCTACAAAAGACTTCATAAATGTTGACCACTGACAGGTTGGCATATACGATTGGAGATCGCCCACTCAGCATCAGTGAAGGTCAGAAGATGGTGTATTGAGTCACCGAAAATAGTTTCTGTATAATAAATAACATTAAAACGACGGTTAAAAGTCTTTCATTGTATCGTGTAAGCAAATGGCCAGAAGTCCCACAAACCATATCAAGAATAAAAGATAAGTCAGCATATTGCAAGTACACTCGCAGATACAGATGGTAACCGTTCCCTGATGCCAACCACTTAGTCACTCTGAATAGATTGTGACAACTCGTCCCATCACTTCGTTAGCGTGATGAGTTCCCTCGTTCTTGAGTCTCATAGCATTTCGATTTACTTTATAATATACAGAGTGCAATCTGAAATCAGGACAGTTATGTGCAAGTTTACGCTATGTCAAAATTCTGGTTCCAAAAGCCACTCTCCATAGCTTGTGGGAGAAAAGTTGTGCAGTATGAGATTTAGCAGGATGATTTAATTGTTTTTTGATCTTATACTGGTTAGTTGAGAGAATCTTTCAAGTAATGATACACGTTAAGATAGTGCAGTTTACTTAAGAAAAACATCAAAGAAATATCACAAGTTGTTCTACAAACGAAATGAAAAACTAATTTAGCAGTTTTTATTAAGATCTCAACAAATGGATACTGATCACATTAGTGTCAGGAAGTATCTTGTGTCAAAAGACTGTAACAAGACTATTCTGCATAAAACTGGTCACTGTAGTATTTGCTAATCCTAGGTGTAAATGACTGAGTTTATACTAACATAAATAGTAGGGTAACTTGGTTTCTGCAGCGTTTTGTTAGTGCAGGTTACATGCATTTAGGGGCAAAGTTGAATGATTTGTGATCCCTCCCCCACCCCTTAACATTTTGTTCAGCTTATTGATTAATGAACCCCTGGGGTTGATTTTTGACAAACTGAGATTAATCTATCCTTATGAGAATGAACTACACCAGGATGTAGAAGGAGGAAGAATGGGTCTACTGCATGATAGTAACAACAACTACCACAACAAGTTAGAGTGCTCTGCATCGTATCAAGAAGCACTAAACCACAATCCTAGTAGTTGTTACAGCTAGCTGCCTGAGATTGCTGAAAACAGTCATATAAACAGCTCAGGCAACTCCCAAATGTCCACACACAGCGCGCCCATCCCTTTGTACACTGCCATCACTGATGCTCAGAGGTCATAGTAAACTGCTACAGTGACTGCAGCCACAGTCATGGACGTGTGCATCTGCCAGAATGCCCCACCATGGCCAAAGGTTGCATCCAAGGATGTTTGGAATGGAAAGAATTCGGATATTACATGTCCAGCACTAACACTTGACAGTGATCGATACTGAATAGCTCAATTTCCCCAATAGCTCAATTTTCCACAGAGAAAACATGCAACACACCCAAACATGGAGACAGCCTAACATATACTGAGTATTAGTTCACTGTTCAGCTGTCCAGAGGATGCCACAGAAGTCACCACCAGGACTTGTCCCCACAGCTGTGGGCAAGAACAGACTGGCCAGCTGGCCAGAACTTTTCTTTGTACTCGCCACTCATGACAGCATTAACTTGGAAATGTCAGTTTGTTCTGGTCATAGGCCACCACAGCTATTTACCTGTTTGACCAGCAGACTTGTCATAGGAAACCAACCATGTATTTATCACTGTAATTACAATTAAATATTACGATTGCAGCCCACTCTGATGACACTTCAGAATGAGTGAAGTATCGGAAATACCTCCTCCCAAAGGCTCTGCTCTGAGTCGAATCTCACATTGAAATATTAATATCTATATCCTCCTATGACTGGACATAATTTTCGAAGTGAAATATTTTATCCCCCTTCAGGTTATCAATGTGCTGGAATTGCAGTTTTCCAGGTCAAATCCACAATTTCTTTACGACTGAACATAGTCATTTTCTTATGAACATGTTGGAACACTGACCATAGAACATTACAGCTCAACAAATACTTTAAAAGCCTCCTGATCACGCCGAATCTATCACACATCCCTACTTAGTTTATTAATTCGCCAATAACTGAGTACTGGTGGCACTAAACAATACTGAGCGAAAATCCGTGATGGATCAACTTGCTGCATTAGTTTTTGTTGCGCGTGGTACCAATGTGTTAAGAAGAGAGACATAATCGCCTTATAAGTGACCATATATTAAAAACACGATCATAACGACCATGTTACTGTCACACTGCATAAAAAAGTCTTGATTCTACAGGAACACACAAGTATCACTAATGACATCTGCGTTAAAAACTATATATGCTCTATAAATCGAGGTATGGTATAACTTATGAATGAAGTGGACTTCCACACAAATACCACAACACTCAATATAGACGGTGATTTTTGGGATGTATATTAACAGATTGGAAGTGCGAGTGCACATCGCCAGCGGTTTAAGATTGTAATAAAATCATCCTTCTCACCGAATTTAGGAAGTGATTCGGTTAAAGAAGATGGTATTAAGACCGTACTTGCAACACCCTCATTCTGCTGCTAGATATTTCCCACGGTAACAAACCATATTTATAATGCTTTCTATCTCGATACCATGTATATGGTGAAACAGGGCTCTGCAGTAAATCCACGGGCTTATAGGTGAGAGGGAGAATGATAATTGACTGAGAATGATCACATACAGTAGATGGAGAGCTACGTGAAGAATCTCTTAAAAGTGCAATCTAGACTGAAGTCTTCAGAAATGTACAAAGTTATATGACCAATACACTGATTTTTAGATGTATAATGTTAGCTCTCTGCTGGAAATTCCGTCCGCCATTTGGAACTAAGTCTCTCCATTCAGCCAATCATTTGAATTGGATCCTATGCAGATGTCTTTTAATTGTTACAGCCACTGGTGAATCACATTTGTGGCACTCGCATATCTCGAAAGGAATCACCATTTTCGAACCCATCAGCTAAGGAGCCCATGCAGCAAAACTCCAACATGGTTTTAGCAGTCTTTCTGAATCTATGAATGTTTCTCAGTCTCTCCTCACCCTCTCTGCAGGAGGGTGTTTCTTATCTGGGAAATTGGGAAGACTTCACATCATACAGAAACTGGAAGAAGGACGAGGATTTTCCTACTGCATCGTGATGCATTCCCAAACTACATACAGGTAATGCAGTTCAATGTAGATCTGCACTCTCAGGGTGCATTCATGTCTTTCTCCCAAACATTCTCTTCCCCCTCATTATTTTGGATCATTCAACAAACTATGAACTATAAAAGTTTCACTAACATCACCCAGTACAGAACTCAATAACGTAATTACCCTGTCCCTCTCTTCCAATGTATTGGAAACAAATACCGTCTGCATGCTGATATCAAACATATGTGACGATACCATTAAACTTCCAGGTATTTGCCCAGTGGAGAAGGTGGCCAGTGATCAAAGTCGCTTGCACAGTAAAGTGCAAAGTTTGGTCACTTGTACTGTGGGAGGACCACATCCCACAGACTATCAGTCATAAGAGAAGGTTCTTGTGTTGTTCTTTCATAAGCAGTTTCATACATTGTTTTTCTGCTGTAACACATCCAACCAGTGTATGACTACAGCTTTGTGCACCACCATACAATTTGTTTTTCCACCACGATCTTGAGGTCTGTGTCAGGTGCTAAACCGATATTAAGACGTTTCGATCCATTGGCTAACACAGAAAGCTAGACAGCACATTGTGTAAACTATGCTGCTCCCACAACACACAGGATGGTTGAAATAAAATACACAGGCAGTGTTTCTTATTGACAAATGTGTAGAAGACATCAGAACTTATGGAAACTTGTAGAGTTTGCAGCATTGTGGAGCATTTCCAAACAGCTGTCCAAATGTGATGATGATGATGATGTTTGGTTAGTGGGGCGCTCAACTGCATGCTCATCAGCACCTCTGCAAAGTCCCAATTTTTACACAGTCCATTTTCTTTTCACAATCCAATCTAGTCACTCTAACGATGACGATGATGATCATATGACGGGGAAAACACAAACACCCAGTTCCTGGGCACAAAAAAAATACCCAATCTGATGTCAAAAGGTGATGAGCTCTACCCTTAATCTCATCTTCCATATTGATGGGGTAGCAGATGGCTCAGCATTCCGGTTTTAGAAAAGATCCTGAGCGCTGATTATTGCACTCAGGTATTTGATCGCAGTGGTAGTCATCCTTGCCTTCAAATCTTTACACATGGTGCCTTTCATTTTTATGTGGAATGAGGGGATATTCTGCAGGACTTAAACCCACCTAGCACATGTAGTATGTACCATCAACTGTCAATCCCACCAGTAGAGAAATAAATCTCCATATTTTTATAGTATTTTCATCACTTTATGTATTTTCCCTCAATTCTCGTAATTTTACTAGGTTCAGACGGTTCAAATGGCTCTGAGCACTGTGTGACTTAACATCTGAGGTCATAAGTCCCCTAGAACTTAGAACTACTTGAACCTAACAAACCTAAGGACATCACACACATCCATGCCCGAGGGAGGATTCGAACCTGCGACCGTAGCGGGTGCGCGGTTCCAGATTGAAGCGCCTAGAACCGCTCGGTCACGCTGGCTGGCTTACCAGGTTCACCGCAGTTTTAATGTATTTCACTCAATTACTCAAGGCCCAAATCACCATTCTCGATGAGTTGTCACATCAACGAAGCATCTCATCACGTCGATCTGGTTACGCTATATGACACTTTAGCATGGTACACAAGCTCTGTATCATTGCCAAACCACCCCCTCCATTACTTTGAGAGTCACAAACATGTGGAGATATTGCTAACCCTGTTATACAGTCTACATAACATGACACAAATGCTGTGTCTGAGTGCTGGAAATAGCCTCAGCAGAGAGGAGAAACAAAAACTAACTTCCTTAGCTGAAACACATTATGAATTCGGTAAGATTTCATTACGATTTGCCATCTCCTCCTACGTAGATGGAAACACAAATTATTCTCACCTTCGTGAGATAAAGTCGGCAATACAAAGCTTTAGTACTCAGGCCTCTATTTCGAAAAGAACTACCCCTTCATTGAACCTATAGGCTAAGAACCCTGAGAAAAACTCTATATCGTGTCTCTCTATGCATCTCGTAACTCTTCCTCTGCCTTTAACCAATCCTTCCTGCAATACTGTCTCCGATTTAATTTGAAACTGATGATAAGTAGGATGGTACTATACCCGCTACATTCGAGATCTCGTGAAGTAACAGAAAGACCTGAGTTCCACATAATCAACACACTTCGATACTTTGCTCTCGCAAAGTGTCTAACACCTGTCTCAAACTTCTACTGATCAGCACTAGTGATATAGACCGCGTTTCTCATTCCTGTACTGTAACTGCTGTTCTGTGAAGACTGTTTCGCACCAATCTTACTCACACCACCAGTCCAATTACGTACAGTCTTCTCTAGATACTTGCATGCTGAAGATTTTAGTGCTCTTTATCAGTGTAGATAAGAGACTGATAAATTTGAGTGTGTCATGGTGATCTAACAGACGATTAAGAAGAAGAAGAAGAAGAAGAAGAGGATCGTTTGAGTTATGCATGATGGAGCTCCAGATGTAAGGACTTAGAAACGTTTTACGCAAATAGCTAGTGCTATCTATTGTCTGGAATGGTTGTAGTGTCTGGATTACATACCAAGGTGCTAGGAAGAGAGAAATGATCGTAGAACATAAACACAAACGCGTAGCAGAATGTTTGATATATGAAATTACACGCCGTGCTGCATTAACTCCATGAACAGAACACACCCTCTTATACACACAAAGTTTGTCAAGCCAATGTATACACAGGGATTGCAGTACCTCACTATCCCCTGTCACTAAGTTAGAATCACTGTAGTTATAAAACTGAAGACTCGATTTATGTCCTAGATGTGGCAGGGGGAAGGAGTACTTTCCATATATCTTTGTTCATATAGAGGAGGGTGTTGAAATAGGTTTTCCATCGACGGACATCGTGCAATACCTTTTTATTTTTTCTCACAATATCAGTTTATATGAATATTTTCTTTTCCTCATTAGTAATAAGAAACTGGTACATTGCCACATAAAACAGCAAGGCTAGACTTTTAAAACAGTCTTTATAACAAAAGAGTGATATCAGGAGAATATTCAACTTGCCTTAACAACTTTTGTTTCAGTTACGCTTGACAGTACTTATGTTTTAGACCTCACATAATAAGGACATATAATTTTCACTCCTGCATCAACAATGTATGTTATGAATGCTATGTGTGGTAAAATATGCATCCTAGATGCCAGAAAATATTTTACTTATAAGCATGACTTTCACCTGCAATCATATGAAGAGGAATTAATTTCTTCCATCCTGCAAGATATATATATATATATATATATATATATATATATATATATATATATATATATATATATATATATGCGCTAATCATCCATATTTAATGGGTGGACTGTACGATCTGCAACCATAGAAAAATTGGAGGTAAAACAATATCAGCGTAACTTAACAGTCACTTCTATTAAATATTTATATATGTAGTAATCGAACAACTGTCTTTTTGTGAAGCACGAAGTTTGCTGCAAAATACGGTTTGTGTGACTTCAGTATTGGTACTTTGCATTGTATTTTTCTTACGTTTGCGACGATGACCGTTCATGGTACCAAATTTAGTTTCAACAAGAATTCATGCTTTAAATCCAGTACTGCAGTAGTAATTATCTCTCATTACGTAAATTTCACGCCAGTTCGTACTCTATGTGTTCGCTGTTGGGTTGCCTCGCAACAACGTAATTTCAAAACCGATCAACAAAAAAAAACACAACATAATTATCCACATACGCGTTGTAAGTTCTCTGCTGACTGTGGTATGGAGAGGTTTGCTGTTAATGATTGCTGGTAGCTAGCGCTCTAGGTCACACACAATTGTATACGAGTCGAACACCAAGTTCCACCATATAACTGATGCACCCCAAGAGAGCAACGGAAGAAAAATGATTAAATGCGCGATAAATGACATACTGCAACATCTCTCTCTCTTTAGAATGCATCATTAAACCATTGAATCATACCTCATTGCAACCCCTCTCAGCCGATCACTCCACCTACTTTCTGTCATCCTTTAATGCCCATCCATGACAATTTAGAAGCAGATGGAACTCTTTTTCAGCAAAGCATTAAAGGCAGCAGTCAACTTGAATTCATCCCTAATACGTCAATAGACATACAGCAGAATGTTGTTAAGAAATATGTAGCACCTGTTCTATAAGATATTTGTTAGCTGACACCGTATGGTTGTGACTGGTTGAGAGTACGGAGAAGCTCGTTGTAAATATTGTTTGTTAGGGCTTAAATAGCCTAAACAGTCTCTCACAGGTTCAAACACACAATCCATTCTGTAGTTGTATATCGTAGTCCTCCATCTGGTAATACAATGCTCTTCAGCCAAGGACACACTATAAAAATCTGTAAGTAGGTTGCTAGTAACTTTGGGGTTACACTTGGGCTAGTGATCTGACGTATATATATTTCTCTACATTTAGTGGTCATCCTCGTTAAACAATCTATTCCAACTGTCTTGTCGCTGCCCACAAAAAATGACTGTTTCCCATGTTCCTAGTGCTTCCATGTCAGCTTTTCCTTGTATTCCTCTCGCCGTCACACACTCATACCCATGTACAAGAATTTTCCTCCACCAAGTAGAAGACATGCAAGTACTCCCTAATTCTACCTCAATTTCTCCGCGTTTTTGCCTATTTTCTCTCAATTTATACATATTCTCCGTCAAGTTTCGTGATTTTATTGATTTTATATCACTTCTTTCCATGTAATCATGATATCACTTCTCGCCACGTATTCTAAAACTGCTTTTAAATGTAGTACAGTTGTCAACACCTAGCGCAAATGCACTATTTTCCTGTATGTGTGTATGCATTATCGGTTGGTTAAAGGCAGAGGAACAGTCATGAGATGCATAGACAGAGGCCACATTGAGTTTTGCCCAGGGTCGTTAGCCTATAGGTTCGGCGAAGGGGTAGCACATTTCTAAATGAGCTGAGTGCTAGACTTTTGAAAGTCTGACTTTATCTCAAGAATGCGAGAGTGTGTTTCCATCCACATAGGGGAAGTTGGCAGGTCGTAATAGAATCTTACCCAATTTATAGTTTTGGCTAAGGAATATAGTTTTTGCACCAATTCTCTGGTGATGGCTATTTCCAACACTAACAAGGGAACCTCCCCATCGCACCCCCCTCAGATTTAGTTATAAGTTGGCACAGTGGATAGGCCTTGAAAATCTGAACACAGATCAATCGGGAAAACAGGAAGAAGTTGTCTGGAACTATGAAAAAATAAGCAAAATATACAAACTGAGTAGTCCATGCGCAAGATAGGCATCATCAAGGATAATATGGGCTCAGTAGCGCCGTGGTCCGGTGGTTAGCGTGAGCAGCTGCGGAACGAAAGGTCCTACGGTCAAGCCTTCTCTCGCGTGAAAAGTTTAATTTTTTATTTTCGGACAATTATCAAAGTTCAGGCACTCACACACAATCAACTTCGCTCTCCAAAATTCCAGGACATGTTCAGATTTGCTTGGACATATGCAGGATTTGACAGTCCACACACGGAAAAAGTTGAAAACGTTAAAAACATATGTTTTAACACAGCACAGGGAAAACTGTGCGACTGTGAAACTGTTGCATTCATTTTTTGCAGTTTATGTGACAAACTCTTATGTTTTCACCACGTTTTTGGGAGTGATTATGACATCCACAAGAAAACCTAAATCGGTCAAGGTAGAAGAATATTTTCACCCATTCGCCAAGTGTACATGTTTGGTGGGTCGACAACATATTTCTGTCATGTAACGCACATGCCGTCACCAGTGTCGTATAGAATATACCAGGCGTGTTTTCCTGTGGAGGAATCGGTTGGCCTATGACCTTGCGATCAAATGTTTTCGGTTCCCATTGGAGAGGCACGTCCTTTCGTCTACTAATCGCACGGTTTTGCGGTGCGGTCGCAGAACACGGACACTAAACTTATTACACTGAACAGAGACGTCAATGAACGAACGGACAGATCATAACTTTGTGAAAATAAAGAAAGTAAAAATTTTCACTCGAGGGAAGACTTAAACCAAGGACCTTTCGTCCCGCAGTTGCTCACGCTAACCACGGGACCACGGCGCTACGGAGCCCACCGTTTCCTAGATGTTGCATGTCTTCTCTATGGACTACTCAGTTTGTATATTTTGCTTATTTTTTGCATAGTTCCACACAACTTCTTCCTGTTTCCTCGACTGATCTGTGTTCAGTTTCTCAAGGCCTATCCACTGTGCCAACTTATAACTAAATCTGAGGGGAGTGCGATGGCGAGGTTTCCTTGTAAGAAAAAGCATTTGCGTCATGTGATGCAGGCTTTGTAACAGAGTTCTTGATACGACCAAATGCATACCACTCTCACAAAGTAATAACTTCCGAATTCTTTCCACTCTAGTCATCCCCAGATGCGCTATATGACCGAGGTCGTGCATTCTGGCAGACATGCACGTCCACGACTGCAGCTATGGTCTCTGTGTCAGTTTTCTCTGTCCTCTGAGCGTTGGCACTGGCAGTGTTGAAGGAACGGGATGCATGTGGACATCTGGGAGCTGAGTGGGTAGCTTGTGTGAGTGTTTTCAGCGATCTCAATCATGTAGCCATGACAACTATTAGGATCGTGGTTTTGTGCTTTTAAATACATCGCGGTGCACTCTGTAGTGTAGTGGTATTTGTCTTCTCCAGTACGATGTAAGAAAAAACTGTCACACACAGAATCAATTTAATTAGTCAAACTGGTGGTTTACCAGGTATCCACTACTTTATTCAGGACAAAATAGTAGTTGTATTGTATGTTAACAAGGGGTCTAGAAACGATATAGAGGCTCCGCCCCCACCGCAGCTGCAGTGGTCTACAACCCCACAACGACTACTGCAGTCAACTTCACCCCTCCGCCGCCCCACATCGAACCACTCTTGCAGGGTTATTGTGCAGTTCGGCCTCCAGGCACCCCAACCCCCCCCCCCCCCTCAGGGAACGTCTCACATCAGACGAATGTAACCCCTATGTTTGCGTGTTAGAGTAATGGTGGTGTACGCATATATGGAGAACTTGTTTGGTCAGCAATCGCCGGCATAGCGTAGCTGAGTCGGAATAAGGGGAACCAGCCCGCATTCACCAAGGCAGATGGAAAACCGTCTTAAAACCACCCACAGACTGGCTAGCTCACCAGATCTCGACAGACACAAATCCGCCGGGCGGATTCGTGCCGGGGACCAGGCGCTCCTTCCTACTCCGGAAAGCCGTGCGTTAGACCGCATGGCTAACTGGGTGGGCAAGGAGGGGTTAGTGTGTCACACAGGAGACGATCGCAGGGCAGGAAGTAGCCATTTGAGAAAGAAAGAGAGGGAACATGTGTTTCGATAGGGATTTTTCAGGCATCAATATCAAAGAGCTGACGCCTCCTGATGGATTGTTTGGGGTCGCGAGTTCAAACGTGGCCGACATCTGGTCCGTGGTTACTGGTATCTCAGACTGAACAATTTTCCTCCCAAGGGTTATGGAAAGTGGCTTTCCAAACCAGAATTTTGACGTAGCATAAGCGTGCACATGACTGCACTCTGTACATGATAAGGTAAGTCGAAATGTAAACAGGCTGAAGAATGAGGGAACTCATCTCGCTAACGAAGTGATGGGACGTGTTGTCATAATCTATTCTGAGTGACTAAGTGGTTGGCATCAGGGAACAGTTGCCATACGTATCTGCGAGTGTACTTGCAATATCAGCGCACACTCCACTGCAGAGTGAAAATCTCATTCTGGAAACATCCCCTAGGCTGTGGCTAAGCCATGTCTCCGCAGTATCCTTTCTTTCAGGAGTGCTAGTTCTGCGAGGTTCGCAGGAGAGCTTCTGTACAGTTGGGAAGGTAGGAGACGAGGTACTGACAGATGTAAAGCTGTGAGGACGGGGCGTGAGTCGTGCTTGGGTAGCTCGGCTGGTAGAGCACTTGTCCGTGAAAGGAAAAGGTCCCGAGTTCGAGTCTCGGTCTGGTACACAGTTTTAATCTGCTAGGAAGTTTCATGCTGACTTACATTTTATTCAAGTTTCTGTTTGTCAACCCTCTTGATTAATAGTTTGTCGGACTCCTGGCCGTTCGCATACATAATACCACGAAACACTTGCAACCGTCGTTTTGATGTTATTTATTATGATGCAATTATTTTTGGTGACTCAGTACACCATCTTCTAGCACTCACTGATGCTGAGCGGGTGAATCATCAGTGGCTAATACTAGGATACTCTAACAGCGGGTTGTGCCTGCAACCGTCAAATACCAACTCTATGTTCAATCTGATTCTGAATTCACTGATATTACTGCTGAAGACCAACTTTACATTTAAAATTTATACTAATTTCTCATAGCACAGGTTGAAAATACAGCTTCAGTTGTAAATTACTTTATTTTCACACGAACTATGGCATGCGTCTAAGAAAGGAATACGTTGCAAGCTTTTCACTCTTTTGTTTTGAATGAACTGTGACAAAAACGCGAACAACAGGTGAGTGATGTAGGACATGTATTCAAACTCTGAAATAGTGCACTGATAATGGCTAGGCACTATCCGAAATCTAGATTTGCTTTAATAAAGCCCGAAAGGAAAGAAAAACTGATTGCTTTGCCATAATTTTAAAATTTAAGGTACTATTTCTCAAAATTATTCCACTTCTGCTCGTCATATACTTCAATCCGGGCTTCTACAGCTGCAATTCGATAAAGGCGGCAAGAAACAAACGTCAAACTGCCATGGAGGGCATTACATGCTTGGGAATGTAAATGACTAGCATTTCAATACAAACGCACAAAGTTGGTAGGAATAATAGAAGATAATAGAAGATCGTACGATGAGTTTCTCATTCTGTATTGCATTTGGATCTACGTTATTTGTGAGAAAAATGGATTATGTCTAGTGTCAGAAGAAGCATCTCAAACCACACATCGAAATTTTGAACCCGCAGGATCGTGGCATATCAACACTGCAGTTTGTTGTACCGCGATACTGCTGTTACAGTTGGTCGGGATCCACGACTGTCATGCGGATACGGAATCTATTGTTTCGGGAGAGTCACACTAAACGAGAGAGTTAACTAAACGCCACTCAGGGTTTCAACGGCCGCAGGCGACTAGCGCCACAAAGGACACGCATTGTTTCCTCAGTTGTGCAGTTTCGTACAGGTTGAGCTTGTTTGCGGCAGTACAAGAACCCACACTGACAGAGATAATGTTGTTGGTCTATATGAATTACAAGAATTACAAAACAGTCTCTTCTTCTTTCTAAGTTTTGACGTACTTACGGTGCCCTCGCTGTTTCCTGGCCACCTGAGTGATCCTTGCTTCTGTCTACCACCAGAGCTACATAACGTCAGTTGGTGCTTGTGAGAGGAAATAATTCTCCTTAAAAATGGATCGGACCATCCAAGTGGAGGAGCATGTTTATAAGCCACCAACCGCCAGGAGCTGGTACCTATGGCCAGCACCTAGGATAAAGCAGCATGGAGTTACCTTTCAAATCACACTGCACCGGTGTAGCTCTGCCTCAGCATCCGCACAGGCGTCATTGCTTCAAATTGTAGCCTGTAGAGGCTGCAGGACGCGGCTGGCAAAAACTGCTGATCGACGATCCAAGGTTCTCTTGTGCTGACTTCAATGTTGCCCAGTTACACACGACTTCCACCAGTTCTTAGCCTTCGCTACGATGAATAGATTACTACTCGAGTTGGTGTGATTTCTCTCAACTCATTAGGAGGGTAATGGTGGAGCACTCTTAGACGTTACCACTACCACATATCCCCTACTATCTCACAGCGTGCCTGCTACCCTAGAACATTAAACCAGCAATAGGGTGATTTCCAACCCTTCAATGGTGTGCAGGATTCTAAGAGGTTACATTCCATCCAAGAGGGAGCTTCGGTACTAGTCACTATCACGCATGGCCCGACACCTCAGGCTACGTACTCACCATTTACTTCACGTAACCCCTTCCTGTACAGGTACTGGTGCCGGCATGATTCCTCTAACGACGTTGTAGGAACCACTGACGAGGACACTACTGCTGGCTTCAGCAAGATTACTTTCGATGCGTCAGACGAGAATTCGTAGACTTTGCTTCCGCGAATCTCTACTACACTTATTTCCTCATCATGCATGTTTTCATTTATATACAATAAATATGAAGAGAGAATTATAGTGTATAGATATATAAAATAAAGAATTATAGATTTAACTGTGAGAAAGGAGAGACAAGACGTGACTTGTAGTTTATGTACCTGAGGAAGGAAAAACATGTGGAGCCTATCGATTCCTATGACAAACTGCAAGTAGTTTAGGACACGTAGATACAAAACGCATAAAATTATATTGCCAGGACATTTAAACGCACGGATAGGGAATAAAACTATCCCAGAAATTATCTGAACGATGGGAGAAAACATCATAAATAACAATGGAACATTGAGAGATTATAAGACAAAGTAACGACGCGGGTGCGTACAGGAGCAGTGACATAAGGTAGGTTTTGGCCATTTCTTGGTGTTATATCAAATATATATAAAAATATACATAAAATATACCCACAATGGAGAAAGAAGGAGAAGTTGACAAAAGAAAAGCTGAAGCAAAAAATTCACAAAATAGTGGTAAATTTACTAAATACGAGCCTACAAGATCTGGACTCGAGGAAACTTCATTAAGAACTGGAGCAGAAAGAAGAAGCGGAATAAATAGACGGAATATATAGATACGAAATGGAAAAATATTGAAACTGTAGTTAAGAAAGCCCCTTATGAAGCCTTAGGAAAAAAGAAAAATATAAGAAGGGTTACAAAGTCAAAACAAGACTTTTAAAATGTCAAAGAATCAACAAAGCAGAGACATGAAATTTATAAAAAAAGATACAGCTTCTGCAAATTGAATAACATTCTTCTTATAGCCTCATAAGTGTAACAGAGGACAATATTCACGGAGAGCAAAAGATAGCTAGTAAAACAACAGAAATGTTCAATCAAACAGAAGAAGAGGTTTTAAAATAAATAACATCCACCAAGCAATATGGACAGAACATTATAAGAGCTTGAGATATGAAGAAACAAACTCCACAGAGAATAAAGAGAATAAAATTGAAATAGGACCTACATACAATTTATGTGTGGACGTTTTAAGAGAATCCAAAGAATAAAAAAGATATTAGTCTGGATAGTATAAACGCTGAAATGATAAAATATGGAGCACTACAAAACAGTTACGACATGTATTTAATGTGTGTTGGAGGAATGGAGTTATTTCAGAAGTGTGGCCACAACCAAAGCTGATATCACGGTTCAAAAAACGAGATGGCAGTAACTGCGAAAACTACAGGGGAATCAGCTTACTGGACATCGTAAGCAAAGTTTATGCAAGAATGGCGCACAAGAGGTTAACGATCACAGCTGAGAGTTTATTAAGTGAACAAAAATGGGATTTCGGAGGAACAGGTCGACATCAAATGCAATATATAAATAATCGAAAAAGAGAGAGAGTATAAGGTGAAAAATAATTTCGTATTCTTTGATTTTATTAAGGCATTGGATAATGCACATAGGAAGAAACTGTGAAGAATTCTGAAGAAAAGAGGGTGTCAATAACATCCAATAAATGCTTTGAAGAGTCTGTACGAACACAAGACGGTCTATTAGATGTAAGTAGTATTCTGGCACCGCCTGTAGTCACAAACAAATGATTTACACAATAGTGCAACATTTCACCCGCAATTTTTAACATTTATTAGATGACGCAATTCAGAAATGGAAGGAGATTTTTAATTTGGGACTTATAAAAAGGAATACATTTATTAGGTATGATCTGTGAAGACTACCATTTGACTATTTCAGAAAGGAAAGTAAAATCTAGGGTTTTTAAAGGAAAACGTTCAGTAGGGACAAAAATTGTGGCTAACAAAAGTACGGTGCACATGGGCAAACATTTAAACTATTTAGGATGTGAGACCACATGTGAGTATGAGATACTGAGAAGAAGCAAAGCTTAGGAATATATGTGGAAGAATAAAAATATGTCTAAAAAGTAAAATTAAGAAAAAAAGATGATTGAAATTTTATAGGTAATGGTAGTTCAAATGCTTGTTCACGAAGGTCATACGTCGGTTACAAGTAAACACCAAGAAAGTCGCATACAAGCAACAGAGACGAGGGTTTTAAGAGCGCTACAGGGACGCACAGGAGTCGACATATGTCGAAATTTGGAAGTTAATGAAGAACTGAATACATTTAATATCATCAATGAAATAAAATGAAATAGGAGACTGGAATGAACATCTCGAAAGAATGAGTGGAGTAAGATCAACTCTGCACATTAGAAGGTTTAAGCCAGCTGGGAGGAGAAGTCCTGGAAGGCCGAAGGAGCGATGGATGGGTTCCGTAACAGGCAAAACAAAAGAAGGCCTAATGAAAAAAGGCCTAATGCTTGAAGGGAAGATGAACGTGATGACGCCTGTTACCTTAACAACGGGAAAGTAGGGATTGGGGAGAGGAAGCTACTTGGATAATCGCCGTGAAGTGTGTCGAGGATATACCATTGACCTAGGATAACTAATGAATATCTTGAGAAATTCGCCACCAGACACTTTACATGATTACCCGAAGCTAATACATAACAACATGCCCCGTGCCATTCATCAAATCAAATCATAAATACTCGTCCATCCGATCGATTCCAAGGGCCTTCACAAATGCCAGTTTACAATAGCTGTCCCCCACTAAACTCTTGAAAATACTACAAATTATAACTGATCACATAAGTACTTCCTCTCAGTCACCTACCCTTCATATTCAAATCCTCGCCCTATTCTGCCCAGATCTGAAATTCCTAAACCTAAATTCCCGACCCCCGAGCCCTGGAAACACGTTCCAAATATCTCAGAAAGAAAATATATTCCGAACTTATTCTGCAGTTAAAATTCCAAAATCTTTAAACTCCAAACTGACCTCCGAAAAATTTTCTGTCGTCGTAAGCGAAAAAAATTAGGCATCACTATAGTGCTGATCGCGTTGTGTGTAGTAATGGTACTCTGTATATTTAAACGAACTGTATCGCCATTTTTTTATGACATGTGTGAATGGAAACACTTAATAGTTTAAATATTGCACAGGCAAAGTTCACGATATCACTTTTCTGTCATGCGTATAAATTGCTAATACTAAGTTACGGTCGCTCCTATGACGAGCGCAGATTCAGAAGTTAAGTAATCTAGAGTTACTTGCGGTACAAAGACTACACGAAATTAAAGGATAAGTACTTAATCAAAACATCATCACTACGCATTCTTAGCAACATATGAACCCCTGTACTCAAGGGATGCCTCTTTAGTACATATTTAAATATAGATACTTCTAAAGTAAACAGAGTACACGGTTACAGAATGTCAACTTATATTTTGACACAAGTATCAATCTTAATTGAATCGATTTATCTCTCCGAGTCGGAAAGCAAGAGAGGGGTATCTGTTTATCAAACGTTAGCTGCGTGATAAGATAAACTTAAGAGCCACTCATCATATCATCAAGACAGAAGCACCAGTATCGTGCCTCCGAGAAAGATAAAAATGTATGCATCCTGTACACAGATTTGAGACTTCAATTTTTTCTGGCGTACACAATGTTCGGATAACTTAAAGGAACACATCCGGGTGCAGTTCTGCCTTGAAAATAATAACAGGGTGGTCTTCTGTCGAAATATCAACTACTGTAGACGCCATTACTCGGCTGCATTCCTGTAAGTTATCTGAACAGCACATAGATTGTTTTCAAAGTGTCTTGTTAACTTGTTAATAGGACGTTACTCGCATAATTAGCTCTAGCACCACTTCTGCTGCAAGAAACCAGCTAACTGGCACTTCAGTAATTATTTGCACTGTATCTAACATCATGGAAATAAAGCATCCTTGGTGAGAATTAGAATTAGCTAAAAATGTAGAAAAAGTCCATAATGCTAACGTCATTGTAATCTGAGTTAGGTTAAGCATTTATGAAATACATATACTGGTTGTAACTGTTTCTGGTTGGATACCATTGAGTCGCTCTCAGTAGACAAATGCAATTCGTTCCAGCGTCCCTGTTTCCTCAGTTTGATGACACATGGGCAGAAAATTACAATGAAATGAACACCCTTAACTGATTACAGGCGTTGACATACGTCAACGGGGACAGATGGAAATGTGTGCCCCGATCGGGACTCGAACTCGGGATTTCCTGTTTACATGGCAGACGCTCTATCCATCTAAGCCACCGAGGACACAGAGGGTAGCACGACTGCAGGGATTTCTCTCTGGCACGCCTCCCGCGAAACCCAAATTCTCAACGTATTGTCCCGCACTACATTCGCAGTGCCCCCGCCCGTTGTACTCATTACTCGCGGCGCGTTGCCGATTCCCGTAAGAGTTCGGGCACTGTTTGTGCATTCGCACAGAAGAAGAAGACGGTCAAGTGGCCGGTGATCCTTAACTATATATATATATATATATATATATATAGTAAGATGGTATCTGTTCTTTCTTCTTCCGTGCAAATGCACAAACAGTGCCTGAATTCTTACGGGGATCGATAACGCGCCAGAGTAATGAGTATAATGGGTGAGGGCATTACGAATGTAGTGCGGGACAATACGTTGAGAATGTGGGTTTCGCGGGAGGTGTGCCAGAGATAAATCCCTGCAGTCGCGCTATCGTCTTTGTACAGCCGGCACGGTAGCTCAGCGTGTTCTGTCAGAGGGTTACGTGCCCTCTGTAACAAAAAAAGTGAGTTAATCGATCAATAACGAAATTAAACGGTTGTCTTACGACGTCCGCCCCGAGCAGATGCAACGAACAGAAGCGAACAAAATGAGATTTAAAAAAAAAAAAAAAAAAAAAAAAAGGGTAGAGCGTCTGCCATCTAAGCATGAGATCCCGGGTTCGAGTGCCGGTCGGGGCACACACTTTTATCTGTCCCCGTTGACGTATGTCAACGCCTGTAAGCAGTTAAGGGTGTTTATTTCATTGTAATTTCATTCTAACGAGCTGCATGGTCACCAATGGTATCTGTTCTTTCCGAAAGAACAGATACCATCTCAGTATATATATATATATATATATATATATATATATATATATATATATATATATATATATATATATATATATATAACAATGAAACTTTAGTATAATGAATCACATACTCTGGCCAATATGAAACTGGGACAATTACATGCGTTCTCAAAACGTTTAAGTTCGAAAGTCCCTTGCCTTAACCTGATAGAGAAAACATGCACAGTACGAGGCTTAACCGAATGAGTTAGTTATTGCTGACCTTCTTCTGATACGGAAGAAACTCTCAAGTAATGACATACGTCACACAGCAGGGTTAATTTAAGAAAATAACGTAACCCCAAAGAAACTTAGAAAGCAATTCTATAAATGCGAAGAGACGCGAAATTTGATAGTTGTTATTAAGGCCACCACAAACTAATTCTGAACAGATTCGTGATAGAATTCTAAATATATTATGTCAGAAAACTACAACAATTCAGTAAGACTAAACTGAATATTGAAAAAATTTTGTAAAATGTATTGCTATTACAGTAGTTACTACTCTTAAGTCTAAGTCACTGAGGTTCTAAATACATCTTCTACAGGAAACGAAATTTATCTAAATTTAGTTACATACGTCCATCAGCATAACATCTCGAAATAGAAAAAATATTACTTATTAAGACTTTTATTTCACTTTATATTTTAATTTTTTAACTATGTAAGCTGCCTATTGCGATATATGTCAGCTTTCATAACTTAAACCTCAGTTGCACTGATTTTATAGGTCATCCTTATGTTTCCTTATGGAGAAATGCTGTCGCCTCTACTTACGTTCACGGGTTATATTCTTCCAAGGCCTCTGAACAGATACTAGAGGATATATTAGCGACTGCAATGTGTATTCTGTTTTGCGTGGAATACTGAAAACCTGACTAGAAAACTGTATAAATCGCCATTTATGACGCAGAAGCCATCAACTGTTTAACATCAGCTTATGTCTTAATGAACGTCGACTTGTGCCCGTTCGACAGCAGAGTGGCGTCTAGTAGCTAAGCAGAACGTGCTTCAGTATCTGTGAAAGTGGCAAACAACTGAGCTCAAATATGTCAGGAGAGGATAACGGATACAGTGGTTACAAATACCTGCGTAAAGCAGCAACTTCGACTATCATGAAGCCGTCGTTTTCTCATTTTCAGGGGTGCTCAGCGAGCTCAAAAAGACATTAAGTGCTGTTGGCTTCGATTGAACAACGTACCAAATATACCACAGTCGATGGCAGAAAACGCGATTGACAACCGAAGGGCTGCGATCGTAAGTTCTTCGCTTGGCTTCCAGAAATAAAAGTGTCAGTAGTGAATTAAATATAATTAACGTAATTAAATAATAATGTTACTGAGTTGGAAAATAAATCACCTGAAAAGCAAAATCTGTTAACACAGCTCAATGAAAAGGTACCACACAGGTCGCGGGAGAAAAACTCGGCAGCCACAGGCTGACATATAAAGAAGGAGATATGAAAACGGAATTTCATACCACTTGTGGTATCAAATAAAACTGTTTAGAATATGTGGAATCTTAATTCGATCGCAGTAGATAGACCCAAAGTTGTCTGGACAGAGGATAGATTATTAGCATTTTCAATTACTTTATTAAGCCTTCTATCAACCAATACATCTCTGATTGACTTGTTTCATTAATTAAGAATAACAAACGCATTATAAAAGGTACTCTTCTCATATTTATAAGGTTCCATTAAGCATTGTATTAAGCATTTCCCATAGCCTAGCTCTGAAAGCACCCCTGTTCACTAACACGATTACAAATGGCTTAAATGTGATGCTTTTATGGACTATCATCTTCAAAGAAGACTCAGAATCTACGACTTGTGCTTATTGTTTACAATTACGTCGCTAAGTCTACACAAACCATCGAAAACTTCTTCCTTACAGTCACTGGATACTTCTTCGTTTCCTACTCTCAACCCTTATCTTCACGAGATCAGCTAGTCAATCTGGATTTAGCAGTGTTAGTGGTAGAGGGTAGGGGATGGCTGAATGCTATTTGCCTCCTATTCCCCTCACCCTCAACCCCCATCCTGTTCGAAATTATCATATTTCATCCGTCTCTGCCTATTATTACCCCAAGTAAATGTGTGAGAGAGTGTTTCGAAATGTATGAGAATCGTGTAACTAATGAATTCACGTAACTGGATGTGTAAAACTGACTAAAAGCACCCAGGTTGGGCAGTACACCAGCCCAAGTCGTCAATCACCGGGAAGTTTCTATCCAAGGCCGTAATTCCAGAATCGCCGTGCTATCGCACTCAACTACCTGAGCAGGTCAAGTCACTGGATATATGGTTGACCTAATTATGCTCATTTTTAACCGACTCTGGTGTACTCATGCCCAGGGATTCCTCCTTATAATGGATTATCCGTAATTTTTACCAGCCTACATCCTAATATTTGAATACACGAAAAATCTACCCCCAAAAACTGATTATATGTATTCCGTAACACAACTAAAACTTAAATTACTTTCTTCTGTCCTGTATTCTAGACGTATTTCTTTATTCATTGATGTTCTGTAGTTACAAACTACATTTCTGCTACTGACTGTTTGTATGAAGTCCCACAGAAGTGTTTAATTCTTTCCTGTCCAAGAAAATATTCAGACGTGTGTGCACCCTAACTACAACTGCTAATAATGCTTCAGTTTTCACCTTTCCCACATATATAGTGACAACGGGCTCAACATTTCCAGTTTGTGATTTTTCGGATTCCGTTTCTTCTTTCTATTACATTCCCTCTTCACTGAAATCATCATTTAGGATGCATAAGTCCCACAAAGATTTCAATGAAGAAGATTTCTATATTAAGTTTATCGTTTACCTCAGAGTTTTACTTGCAACTCCATACTTACCTATTCTGAACCGTTTGTTTGGAAAAATCCTGGCACCAAGGCCTTGGTGTAATGTAGTTCCTCTTTTGACATTCACTCACTGCTAACATTAGTGTAGTTATTGAAATCAGCTAACAGTTTCATTAGTGGACTGTTGTGTTGCACTGACACATTCTGAATATCGTTGCCACAAACAATATCGCTGACAATAATATTAACTTGTGTAATATAATTCATCATTTTCTCCTTCTCAACTACAATATTACTGTTAGTAGCTCATTCTCTTTCTGTAAATTCAATTCCTCCTTCATCTGTACTAGAGATGTCGCTAGTTGCATGGTTTAACTGTTCACACATTGCGTAGTTTTTCACTTCAGACTGTCTGATTGGCCTGCATGTGGTGTATAAGTCTTTTCCAATGCTAAAAACACAAATTTCCTGGATTCTTACTGTATGTTAGAATTTTCTCTCTTAAAAATAGTTTTGATTCGATACTCACCAGTATACCACCTGTTCTCAGTTTCGTTTATTTGCATACTCTACTGTTCCATACTGTTTCTACCACCGACAATGAAAGAGACAATAGACTAGAAAAAAATAACAAAGCTCCAGTGAAAGATGGCATAACAGCTGAATTGTTTAAGAAGGAAGGAATAAAAACTGCAAAACAAATACATAAACTTGTTACCAACATCTGGAATGATGAAAGAAGGCCAGAGAAGTGGACAGAAGCGGTCATAATACTAATTCACAAAAGGGCCACAAACAACAATGCAGTAACTACAGACGCATCTCATTAATTAGCACCGCCTATAACATGTTCTCCAAGAGCCTTCAGAAAAATTACAACCATATTTAAGAGAGATAATAAATGAGAAACAAGCGGGATATACGAAGAATCGTTCAACTATTGACCAGATATTCATACAGAAAGAAGCCATATCTAAATATTGGGATTACAACAAAACAATGGCAATTCTATTTCTTGATTTTATTTAGCCCATCACAGTATATACAGAGATAAATTGTGGAAGACAATGCAGAGATTCAGAATACCGAAGAAGATTGTAAATCTTGTGAAAGTGACACAAAGGCTCGAAAGGGTCGTGAAAATGGAGAATATTTCAAGGGGCTTGACGCAAAAACAGAAATCAGGCAAGAAGATGGAATATCGTCCCTCGTGTTCAAAATTGTAATACAGGAAGCGCTGGATGCAGCAAGTGAAGCAGAAGAGGGAATCGCAATATTAACAAAAATAAACGTACTGGACATTGCAGATGATTTAGAACTAATCGCTGAAAACCCGGATGACCTTAAAATACTGATAAAAAGCCTCTTTCAAAAAGCAAACGAAGCTGGGTTAGAAATAAATGATGAGGAAACAAAATTCATGAAAGTAGAAAGAAATTACAGAACAAAACGATGGGAAACTCTGTAGATCCATAACCGCATATTTGAAGAAGTAGAGGAGTTTAAATATCTGGGACTAGTAGTAAACAATAAAAGCGATGAGAAGCAAGAAATAGAGGCGAAGATAAAAACTACATTCAGAGCGTCATACTCACTCAACAAGCTACTGTGACCCAAAATTCAAGAGGAACCAAAGTAAGAATATGTACAACCATAATCAGACCAGTATTACTATATGGGGCAGAAATGTGGAGAAGAGATAAATACACAGAGAAAGATAAAAGTTTTTGAAAATAAAAAAAGAAAGCGAAAAAATGCAGATAAATTCACTTGACGCCTTCCTGGGAGACCATCTCCACTCCTTCCAAATTAACAATAGAAGTGTAGACTAGATGTGGCTTGAATTCAAAGAAATAGTATCGGCAGCAATTGAGAGATTTATACCAAATAAATTTACAAATGACTGAGCTGATCCTTCTTGGTACACAAAACAGGTCAGAACGCTGTTGCACAAACAACGAAAAAAACATGCCAAATTTAAATGGACGCGAAATCTCCAAAATTGTCAAACTTTTACATAAGCTCGAAACGTAGCTCGGACTTCAAAGCCAGATGCTTATAATAGCTTCCACAACGCAACTTTGTCTCGAAACCTGGCAGGACAATCAAAGAGATTCTGGTCGTACACGAAGTTTGCTGTCGGCAACAGTCAATGCCTTCCCTGCGCTATAACAATGAAAATAATATCGACGACAGTGCTGCCTAAGCAGAATTACTAAACTCAGCCTTCTGAAATTCCTTCACCAAACAAGACGAAGTAACAATTCCAGAATTCGAATCAAGAACAGCCGCAAACATGAGTAACGTAGAAATAGACATCCTCGGAGTAGTGAAACAAATCACATAACAAAAGCAAGTCTTCCGGTATAGACTGTATGTCAGTTAGGTTCCTTGCAGAGTATGCTGATGCAATAGCTCCGTACTTAACAATCATATACAACCGGTCACTCGACGAAAGATTTGTACCTAAATATTGGAAACTTGCACAGATCACACTAATATGCAAGAAAGGTAATATGAGTGATCCACTAAATTACATGCCCATATCATTAACGCCGATATGCAGCAGGATTTTGAAACATATATTGTATTCGAACATTATGCATTACCTCGAAGAGAACGGTCTATTGACACATAGTCATCATGGAGTTAGATAACTACTTTCTTGCGAAACACAGCTAGCTCTTTTCTCACACGAAGTGTTGAGTGATGTTGAAAAGAGATTTCAAATTGATTTCGTATTTCTAGATTTCCGGAAGGCTTTTGACATTGTACCACACAAGCGGCTGGTAGTGAAATTGTGTGTTACGTGACTGGAATCGTGATTTCCTGTTAGGGAGGTCACACTTCACAGTTAATGACGGAAAGTCATGTAGTACAACAGAAGTGACTTCTGGCGCTCCCCAAGGTAGATTTATAGGCCCTTTTCTGTGCCTTATCTGCATAAACGATTTGGGAGACAATCTGAGAAGCCGTCTTAGTCTGTTTTCAGAAAATGCTGTCGTTTATCGGCTAATAATGTCATCGGAAGATCAAAACAAATTGCAAAATTGGCAATTGACCCAAAATAACGGAAAGTATGAGGTCATCCACATGAGTGCTAGAAGGAATCCGTTAAACTTAGATACACGATAAATCAGTCAAATCTAAAGGCCGTAAATTCAACTAAATACCCAGGAATTACAATTACAAACAACTTAAATTGGAATGAACACACAGAAACTGTTGTGGGGAAGGCTAACCAGAGACCGAGTTTTATTGGCAGGACGCTTAGACAATGTAACAGATCTACTAAAGATACTGCCTACACTACGCTTGTCCGTCCTCTGTTAGAATACTGCTCGTGGTGTGGGATCCTTACCAGATAGGACTAAAGGAGTCTATCGAGAAAGTTCAAAGAAGAGCAGCACGTTTTGCATTACTGCGAAATAAGATAGAGAGAGAGTGTCACTGACATGAAACAGGATTTGGGGTGGACATTATTGAAACGAAGGCGTTTTTCGTTGCGGAGGAATCTTCTCACGAAATTTCAATCACCAACTTTCTCCTCCGAATGCAAAAATATTTTGTTGACGCCGACCTCCATAAGGAGAAACGATCATCATAATAAAATAAGGGATACCAGAACTCACATGGGAAGATATGTCTGTTTCTTCCGCGCGCTTTATGAGACTGGAATAATAGAGAATTATTATGAAGGTGGTTCGATGAACCCTCTGTCAGGCACTTAAATGTGATTTGCGGAGTATCCATATAGATGAAGACGTGGATTACCCGGTCGCCTTCATTCTGTTGATAGAGGTCGTTTTCGGATGGCTTCATTTGCTGCCTGATATATGCTTTTCTTTAGTTGCGTATAGGCCCTGTATCGAGGCTGGTTTTTTCTGTTGATTTCAACTCTAATTTCAAGGATTTGGCGATATGCTCATGCTCCAAGCCAATGTGTTGGCAATATGTGCTCGGTTATTTCTCTCGCATTGTATATTCACAGTTATAGGGAAATGATCTGATCCAACGGTACCCAGCAGAAACGACCATTCTGTAATTTGGTTCATACAGGGAAAAGCCAATGTTCCATACACTGCAGTTGGTCTCATCCACGGTCCTTGGTTAAATTTACAAATCCATCACTGTATATGATCATGTTATAATCATTAATGCGAGACATTCCGTACTCCCTGCTTTATCATTCGTATGACACCGCCACGCTGTGTGGTTGTCATTGAAGTCCCCACAGATTTGGAATGGTTTTGGCGTATGTTCCAACATGTATTCATGTGTTGTTTGAAATGCAGATGCAATGGAGAGTCAGCATTTGTTAGTACTTACTTCTACTGTTATTGCTTGCCAGTCAGTGTTAGCTAGTGGCATGGTAATTGGTTTATAGCTGAATGTTGTACTAATCAATATAACTCCTCCACCTTTTCCATCCTCTCGATCCGATTATATTACTGCATATCATTGGCATCTAATACACACGTTTTGTTTCATCCAGGCCATGCTTATAATAGCGATAGAGTAGTCATTATTATAAAGTTCGTGTATGAAAGACTTTCTATTAGCATATAAGGATCTGGTATTGCACAGGGGAACTTCAATATCCCTTTTCTGTTTATATGAGTAAAGCTAAAGTATGACCTATTTCTGTCTTTATCTATATTTATGTTTTTGGTAGTATCCAAGCAGCCATATTGTATATATTAGCTTGACCGAAACCGTCTTTGGTTAATGAGGTAAACTGTGTTATTAGATTTGTTATTCCTCCACCAGTAGTTCGACTGTCTCCGTATTCTGATCCTCCATTCCGGATATAATTTCCTGTTGTGATTCAGGAGTATGTGGCCGTGGTGTATGTGGATTCTCTTTAACAGGAGATATTGGTAAATTTTTATTAACAAAAGGACTTGGCGTAGTCTTTCTTTCGGCCTACTGTGATGAATAGTTGTGCTGAATCTGTGCTGAATACTTTTTACGGGGGAAACTTTTTCTCCCAATCCCATTTACTCCTACCAAGATTCCCCGCCACAGCAGCATAGGGTCTTTGGTTTACATATTCTTCAGTTTCCTTACAAAGGATATAACGTATGTAGCTAATGCTTTCTTAATCAGTTGTTGTTTGAGGTGTACTGGGCAAGACGTATCTCTCGATGTGTGTTTCCCTTTACAGTGGGCGCAGTCCATTGTTTCACTTTTTCACTGAACTGTCTCGTGGGTCCCCACACACAGATTGCTTCGAGTCTGTGACTGACATTGGTTACTTCAAATGGCTCTGAGTACTGTGGGACTTAACTTCTGAGGTCATCAGTCCACTAATAACTACTCAAACCTAACTAACTTAAGGACACCGCAACAATCCATGCCCGAGGCAGGATTCGAACCTGCGACCGTAGCGGTCGCGCCGTTCCAGACTGTAGCGCCTATAACCTCTCGGCCACCACGCATTGATTATTAAGATGGCCATACACAAGGTATTTAAGACACTGCCTCACTACGGGTATGAATAGTCTAAAATTGCATATCATTCCATACATCGTCACATATTCTGGTAGGAAATGCGATACGAATGTGACCTCAAAAGTTTGCCGGGTATGTAGTTCGTTGTTTCTAAATTAATTATGCTCTTGATCATTCGGCGTACATGGTGACTATAATTGTGGATTGAATAGCGTCTTTCAACTCTAACTCTGTTAATTCGGTATCTACATTACTAACAACTCCTCGCCAATGTGTTCTGTGGTTTAGTATGTATGCTATCATCTGTTTCTGATGCAGCGGATTGTCTTGTGCAAACTTGTTTGCAGCCTCTCTTGTTGATAAATCAATCCGAATTCTGTTTTTCCGTACAACCTTGAGATTTGTGATTTTCTGCCTGTTCCCAGAATCTGAGATAAATAGTAACTTCCCCAAGGCCATGGGGTGGTATTTACCTACGTTACCATTAAGTCCCTCTACAAATACATAAAATGGACCTACTGCATCGCTATGATATCTGTTATCTTTGTTTTGGCTTTATATTAGCTTTACATTTGTTTGCAAATGGTTTTCCCTTGGTTTATTACTGTTTTCTTGCGTAATTTGTGCGCTAAGTGAGTTACCACCCAGCGTCGTCCCCAGAGTCTCCCTGCAGGCGAGAGAATTTGATCCTTCGTTTAAATTAAAATTTTCAGCCATGCCTGTGTTGAGCGCTGTCAGATTTTCTATCTCCCTTGTTATTTGTTGCTGATATTGATGAATGGTAACTGCTCGTCTCTTCTCTTTTAATTCTTTCTTCCGCTCCAGATGCATTTTGGTACAAAACTCATGTTGAGTATAATCTCGATTGTATAACTGTGTAACTCCTGGACGCGAAAAGGGGGGGGGGGGGGGTACTCCCTCACTCCCCGAATGGGCCACCGTCTATATTTATTATTCTGTGGTTCTGCTGTATTTATTGCTCACATGCGACTTCTATACGCCCTAATAACTTTTTCCCTCCATTTTTCGCAAAAAAATTGGGAGATTAAGCATAGCAATCATCTGTTTCTAACCAACGGTGATGACTCTTAGCTGCCACTTATTGTGTCATGCGAGCATATTATTCATGCTACTAAAGTATTTTTCCGCCATCTTGTGGAACATTTATGCAATTACAAACTACGTTAAAAATAATAAATTTTGAAAGTACTAGAAATGAAACCAAATTCTGCGCTTAGCAGACAGTGTATCTCCTAAAAAATCAATTCTACGCCCACATTTAAATTTGACAAGCGCTACGAAAGAGAACTGGTGTTCTTTACTTGACCTGCTGGTTTGGTGCCGTCGAGAAAATATTTCAGGATCGCCTCTTTTCCAGATTTTTCTGTTCTGGTTTAATGTCTCAGAATGTTGGAAAATGCTTCCTTATTATTCTAGTTTGCTCGGCATCATGCGGTCTGTTGCAAATAGCACGAAATAAACATTTATGTAACAATAGCGTCGTTCATTGTACAAATGCATAAAATAAATACGATAAATATGTGTATGTTTACGTCCTGTAAACGGTCGCCGGTGCAAAATCTCTTTCTGTGAGGCTTGCCTTTACTGACGGCGACAGAAAAATCGATGACTGCTTATTAATCAGTGAGAGAAAAATAATTTAACGATTTTGAAAATCGTATACGCCCTTTATTTGAGGATGATTTTGTATGGAATCATTACTCTCAGCACACAAAAGGGATTTACCTTAGCGAGAGAGGCACGAACGGATTATCTTCTAGTACCATATGCCATGATTATGGTTAGTTTCATGACCTAGAAAAAAAAAGATACACCTATCTCGGTTTAGATCGGTGTGGAGGAGGCAGAGGACTTCTCTGATGAATGACCTGTAGAAAACTGTTATTATGTTTTGACCGTGAAATCGGGAAGTTAAAGATCACAAGCTCTTGAAAAGGGTGAGAATCACTCTTAATTTTTACATACCGCGCAAGCAGCCATTGTGACACAGTTGAAGCCAGCCAGGAATTAATCGGTTTTCACTTACCTCCTTTTACAGCGTCGAAGAACCGCCTTCTCTACAATAAAAGGTACCACAGGACAACAACAATTTTGTACACCGGTTTCTTCACTCAAATGGTTATCATTAAATAATGAACGGACATACTCCCCTCCACCCAAGTTCTATTCAACTCTAAAAAAGATACCAGAATGTGACAAAAGAAGATCTACCTTCATATACCTACTATTTTTCTACAGAGATCACAATATATCATTTGGCACCAAGTTATTTATTGAAACGTTTCTGAATATTGCTTTCTCAACAAACCTCTGCACGCTTATCGATCAATGTTAACGTCATTTCAGACATCTGAACATTACATGTATCAGGAACGAAAGTAAGTAACGAAAGCTTTGTAGAGAGCAAGTGATTAGGGGTATAGCTTTCTAGTTACAAGAACTAATACTGGGAGCTAAATACGTTTGAATAGCCAAACCACAAAGAAGACATCCTTTCACATTATTGAAATTAAAATGAATGTGTGTAATCTGTAATCCGTTTTTATTATCACGTCAAACAATATTACGGAGCAACCCTGACAGTGCCGTGTCTCCAGAGTGTGCTCTCATCAGTAGGCCCTATGTTCCAGGGAACGGTTGCAGCGGTACATTCTCGTCCCAGAAGTCCATGCGGTCCTTGTCCTTGTCGTGACCGAGCGTGATGTTGGCTTGTATCAGAAGGTAGCTTCTCCTCGTCATGTCGTAGGGCTCCCAGACCACAGGATCTGCAACTGGTGTCGGGTTTCTGCGGAAAATATGCACTTATTACTAAAGCTTAACTTTGTCCACTTCTGATAACATTTTGTCCGTCTAATGTATTGACTGCTGCATTCGACTTGACATTCTGGTTGCAAAGTAGTGTAAGTAGGCTGTTTAGGGTTTTATGTTGGTAACGCCATGTAGCGCTCTATATGAAAATCACTGACTGTGCTGTGTGAAGGCTGTGGTTGGTTTGCATTGTTGGAGTAATATTCGCCATTGTAGTGTTGGGCAGCTGGCTGTTAACAGCGCGTTGCGTTGCGCAGTTGGAGGTGAGCCGCCAGCAGTGGTGGATGTGGGGAGAGAAATGGCGGAGTTTTGAGAGCGGATGATCTGGACGTGTGTCCATCAGAGACACAGTAAATTTGTAACACTGGATGTCATTAACTGATATATATACTATGACTTTTGAACACTATTAAGGTAAATACATTGTTTGTTCTCTACCAAAATCTTTCATTTGCTAACTATGCCTATTCGTAGTTAGTGCCTTCAGCAGTTTGAATCTTTTATTTACCTGGCAGTATTGGCGCTCACTGTATTGCAGTAGTTCGAGTGACGAAGATTTTTGTGAGGTAAGTGATTTGTGAAAGATATAGGTTAATGTTGGCCAGGGCCATTATTTGTAGGGATTATTTAAAGTCAGATTGCGTTGCGCTAAAAATATTGTGTGTCAGTTTAGTGGTGATCAGAATAGGTAAAGAGCGAAATATCTGAGTACGTTCAGTTCTGCTCAGCTGTTTGAAAATCAAATAATGTAAGAGGTTTATCTGCATAGTAATTCATTAATTTTTCTAAGGGGACGTTTCAGTAGGTTCTCTGTACTTATTTTATACTAGCGGTAGCTAACCGGAGAAGCAAGCTACGTAATGAGAATATAGTTTCTGGCCCTGTCTGTGGACAAATCTCTCGTTGTCCTGCAACTGGTTACAACTTCAGACATTGGCCAATAAAATGATATCCAACATAAGTGACATACTGGGTTTGAGTTACCTACAAATAACAGGTAATGTGAAGGTCTACATTACTTTTAAGAACTAATTTGCCTGCTGTTGCGTGTGTACTTTCATAATAATCTGTTGCAACCGTTTACATTGTATTTTATTCAATATAATTGAGGTACTTTGTGAATGGTCACAAAAAGGAAGGATATTTGTCACCACACGTTCTTGCTCCCTATCACGTGGCTAGTCCTTATTGATCAAAAGTCAGAGTGTTTCGGAAAATAGTTTCTGTGCTTGTTATGTGATCTAAACTACACGGTCCAGTCAAATTAATGTGATCACTGCGTGTGTTTGACATCAACGTGCAATAGCCAATCACAGACGTCAGGTGGCAGCACTAGCAGTGGAGGGTATATAAAGCGTGTCGAATAGGGGTGGTGGACGCGGAAAATAGTGCACTCGCTGTCATAATGCGGAAACGGAGCGATTTACTGACGTCCAAAATTACATTATCGTTGGCTTGGGGACGACGGGTGGAAACATTTCCTAAACGTCAAAGTCTGTAAACGCTTCACGTCCGTCTGTGATTAATTCATATTGTGTATGGCAAAATGGCGCCATGCATACCAGCGCAAAGGAAATTGTGGTGCACCACGGACTGTAGATCACACAGGTCAACGACGACTGCTGAGATAAGTACGAGCTAATAGTCGTTCAACTGTTGGGCAGCTGACCGTCGGAATTAACCTAGGGAATAATGACAGTGTGTCCTCAACGATCGTTCAGCAAACTTTGCTGTGTATGGGTCACCGCAGCAGGCGCTTTGTTCATGCACCCACGTTGATTGCTGTTCCTTGGGACAAAATGCGGATTTTGCACACCCATACCTCAAGTGTACGCCCATTGAGTGGCGACAGGTCGCTCTTTCAGATGAATCATGTTTTATGCGCAATCTGACGGACGGCCGCTGACGTGTACGTCGTGAAACGTAATCTCGTCGTCCTGGAAGGCACAATAGATCATCATAAGTACTGTATGCGTCTGTCCTTGGGGACCATGTCCACCCCTTCATACAGTTTGTTTTTCCTCGGCACGATGACCACTAGCAGCAGGACGATGCCACGTGCCACACAGTCGGCAGTGTACGGGCGCGGTACGAAGAACACTGCGATAAGTTTACCGTACCCTCCTGGCCACTAAACTTTTTCAGGCTTATCCCCAACGGAGAATCCGTGTAACCATATCGGTAAGGCTGTCTCCACCTTGGCTCGACGACCGAGAAAAGCAGCGCAAGTGGGCACAGCAGTGGATTCAGCCCTGTCTGTACTTTCCGGAACAACACTGAATCTCTTCCTATTCGTCTCGCAGCGGTCCGCTCTGCAAAAGATGGTTATTCAGGCTTCTGACTGGTGGTCTCATTAATGTGAGCGGACAGTGCTATACCCTGTAGAGGCAAGTCATTGTTTAGCGTTGTTACCGAAAATGGAGAAAGTTTCTTGCCCAATTTACTTCTGATATCCTAATCAGCTCTTGGACAGGCATAGGTCACATATTTTTGTAATGTATGGTACATAAATATGTAGATAGTACACTACCGTTCGTAAAATGTGAAACACTCAAAACCAAACCTCCAGATGCCAGACACTCATATCGTTACGAAGCGTTGTATGTAGGTAGAGCATCAACCAAAACACCGATTACTTCTCGTTAAGTGCTTTCGTCCAGCAGAACATGCGTAAACGGAATTTAAAAATAACACTACAACTGCGGGGATCAGGAAAGGCGTATCTGTGAATGTCAGTTTTGTAGTTCTCTCGTGGGTGAGTTAGTACAGCGTAAAGTCTTCGTACCCCAGTTTCTGAGTTCAAGCCCCACTGTCGACTGTTTGTGTTAACTACTGTATGGGAGAACATTTTCGTGGCATATAAAAGGTCTTTTCGGAGTGTGCAGCAATGTTCTTTTGGCAGTTTGCTTTCGCTTCGTTAGCTGGAAGTAGCAAACCTAAGTACATTTGTATAGATAGATGTAGTGTTCTGTCGGACATGTGTAACGGAACAGACACCACTCGTGTTGAAGCAGCTAGTGCATTTGCAGTTTCACAGAATATTCATAAACAAACGGAACAGTAGAACAAGGAAACAGTTGCATCACATGTAAGGAAGTATTAACAGCCCCCTGTAACACTTTCACGCATAATACAGTAAAAATATTGTTATCTTTGGTGAATGAACCCACGACCCTTGGAACCACAGTCTAACGCTTTCCCACGGAAGTTACTCATATTACTTATAGTTACGCTCTTTCTGTGCTGCACAGTTCTGGTGTTACTTTTAACTAACCTTAACGCCCGTGCAGCTGGACGACAGCACATAGTACGAACTAAATCTGTGTTTTGGTTGATACTCTATCGACTTAGAACGTTTGGTATTAATCTGAGTGTCTGACATCTGGAGGTTTGGGTGTCAGAAGCAATGTTCTGCAACACGCCACAACAAGAGGACGTGCAGAACAGCAGAACCATAATAAGTTATTTAAATGGCAGAGAGATGATGTGCACATAGGCCCAACAGCGCTCTCTTTCGTGTGACTGTAGAAGTCAGTGTTTCGCAACGGTCAGCCGTCATACTAAGTAAAAACGTAAAACCAAGGGCCACTATGTCTCCCCGACATCACAGGATGGAATATCGGCATGTGATTCCGTTCGAACGATGCAGAATGTTTGGTCTCTGTGAGGCGGATTTGTAATTCCTTAATATTGCGGCTCGTAGACGGCACGCTCCTTCAGCAGTGAGGCGTATGTGGAACCAGTGGAGAGAAGAGAGCCGACGGGGTACTGGACGACACATTGAGACCAAAGAGCGAGAAGACCGCCGTCTTGTCCGCTTATTCCAGAATGTTGGCGCGACGTAGGCGAGCTGCAGCGGGTATAGACACGTCTGAATCGACTGTTCGACACTGCCTTCTGTGAGGTTGACTGGTGGCACGCATGTAACTGTGTTGGCATATACTGACCAGACCCACCAATGCCACAGACTGTAATCGGCTTGTGAACACCGACTCCGACACGCTGAGTGGATGAATGTAGTGTTACACTTGTCCTACAGTGATGGCCCCATAGGCGTTCGATGCCGCCGTGGTGAAAGCTATTGGACAGACTATTGTTGAGTTGCAATGAGGAGAAACGCAAAATATGAGGGTTTGGGACGCCATTGCCTATAACACGTGACCTCGCCTCTTACGTCTTGAGATCAACCTGGACCGCTACTACTGCATCAGGGAGATTTTACAGCACGAGGCACTGCCTTTCCTGCAACCCGTTTCAAATGCCATATTTCAGCAGGACAACGCCCGACCGCATGCGGCGAGGAACGTGCACGCCTTCATCGAAGACGACGGCTACTACAGCTTTCCTGGTCTTCCCGTTCGCCTGATATGTCGTCCATGTGTGGGATTTCTTCAGCCAGCAACTTGCTCGCTGGGGTCCTCCTTCAGCCACGGTCGATGCATTGTGGACGCGCCTACGAACTACGTCGCTGAGTATTCCCCAGCAGCATATTCTTTCTTTCCATGCCACGATGTCTACTGCCAGTGATAGCAGCACATGGTGGCGCTACTCTCTAAGATATATTGAATTTTCACCGTCGCTGTACATGTGGAGGTATGGTGTCATGTCCCTAATCGGCCGAATAAATTTCATCGTGAAAACACCTCTGGCTGTTGTGTTCCACTGTCTACCAACGGTAGTGAATGTAAAGAAGAAATACAGGGTGACAATTGTTGAACTACATGAAAAAATCGTAAATTAGTTGCAAGCTACGACGTACACACACTTTGTTCTAAACGTAAACGTCACTACGGATATTCGGATTTAGGTTATGACATGTTTGATATGCTGTCATCATTGGCGATGATGTGGCGCAGACGAATAGCGAAATTCTGTGTGGCCCGCTGAAGCGTCGGAATATAAATGCTGTCGATGACTTCCTCAGTTACTGTTTTCATCTCACCAATAGTTTTGGTGTTATCGCTGTTCACCTTGTCTTTAATATAGCCCCATAGAAAAGAGTCGCAAGTGTTCTGATCTGCAGAATGTGATGGCCAATCGAGGCCCACGCCAGTCGCCTATGGATACCCCAGAGTCAGAATGTTGGCCACAAAGTGCTCCTCCAGTATATCAAACACTCCTGCTTCAATGGCGTCGAGCTCAGTCTTGCATGAAACACGATTGTCGAAATCAGGGTCACTTTTTATAATGGGGACGAAATCATTTTCAAAAACCTTCACATACCGTTCGGCATTCACCGTGCCATCAAGGAATATAGCATCGATTATTCCAAGACTGGACATTGCATATCACACAGTCACCCGTTGAGGGTGAAGAGACGTCTCGATCGCGAAATGCGGATTCTCAGTCACCTAAATGCATTAGTTCTGCTTATTAATGAAGCCATCCAAGTGAAAGTGGACCTCATCGCTAAACAAAACCATGCGTGCGCATGTTAATTCTCATCATCCCTCGCAGCCAACTTCGCGGTTCGAACGTCCTAAAGCAAACCGTTCAGAAGTTATGACGATTTATTTTAATATAGTTCGATAATTGTCACCACGTATTTTTAGCAAAAATCTCCAAAATTTCCTGATCTATCTATTTCCAGTTTTTACATGACACTCTGATAAACGTTTAGAGGGATGTAGGCTATACATTTTTAAACGACAATTCGCAGTTATCTGTTAATACCGTTCGCAAGAAAGAAAATGCTGCGCTGTGCTGTACAAAAGTGCCGTTCCTAATTCTTCCTCGCAGGCAGTTTCAGTTACTATAGTAGAGCGCGTAAACAATTGGGCTACCTACTTGTTTCTCCCACATACATTTCTAGCCCTTCTATATAATTTCTAGCCACACGGCATTTCATTTTTTTTCCAAACAAAAATTTTATACACAACAACATGCTATGCAGTTTTTTTCCTCGCCATCGGTTTTACAGGAAACCGGACAGTGGCATTTATGGCTAGTCCAATTATCGTCAGAATAGCCCTATGGAATCTGAACGTCTAAAACACTGAATCCCACCCATTTTCTGATTAAAACTATGCGAAATAATGTCGTTGAAGCTACTGCAGTTGGAAAGGTCTCTGTCATACCCCATACACAAATGATCCCAACCAATTTACTTATTCATTGTAAGCGATTTCAGTTTCCAGTCAATGTTCCGTTTGCAATACGAATAAACAAGGCTCAGTGTCAGATAGAGGAGGGTAGTAGTGAAAGGAGAACGAGAGGGGGGCAGGGAGGAAATGGATTGAGAGAGTGGGCAGGAGATGATGTATAGAGGAAGGGGGAAAGGAGGAAGAGATGGACGAAGAAAGAGGGGAGGAGGTAATGGACGGAGAGCGAGAGGGTGGAGAGGGACAGGACTTCACGATGTATCTCCAGCTGCGAAACTTTGCTGTGTTCACTAGTGAAGCTACACAGTAGAATAGCTTTTACTTAATGACTTTCCTTTAATGTGCCAATTTTGTCGTATTCCTCACGACTGTGATCTGCAAAATATTCGGTCTAAGGCGCTGCAGTCATGGACTGTGCAGCTGGTCCCGGCGGACGCTCGACTCCTCCCTCGGGCATGGGTGAGTGTGTTTGTCCTTAAGATAGCCGGCCGCGGCGGCCGTGCGGTTCTAGGCGCTTCAGTCCGGAACCGCGAGACTGCTACGGTCGCAGGTTCGAATCCTGCCTCGGGCATGGATGTGTGTGATGTCTTTAGGTTAGTTAGGTTTAAGTAGTTCTAAGTTCTAGGGGACTGATGACCTCAGATGTTAAGTACCGTAGTGCTCAGAGCCATTTTTGTCCTTAGGATAATTTAGGTTAAGTAGTGTGTAAGCTTAGGGACCGATGACCTTAGCAGTTAAGTCCCATAAGATTTCATACACATTTGAACATTTTTTTTGTAAAATATTTCTCACTTCATGACATACTGGTTAGCCTTCATAGAGACGAAGTTTTAGTCGGTACTTCCTTGACATGACAAAATTCAGATCCCTGTTCTGTTAACATCGTCATATATTGAAAGTACAGCTGATTCCTGCTGATACACGAGGATCTTCTCAGCAATAAATTGCGTGGAAACGGTGAAAAATTTTGGAGTTGGTACATCCTTTAACTTCAACTTAGGAGTCCGTACCTCGTCATCTTCTCTTGTGCTTTCCAGGACTTTCTTAGCCTATCTGTAGACATTCATTGAGCTAAATGTCCTCCGTGTTTCCATTCCATTTTCAATGCAGTCATAATTATGCCTTTCACTCTCTTCAGTTTCCTCATACATTTATTTGTTTCCCACTTCATTCTAGTAATTCGCTTCACGCATCTCACTATTTCTCATTGAAGAACCGTCATTTTTGGGATAATTTTAACTTTCACTACTGCTATAAGTCAGAATTGGAAATCCACACTGACTGCCAACATTTCGTTTCATTTACAACGGAAACTTAGTTTAGAAAATCCTACTATCTTCATTTTCTAAGATGCTGAACATGTTGCTTAATTACTTTGAAACAACTCTTGATTCTGTTTGAAACTTGTCATGATGTTCTGACAATCGTTTAATATCTCTAACTTTTTTTTTCTTGTTGAGTATAAAATCTATCTCAAAATTTTTTCCATGCCCTTATCAACTTACTGTAGCATATGTCTTGTTTTTAACTGCACTTTTTATTGCACTTCCTTTTAGCCTTTTAAATCCCCATTCGATTATATTTCGCTCCAGTTCCAGCTGTACTAACCAACATGGAGAACCTAAAGTTTTGTAACTTACTATTCCTCAGTAATATAAGCAGTTGGGATTTTGCTTCTTAATGTATTGGTGACATAGCAGTAGAATCCTAACATCTTTTGTAAGTATCTTCATTTAGTATTTCACCCGCCGTTGTGTCGCTAATGATAAATTTAATAGAGAGAGTAGCAACAATATGCACCTTGTACAGCCCGCAAACATATTACGTGTTCCTTGTAATAGGCGGAAAAACCTTAATGGTGTCCTGAGAAAGATCGCGGGCTTCCCACATGCAAAAACATGTAGCTTTGCCTTCCGGGGTTGAACTCATAGATTTTGACATCTCAGTGAGTGAGTTTCCCAGTAGTTTTACGGGTAGTTATACTGAATATTTGGTGATAGTAAAAGGCAATTGAAAGTAGTGTAAATAGACATGGACACTTTGTTTGGCAAATGAATTTAGTTTTAAAACAGAAAGAAAATCAGTTAGCGTCTTCCACGTATCACCATTCATTAGCAGTCGCGTACATTATCGAGGCCTTGAGTCCTAAACGATTACAATATTTTATTTTAAGTCCTGAATCTATTTTGAATGTTGAATATACACATACCCGTATTTCGCAAAGTTGGTCCAGAGGCGCAGAATGTTTCTTCGTACTTGATCCTCTTCTGATTCTGGATCCAGATTATAACTAATGTCTAGATCTCTCCGCAGGAAGAGGAATTGTAGTTCACCGCCATGTCCAACTCCTACAACAGTAACAAGCATACACTTTCTTTTCACTAACTCATTATCGTGATTGACTTATGGAAATATTGTGCTTCTGAGAGTTCGTCGACTTAACGTATAAAATAAGTGCGCAGATACAAGTGCATGGAATGCGCAGTTGTCGCTCCCGAAGAAACATTTAACCAACCTTTTGCGCTAAGTATAAGTACTTTAACTACGTTTAGTTTAGCTGAATGCTGTAATGTATTAGGGGTAAACATAAAGTTTCTGTCAGTTTGAGAGCGTTGCTGCAGGAAATAGGCAACGTAGCGCGACTCCGATGCTGGCACGTAAGCACCGACGTGTAGACAAGGGATTAGTGCGGCATTAGTGTCTTTCCGACGAGCGTGCAGTAATTGCGGAAACTGGAGTCGTTATTACCAAACGCGTCCGAACAGGACCACCGTGATATTCTTTTCTTTGCTACCGAAAGACAAACACCAGTAACAACCACTGGAGAATGAAAGATGATCATGGGGCAGCATGTCTGTCGAAAATCATCGTTGTGAACTATTGCGACAAGGGGTGCTGCCTCTATATGATAACACACTCCATCATAGAGCAAACGTCGTAACTCAGAAGTTACGCTAACTCAAGTTGGAGACACTTCCATGTAATTATCACGCCTTCAGTCCCCTAAGAAAGGCTTGAAGGGTCGACGATTCTTGTCGGACGAGGATATACAGTAGGCAGTTACGCACCTCCTCACGTTTGCAACACACGCTATTTTACCAAAAGGGTATCTTGAAATTGATGCCTCGGTGGGATGATTACCTCAACGCTCAACACGATTTCGTCTGATTTAAATATCGATTCTGGTCTGTACGGCCTCCGAACGGAAACTTTTTGATCGGCCCTTACGTTGACATCACACAGCAGTGATATCTGCTGGAAGGCTTCAAAACGATGTGCAAAGTTGTGATGTTTTGTATAATCAGTGTTTAGAATGTTATGATGCCATTCTCCATGTCTTTCTACCTTGAAATAGTCTTCCTACTTCTACGTAAATCAAATTACTTATCCATGTTGTAGATTTTATTTGCACCTGCCATTTTCTCCCTCTGCTTGTCTTTCCAGTGATAAATATGGTACGCTAATGTAATGTATTTATTCATATGGTAAGAGCTTTCTATAGGGTCTTTCCCATAGCCTATGATGTTACATGTCTCTAGGCTATGTACCTCTCTGCACACTTAATTTTTAACTTTCTTCAGTAGTACCTTCGGTTTCCAATGGGCACCGTGGTGCATGCAGAGAAGAACGCCGAATACAAGGAAACGATGAAGTAAAGCGGAAAACTTCATACGAATATGCAAAGTGGCCGCCACAGGAGAGAGGGGCGAATTCGTGTAGCTCAGTGAGCACTGCCCACACTTCTCACCGCCGGCAGGCAGCTCTGGAGATTTATCCACATAGGTGCAAGCGGGACAGCGCATGGGCTCTCAGAGTCAGAATTCGTGCTGGAAAGGAAAAGAACAGCTTGTAAACAATGTCGTTCTGTTTTATGCAGTTTACAGATAAGTACATCCACTTTTACTACATTACATAATTGACCTTCTTCTTGTGTGCTGGATGTACATGCATTGCCCGAACTCTTAGGGGACTCGGTAAGATTGCCTGCCGCGAGTAATGAGTGTAATTGGCACGAGCACTACGAATGTAGTGTGTGGACATTAAAGTTGGGAATGTGGGTCTCACGGGGAGTGTGCAAGGGATAAATCCCTGCAGTCGCACTATCGTCTGTGCCCTCGGTGGCTCAAATGGATACAGCGTCTGCCATGTAAGCAGGAGATACCGGGTTCGAGTCCTGGTCGGGGCACACATTTTCGACTGTCACCGTTGATGTATATCAACGCCTGTCGACAGCCTAGGGTACTGATTTAATTATCATTTCATAACTAGATGAGCTCTGCAATAAATTTCAACACGTAATGGAGGATATTCAGCTCAAAAATCACAACTATTGGAGGTATACGTGGAAAACGCCCGAAGACACGGGAGATTCCAGTTGGATAGCACTGTGCTCAGACTAATTCCGAAGTCAGATACTGGGTTGTAAGGTGTACCCAGGAGTAGATATAGACTCAGATCACAATTTAGTAATGACGACGAATGGACTGGAGTTTAAGAGAATCGTCTGAAAGAACCTGTGTGGTAGGAAATGGGATACATAAATACTGAGAAGTAATTAGATGCGTTTGAAACTCGATAAGGCTGCGGATACTGCAATAAGGAATACCACACTAGGCAGTTAAAATGAAGAGGAGAGGACATTTCTAAAACGAGCAATCACAGAGGACGAAAAGACAGACATAAGTATTAGGAAATCAAATTAGGAGAATCATTGGTTAATAGATGAAATACTTCAGCCTATTGGTGAAAGAAGAGCGTACAAATAGGAATTAAAAAAATAATAAACGCGGCGGACAAGAATAAATGCTTGCAGGAAAGATGTGAAGAAATCGAAAAGGAAAGAATTGTCGAAAGGAGTTAAAAAGGGCACATTGCGCGCCAAGGTATTTCTAGGAAATCTCTCACACGGAAGCATTTCACCACTAGATTGTTCAACAGCGTTCACCGTTTGATTTCAAACATAAAATATATATTTATCGTAATCATTCAGGAAACAACTTCTTAATTAAACAATCGTTTAAAAGAAGGTTAGTTTCAACTATCTACACTACTGGCCATTAAAATTGCTGCACCACGAGGATGACGTGCTACAGACACGAAATTTAACCGACAGGGAGAAGATGCTGTGATATGCGAATTATTATCTTTTCAGAGCATTCACACAAGGTTGGCGACGGTGGTGACACCTACAACGTGCTGACATGAGGAAAGTTTCCAATCGATTTCCCATACACAAACAGCAGATGACCGGCGTTGCGTGGTGAAACGTTGTGTGTAAGGAGGAGAAATGCGTACCATCACGTTTCCGACATTGATAAAGGTCGGATTGTAGCCTATCGTGATTGCCTTTTATCGTATCGCGACATTGCTGCTCGTGTTGCTCGATACCCAACGACTGTTAGCAGAATTCGTAATCGGTGGGTTCAGGAGGGTAATACGGAACGCCGTGCTCGATCCGAACGGCCTCGTATCACTAGCAGTCGAGATGACAGGCATCTCATCCGCATGGCCGTAACGGATCGTGCAGCCACGTCTCGATCCCTGAGTCAGCAGATGGGGACGTTTGCAAGACAACAACCACATGGACGAACACTTCGACGACGTTTGCAACAGCATGAACTACCAGCTCGGAGACCATGGCTGTGGTTACCTTTGACGCTGCATCACAGACAGGAGCGCCTGCGATGGTCTACTGAACGACGAACCTGGGTGCACGAAGGGCAAAACGTCATTTTCTCGGATGAATCCAGATTCTGTTTGCAGCATCATGATGGTCGCATCCGTGTTTGGCGACATCGCGGTGAACACACATTGGAAGAGTGTATTCGTCATCGCCATACTGGCGTATCACCCGGCGTGATGGTATGGGGTGCTACTGGTTACACGTCTCGGTCACCTCTTGTTCACACTGACGGAACTTTGAACAGTGCATGTTACATTTGAGATGTCTTACGACACGTGGCTCTACCCTTCATTCGATCCCTGCGAAACCCTACATTTCAGCAGGACAGAAAATGTTCGACTGCTGCCCTGGCCAGCACACTCTCCAGATCTCTCACCGACTGAAAACGTCTGGTCAATGGTGGCCGAGCAACTGGCTCGTCACAATACGCCAGTCACTACTCGTGATGTACTGTGGTATCGTGTTGAAGCAGCATGGGCAGCTGTACCTGTACACGCCATCCAAGCTCTGACTCAATGCCCAGGCGTATCAAGGCCTTTATTACGGCAATAGGTGGTTGTTCTGGATATTGATTTCTCAGGATCTATGCAACCCAAATTGCGTGAAAATGTAATCACATGTCAGTTCTAGTATAATATATTTGTCCAATGAATACCCGCTTATTATCTGCATTTCTTCTTGGTGTAGCAATTTTAATGGCCAATAGTGTATTGACACAGAATTTGCTTTACCAACCTCAAGGCTAAGTAATGTAACCAATTAATAACATCAAAATCAAGATTCACAGGTTGGCCAACGCTCAGAATAATATTATTAAAAAAATAATAAAAAAATCAAATTCATTTGCTGCGTGGGACCATCCCCTTGAGTACTAGTAGTTGAATAAAAAGACTGCACGCTTTAAGAAAATTTGCTGGATCAAAATCACAAGAATAATTAACATTGATCCATAAAAAAGGCCTGAAAGAAATAAGATCGGGACAATGTAATTATAGCGAAGGGAGGACTAAACCATAAAATTATATTCACACAGTAATAGATCAGCTACAAAAAAATCAAACAGTACAGTAAACAACTTCTTGAAAAATGAAAAAAAGAGTTAGTTTCAGTTATTACATGAAGTATTAAATGCCCAAGGCCAGTTTTCAACCACAATAAACAACAACTTAACTTTGACAATTAGTTGTGTGGACTTGTTGCAACAGGCACAATATAGAGGCAGAGTCCCTTTGGAATGGTTACAGACGACAAGGCGTGTCGTCCGATGTGGGGACATGGCAGCCCGACCGTCGCATCCACCCAGGCGTTGACTATTGACGCAAGAGAGGTAGTCCCACCCAAGCGCGTAGAGTAAAAACTACGATGGGAAGTATACCTTGGATACAAAACCTTATTAGTCTAAACAGAAGAGCTGAAAGTCGTATGCCAAATTAGATCTTCAGTATGAATATAAAATTTTCTTTAGTAAAACCCTGCACCAGGCCACTACGCTTGGGACGGACACGAATTCGAGCAATCGCACGAAATACGTGGGCCTTACTGTCTTCAAACCTCAGTAACGTGAAGAAGCTTGCAAGCACGAAGAAATGCAAATTAATCTGCGGACTAGACAGCAAAATAAATTTACACGAATTTTAAATACACAATTGGTAGTAAAATATTAGCTAGGACATACATTTACGTTACCAACACTTATAATGCCTCACCACACGCTACACGCAAAAGTCCGTAAGGTAAAACAAGACAAATTAAGCTGCTATAGCTTACAGTTTACCATAGTTTCAGCTGTGAGCACGAGTAAATAACAACTCATATTATAAAATCACTCAGCTATCTTCACTTACTGTTATTTGTATTTTGCCCATACAGAGCCTTTTATGCTGAGATGTTTCCCACACCACCTTGTGTTGTGACTTTATATGTATGAGTGATTGTCAGTGTGTGTGTTCTGTATAGTGAATACATAGACCGTTGGTGGGACACAGGGCGATGGGTGAAACTGCTTCCAGTCCATGCGCTTCCGTTGTTATGGTGATCTGCTCCAGCTGCTGCAGATGCTGTGTTGAAGCTGAAGGTGTTAATCAAAGTTTCTGAGAAATATTCGTCGCGGTTCTGTTGCATAGCAATCAGATTTGCCTTCAGTTCTTAGAAACATTGGTGGCAGAAAAATGATCCGTGAAATGACTTCTTTTCCGAAGAAAGCATCAAATTATTTAATTAGAACTGAACGCTCCCGTCGAAATTGTTATTGAGCTGGTATTCATTAATGGATCACACTTGAGTATACTTTTTAGGAAATAACATGTACCTTTTTGAAATGAACGAAGTTTTATTGACCTTAGTGTCAATGAAATTCTTTTCGTACATGAATTAGCGATTCTCTATGATAAATATAGATGTATATACAAATTTCTTTCAGCATCGCCCAATGACTTCGATTTATTGTAGACTAGTCATCTAAGCGCACTACGCCACGGAGTATTAAAGAGTATTTTTGTTTCTCTTCCTCTCGTACTGCCACATTAATGCATAGCAATATTATTACATGATATATCATAATTTACACCCAGCAGAATAATTTCCCAGTGATGTAACCATAATTTAAGCTTAGCACATCGTTTGGGCAATACCAGAATACACCAATATTTCCACCAAATGTCTATAGAAATAAATACGTGAATTTAAAACAAATCGCTCACATTCAAACTTAATAAACGTCACATTAAGTATAGAAGGAGCCAAAGCAGGTGAAGATAGTCATTTAAAATACAAGCTAAAGCCAATTCTTATACTGGCAATACAAATGCATACGGAAGGAATTAGAGTGCTTGGATCCAGAGTTGAGAACAGCAATACCCTCTCTTCCAGAACGTCGCCTTTGTTCTCCGCATATATGGCTGTGATGAACGAATGGAAGGCGCCAAAAAGCAGTTCTGCGTGTCAGCCAACATGCAACAAAATACGGCATGGTCAGCAGGACGTGACCACTGCAGAATGCAGCCAGCCCCCACAGCCTGCGGGGCTGCCACCGGCGCGCAGCACGCCCAGTAGTGCACACTCCCTCGTAAACGGTCTTGCAGAACTCGGTGCCCTCACCTCACTGTCACTACGCCAGCTCAGACCCTTGCTCAGCTTATCTCCCAGCCCCAGAGCGCCACCTAGCCACACGCCATGGCAGCGAACCAAAGGTAAGCCCACGTTTTTGGATCCTGAGGCATCTTTGAAATGTCTAAAATGCATGTCTGATCGTCAGCTGCTTTGCTGTGTTGACTGACGGTGTTAATGATTTATTAGGAAGATTAGAACTTTAACATTCCAGAAAAGTGATGCTCTACCCACAATTAGTGTACACTAGAGTAACTGAATCAGAGGTGTTGGTAACCATTCTGCAGTTTGCCACATTACTACTTTGTTGAGATTGGCCCCTGCTAGTGATTGGCAATGGTCTCCGCAGTGTATTTGTTTAGGTAGTATTCATATAGTGGGGGACTTCATTGTCATACCGAGATTTTATTGAACGTGTAGGAGTAGTGAAATCGTCTGAAGGAAACCACTATAGCTTTATTCAAAGTTTCAGAAATATTAAAATTAACAGTAGGTTCGTTCTTACGAAAAATAAATCACTTCTAATTCTACGTCCACATCTACATCTGTGCTCTGTAAACCACTTTGAAGAATTAGTATGCAGGGAATTCAGAATTTTATCAATACCGTAGAACATTCTCAACTCCCAGAGTATTTATCTTAAAATGTGTCTCTTTTCACTTACCAAATTCATTCACGAAGGTGTCATCTGAATGATAGTCGAACTCGTAGTAGTAGACTGATACGTTAGTTACTTCAGTTATCCTTCTGACCAGCGCATCGGTGGGGTTGAAGAAATTTAAATCTACGTCAAGCTGCAACAATAAGAAATTTATTACTTATGTATATTGAAATATATGCCACGGTTTAAGTTGCGTATTGTTGAAATATCATTTGACCCTGAGTACGACAGTGCTGCGAAGACTTTGTGGTGGTTGTTCATTCGAATCTTGTCAGCGCTAAAAATGTTAATCTTCGTAATTTTCCCGGAAAATTGACGAAGACATAGTTGATGATTTTCATAATCTACTCCGTCATCAGTGATTAAGATCCACATCTTTGTGCAGACTGTCATACAATGAAGACGTCTATGGAACCCTGAAAGTAGTCAATACCGGCGCCCAAGGGGATGCCGTGTTCATCGATTTGTAGAAGGCCTCCAATACTCTGTCACCTAGTGAACAAAATACAGGTGTATGGACCATCGGACTGTCTTCGTCATTCTTGCGAACAGAACACAGCACAAAATTCTTAACACAGGGAAACCTTTAGACGTATCAGTAGCTAGAGCATGCCCCAAGGGATGTTACAGGATCATAACTGTTCACTATGTATACAAATTACCCAATGGTTACGTCGGAACCTCCGTTAAACAGTTCGCTGCTTAGGCTATTGTATATAGACAATACCCAACGCTACTAACTTATAGCGAAAGCTTAAATACATGTAAAAGGGTCGACGCTTGGTGCATGAATCGGAAATTGTCACCCATTCAAAATAAATTTAACGTATTGCGTAAAAATACGCCGAAAGATCAATTCTTGTTTAACTACACGGTTGCTGAACAGTCACTGGAAATATTCCAATCCATCAAAAATGCACAGAATAATTTTAAGTGGAACGAGCACATAAAGCTAATAGTAAAGTCAAATGTCAGACTATGATTCGATGAGAGATTCCTTAGGAAATACAGTCCATTTGCAAGAAGTAGTTTATAGAACGGTTGTTCGACCGTTATCTATTTCCTCTCAATCTGGTATCCTTACTAGAGATGATTATTGGAAGAATTAGGAAAGATCTAAATAAAAACGGCGCATTCCGTCACGGCATTAAAAATGGTTCAAATGGCTCTGAGCACTATGGGACTTAACATCTGAGGTCATCAGTCCCCTAGAACTTAGAACTACTTAAACCTAACTAACCTAAGGACATCATACACGTCCTTGCCCGAGGCAGGACCGTAGCGTTCGCGCGGTTCCAGACTGTAGCGCTTAGAACCGCTCGGCCACTCCGGCTGGTGTCACGACATTAATTGAGCGTAAATGCGCCATCTAGATGCTCGTCCTACTGCGATGGACGACTTAACAAGAGTGACGTTGTGCACCATGCATCGCCAAAAAACCATTAAGGTAATTGCAGAGGTTCGAGCTCGGACGCTACCTTACGGACAGTCGTTGTTTCCATCCTCCATCCGCGACTGGCGCGGGAACAGGATGTTCCGCAACAGTACCCGCCGCCAAACACATCATAACGTAGCTCGCAGCGTATAAATGTAGATGACACTCTTGACGGTTTGGTGTCTAGAGTATGATGACGGGCGCAACAGCCCCACTATTACTGTAAGATAATCAGTGGGACTATGCAGTAGAAGACAAAGAATGGCAACACAGTAAAACTATGATGTTAAACTAGCGGTATCGGAATTATACAAAACTACATTAAATGCACTCGAAGTTGAGAGTATGGACAATCTGCAGTTGTATAATGACGACAATGAAAACTTGCGCCAGATCAGGACTGGAACCTGGATTTCCCGCTTATCGCGATCGGTCACCTTACCATTTGGCATTCCGAGCACAACTCACGGTCAGATCCAGACTTCCATATGTCGTCAACCACGTCTATAGCTTGTACTCGTACATCCATCATGCATATTCCCCTACAGGGGAGACGTTTTACTGGAAACTGGCTTGCACGGTGTCGCAATTAGGAATAACACAGGCAGTGCAATATGGTATTATACAAAACCGGTAATTTTATAACCAACACAAATCATGTAGTCACACGACGTCAGCTTTAAGGACATTTTAACGATGCAGTTCAAAATACACTGTAGAAAAAAAATTGCAACACCAAGAAGTAGTTGTGCGACATAAACGAAATTTGGTACATCTACATCTGAAATATGTCTCTTCAGATTTAGTGCCACTGTGAGGATGCAAATCAGGTTTGTTTTAAATACACGCTGTAACGGTCGTGATCTTTACTCCCCTTTGAAATTGGACGTAGTGAGTTGAAGTTAGCCAAGAATGCATTTAAGACGACAAGCACGCCATTATCAGCAGCTCTCAGAGTTTGAACGTGGTCGTGTAAAAGGGCTATAAGAGGCTGGATGTTCGTTCTGTGATACTGCAGAAAGATTTAGCAGAAATGTAGCCATTGTACATGATTGTTGGCAGCATGGTCACGGGAATCTACGATCGCAAGAAGATCTCGACTCGGAAGGCCGCTTGGTACCACCAAGAGGGAAGACCACCGTGTACGTCGCATGGCTCTGGCGCATCGTATTGCATCTGCAGCTGCAAACTGAGCAGCAGTTGGCACCATAGTCCACAACCAACTGTTACACATCGGTTACTTCAACGACAGCTCCGAACCAGACGTCCTATAGAGCGCTTTCCACTGACCTCAAACCATCACCATTTGAATCTTCAATTGTGTCAAGCGAGAGCTCATTGGAGGGTAGGATAGACGTCTGGTGTGTTTTCCTGGTGAAAGCGGGTTCTATCAGTGAGGGCCGTTTGTTGTTAAGAAGGAGGCCAGCTGAGGGCCTGCAACCAGTCTGTCTGCTAGCTGGACACACTGACCCTACACTTGGAGCTATGGCCTGGTGAGCGATTTCGTATTACTGCAGAAGTACTCTCTTGGTTGTGCCACGCATCCCGACTAAACGTTATGTGCCATTCATGAACAGCATTCCAGGGGATATTTTCCAGCAGGTTATCACTTACCCACATAACGCTATTGTAACCCAAAATGCTGTACAGAGTGTCGACATGTAGCCTTGACCTTCTCGATCACCAGATCTTTCTCCAGTCGAGCACATATGAGACATCTTCGAATGGCAACATCTGCGTCATCCACAACCTATTTGACCGACCAAGTGGAACAGGTATAGAACTCCATCTCACAAACTGACATCTGGCACCTGTAAAACACAATGCACGCACGTCCGCGTATCACCATTCAACATTCTGGCGTTTACACGGGTTATTAATGTACTAGCATTTCATATTTTCAGTGCCTTATCTCGTGCGTACATTAACCCTGATATTGCAATGTTAATCACCTAAATAAGCTACGTAGACAAATGTATTCTCCAAATTTCATTACTCTATATTAATTATTGCTTGGTGTTACAGCGTTTTTCCGTCAGTTTATACAGATACAGAATATTATATAATATGTAACAATAATTTTACGACAGAACTGTTTGCTCATTATCAACTTTCCATGGAGAATAAAATTATGAAAATCGGGATCCAACAAGTTAATCACGTTATGCTCCAATATATTTAACATAAAAACGTTCACATATAATTCCGAAACAACACTTTTCAAAACAACAGTTTACAGGGAGCGTCCTTGTGAACAATGAAATCATTGAACTAGTTACATCAGCGCATATCTGAATGCTGCCTGAATATTAAAAACAATATGATGAACGAGAACGAGAAAAGAAACTAGAAAAGCTCCAATAAATGACGGAAACGAGCCTAAAACCAGTGATTCAATTACTAATAGTACCATTGTTATCATTTTTATTACTATAACTGTTTCATTATTATTACTGATACTGCTATGATTTCCCCTTTGGTAATTACACTGGCAATCTAAGAGCGCATCCGAGTTTTACTGAGGAAGATTTTAAGGAAAATTTATGGGCCACTATACAATACAGATAATGGAAGATGGGGAACAAGGCACAATGAAGATCTGTATCGGCTGTTTAAGAAAGCTGATATTGGGAGAGTGATTGGAAGAAGAAGACTACGGTCGACAGGATATGTTCTCCGAGCAGAGGGTACTCTCCCTTAGAAAGCATGAGTACAGTAGCCAAATGGTGGACGTCTGAGAGGTCGCCGCGAACGAGGTGGAAGGACAAAACGTTAGTGATCTTGAAAGAAGCACATCCAGACGCCCGAGACCAAAGTAAATGGGCAAACATACGTACTCAATTTTTTTGATCTTGCATTTCTGTTCAGTCATGAGTCGTGGACCGGATATGTTGATCATTTCGTTATATTTTATGTTAATGTATATGTATATTTTTGTCCTCGGCGACGGCCTAATGACCTGTTTATTTGAAATAAATCTGATTTATACTGATGGTGATTACTACTACTACCACTACAACTACTAGTTATACCACTATTACTATTATTATTATCATTAATATTGTTAACATCACTCTTTATCACCTCCAAATACTGTGCCTTCTCTAACGATCAAATTGTGGACAGGACATTTAAACCAAGTGTTCTCTCTGAAGAATTATGGGCATTGATGTGTGTACTTCAACAATAGACCGCTGAACTCCTGATGCAACCATAAGCGTTCACAAGTAGGACAAGAGCAGGGACTCGCCGCCCCCTCTCCCTGTTTTACTTATGAACTACGTGCATAAAGATGATTTCTGTGGGATTTGATAAGTTTTTAATATCATCTATAGAATTTATTTCTTATGCCACGACATGTCAAAAAATAAGCAATTCCTTTACATCACAAACAGTGATCCTAGAGTCTTGTCCCCCCCACCGCAAGACAAACTTCTGCGGGCGACCACTGCTGTAACCAAGTCGGATTGGTATCCACAGAGAACCCAGATCTACACGTGATTACTGAATAGAAGCAGCCCTATACCGGCAATAGTCTGGTTGATTGACTTCTCTGACCTTGTAACATCATTTAACATAGCCTTGTCACAAGGCAGGAAGCAAGGAAAAGCACAGGCGCTGTATTCTCCGAGGAGATGCACGTCTACCGCAGGGCGAAATGATAATTGCACCATCTCGGGCAAAAAATTGCGTAGGGAAGTAGTCCCCCATTCGAATGTGCAGGCGCCAACTATTCAAGGGAATGTCGTCTAAATGAAAAGAATTTCATGTTGTACCTCTAAGTGTGTATATTCGATCCCCTTAACCATAGTGGTAGGTTAGAGGACTTAAAAATAGAAATAGAGAGATTAATGTTAGGTATTCAATATATTAGTGAGATATGTTGGCTGAAAAACAGGACTTCTTGTCGAGTGAGTGCAAACATATCAACATAAGATTTCTGTGAACGGATTTTGATGGTCAAGATAGAGACAAATACACTACCCACAGTAATAAAAAAAAGTCCGCATACTTGAAAACTCCACAGACGATGAACACGCTGGAAAAATGTGTAGTGACAAAAAGATTATGCTATGTGTTAAGGGAGACAAAAATTTTGTTGAGATGGAAGAACAGCATTTGGTAGCGGGTAGAACAAGAGAAGGAAAATTAAAAGAAAACATGACTGGGAAAATAAATGATATGCGATTAATGATATGCGAAAGTGCCTGCAAGGAGCACAGTCTCACCATATGCAAAATAATATATTTAAAAATCATGAAAGAAATAGTTTGCGTTAGATGAAGATTGTGCAAACTGAAAGGTTTCATACATATTATAAAATGGTTAATATTTCGAAATTGATACTGGAAAGCATTTCGACTAGCAGAAATGGACTCTGGTCATAAACGCTTTGTTGTATACTGATGCTGCAGTTATTATAAGGTAGAAAATTAAGGAGATGGGAAGTGGATAAGTTGAAACAATCCTAGACTGCGCAGTGCCCGAAGATGGCTCATGGCTCAGAGTACTATGGGACTTAACATCTGAGGTCATTAGTCCCCTAGAACTTAGAACTAGTTAAACCTAACTAACCTAAGGACATCACATACAACCATGCCCGAGGCAGGATTCGAACCTGCGACCGTAGCAGTCGTGCGGTTCCAGACTGAAGCGCCTAGTGACCGAAGAGTACATTAACAACCGACTGACAGATATACTGGACTGGAACACAAAAAAGAAAAATTGCGAGCTTTCAGACCAAATAGTGAAGGCAGCAAAGGAAAAACTAGACTAAAACACTAGGCTTAGCAGAAATTCTTCGGAAACACAAGAAATGTGAAATTTAATTCACGAAAGGGCAAATAAAAAATGCGGCAAATATAGCAGGATAGTGAGGATACAGACGTAAGGTACATGAGATTGATAGAAAGTACAAATGACAAAACGGGATTAGCTACAGGATGAAAACAAAACATGCATGACTGTGGAAAATATTACAGAAAAACTAAATAGATGAGCAACGAGAGGTCGTATCACAAGCCAGTACTAAACAAAGAAGGACAGGCGGAAACGGGAGAGGAATGTATGCACAGAAACCTCAGATGAAAATAATGGAATGGAAGGAGGAAGTGGATGAAGATTAGAAGGATCATGCGATATTATTTTAAAAAATTACAGATTGACTGAAGGACCTAGTTAAATAAAGAGTACCTGGTGTAGATGGCATCCCTTCAGAATTTTTGGGGTACTGCTGTGACACTGCACATCTATCCCCGCTACTACGTAACGTAATCAGTTTGGTTTTGTGGTTAGAAGAAGTTCTGTACTTATAAATTTTATTTTCGTATCTTTTGTAATCTATTAATCGCTCCTGTCCATTTCCGGTTTCTACAAATCTGCGTAGTAACTACTCCTTACATCCTTTTTAACTTGTTTTCTGCAGTCCATCCATGTACAACGTCTGCGTATTTACTCACCCTCCCCCCCCCCCTCTCCGCTAAACCCCTAAAACCACCCACAAAACCAAACATGAACGCCCTCGATCACTAAATTGAAGTCCCAAAATAGCTTCTAAAAATCTGTTTCTTCATTTAGTGAAGTTTCTCCCAGATTAGATTCAATACTTCTTCATTAGGTTAGCAGTGGGCTAAAATCGTTCGGTATGAGGTCATACGATCTGCACTACTGCATTAATAAGAATTTAAAAATGTTCTTGCGGTATAAACATGAAAGAGAACCTGTGTATGGTTCAAAGAGAACTGGAAGTCATGCTGCCTGTCGTCAAAGAGACTTAACGCTACTACTTTTTATTACGATTCCGGTAAAGAGACAATAGAGTTCTCAGACATAGAATGTGCAGCTGTTTCGTACTCTGATCTAAATTTTAAAGTGTTCCGAATGTTACACCTATTTTTCAACAGGCCATCCATTTTGTACTCAAGAAACGTAAACCTGCTAATTTCTACCACGTTCAAAGCTCATAGTTAACCACATATCCTATCGTCGAAGAAATACAAATTTCTTCTCGTTGGCCCAAGTAGCTGAAATTGACGTTTAACTTATACTTTGCTCTAAATACTGGTGTAACTTACAAGCATATCTAATGCGTTTGATAGGGAACCGAACACAGACCAAATCACAACGATTGCCTAAATCAGACGACGCCTTTCTAATACTGCTATTGCTCCTACTGGTTAGGGAAATGCATTGTTTCGGTTGATAAAATTATAATGAATATATAATTCTTACTGCGTAGCATCTACACAGAAAAATTAGCTCAACAGTAGTCTTACTTACATGAACCAAAGGTTCCGGATAATCGGCAGAGATAATTTCGTTTCCAAAATAGAAATTCCTAAGCTTCTCTGCTGCTTGAGTCTGCTCTTCTATCGTCGGCAAATGTAGACAAGGTCCCACAACTTTTTCAAATGTTTTATTGAGGTTAGTTACAAGGTCTGACTTATTTACAATATCAGCACCTAAAAGAAAAAGGTGATTACAACAAACAGCAAAATCATAAAATAATTAACATACCTTATATACCACAGATATTTCCCAAAATAGCGAATTATTAAACCCACGCAGACTCACACCTTGTTGCACATTGTAAACAATAGAGCGCTCAATTCTAGCACGTTCTTAAATTACATTTTAGAGGGCCTTCCTCTATGCGAATTACTTACGTTTTTCGCATTTTGTTGTCCTGCAGTTGCTTTATTAAAAAAACTATGAACAAATTGTTAGAAAACTTCTTATTTTAATACCAAAGTTATTCCGTAGAACCTTTAAGAGGTATTTGCAATTTGGTGACATTCAGACCATCACTAGAATCTGCCTGAGGTTTTCACTGTATAAAGCAGAAAAGGCGAAGTTTGTTTGCGACCACTCACCTGTCTCAGCGGAGGTCACGCCAGTCATGATGGGCACCTGGTTAAAGCGACCTTCATTCACAGCACGAATAGGAGATTCTGATATGAATGCATCCTCGATGTCTGGTTCGGTGTTAGGTGCCCATACGATGTATGAGAAGTAGAGATTTTGCTGGAAACAAAAGAAAATCAGCCCAGTAACTAAACTTACAAATTTCGGCTTCTGTTGAATCTATGTTCTTATGTGGAAGGTTGTCTTGCTTAGTATAATAGACAAATTACATGTTATCATAAATTTTACCAATGCTGCCGTTGTTTTATTGCCCATGCTGTTCTCGCTTATTCGAGATACGATCTAGTACATAGTTTGTTCCCCAGAAATTGATATAGGGTACACACCGCTGCAAAGTAAACTCTTGTTTCATCGCATGAAATTTTCATTTTACTTTACTTTTCCGCCTTGATAAACTGCATTTCCTCATAAATTCAGTTAAAACTGGTAAGACATCGATTCCGTTTCTTCATAAGTTGTACTTCTACTTTAGATACCGCAGTGTGGGTATAGTTCTTTATTTCCTTACTTTTATTGACATATAAGTAAATTCTATTAAAAGCAGCTGCTGTCGTATTGGTAACTAACAGTAAGCTACAATATTATACGTAGTTGACTACTTGTAAACTATTTGACTGTACTTCCTTTTTAAACAACTAAATCATTTAGATCATCTACTGGTTTCAGAAGAAGCATCACGTTAACAGCAGAAGGCGAGTTAGTTACGAATGTGTACCTCGCACGATTTCTCCAATGATAAGACAACTACGAAATCAGTAGGGAGTGGTTCATTTTTAGGTGCAATCGTAATGTGTCAAGAGTATTTGTAGGATCACGTTGATCTTTACAGTCGAACAAGACATGATCGATGTCCTCATCGTCAGCACATGGAGTAGGGCCTACATGGTACACGCAATTGTTTAATTTTTAAAATTTTAGATGTCGATTTTTGAGAATTTCTGATAAAAATTACAGTGAGAAGTCATTTATCATAAAACCTTGTTCTGAAATTATGTTTTTTAAAACATAATTTCTTATAAACAGTACACTAAAATGACAAGAATGACATTGTTTCCCGCAGGCCCCGAACTTAATTTATGCGTTACTGGTATCTCGTTGTGTTCGTTTAAATTTGTAACGTTAGTGTTTCGTACCCGCGTCCGATGCTTCAATGACATGTAACGAGTACCTGCAGTAAATTCGTTGTTCCCACAGAACGCCAGTACTTCTGAACTCTGCACCGTTGCCGCCAGCGACACGTCATTTACGCCTATCCTGTGGTAGTTAGGTAGCTTTAAGGATCGTTCACAAGCACAAACGATCGCCTCGTTGCTTACGACGCTTACAACGCCTTCCCTTATTTTACCACTCCCAATCCCATGCTCGCTGTGACTATTAACGACTTACCCACAATGACGGTCTGACCGAATGCAGTGAACACTCTTCCCACCTAAGTGTCATCTTTGAAAAGGTAGTTACTTCTATGTATTACGTCTAACGTATGATACCTACCCTATTCCTTTAAATGTATGCAAAACCTGCTCCCACTAAAGGTGAAGTAAACGTATTCGGTCGCCTTTAATACACTTCTTCATCCAAATTAACTCTTACACATGATGTCCACCGTTGAAGACAACATTGCTCTGCATATCATCCTGTATCCCCTTCTCGTACTTCCATGTCCTCAAAGAAGGAAAACTAGTCTCCAACTTCACCTACATTCCTTCGTCGTGTACCTCCAAACCACTATATTTCATTTTTTCACGGCAAGATATATTTGCTTATTTCTACTTCCCCACTGCTCCAATCAGCAGACTTCATCCTAGTGAACTCAGTCCACAGTGAGACCCTTTCCTTTCATATCAACCCTAAAGAAGTATAAATCTCATTCGTAAAACAGCTCCCTATCCAGGTTTCATTCCGATCTCTACCTTTACAGTCGTGTTCTTTCAAAACTATCAGCTGTAAGCTGATCGACGAGCCTCAGAAAATCATTAGCAGCTACAACACAAACATGTCAAAGTAATGAAGATCAGCAACTACATCAACAACACCATACCATGAATATTCATTTTAATTAAATTTACATTTCAAGTTCACCTTTGAACGTCTTTTTTGAGTCATTGTACATAGATAAACATGTATGGATTAGGAGCAGCAACACTTCTGCTGCCCACAAAAGAGGAATGAAATAATAATAAAGATTATTAGGAAAAAGAAATGGCATTCTGTCATTCGCTATGTTACTCTGAATGTACTTGAGTCCATCCTGTTGTGTTTTAAAATGTCATGCTTCAATAATTACCACACCTTTCTGTCAGAGAGCACCATTCTTTAACAAACTTTACTCGGTCAAGTGACTTACTGCAAAATGAACGATGCAGATTTAAACTGTAATTTAAAACAAATTAATTTTGTAACCGTCCGTAATTTAAAACAAATAAATTTTGTAACCGTCCTTGAAAGGGGGACATCATTCTCGGAAGACAATCTAACTGTGTGACTGCAATATATTAGGTGGAAACTTGAAGGCCTGTATAGTGCTGTCATTTTATTTTACTGGGTAGAATGTTTATTGATTAAGAAATTTGCAAGTTACACTATGTGATAAAAAGTATACGAATACCCCCAAAAATATACGTTCTTCTTGTTAGGTGCATTGTGCTCCCACCTACTGCCAGGTACTCCATATTAGCGAACTCAGTGGTCATTAGACATCGTGAGAGGGCAGAATGGAGCACTCCGCGGAACTCACGAACTTTGAACCTGGGTGTCACTTGTGCCATACGTCTGTACGCTTGATCTTCACACTCGTAAACAACCCTAGGTCTACTGTTCCCAATGTGATAGTGAAGTGGAAACGTGAAGGGACACGTACAGCACAAAAGCGTGCAGGCCGACCTCGTCTGTTGACTGACAGACACCGCCGACAGTTGAATAAGATCGTAATGTGTAAAAGGCAGGAATTCCAAATTGCATAAGGATCCACTGTAAGTACTATGACAGTTAGGCGGGAGGTGACAAAACTTGGATTTCATGATCGAGCGACTGCTCATAAGCCACACATCACGCCGGTAAATGCCAAACGACGTCTTGCTTGGTTTAAGGAGTGTAAACATTGGACGATTGAACAGTGGAAAAACGTTGTGTGGAGTGACGAATCACAGTACACAATGTGGCAAGCAGATGGCAGGGTGTGGGTATGGCGAATGCCCGGCGAACATCATCTGCCAGCGTGTGTACTGCCAACAGGCGGCTGTGTTATAGTGTAGTCGTGTTTTTCATGGAAGGGGCTTGCACCCCTTGTTGCTTTGCGTGGCACTATCACAGCACTATCACAGAAGCGGCCTATATTGATGTTTTAAGTACCTTCTTGCTTCCCACTGCTGAAGAGCAATTCGGTGTTGGCGACTGCATCTTTCAACACGATCGAGCACCTGTTCATAATGCACGACCTCTGGCGGATTGGTTACACGACAAAAACATCCCTGTAATGGACTGGCTGCACAGTCCAGACCTGAATCCTATATAATACCTCTGGGGTGTTTTGTAACGCCGACTTCGTTCCAAGCCCTACCGACCGACGTCTGTACCTCTCCTCAGTGCAACAATCCTTGAAGAATGGGCTGCCATTCCCCAAGAAACCTTCCAGCACCTGATTGAACGTATGCCTGCGAGAGTGGAAGCTGTCATCAAAGCTAAGGGTGGGCCAACATCATACTGAATTCCAGCATTACCGATGGAGGGCGCCACGAACTTGTAAGTCATTTTCATCCAGGTGTACGGGTACTTTTGATCACATAATGTACGTATTGAGTCATTGATTTTAAAACATCTTTATTTTATTACCAGAATTTAAAATAATAACTTTCCACTATGTATGTGTGATTATTCATAATGATTATTCAAATATTTAGCTAATGATTTACAGCTATGCATGTGACTATGATTTAGTAAAATTATGAACAAAAATGAAAGAATGCTTTAAAGCTCTAGTCTCTGGACTGAAGACCAAAAGATGAATCCATTAAGCAAATTCACAAGGATTTAGGTTACAGTAATTGTTTGGAGAAGAAGAGTCTGCATGAAACCAGTCTCTGGATTGAAGAGCACAATAACAACAACATGCTCATTACTATTAGTAACTAGTGTATCACATGCAATCCTGTCTTAAATTGAACGTAGTATCCTATTACCGAGGAGAATGTTTCGAAATATTTTCTTTGTACCACTGCGTTAGCGGAACAAGTGAGCGTATCTGAATGTAACATTTACTTTTTATTTGTGGTCTATTCTTCTTTCAGAATGGATATTAAAAAATGAACAAGGAACGATTAAGTTATAGCGTCCAGTCGATGATGTCATTGTAAGCGCAGCAGAAGCTGGGAGTGTAGAAGGTAATCGGCAGTATCCTTTTAAAAGTAGATGCCGAAGCATGGTATCAACTCTTCAATTTACCACTTTAGTTTTGCGATAAGAAAACCAGTCCAAAACAAACTTCGGTGTAAGACAATAAATATTTCAATTCGAAGATAGTGTGGTTCAAGTGAAGCTCAGTACTCACCTCATCTGTCATTAAGAGCGACGTATCCACTAGGAGGTCAGTGGCATTTACAGAGCGTAAGAACTGCACCAGCTCCTGTGCGTTTTCAGCTTCGTAGCCGAGTACGGAGCCCAATCTGAAGGCGTGATACCGGGGATTCCGTACCACGGACATGCCAGCTACGAAGGTGCCGCTCTGGTCCACCAGCCGCGAGAACAGACCTGCAGCAGGAACAGGCTTCAAGAAGATACACTGAATACACAGATAAAACAGCCTGAAACTTACGAACATTCTCATATAACAATAATGTTACTAAACTAGTTCCGCAATGTCTATCCTCGTATTTAGGCATTCGTCTAGCACCAAATTAAATAGTTTTCCTCCCAGCAGAGTACCATTTCTTGGATGCGAACCGATACCAACGGTTTTTCTAAATTTGTATGCCCTCTTGTTGCAACTATTAGCCTTGAAATGCAGTTCTGTTTTGGCTTGTATACGTTTTTGAAGCTCGTTATGGGGTTTGGCATTGGAAACACTCCAAGCGAATTCAGGAGACTGCCATCAACGCATGGTGTGCCCAGATGCGTGCTTATGTACACCTTCGTGCTGGTACGTTCTGTGATACTATAGGTCCACGCTGTGGCATCCTCGTGTGCTTCAATTATCATCTGCCGACCAGATGCCACAGAAATCTACTAATACCTGTATTGTTGGCCCTTGTTTTGACCAGAACCGAAGTGGAATCTTCCTTCATGTCGGTCAGGGGCCTGAAGGTGGCGTAGTAAATCGCCGAAACTGGCAGTCAAATAAAATAAGTTCGGAAACTAGGCGGCTGAAAGGTGTTTGATTCTACATACTTATACATACAGGACTGGACACACCAATCACCGCAAACGACATTAAAGAAGTACTTCACAAGATAGGTAATACTACAACGGATCACAACTTCATTACCTGGACATCTAACACAATGTACTCTGTCCTTCCTAGCAACCCTTGCAACACTTTACGCCACCATCCTCTACAGGTTATGATCCTGAAACATGGATAATCTCCAAAAAACAACTTTTCCTAAAACGCAATAAACCTAGTGAGACCTCCTCCTACCACTACATCTGCCTGGCACCCATGTATAGCAATCTCTGAATTCATCATCTCTCAACGCGTCCATAAACATCGAAACTAGCCCTTACCCCTGCCTATAAACCAGTGTGGTTAACGTCCAAATTTCTCTTGTGATGACCAACTCCCGTATCAAACCTATCTACTATCTCATTGTTTTCATAACTGTTAATTAGCCATTTTGTTTCCCTCGACCAAGAAAAAGCATTTGATTGTGTATCCATTCTAGTCTCCTATTCAAACTCCAGAAATACGCACCTGCAGATAGCTACATCTACCAAATTCGATCTTTTCTGTGTAACAGCCCATTTTTGTCACTTTCAACATTACCAATTACCGTACCTTCTGTCCTACTGCTAGTGTGCTCAAACGCTCTGTCCTTCTCCACTCCTGTGTACCCTTTGCACTACACATGTTGTGAATATTGCAGCTCTTTTTATTTCTGTGCTTGCTAAGAAAACTGGACAGGAATTCCTCCTTATGCAAGACACCTTTGTAGTTTTGGTTTCACCCAGACATCAAAAACTGTAAGTAACACGCTAATTAACAAAATACACAGTGATTCTCGGTCGAAAATGCATAACAGACAGGAAAATAAAATAACGTCTCACTGTTTGCAGATGACAATCTGTAGATTGCCCAGTAAACCTAGAGCTACTAGCATAAACATCCAGAGCTTCATGCGAGGTATGTAAACGAACTAGAATCTTTAGACATACCGTAAATAAACATAGAATGCTTCAACACGGTGATATCTGTCTCAACTCCGCAATGTATGCTAACCAGCGTAAAATGTTCGACAATAATCGCTCATTTTACGAATGTAAATATTTTTACCAAAAGTTTGTTTGAAGATAACATGTAACAACAATCTTGGAGAAGAAAAATAAACAAATAAAATCACTGAAGATAGCACAAAAACTGCTGAAGAATGTCTGGGTGAAAACAAAACTACTAAGGTGTCTTGCATAAGCGGAATTCTTCTCCAAACCCTTTACACTGCTGACACACCTGTACCACCTCCTCCAATATGTGAAGACACGGTCTTGCTAGCTCTCTACATACCCCATAGACATATCAGCGCTCCCTCCAGATTCACATCAACCAGTTTACGTCCCAAGGAAACTAGTGGCTCGAGATTAATCGTTCTGAAAGCCTAAGCACTAAATTTGGGATGAACTATTTGCAGCATCAGCCTTCATGGCTTTTATCTCACCATTTATGACGATCTTCTCGAATTAACAGACGCCCTAAAGTATTTCGGGCAAACCCTTTATAGTAAATTAACGCTAAAATCTCACCTACCAGCCATCCAACAGAAAGCTCACGACAGACTAAAACTATTAAACGACCGAAGAAAGGGATCACATTCTTGCACCATTCTCCAATCGTACGTAGCAACTACGTTACGTAGTAATGTATAAATGTATCTTCCTCTACTTTTCTTTTAACTTACATTTAGTAATAACAGTGATAACTAAAGGCTTCACCTAAAGTTAAAGGCAACGATTTGCAACTGAACGCTGTGTATGGTAGGCAGTGAGTTGATAGGAGAAGAAAGACGCGAGAGTGAAGTATCCGGAAGTTACTTGAGTGTGGCGTTTGCGCGGGAACACACAAAACGTCGCTATTGTTTTAGGAGAATCTTCGCGTGTATAAACCTTTCCGGTGGCTTGAAGGCGAGCGGAACTGCTAAGCCGTTTTCGAATCCCGGTGTTGGTCTGCTACGTTATAGATGAAGATTTCGTAGAAAGACATAAAATACTCCCAGGAGTTCTTAAGCCTTAGGTTAACAATTATTTATTTCAATTTTACTCTAAAGAAGGCATTATAGGACAATACCTAATGGGTCAGATACCTCTGTTTCAGTTCGTATGTCTTCATTCATTTTTAAAAGCAGGTACATCTACTGCAACTTACGAGTGCGGAAGCATATGTTCAGCTGAGAGGGCACCAGGCGGTGTGTAGACATTCTCGAAAAACAAAGGCGCTTTGGAAGCTGTTAGTGAGCTGCCGTAGAGCAGGACACATAAATTAACGCACCACAAAAACGTTCATCTCCGATTTAATACAAAGTGTTCTGGTGTAAAGTCAAGCGCCGGCGCGCCAGTCAGAATCGAGAGAGCAGAGAGGGCTACGAAGAAGACGTCAGCCAATTGCACGCTGACCGACCCCTCTCCAAGACGACAATGCGACAGCAGTGGGCTCTATGCGAAGAGGACATAAGCGCCGCGCCGACTGGCCGTGGTTCAACTCTACAGAAGCTTCACGACTAGCGATCTGAATAGAAGAGGCAACTGTATTACTTCACTTGTATTAGGAATTGTATATACTGAAGAGATTTCTTATTTTACATGTCGCCCTTTGCTTGCGAGACATCTGTGTACTTCTCAAAGTAATACGATTTGCTCGAATTGTTGTCTAGCGGTCCGAGAAAGATTTCCTAGACACCCCATATTCGACGACTAGGGAGGATTCAATACTTTCGGAGTAGTGTCGCTTTTCGGACACGAATGTCCGAAACAGCATCTGAGTAGCGACAGGATTTTTTGCAAATATTATACGCAGTATCGTGTACTAGTAGGAAGTAACTTTGCACGTAAGTACAAGCATCATTTCCAGTTGTGAAGATTATTAGATCGACAGTAGGACAGCGTTCTCACTGCTGTCTCAGCATGATGGGGTAAGTGACTTCAGCGTACATCTTGTCGTTTTTTGGATTTCTGATGTTGTTTATTCAAAGTTTAACCACTCAGATGCCCGACTGGTCGCGTGATGGTAGTGTTTTTAGTTCCAACACATATTATTTTTCCGTGTTGTAACTATTTTAAAATACAAAGTGTTTGGGGCGAATTTCTGGAGTTTAGAAATGGTTAACGTGAGTGAAGTGTTCCTTCGTAGTGAGTACGTGATTCGTGAGAAGAATTATATTTTAACATGACCGATGGAAGCATCATGAAAAGGTGCATAAGGTAAGATGTTTGCTTGATATCGCTGTCTGTCGTGTGATCTCGTTTTAAGCAATAGCTGCCAGACTTAATGTAGCTATCAATCCCTTGCTGGTGTAAAGGTTGTTTATTAGAGGACAATGCGCCTCACAATTAATTTGAAAGCTTATTGCAGCTCTGTTTTATTTATTCGTTGCTTAAGTCTCCAGTTCCCAGGCCACCACAATTTAGTGATGAATTGGATAATTACAGTGCGTACCTACGACAGCAGAGTAACAGACCTATCCTTGACTTCCCTTTCAAAGAGATGGTGAAATATCCGGATTTGTGGCATATGCGGCATTCGCAAACGTTACATACCCATTGGCATGCTGCCCCCCCCCCCCCCTAATTAACGAAGAGAGTGGCATCTTTACACTCAAGTAACTGCTCACAGGCATCCAACCAATGCGATTAAAATCCATTTACGTTCAGGTTTTGAAAATAAAATAGTATTCTCCACTCTCCTAGATAGTCAGCTTTCCATAGTCCGTGTTAAGTTCCAACGTACAACAATCCTTCACCGACTCATTTCATTTCCCCACTTCCTTGCCGTCACTGAACACCTTCGTAGATCCCACACTTATTACAAATTCAACTCCAACAACCCATTCTCCCTCTCCTAATCACAACTCCTGGTGTGCTGCCATACGTACATCCACTGTGGCATCTGCCCGTCCTATAACCCACTGCCCTTATCCCTTTCCATTTAGGGGCTCCGTTCGGTTCCGTTCGCTCCCTCACCTTCACTTCGATTGAACTTGTCCTGGCTTCCATTTTAGCTATCTGTTTCTGGAATCTCCTTTTTTTTCACTACCAATCATCGACTCACATTCCCCCTATCCCGACAATCAAACCAACCCAAATCAAGTAGCTCCATAAATTCTTTATGTACCTCAAAGGATCAACCCACCTTCCCTTACCCCGTTATTTTTCTTGAATGCAGGGCCCTCTAATCAAATGATGCTGTCGTGTAATACAGTGCAGGGTTTGTTTCTAACATACACGCAATCATTGGTATATTCTAAAACACTTACATATAGTGCATTTCTTTAAAAAAATTTTTATTCCATTTTGGTTCTTTTAAGCTCTGTAGAGCAGAGCAGTGTTCTGCTGCCATCTCTCCCTCCCCCATCTGCGGTTTTATCAGAATATCTGTAAGTGGTGTGAGATCGAAGTTGTACAGTAGTACCAGAACAATCGAAAAAATGAGACCTGCTGGTGATTTCAAACAAATATTATATTCGTAGTTTCCCCAGCCTACACAGCTCCAAATTTTTCTTTGGATTCTGGACAGTTTTAAACAAACCTTTTGTTTTGAAGAACTTTTACTGAACCTTTTTAAACCATTGGCGCATCTCTATGTAGTTGCTAGAGTTCGCGAGATCGAAGATGGGACGGCCAGCCTCGCGGATATAGGATGCGAATTGTGAGTTCTGTGTAGCGCAGATGTCGTCTCTGTAGTGTTGTATGTACCAAGTCACGAGTGAGTAATCCACAGTGATAAATACAATTGTTTCTCTCAGTACAGAAAGCTCTATGACACTTCGCTGTTGCGTTCCCGTGTGGAGGCGTGGAATTCTACTTCATCTGTCGGTATTCTACGCGAGTACTGTAGTTTAGTGAGCGTTCACGTATTTGATTGGAGGGGAGGGAGCGGGGATGCCATTGTGTAGGGCCAGTATGCAACCAGAGGTTGTGTACAATGAACGAGGCAGACTTATCCAGCTGTAATTGTTGAAGGTAATAAATTCTGTTTCTTCCCGTGTAAATTAGAAGTGAGGCGTTTTCGTGTGTTTTTTCCCTTTTCGATTTCGAACAGTTATTCTGGTTTGTTTTGTAGGAGATCAGCCGGAGTTTAAATTACTGGGTGTCATTTTCAAATACAGTAGGCGGATATTTAAGCATTTCTGAAAATGGTAAGACTGCTGGAAGACATTTGCTACAGTTTAGGAGCAGTGATAATTTCAAACCCTGTCTCGCGACTCAGAGGCTGGCGACCTTTGCCTAGACTTCTTTAATAGTATAGCAGCGCAAGCCCGACAACAGACGTTACCGAGTATCTCTGTCGAGCAATACATTGCGGCCTTTGTCTCTCGCACCATACAATGCTAAGAGTGAGTGGACACTGACCGTGTGAGCGAGAGGGACATGAAACGCGACGCCAGAGACGCTGCGAGTAACAGACAGTAGGAATGTTACACTGTGTGTCATAATATCGGATCTCCGAGTGTGTCGTTAGGCAGAAACCTATGAGAACATCTTTAATTGCTCCTACTGAAACGAGCAGCAATAAAATTTATATTCTTCCTTCTCACAAATATTTGGCTCTTTTTTCTGAACATGTGACGATTACCGAGTATGTGGTTAGGCAGGAATGCATGAGTACAGTTTCAATTGATGCAACTGAAACGTGAAGCAATGAAATTCATATTCCTCCTTCTCACAAATATTTGGCTCTTTAATTCCGAGTATGTAGCGCTTTCCGAGTGTGTAGCCTGGTAACTAAGAGGACAGCTTAAATTGCTGCGAGAGAAACAAATAACATTCATATTCTTCCTTGTCACAAGTATTTCGCTGGTAACACTTATGTCACAACAGTTCCTGCAAACCAGTGGTAGTTCGGGTGGTATATTTCCACCGACACCGACATGTGCGAGATGTTACCCATGTGAGAGAGGCCCTCATCGAAGGCTAACGAAGTCGGTAGCAGTTCCTGCTGTTGCCGATATTGGCTGTGACGTCAGAACGACGCTACTTTTGCAGGAAGTCTCATGAAATAAGCGTTACCCATCCCCTTACCCCATCTCGACTGTAGAGCTGGCGCGGATCCAGATCCTTCCACCAGCAGATAGAAAACTTGACGGGTCGAGGGGACACTCTCAGTTCCTGCAGTTCGCCTGCGTCCTATAGTGTAGCAGCCTCGGCAATTACGCCACGAAACATAGTTCCGTGAGTTCACAGAACTACGGTTCTGACCCATCAGTCACCATCTGCGGTGTGCCTGCATAGTACTTTCAGACATAGTGGCAATATCATAGATTGTCTAGAGACAGTAGACTTATATAGATTTCATTGTATTAGCATTGGAAATAGAGTGCCATGGATCAAACTGTTACCAACGCTAAGCACAGTCTTGTACCATTACTACTAATAAATGTTATCGATTGTTTCTGACTGTGTTGCCACATTTCTAGTCTGGTGCTGCCCTGTCCAGCAAGAGTTAAGTAGAATTTAATTATCGTGCATACAGCCACTTTTACCATCTTTTAGTGACCTATTGCAGAAATACGTAGATGTTTGAGCGAAGCAAGTGATGACAGTCAGTTACAAAATCCTAACATCTGCTATCCAATAGATTCGATATCACTGTTGCCCACTTTAGCCACGTTTCCTGTCTCTCTAAATTAAGGCATTACACATTTCTAGAAGCTAGTTGGCGTCTTGTTATGTTCAGCGGTACTATATCTAGATTTTGACATATTCGACTAGTTGCTGTCTTGCTACGTTCAGTTGTACGAAGTCGGTTTTCTCATTGCATCTGCTAGTGTCTTTTGTTCTTTCCTCATTTCATTAATTAAACTGATGTTTTCTGAAGGTAACAGTGGATATATCTAAATAAAAATTTGAGATAGAGGAACAATTAACACAGAAATGTAGCGGTAATATAAGGGAGTGGCAAATGAAATCGATGCAGATGGAAAAGGGTAGGTACATTGTTATTATTCCAAAAGTAATCGCCATAGCTCTTAATAACTTTATCCTGCTGTGGAACAGGAAATTCAGTACCTTCACGGAAACATGTTTGCGTTGCCCAAGGAAAATCGACAGCCACGAATGTCCTCCTTCAGACCTCTCAAGGTATAGAAATCGAATGACGAGAGATCAGGATTCTATGCAGGATGTTTAAGAGCTTCCCAGCGAAACTTCTGCAGCGTACCCCTGACAACACTGACAACATGTGGGGCCGCTCCATTACGGTTCCAAAGGCAATCGTAAACAACTTCCGATTAAGCACTGACCAACTTTTCTCACAATGGAATAAATATATTAACAGTTGTTGCGATTGCCTTTGAAATAATAAACGGTTTACTTACTTTTTTCCCATTTGTCTCATTTTCATTTGCGTGTCCCCTATATATATACACACACACTGTTAGTGAGTCAAACTGATCTCTGGAAGTAATTACTAACCTGCAGACCCAGGCGACATGAGATGCAGTGAAACAGAGACCCCTCCAGCGCTCTGACCGAAGAGAGTCACCAGCTGTGGGTCCCCGCCGAAGCTGGCGATGTTCCTCTGCACCCAGGTGAGCCCCAGCTGCTGGTCCTTGAGGCCAGCGTTGCCAGGAACAACCTCGTCACCTGTGCTCAGGAAGCCTGCAACAGGATTGGAAACGAGCTCTGATTCTAGTATTTTATCCTGCGCACCGTACAAAAACTTTTCATTTTTGTGTCAGTCCCTTAGCATTTTTGTATGATGTTTCAACACTTTCTTCCTGAGTCGGCTATATATCAGTTTCCTGCTACTGAAAGCTTTTAGCTGTTTCAAACTCACAACGTACTAAGTGCATATCTAGATGAAGTAGCATGGTAGATGGTGTTTCTGTCCATTCTGTTTGGATTTTCCAATACGTTTATATTATATAAAATGAACACATACCTGTCATTTACACTCCTGGAAATGGAAAAAAGAACACATTGACACCGGTGTGTCAGACCCACCATACTTGCTCCGGACACTGCGAGAGGGCTGTACAAGCAATGATCACACGCACGGCACAGCGGACACACCAGGAACCGCGGTGTTGGCCGTCGAATGGCACTAGCTGCGCAGCATTTGTGCACCGCCGCCGTCAGTGTCAACCAGTTTGCCGTGGCATACGGAGCTCCATCGCAGTCTTTAACACTGGTAGCATGCCGCGACAGCGTGGACATGAACCGTATGTGCAGTTGACGGACTTTGAGCGAGGGCGTATAGTGGGCATGCGGGAGGCCGGGTGGACGTACCGCCGAATTGCTCAACACGTAGGGCGTGAGGTCTCCACAGTACATCGATGTTGTCGCCAGTGGTCGGCGGAAGGTGCACGTGCCCGTCGACCTGGGACCGGACCGCAGCAACGCACGGATGCACGCCAAGACCGTAGGATCCTACGCAGTGCCGTAGGGGACCGCACCGCCACTTCCCAGCAAATTAGGGACACTGTTGCTCCTGGGGTATCGGCGAGGACCATTCGCAACCGTCTCCATGAAGCTGGGCTACGGTCCCGCACACCGTTAGGCCGTCTTCCGCTCACGCCCCAACATCGTGCAGCCCGCCTCCAGTGGTGTCGCGACAGGCGTGAATGGAGGGACGAATGGAGACGTGTCGTCTTCAGCGATGAGAGTCGCTTCTGCCTTGGTGCCAATGATGGTCGTATGCGTGTTTGGCGCCGTGCAGGTGAGCGCCACAATCAGGACTGCATACGACCGAGGCACACAGGGCCAACACCCGGCATCATGGTGTGGGGAGCGATCTCCTACACTGGCCGTACACCACTGGTGATCGTCGAGGGGACACTGAATAGTGCACGGTACATCCAAACCGTCATCGAACCCATCGTTCTACCATTCCTAGACCGACAAGGGAACTTGCTGTTCCAACAGGACAATGCACGTCCGCATGTATCCCGTGCCACCCAACGTGCTCTAGAAGGTGTAAGTCAACTACCCTGGCCAGCAAGATCTCCGGATCTGTCCCCCATTGAGCATGTTTGGGACTGGATGAAGCGTCGTCTCACGCGGTCTGCACGTCCAGCACGAACGCTGGTCCAATTGAGGCGCCAGGTGGAAATGGCATGGCAAGTCGTTCCACAGGACTACATCCAGCATCTCTACGATCGTCTCCATGGGAGAATAGCAGTCTGCATTGCTGTGAAAGGTGGATATACACTGTACTAGTGCCGACATTGTGCATGGCTCTGTTGCCTGTGTCTATGTGGCTGTGGTTCTGTCAGTGTGATCATGTGATGTATCTGACCCCAGGAATGTGTCAATAAAGTTTCCCCTTCCTGGGACAATGAATTCACGGTGTTCTTATTTCAATTTCCAGGAGTGTATTTCACTCCTCGTTTATATAATATTGTACACCTAAACAGAAAATGTTGTTTGCTTAATATTATAACAGTCTCTAGCACTAAACATTTACAGGTTAAATATAACATTGCCAGATTTTACAGGTCAGTGACTGTTATTGCATTTTTAGTTGTTTTCCCATTCAGTTATACGGAAAATAGAATTGAATTGTTGTAACACCACTTATGGGAGTCTAAACTGCACTTGGTTTTCTCTTTCAGCCTTTGCATAAAATATTGTTTTCGTCTAGGTTAGTGGTGGTAATATTTACAAGTGTTACAACATTTGCATCTTATTCTTTTACATTTTACATACATAGTCACCATATTTACTTTTCAGTTTTACTATCTTTGTTAGAAGCTACCAATAATGCATTAACTTTCACGAGTTTTGCGAGAAATGTGACTCCATAACCATGACGTTTACAAATTTTCTGTTCTCAGAGTTTTTTTGATCCGTAATACATTACTAACTACATGGTTTTTAAAACTAGGCATAACGGTCCTGCGGTAATATAAAAATATATCCCTTAGAAAAAAAAACTTTTAAGAGAGTTTAATTTCCCACAAGAATCGGGCCTCTCGTTATCGGTGTAACCAATGTTCACTTCTAAGCACGTTGCAAAAGTTTCGTCACCCCACACAAACAAATTTTTCTCCTGGAAATTGAAGCAGTTGTTCTAAATATATCCTTCAGTTGCTCGTCATCCTTAGGCTGTTGTCCATAATGTCATTTTTTCAAATACAAGAAATGGATATTGTCGCTGTTGGCAAAGTCAGGACTGTAAGGAGCGTTTTTCAAAATTTCCCACTGGAAATTCGTGGTTCTGGTTACGGTATGTGGACGTTTGCTATCATGGAGTAGTACCCCTGACCTCTTTTCCGCTCCGTTGAATTTGTATGTACAGTTTGGTGAGAATTTCGCAGTACACGTTAGCTGAAATTGTTGACCCACGCTCCACAGATCAACAGAAATGACGATTTTTTAATCTGTATACTGGGTCTTCGACCTCGCTCTTCGTCCTTCAGATATGTACTCCCAGTTTTACCAAGTCCCCACGCAATTGTCTAACTATGCTTCATTCTTTAGTATAGGCCTATAACTAGGTATAGTTCTCGATGAAGTGGAGTAGCTGTAGACCCTTCAGGGCACTAAATAAAATTCAGCACCCGCCTCCCAACTAGTGACTGCTACTGATTCCGAAAACATTGTTTAGTCTACAGTCAGTCGACCACTGAATCCAAACAATAATTTATGCGCCTTCGTAAAAAATTAATAGATTGCGCTACGTTCCTTTATATTTAAACTGATCTGTCAACATTTAGATACTCGTATCATCAAATGCCCTTTACTTTTTGACTGTAGTTGGTAACACAAATGGTGGCTAATTTCTGTACGAAAATTTTGATGAGAAGTGTGTTTCATTCTCTTAATGCACAGCGATGGATTTTTCTTTTCGTTTCCGGGATTTTGTCTTATAGAATCTGTATTTAGATAAATGCAGTACAAATTTTGAGAAAAACTCCCAAAAATATGAATTATACTTCTACCCACTCGTGCAAACCTAGCATTCAACGGAACTACTGCTATTTACACAATAAGTTAAAAATAAAAGAACACAGAGTATGTGTGTACGACTATATCTAAACATGTGTATGATACGTTCATAGAATTATGTCTAGTAATATGTAGAGTCTCTAAGAATGTAACTTGAAGGTCCTTTTCGGGTCCGTCTGCCTGTGTAGGCTACTCTCAGGAGCTGATGTAGGGATTTATATTCGCTTTTCCCTGACAGGTAAACAGATTGAAGAAAACAGCTTTTGCATATAATTCATAAATATTTCGTAAAAATTGTATGAATTATGATGAATTCAAGCTATTTTCTGAGAACGACGCCATTGCCACTGGCGAACAGTCCGCCACAACTCGAGAGAGCAGCTGTGAGTCGAGAGTGCAGCAAGCATAATCAGATTTACACCTGATGTGGTGGTCTAGAAGTAGAGCATGTGGGTGGAAACGAAGAGCTTGTGGGATCGAATCCCGACTTGCTCACTTGTTCACCTGTCAATGATGTGGACAGTCACCAGAGACGAAACGTGGCACTGATTCCACTTTACACAGTAGCTCTCCTTTCCCCAGATGGATAACTGGATGTGGACATGCAAGTCGTCTATGTGACATCCAGTTGGTGGCAATAACTTCAGAACAACTGCATGATGAAAAATCATGGAAGTCCTAAACCTGTGGTTTTGCAATTTTTAACACATAAAGTAAAACGTTTTTCGAAAATCTACTATAGCATAGTACGCAGATTAGCTTCGTTTATATTAAGATACTTTAGCAATAGAGCAGTAGATCACTCAGCTTTCAGCTTACTGCTTTGCTTGAGTCAAATATAGATGCGTACACGGTTCTTTGCGTGATGGGGCGTAAAATGATATTTTTTTGTCACTTAAAAATTGTACAGGACTCCAGTAAACGAATTTTCAATGATGAAAGAGAGATTAGGCCTGTTAAAGATCATCGGCCTGGTTCGAACCTCGCCGTTGCTTAAATTCTGAGTAAAAATCATCAACAATAATGGCCGAAGTTCATATGGTTGGCTCATATGGCTCTGAGCACTATGGGACTCAACTTCTGAGGTCATTAGTCCCCTAGAACTTAGAACTAGTTAAACCTATCTAACCTAAGCACATCACACATATCCATGCCCGAGGCAGGATTCGAACCTGCGACCGTAGCGGTCTCGCGGTTCCATACTGCAGCGCCTAGAACAGCACGGCCACTTCGGCTGGCGAATGGCCGAAGTCTGTCCGCACAAGAATCCACTCTCGTTCTGCCAACGGCCTTGTCAAAGTTGACGGAGAAGTGGACAGAGATTCAGGACACTCTCTTGCCCTTTGGGTGGAGAACTGCTGATAACAGGCGGAAGAATTAGCAATAATCAATGGCATGAGGACGCAGAAGGCAATGTAAACTACTTAATTAAAGACACATAATGTGTATCCGCAGAATATGTGGCCTGCAGTTGAAAATTTGTGTTGATGGTCCCTCCTATTGGCAAAAGATTTCGAACTAGCCCCCAGTCGGATCTCCGGCAGGGCCCTGCCAAATGAGAGGAGACAATGAGAAAAAGACTGAATAACCGAAGAAAGAATAACATTCTAAGGGTCGGGGCGTGGAGCGTCAGAAGTATGAATTTGGTAAGGAAGCTAGAAAATCAGAAAAGGGAAGGTAAAGGTTCACTCTATGTATATTAGGGGTGATTGAAGTAACAGCTGAAAATATTATAACAGGAGTAGGATACGTTATGAATGGGAGAGTACGGCAGATAGTGTGTTACTGTGTAGTTCAATGATCGGGTTATTTTCGCCAGATTCGACAGAGAACCAACACTGACAGGTATGCATGCCGACGACGCAAGCAGAAGATGAAGAGATAGAGATAGTATATGGGGATATTGAACGGAAATGTGGTACGTAAAGGGTGATGAATAACACAGGTCAACGAAATATTTTTTTGAAAAACTTTTTTTATTTCCATAGCTCATCTTTATAGATTTTTATGAGCTGAATCCAAATCTAGCCTTAGGTTTTTTGTATCACCTGTAGTTTTCGAGCAATATGCTTTTTCTTATATATAGTATAAAAATCCTATGCTATACGGTAAACGGGGAAATTAATGAAACGCTTTGTTGCAATATAAGCATGGTTTGTATTTACAGTAAGCTACTTAAAACAATGATATGTGTTAATAGAGGTTTCACTTGTCAGCTGGAATTGGTTTGTATTTTCTTTCTCTTTTTTCTTTGGAGCTTCTTGTGTAGATTTTTGTACGATGAGTCGCTTGCTAAACTTCTCGGAGAAGTGACCAACAGTAGTCTCCCTACATGCTGGTGTTCTACCGGCCGCCGGCCGGGGTCGCCGAGCGGTTCTAGGCACTACAGTCTGGAACCGCGCGACCGTTACGGTCGCAGGTTCGAATCCTGCCTCGGGCATGGATGTGTGTGATGTCCTTAGGTTAGTTAGGTTTAAGTAGTTCTACGTTCTAGGGGACTGATGACCTTAGAAGTTCAGTCCCAAAGTGCTCAGAGCCATTTGAACCATTTCTAACGGCCGTGGTAAAGTTTTTCCATCACTTTAATGTCCTGGTGAAAACACTCTCCTTGCTCCTCATTAACATCTCCCATATTGTCCAGGAAGTAATGAAGGTGACTGTTCAAAAAGTGAACTTTCAGGCTCATTTAACATCTTAAAGTTTAAACTTCTTTAACATTTTATCTATAATAGAAACATATTCTGGTCTTCTTCATGTCCTAAGAACTTTATAACGACTTGCTAGAATGATACCCATGCTTCTTTCTCATTTAAGGTCATTGTCGTTTCAAAGTTAACATCAAACAACAATTTTCTAATACCAGTTCCGACAGAGACGCCTTCTTTTAGTTTAGTTTCTGAAAGCTGTGGAAACTTTTAGCAGAGATACTTAAAACATGGTCCATCTTTAGGCAAAGCCTTTACAAACTGTTTCATTAGGCCTCCCTCACAGGCCAGTTCTTTTTGCACCATAGTTGATCCCTAGCCCTACTATCCCATTTACACAAGAATCATGGAAATTTGGTAAAGCCGCCTTGGTGACCAGGGAACATGCATGTTACTTTTAGATCGCCACATATCATCCAACCATGAGCTGAACAGCCTATTTTAATTCGCACTATTTTTAGGTTTTCATAGGGTTCTTTTATATGTACGGAGTGTCCAACAGGTATAGATGCATACATGTTACCACTGTATAATAAAACATCCTTCAAAGTAGTTTTGGATGAATCAATAAACAGCCTCCAGTCTTCCTTTTTGTATTCAATACCAAACTCGTTCATCCGAATGGGAATGCCTGAGCAGTACACTAAATCACCTTCTTGTTGAAAAAACTTGGAATATTGCCGCTCTCTCTTTCTATACATGTATATGCTGATTCCAACTGCCATTAAGTTATTTTCTTTTAATCTAGAGCCAAGCAATTCAGCTTTTTAAGCCGAGATCCCTAACCAAACCCGTAAGTTCGGTCTGAGTGAAGTGGCCGTGCGGTTAAAGGCGCTGCAGTCTGGAATCGCAAGATCGCTACGGTCGCAGGTTCGAATCCTGCCTCGGGCATGGATGTTGTGATGTCATTAGGTTAGTTAGGTTTAACTAGTTCTAAGTTCTAGGGGACTAATGACCTCAGCAGTTGAGTCCCATAGTGCTCAGAGCCATTTGAACCATTTTATTTCGGTCTGAGTAAACAATGTGAACTCTAGACTTTCTGTATTACAATGGAATTTATCATCATCTGGTCATCTAAATCACATTGTACATCAGAAAATACTTCTTTTGGAATAGAATTTACATCACCTGGTGGTTCAGGAACCGGAAAATCTACACCATGCGGTACTGGTCGGATAGCGGACGGAAGGCTAGGGTAGCTTAGTACCTTCTTGTTTTTCGACTTATGACCAGTAATATCAACACTGCAGAAGTAGCAATCATCGGAATGATTTCTTGGCTCACTCCATATCATAGGAACAGCAAATCTAAAGGCTTTTTTCACCTTTCTGGACCATTTTCTCAGATCTTCAACACACACATAACATACCTTATGCGGCGCCCAAGAATTGTCTTGATCACCAAGTTTAGATCAAGATTATGATAGTTGAACCTTTCTCACAAGATCTGTAATGTTTCTTTGGTGTTTTTAACCGCAAATTCACAACAAATATAACAAAAACTGTCAGCAGAGTTTTTACAACCACGATTACAGATTGTACTGAGCACATGTACAGGAAATGGGCAAGTGAAGTGAGGCTGACAGTAAACAAAACAGCGTCTGTTAACACAAAAATAGAATCGATTTTTTTTGCCAACAAACGTTTTTCAGCGCTGCTACCAACGTCATCTACGTTCATTACACCTCCGCTTTAAATTATTTTAACTATATAAAAGCTGTTAAATTCTTTAAAAAATCGCTTAATTTAATTAATTCAGCTGTAAAATTTGATGAAATGGTGGGTGATAGAGTTTTTTAAGTATCATATTTGGATTTTATTTGGATTTACCACCCTAAAAAACATAAGAATAAGGTATTTTCAGCAAAAAAGTTTTTCCATCGTTGGCTTGTGTAATCTAATAGTCATGGAGGGCTGAATGCGGTCATAGGGAAAGGAGTAGAAGAGAGGGTTACGGGAGAATATGGGCTTGGTAATAGGAATGAGCGAGGAGAAACACTAACTGAGTTCTGCAATAAATTTTAGCAAATAATAGCGAATACTCAACCATCATAAGAGGATGGAATATGCTTGGATAAAACGGGGAAGTTAAGAAGATTCCAGTTATAGTACATCGTAGTCAGGCAGAGATTCCGAAATCATACTCAGGGTTGTACGGTGTACCCAGAAGCAGATGTAAACTTAGATCACGATTTAGTAATGATGAGCAGTAGGGTGAAGCTTAAGAGAGTATTCAGGAAAAAACAGGGCACAATGAAGTGGTAAATGGAAGTACTAAGGAATGAAGACACAAGCTTTAATTTCCCTGAGGATGTAGATACTGCAATAATGAATAGCTCAATAGGCAGTTCGCTTGAAGAGGAATGGATACCTCTAAAACGCGTCATCACAGAAATGGGAAAGATAAGCACATTTACAAGGAGGTTAACAACGAAGAAACCACGGGTAAGAGAAGAAATACATCAGCTGATCGACAAAAGAAGGAAGTACATAATTGTTCAGGGAAATTGAAGAATACGGAGATAGAAGTCCTTTAAGAATGAAAGAAATAGAAAGAGCAGGGAAGCTAAGCCGAAGTGGTCGTTGAAAAATGGGAAGAAAGTGAAAAGTAAATGATTGGCGGGAGCACTGACTCAGCATATAGAAAGCTCAAACACCTTCGGTGAAATTAAAAACAAGGGCGGTAACATTAAGAACGTAGTGGGAGTTATGCTGTGCATTGTGTATTCTACTGTTACAGGCAGAGGAGAGAGTGGATAAGTGGAAAGAGTATATTGAAGTTATGAGCGGAAGGACTTGCCTGACAAAGTAATAGAAAAAGAAATAGGAATCGAAAGGGAAGAGATAGAGGATCCAGTATTAGAATCAGAATTCAAAAGAGCAAATAAGGTAGAACGGATTGATAACTTTAATCGGAATTTCTGAAACCACTGGGGGAAACGACAACTAAACGTCTGTTCAGGCTAGTGTGTAGAACGTATTTCACTGGTGATGTACTAGCAGACTTTCGAGAAAACATCATTCACACAACTCAGAAGGTAATAAGAGCTGACAAGTGCGAGAACTGTCGTCAGTCAATTGAACAGCACATACATGCAAGTTCATGATAGGAATAATACAAAGCAATATAGAGAAATAATTTGAGGATCTAGTAGATAACAGCCAGTTTGGCTTCAGGAAAGGCAAAAGTATCAGAGAGGCAGTTCTGTCATTGTGGTTGATAATAGATGCAAGCCTAAAGAAAAATCAAAATACGTTCATAGGATTTGTCGATCTGGAGAAAACGATCGACAATGTCAACTGGTGCAAGATGTTAGAAATTCTGAGAAAAATAGAGGTGAGCAGTATGGAAAGACGTGTAATATGTAATACGTACAAGAAACAAGAGGGAACAAAAAAGACTGAAAGACCAAAAACGAAGTACTCGGACTAAAACGGGTGTAAGGCCGGGGAGTAGTCTTTTGCCCTCACTGTTCAATCTATAAATCGAAGAATTTGTGGCAGAAATAAAAAAAAATTCAAGAACGGGATTAAAATTCAAGGTCAAAGAATTTCAGTGATAAGATTCGCTGTCGGCATTGCTATCCTCAGAGAAAATGGTGAACATTTAAAGGATCTGTTGAATGGAATCAGTAGTCTAATGGGGCCGGTCGCGGTGGCCGTCGGTTCTAGGGGCTACAGTCCGGAACCGCGGGACTGCTACGGTCGCAGGTTCGAATCCTGCTTCGGGCATGGATGTGTGTGATGTCCTTAGGTTAGCTAGGTTTAAGTAGTTCTAAGTTCTAGGGGACTTATGACCAAAGATGTTAAGTCTCATAGTGCTCAGAGCCATTTCGAGCCAGTAGTCTAATGGGTGCAGGAAATGGATGGAGAGTAAACGAAAGAAAAACCAAAGTAATGAAAAGTAGCAGACATGATAACAGCGCCAAACTTAATATCTGAATTGAGGAACACGAAGTAGACGGTGTCAAGGAATTCTGCTATCTAGGGAGCAAAATAACCCATGCTGGAAGAAGCAAGGAGGACATAAAAAGCAGACGAGTACCATTAAAAATGGCACTACTGGCTGAGATAAGTCTGCTAGTGTCAAACATAGGCCTTAATTTGAGGAAGAAATTTATGAGAACTTACGTCTGGAGCACAGCATTCAATGTTAGTGAAACATGGACTGTGGGAATACCGGAACAGAAGAGAAATGAAGCGTTTTAGATGTGCCGCTACAGAAGAATGTTGAAAAGTTGATAGACTGGTATCGATAGGGATAAGGAGGTTCTGCGTAGAATCGGCAAGGAAAGGAATATATGGAAAACACTGACAAGAACAAGCGACAGGATGATAGGAGATCTGTTAAGACATCAGGCGGTAACTCCCATGATAATAGAGGGAGCTGTAGAGGGCGAAAACTAATGTGTAAAAGCTTAAACATGTTTAAATAAAACAAATGTTATTAACATTATCCTTCATGTCTTTATATTTGCAAGCCTCTGCCGATACAGATCTCCGAAATGTAGCGTGTAACACTACGTTGTGTAACGTAACTGTTTGGTTCCTAAGAAACAGCGTGCTGCTACCGAGTTTCTTATTCGAAGTGTTCGTCCCCTGAAGGAGCTTCCCCTCCTTCAGCAAGACAATTCCAGATCACAGACGAGCAGTACGGTTTCTGCAACAACCTGACGCCTTTGGTTCACTGTCATCGACCATTCTCCATAGAGACGCAACTTGGTCGCATCCGAATTTAGTCTCGTTCCAAAACCTAAAGAAGACCTTCGAGGACTTCACCTTGATAGTGATGAAGTGGTGCAGAAGTAAGTTTGCGACCCCGTCAACAAAGTCAAATATTCAATAGGGACGGTATCAACAAACTGCTCTCCCGTTGGGAAAAATTTGTTTGTGCGCCAGCGTGACGATGTTCATAAATTAATAAGATGTTTTAAGAGTTTTCACATAAAAATTTCGGAGGCATTACTTCCCAGCACACCCTTGTACTTCTAACGCGGGTTGTGAAGCACATATATAGTCAATTAAAGTAGGCTACGAACATGATGGTTGCACTGATTTAATTTATGCTCACACTCCCTCTGTAACTGTTACCAAACACTGATGAACAGACAACACAGATGCTCTTACCTTTCCTGTTCTCTTTGACTCACGGAAATGTATTGGGATGTACATCGATAGTCGCAATGGATATTATCCACACTGTTTCGACATGTAATCGAAAGCGCGATATAACGTCATTGTAGCTGAGCCTGAGAAACGCGTCGATCGGAATTGGTGGATAACGGCTCTGGAACTTAATATGCTATTTATGTTTAAAGAATCCACGTGCAAAGTGTAACTACTGAATAGCATTCGTTGGTTCCGGTTGAACTTGCTTGATGAACACAGAGGTGTGTTGACTGCACGAAAATTCGGAGCTGTTCGATGAGTCATGGTGATCATGGGCTATGTTTTAGGTTTTAGTTACTGTGATATTACACAAACGGAAAATACTTAAACTATAGGAGGTGGATCTCGAGCCACACATGGTCAAATACCTGTTATCATAGGTAGGAAAAGTAGATATTTTTAAGGATAAATCCAGACAACAGGTTTCCCTGCCTAAAGAGTATCTCCAGCACTTTAAAAAAATGCTGAAACAATCACTCAAAAGACAGATTTTAACACCTAAAACATCACATAAACCAGATGTCACAAAGGAACAAAACATTGGAAAGAGTTACATGGGGCATTTCACAGACTTAACAATCCTCCATCAAAACATGTAATCAATAAAAAATAAAATACAACTATTACAAGTTGAGCTCCAATCTTTGACTTGCACAGAAGTTTATATTACTGAGCACTGGTGTAAAGACACAGAAACCCATCATGTAGTATTATCATTGTATGAAAAGGCAAACTCTTCCTGCAGAACTACTTCAAGATGTGGAGGATCATGCATTTATATCAGAAAAGGAACACAGTTCAAATCAAGACATGTCCTCAGTACCGTAAGTGAAGATAAACACTTTGAAATATCAGCTATTGAATTAACAGGGCTTGACATCACCAAGAAATTAATCATTTTGTGTGTGTATAGATCTTCAATAAGTTAACAGAAGTTATAAATAAAGTCTCAAGTACAAAGGTCAACATAACTCTTTGTGGGGACATTAACATCAACATAGCATCATAAATGAATCCAGCAGCACCTTCATAAACATCCCTCAAAGTTTGTAATATCCATATTGATCAATAGTACAACAAGGGTTACCACAACGACTTCATCAGTAATTGACCATGGGGCCACAAATATGGACAGGGAAAAATGTGATGTATCTGTAAAAGATCTCGGACTATCAGACAATCTCTGTCAAATAACAACAGTAAAGTCAGGCATCGAATCATTCCCTAAACTACGAGCCTACAAACGACATCTATCAGGAATGAAAATAAAAGATTTTTTAAAAGAACTAGAAAAGCAAAGCTGGGATGAAGTGTATAAGGAAACCAATGTGAATATGAAATTCTCTTAATTCTCCAATTGTTTAAATTGAACGTTGAAAAGTATGCATGTCTGTATCAATATCTCACAAAACAGATGGATAACTACAGGTATTAAGAAGTCCTCCCAAACACTTAAACACCTCAGTTCTATGGAAAAGACTCGCAGTGATCCAGAATTATTAATTTTCTATCATCTATACAAGCAGATCTATAGGAAGGTGCTGATTGCTGCAAAAAATTCATTTAATGACAAAGTAATACACTTCTGGAAATGGAAAAAAGAACACATTGACACCGGTGTGTCAGACCCACCATACTTGCTCCGGACACTGCGAGAGGGCTGTACAAGCAATGATCACACGCACGGCACAGCGGACACACCAGGAACCGCGGTGTTGGCCGTCGAATGGCGCTAGCTGCGCAGCATTTGTGCACCGCCGCCGTCAGTGTCAGCCAGTTTGCCGTGGCATACGGAGCTCCATCGCAGTCTTTAACACTGGTAGCATGCCGCGACAGCGTGGACGTGAACCGTATGTGCAGTTGACGGACTTTGAGCGAGGGCGTATAGTGGGCATGCGGGAGGCCGGGTGGACGTACCGCCGAATTGCTCAACACGTGGGGCGTGAGGTCTCCACAGTACATCGATGTTGTCACCAGTAGTCGGCGGAAGGTGCACGTGCCCGTCGACCTGGGACCGGACCGCAGCGACGCACGGATGCACGCCAAGACCGTAGGATCCTACGCAGTGCCGTAGGGGACCGCACCGCCACTTCCCAGCAAATTAGGGACACTGTTGCTCCTGGGGTATCGGCGAGGACCATTCGCAACCGTCTCCATGAAGCTGGGCTACGGTCCCGCACACCGCTAGGCCGTCTTCCGCTCACGCCCCAACATCGTGCAGCCCGCCTCCAGTGGTGTCGCGACAGGCGTGAATGGAGGGACGAATGGAGACGTGTCGTCTTCAGCGATGAGAGTCGCTTCTGCCTTGGTGCCAATGATGGTCGTATGCGTGTTTGGCGCCGTGCAGGTGAGCGCCACAATCAGGACTGCATACGACCGAGGCACACAGGGCCAACACCCGGCATCATGGTGTGGGGAGCGATCTCCTACACTGGCCGTACACCACTGGTGATCGTCGAGGGGACACTGAATAGTGCACGGTACATCCAAACCGTCATCGAACCCATCGTTCTACCATTCCTAGACCGACAAGGGAACTTGCTGTTCCAACAGGATTGTGCACGTCCGCATGTATCCCGTGCCACCCAACGTGCTCTAGAAGGTGTAAGTCAACTACCCTGGCCAGCAAGATCTCCGGATCTGTCCCCCATTGAGCATGTTTGGGACTGGATGAAGCGTCGTCTCACGCGGTCTGCACGTCCAGCACGAACGCTGGTCCAACTGAGGCGCCAGGTGGAAATGGCATGGCAAGTCGTTCCACAGGACTACATCCAGCATCTCTACGATCGTCTCCATGGGAGAATAGCAGTCTGCATTGCTGCGAAAGGTGGATATACACTGTACTAGTGCCGACATTGTGCATGGCTCTGTTGCCTGTGTCTATGTGGCTGTGGTTCTGTCAGTGTGATCATGTGATGTATCTGACCCCAGGAATGTGTCAATAAAGTTTCCCCTTCCTGGGACAATGAATTCACGGTGTTCTTATTTCAATTTCCAGGAGTGTATATAATGCAGAGAATAAAAGCAAAGCAGTCCGGGATGTTATAAAAAAGGAAACGGGGAGAGGCTAACCAACACAGAATAACATACTGCTTAGGGAGGGGGATAAACTAATAAATTATCCACAACACTTAGCAAACTATGTAAACGAGCATTTTTCAAGTATTGCAGAGAAGTTACAGCGAAAGTTCCCCCAAACAAATATAACACCTTTAAATAATGTTGCACTAAATACAATGATGTTACTTTCAACCACAGAGAATGAAGTCAGTAAAACAATTCAAAAACTAAAAAATAAAACGTCAGTAGGCTTAGATGAAGTACGAATGTGTGTACTGAAACAATGCAAGGGATTATACAAGACCGAGTGACAAATATAATAAACGAATCCTTTACATCAGGGACATTTCCAGAGCAGTTAAAACAGGCAAGAGTTGTACCTTTGCTTAAGAAAGGTAATGCAGAAGACATAGAAAATTACTGGCCCATTTCCCTGCTTTCAGTCTTCTCAAAAACAATGGAAGCAATTATGAAAGATAGATTAATGAATTTAAATAGATATAAACATTTAGTAAAACACTTTCCAGAATCAAAATACATTAATATAGGAGTTCCGTAAGGACCAATACCGTTCCTGATATACATCAATGACTTTCACAGTAGTGTTACTCATAGTGAAAAAATCCTCTTTGCTGATGACTGCAATATTATAATGACTGGGAAAAAAAGAGAACTCCTTGTCGAGAAAGCAAATGAAACCCTCAAGGAAGTTTATTGTTGGTCAATAAGTAATAAAGTGGCATTGAACATAAAGAAAACTAATGCCCGGAATTTCAGTTTGAAGAGGAAAAATGACAATGTTAAATTAAATGTAAATGGCACCTCTATAGACTGTGTAACAAATGCAAAATTTCTAGGAATGAATATTGATTCTCAAACAAAGTGGTGTGAACACACAAAGGTACTTGCAAACAGAATGGCATCAGCATGTTATGCCCTCAGAATCCTGTCATCAATGTGTAACATGCAGTGTCTTTTAGTTACATATTATTCATATGTACACTCAGTTGTTAGCTACGGAATTCTTTTTTGGGGAACAAATGCACAAAATATGAACGCCAGAATGGAGCCATAAGAATAATAATCAAAAATACTAGTCGAGCTCAATATAAAGATCTGTTCAGAACATTGGGGATTTTAACTGCTCCATGCGAATACATTTACCAGTCAGTTCTACACATCAAAAATAACTTTGGTAATCACTGCACAGACAGTTCTGTCCATAACCATGCAACAAGAGATAGACCCAACTTACATTTAGCAAGAAAAAATAAACGTAAAACTAAAACAGCATTTTCTACCATGGAATAAAACTCTAAAATAAATTACCAAAAGAGATTAAAGAAATTGCCAAAATACACTTATTTAAAAAGGCAGCTAAAAAGTACCTGTTAGGCCATACATATTATACATTGAAGGATTACTTAGCTAAAACAAAAGTAGGGGTTTGATACAAATGCTATACAAATAAATAATAATAATAATAATGATTATAAAACATACAACATTCCATATAACACCTTCTTTTTTCCTTCTTTTTTCCTTTCTAGAAATAATTACCCCCAAGCTGTGCGTAACACAGTACCAATACCTCTTCCTCTTTCTGAGCTCAACATCACACTCATTATGGAGGGATGCTGAATAAGTTCTTCAGAATAGCAAATGGGAAGTTGCGGTACAGAAAATGGCCCAGAGGTCACCAGTGTGCGCGCGCGCGCGTGTGTGTGTGTGTGTGTGTGTGTGTGTGTGTGTGTGTGTGCGTGTGTGTGTGTGTGTGTGTGTGTGTGTATAGTGAGTGAAGTGTTATGAAACAATGTGTGTATAATGTGTGCTGTGACTGATAATGAAATATGAGTGAACAATGTGGCGTTACATTATGTAATAAGTCATTTGTAAAAAAAAGTATTGTATATCAGGAGTAAATCTAATGATTGTCTCTAACTATAAGTCTGTAAATATATGCTATATGAATTAGCTTATTTTAAATTGATCTAAATTTGTAAATACTCTGACATGTCCTAAATCCTTGTAAAAAGAGATCTACGGATGAATAAAGCTACTACTACTACTTAGTGTAGAGTAATGAAATTATTGGAATACATTTTCTAGGTAAGTTATTTAAGTGCAAGAACATAGCTTATTGTAAGTGCAAGATAAGCCATTGCAAATGAGAATTGTTGGTGCATTAATAACCGGTGTAACCACCACAATGTTGAATGCAAGCATGCAAACGTCCATTAATTGTGTTGTACAGATGCCGGATGTCAGTTTGTGGGATGGAGTTCCATGCCTGCTGCACTTGATCGACCAATATTGCAGATCATGAATGGCAGCTCAACAGCTCCCATCACCATATTGACGTTCGTATTTCCAGTCAGGGTGTGTGGGACAGCCACAAGACTACCCCTGCTGCTATAGGAAATCGTACCCCTAGGATGACTCCAGGTGTATGTCCAGTGTGTCTAGCATGCAGACAGGTTGGTTGCAGGCCCTCAGCTGGCCTGCTTCTGACTAACACACGTCAATTAATGGTACCGTGGCAGAACCAGTTTCGTCAGAAAACATAACTGCCTCCCTCGCTGCCTTCCAATGAGCTCTTACTTGACACAATTGAGGTCGCAAACGGCGGTATTTTTTGGTAGGTGGAATGAACGGTACACGGTGTCTTGCCCGGACCTGTGCCTGAAGTAAGAGATTTGTAACAGTTCGCAAACTGCTACTCCAAATGCTGCTGAATATGCAGTAGGATGCGCCAGAGTCATAAGCCGTAGACGATTGTCTTCCCTCTCGGTAGTGACGCATGACCGTCCAGAAGCCGCTCATCTTGTCACCGTACATTGTCGTGACCACCGCTGCCAGCAATCATGTACAGTGACTACATTCCTGCCAGATCTTTCTGCAGTATCGCAAAGGGAACATCCAGATTCTTGTAGCTCTGTTACACGACTTCATTCAAACTGAGTAAGGTACTGACAATTGCGTCTTTTTCGCCTTAAAGCCGTTCTTGACTGACATCAAATCATCACGTCCAATTTCATAGGTAAGTAACGCTTATGACCGTTTGAGTTACAGCTTGTATTTAAAACAAACCTGATTTGCATCCTCGTGGCGGCGTGACTAGCACCATCCGTACACGACTGGTGCGAAATCTGAATAGACATCATCTTTTAGATGTACAAACACGCCTACCAACTTTCGGTTATGTCGCACAATTCTTTCTTGATGCTGCGATTTTTTTCGTCAGTGTATTTTATTTTTTACTTAAATCGCAGGGCTATTTGCCATCTTTACTTTTGTTACACGTACTTACCGAGCGGGCCCAATCGGTAGTTGACAGTGACGAGTATGACTCCATACGAGACGAGAAAATCAGGCCCGAACTTTAGACCTGCACCGCTGCCGTGTGAGAAGCCTCCGCCGTGCACCCAGAACATGACGGGCAGCCCTGCGCCCTCCTCCGGAACGCCAGGCACGTACACGTTCAGGTAGAGGCAGTCCTCAGAACCGGTGCCGTCCTCTTGCACGCAGTCGCTGCCGTATTCTGTGGCGTTGAACACGCCCTCCCAGGCCGCTACTGGTCGTGGCGCCTGACAGAAATCAGTTTCTGGTTGAAATATGAGAAGAAACTCGATGACAATTATACTGACATTGTTCATAGTCGCTACTGTCTTGTACCACTGGGGTGTTTTTGGTGTTAATGGTAGCCATTGTTATATATATATATATATATATATATATATATATATATATATATATATATATATATATATATACTTTTTGTTGATATTTAGTTCGATTGTGCTTATAGACATGACGAATTTAGTTATTATCATTCATTCTTATCACCAGCATCAGCCATATGATATCCAGAGGGCTTAAATGACGGACTGAGAGCAATATGTTCCTTAATCAAATTGAGCCTCTTGGTATGCCTCTCGTTTCTCACAGTTTGTCAGTGAGGTTCCGAAACACCCTGTATAATATCATCATTAACTGCTTTGCAACCTCTGGTTGTTAAGGTCAACCTATAGACTTTTTCCATGAATTACGGTCTTTAAAAGTACTTATACAAGTTTTATAATATCGTCCACCCACTTTACATTAGGCTGTCGTCTTAGTCTTTCCCTATCTCTTGGAATCCAGCTATCATCAATTCTTCTGGCTACATTTGCCATTTGCATTTCGTTCCCCACTCTAGTCCATTCCCCAGCCCATTTATTTCCTTTCTTTTTCCCTGTATTAATCCCCGGCATCGCCTCTTTGCTCGCTAATCAACCCTCAACTGCTCTGCACATTAAAATTCCACGCCTCACGTGCTTAACTCAAAACTTGTAACGAAACTGATTATAAGGTTTCCTTCGTCTACATACTGGAGGATCACAAGTAACAGCCCCACTTAGTTTACCAAAGCATTGCACACCAGTTAAATTTGATGTGTCGGCAGCTGGGCCAACACCTTGTAGGTCGAGATGGCTGAAAATGCACGCTAGACTAACGCAGACGGGCGTGAAATACTGGAACAGGCTACGTAATTAATGCTATGAAGAAAAGTACGTAGCTGGATTAATACTTATCTTTAATCAATCATTGTGGTACATCGCTCTTGACGATACACAGGAGACTTTAATTACAATCACTGTAAGGCTAATGGCGCCTTGCTAGTTCGTAGCCATTAACTTAGCTGAAGGCTATTCTGTCTCTCGGCTAATGAGAGAGAAAGGCTTCGTACATCTAGTCGCTAGCTAGGTCGTCCGTACAACTGGGGCGAGAGCTTGTTCGTATCACGAGACCTGCCTTGTGGTGGCGCTAGGTCTGCGATCACACAGTGGCGACACGCGGGTCCAACATGTACTAAATGGACCGCGGCCGATTTAATCTACCACCTAGCAAGTGTGGTGTCTGGCGGTGACACCACAAAATTCTTCTTACTTCTATTCCTTTCTGTTCAGTAATCGTCTATCACAATCGGAACATGTCACCCGATCCTATGATTTCACTGTTAATTTGTACCACGTTCATTTCTATACGTTGGTTAAAAGAAGGAATGATCAAAAAGTTTCCCTCGAAGATCGTACAGTCCAGAAGCGGTATGTTAATCAGGCAAAATTACCTTGAGCACTGAGACATTCATCGAACTGACGCAGCAGAGCGAAGATACCCGTTTCATAAAACACCGTGCAACTTATTCCTGCACATCCTAATCCAACGGGAATCGTCGACCCTTCAGGACACTTCTTAAGGGACCGAAGGCGTGATAATCGTACGGGGGGGATGAGGACCGTAGGGCTGGCGCTCGAGTGTCTCCCTCTTAAGTTGGCGTAAGTTCTCCATTACGACATTTGCGATTTGGGGAGGTGCATTATCATCAAGCTTCAGCTGCCCTTGGCGCTGTTTTCCCTGACGTTTAGCCTTAATTGCACGCCATAATCTCTCCGGTGTTTCTCAATGCAGTTCTCCATTCATGCAGACACCAGGTACCTTGAAATCAGTAAGCAGTGAGTCCCGGTCATCAGCGAACAGGGAGGACATCAGCTGTCTGGAAGATAGTTGGAATGAGAGGACGATGGATAACATCACAGCATCGTCAAAGGGCGGCTTGTTGTTGTCGGTAATGGATCAGACTGCCCCCCCCCCCCCCCAGGTCGACCAGCGTCTTGTGTTGAATCACAACCAGCACGAAGCTTGTTGTACCATTCCACAACGGTGGCTTCCTTCAACATGTGATGGATGTCTACCGGTGTTTGTCCTTCGCTAACTGTAAGAGAAGAATAACAGGAATTTGGTCCTGTTTGGACGCATTTGTTAATAAAGACGTCATATTTCACGTTTTCGCATTTACAACACGCACGTCGGAAAGACACGGATCCACATTAATACCTTTCCTGCATGTATGTGCTTGTACGCATTGGAGTCGCGTTACATTGCATATACGGTGCATTAACGCCGTCAAACGGAAAATTTTTTATCGCCTTTTACACATTATTTACGTTTTATGGTAAGTAGTATTCAAGCCTATTTTCAGAATAGTTTTGTTAGCTTGCGTTCGTTGCTGAACTACTTCTGCGCTGAAGGCAAAAAGTACAGCGTCATCAGTAAAACTAAGATGTTCAGATACCTTCCATTAACTAGTAGTCGTCTTTTACTTTCCCGTGTTAGGGATGTGAAAACATACACTCCTGGAAATTGAAATAAGAACACCGTGAATTCATTGTCCCAGGAAGGGGAAACTTTATTGACACATTCCTGGGGTCAGACACATCACATGATCACACTGACAGAACCACAGGCACATAGACACAGGCAACAGAGCATGCACAATGTCGGCACTAGTACAGTGTATATCCGCCTTTCGCAGCAATGCAGGCTGCTATTCTCCCATGGAGACGATCGTAGAGATGCTGGATGTAGTCCTGTGGAACGGCTTGCCATGCCATTTCCACCTGGCGCCTCAGTTGGACCAGCGTTCGTGCTGGACGTGCAGACCGCGTGAGACGACGCTTCATCCAGTCCCAAACATGCTCAATGGGGGACAGATCCGGAGATCTTGCTGGCCAGGGTAGTTGACTTACACCTTCTAGAGCACGTTGGGTGGCACGGGATACATGCGGACGTGCATTGTCCTGTTGGAACAGTAAGTTCCCTTGCCGGTCTAGGAATGGTAGAACGATGGGTTCGATGACGGTTTGAATGTACCGTGCGCTATTCAGTGTCCCCTCGACGATCACCAGTGGTGTACGGCCAGTGTAGGAGATCGCTCCCCACACCATGATGCCGGGTGTTGGCCCTGTGTGCCTCGGTCGTATGCAGTCCTGATTGTGGCGCTCACCTGCACGGCGCCAAACACGCATACGACCATCATCGGCACCAAGGCAGAAGCGACTCTCATCGCTGAAGACGACACGTCTCCATACGTCCCTCCATTCACGCCTGTCGCGACACCACTGGAGGCGGGCTGCACGATGTTGGGGCGTGAGCGGAAGACGGCCTAATGGTGTGCGGAACCGTAGCCCAGCTTCATGGAGACGGTTGCGAATGGTCCTCGCCGATACCCCAGGAGCAACAGTGTCCCTAATTTGCTGGGAAGTGGTGGTGCGGTCCCCTACGGCACTGTGTAGGATCCTACGGTCTTGGCGTGCATCCGTGCGTCGCTGCGGTCCGGTCCCAGGTCGACGGGCACGTGCACCTTCCGCCGACCACTGGCGACAACATCGATGTACTGTGGAGACCTCACGCCCCACGTGTTGAGCAATTCGGTGGTACGTCCACCCGGCCTCCCGCATGCCCACTATACGCCCTCGCTCAAAGTCCGTCAACTGCACATACGGTTCACGTCCACGCTGTCGCGGCATGCTACCAGTGTTAAAGACTGCGATGGAGCTCCGTATGCCACGGCAAACTGGCTGACACTGACGGCGGCGGTGCACAAATGCTGCGCAGCTAGCGCCATTCGACGGCCAACACCGCGGTTCCTGGTGTGTCCGCTGTGCCGTGCGTGTGATCATTGCTTGTACAGCCCTCTCGCAGTGTCCGGAGCAAGTATGGTGGGTCTGACACACCGGTGTCAATGTGTTCTTTTTTCCATTTCCAGGAGTGTATATTATGAATGCTTTGAATAGTTTTTGTGGCGCTAAATTTTCTTACCTAATTTATCTTTCAATTCTGAATTTCTCACTATCCAGTTGAACTCTAATGCCAGTCCAATCACTTACATACACCTACCTATTCTTCTGTTTACTAACGTAACATGTGACAGTGCCTGTTCTTCATGGCATGTCCGTAAGGGTGTTTTTTTTTTTTTTTATACTGGTTGCTGGAGTGGCCTCTACTAACAATGTGGGGGAGAGCCACTAATTACGTACATTTCAATGTCCATTTCAGACTCTCACGGTGTGCAGCTACCCTTGCGTGACAGTTTTGTGTGATATGAGAAAAAAGTACGGCTGAGCTGCTCACGACCGCCACTGCAGAGCCCTGTAACCATCTAGACCCACTGTGTTACCTGACAGAGGTTAAAATTATCATTAGTCCATGCTTATGTGGTCAGTGATTTACCAAAAAGTAAACAGAAAGGAGTGAGTTCGAGTTTATTACATTTAAACCCGTAAAATATAATAAATATTTCAATTATTTTCTCCCTCCTTCAGAAGATGCCATTAAATTGTTCCAAAGAATCAGGAAAACAAAGACGTCCCTCTACACCGTGTTAGCTACATCAATTTGGATTGTACAGAGGAAAAGAAAAGCGCTTTCCTTAGTGAAATATTTATCTTGTCTTTACAAGAAACTCTCTCGATTCTAGCTTTCCGGTTGTTACATAATCATTTGAATGCTCAGAACTCAAAATTTCGCGAAACTAGTGGGTGTACGCTAGCCACTTACACTTCGGTTCCCTTCCTATTCATTGCACCAGAATTGCGGTGCTCAAATCTTTCCAGTCATGAACGACCCCTGTTCTTCTACACTTCTCGTCGAACTTAACGCCATAACTATCTTTTATTCAGCTAATCAGTCATCACAAACTTCCGACTTCCCAGCAGTCACAAAAAAATTGTTAATAAAGTGTTGGTCATTCTTCATTTAAGCAACCAACTTGCTCATCCAACACAAAAGCATAAACAAGTGATAGCAAGCCGTCAAATAAACTGAATGTGTTTTACATGATGGGAAATTCTCTTCCTATATATGTGGCAGCCACGTCTACAAAATGCAGATTCGCTTCTCAGCACCGTCGCTCAGAGGAATACTTACCACTGAATCCCTATTCGTTGTCATTTTCTTGGCATCAGTAGCACAAGTGCATTTCTTAATCAACAATTTTCATTGTCTTGAAAACTGCAACTATGCAAGTTCTCAAACTGTGGCGTACATCATTCATTCGCCATCTTTGAGACTATCAGAAATTCTAATTCCTATCTGCAGATACACAACTCCATACATCCCTTAGGAATATTAGGATTTTGTCGGATTGCACCGTGAAGTATGCTGCACACCGTACGTCGAGGAAACAAAGAATACACTTGATACGGTGTTGCGTCGTAAGGGCAGCTAATTTATTCTCACAAGGCAGTCAATAATCGAGGACTTCTTGACTGGTCTGGCAGTCATGAAATTTGCCATGATGCAAAGGGGCCACTCTATAGTGTGGTGTTCATTTAAATAAAGGTACAACATTTTTACTATCTTATTCCTGGCAGTAGTTTAAGCGTAGCATAGGTGGACTTAAATTTAGGATCCAACGTACGGTTACATCACAGGAGACTTAAATGTTTATACTTCGGCAGCAGAGGAGTTGGGGGGTTGCTTTAAGCTTTGGATAGCTGGACCTCAACTTGGAGCGAGCGGTGAGAATGTCAAGGTAGAACCTGGTGACCATGGTGTGACAATCATGACTGCAGGTCCCTAAACATATGAATGGTTAATAGTTTGGGAAACCCTGTTCTCATATCACTGAAAGCACTTCACCAGACTGGTTACTACCTAAATGATGAAAAACTTCTTCAGGTTGAGACTGGCCTCTTCTGTCTAGCACATAGGCCTGCACCTGCAAGGGAAACAAATACCCTTTGTTCTGGAACTGATACAGAGGAGATAGGGGTGATCTTGCACTTTGTTCCAAAATCGCAGACTTTGGCCTGTAGGGCAAACAAACATTCTTTGTCTCAGGGGAATATTGGGCCACAGTGCAAGTTGGGCCAGTATCCCTCTCTTTGATTCAAGTATGGCAATACACCATCTTGGATTTTTTGCTATCTATTTATAGTTAAGAGAACAGCCCTGCTTCCTAGGTGACATCATATGGGTGGCATAATTGGCCTGTTTTTGAATTTCCCAACAAAATTTGAATTTTCCGCCATTTTGTACAATGGAGAAATTGACCTTCAGAAATCTGGTAACATTGCATGATGTTGTGGGGGAAGGCAGAGGTAGAGAGGGGAGGGGATGAGTGATATCTGGCAACAATGCACTATGAATAGGCAACCCCTTGTATAGCCACTGAGATACAATTTTTATGATTGTACAAGTAATAAGAGACGCCCAGTGTTAGGGACATTAAATACAGATTTTGATCACTACGGGACAAACATGGAGTGCAACTATTTGAATGTGAATGGGTCATAGAAAGACAGTGTAAGACCTTTTTGTGTAGGCTACTGCCAGTTTTATGGAAGAAATTTGGGTACAGTTGAGATTTGCGTGTTTTAAGTCGGGAGAAACGTAATGTATTCGTCTCTGGATGTCGTGTCACCAATATAATATGGACGTTATGAAGGGATCTAGCCTCTACAGAACCCTGGCTGCCCCCCTCCAGACACTCTCTCTTCAGTGTAAGACAAGCAGCTGATCGACCCCTGAATAAGTGGCTACGCCACCACCTGTGGGGCACACTTGCCCACATTTGAAAGACCCCATGGCTTCCACACTGCCGCTATTGTGTGCCAGTGGAACAAAAATCTTTGGAGCACAGTGAGCGGTCTCTGCTATTGAGAAGTGTTGAAGGGGCACAGATCCACATTATCAGACTGCCAAAAAGGAGACGTTATCAAATGCAGGGACAGAGTAGACAGCTGGACACTCCCAGAGGATATGGGCCGCCGAAGTCAAATATGTGACATGCATTTTGCCAAGGGAAGAAAAGCTTTTTAGAAATACTTTCAAAGTCTGTAAGTGGCTTCTTGCTGAGGGAATAGTGGGAGCAGTAGCGGACCCACTACATTCCTGTCGCCGGACTTTGGCAGACGGGGCCCGACGACCAAAGAACATCCATCCACTGCCTTCATACTGCCACAAGACGCAGCTTGCCTGCTCGAGGACGCCTCCAGTCTCTCCAGGAGTAGCTTAACTATTGCCTGCTTGAAAGCCTTCTCATTCATGTGAGGCTCTCATATCATAGCAACAACACTGGAAGCCCTGCTACAAGCACGAGAAATTTGTTACTGATGGGCAAATCATTATTTCCTTTTCACTTATGATAGCAATTTATAAATAGTACTTGGAGAGCCTTAGTCGAAAAGCAATTTCGTTTATAAAAATAAATGTTTGTGACTAATTCCATTTACAGCCTTGTGGCTGTCGCTCCTAACTGCGTAATTTCCAGATTTTTTGAGCTTTTTAAGATATTCTGATTCATGCTGTTTAACATGCAAATGCCGTACATAAGTGCAGTTTAAGGTACTGTGTTACATTTTGTTTCATACTCAAATCCTGAACTCAAAGTACACTCAATATATTGCATAAAATTTCGATCACTGCAAGTTATAATGTTCCTCTGTGAGCAGTGCCCTTAAGCAAGGTACCAGATTCCAAAAGTCCATTGATTTCAGTTCCCTTTGTAACGTTTGCTCTCCGGAACCTGTCAATTAGGATATTTTCAGGACCGTATTCATTTCTGCAGCTGATACAGTATTCCTTGCAGGCCTGTTGAACCACCAAGAAATCCATCAACTTTATACCCGTAGTGTTCAGGGAAAAGTCCATACTCGGCAGCTCCTTTCCGTCACTCTGCCTCTTTCTCCACTTTCACTCTTCTCACCGGGCTGATCTTACACAACCAACTGTCACATAGCCACCCACTTGATTCTCACGACTTGCGTGACCTGTGGACGTTCACATGAACGGCTGGTGCAACTTATACGCCATCTACAATGCTGTAGACCGAAAAATGTATCTTTTTAAAGTTTTTCACCGTGCTGCTAGTGCAGAACTTCAGTTGCAGTGACAGTGAAATGGGAAAAACATTAATTCGGATGGTTGGTGGCAACTTAAACTTTCCTGCGAAATAATCAGTCAGTCGTCAGTCGTCAGTCACAAAACTTGTCATCCCACGTACCTAAATATACGTTTCCAAGGAACGTAAATAGTTTACTGGAATTATTACTTGCAACAAATCCATGCCGCTCGCCATCAAAGAGTAAGTTCATACCGACACATGTTGTTTCAGATGTTACATTTATCATCATCGTCTTCAAGGATTAGGTCTTTTGGAATGTTTCGCCTCAGAGCTATTCATGGCATCTGTTTTAAGGAACGTCCTACGTATCTCGCCGGTTGGGCTACATTGTACTGCCGCTTTAGTTATTCATTCGTTAGACATAAGTGGGATATGGTCTCCTCAGTTCGGTCGGTATTTTTCAGTTGTAGTTATAATAGGTTCAACTTCTAGTTCTCTAATATCATCATTTCTCTAGTGGTCCAACAACGAATATCCGCTACGAAGTGGAGGAATTTTATCATTGATGATTCGATTCGTCGTAGTTAATCACATGTTACTTTTCAACATTTCTAGCATACAGCATCAAACTAACGAACAATATTACTTTGTAGAGTTTAAATAATGTTTCCTTCAAATGGTTCAAATGGCTCTGAGCACTATGGGACTTATCATCTGAGGTCAGCAGTCCCCTAGAACTTAGAACTACTTAAACCTAACTAACCTAAGGACATCACACACATCCATGCCTGAGGCAGGATTCGAACCTGCGACCGTAGCGGTCGCTCGGTTCCAGACTGAAGCACCTAGAACCGCTCGGCCACACCGGCCAGCTAATGTTTCCTTCCGTATGTTATGTTTTAATGTACGTTGTATATGTCCACAGAAATGTCTGTATCTGGCCAGTTTGATCTCTACATCATGTGACTCTGGAAATTTAAAATTGTATTTTAAATATTTAAATTGCCTTATTTGTTTAATTAGTTGACCATTTATAACAAATTTCGCCCTTGTGGATTCCAATCCTTGAAGTGCATCACTTTTGTTTTATCTGTCGATATCCCCATTCCAAATTTAGCGGCAATTTGACTCAATTTGTGTTCCGAAATTTGAACCTTTTCTTTAGATTCTCCTGTTAAATTCTGATCATCAGCAAACAGCATAGTCATAAAATTAAAAGTATCAAGTCATAATGTGTCGTTTAATAAAGTCAATTATTTTCTAACTATATCGTAAATGTAAAAATTAAACGGTGGGAACGGGGGGGTGGGGGGTGGAGGGGGGCCGTTTACAGCCTTGTCTACCTCCTTGATTAATATCGGCAGATTCCGTCCCATTACTCACAGTACGGGTCCTTGTATTATTATTTTTATATAATGACTGAATTTCTTCAACAAGATGCGCAGGATCTCCCAATTCCTTAACACTTGGACTGCCGGTATCATTTCGGTAAATTTTCCGTTTTGACCATGACTTTTTTCTTCATATTACTTTAAAAAATTTAAGTTAGTAAAGTCGATCACGTGTAAAACTGTAAAAAATCGGTATTAACTTGCTAAATACGGTGTGATCAGATTTGATGCACATGACCCATTTTAAACTTAAGATGCAACTAGATGCTTTATATGGCAATGTGCATCACTCTTGATGCATACTCATATATCTGAGGAAGACATTACTACTGGCAAGTAAAACCTCCAACTGCGTCTTACATAATTTCTTTCAAATGGTTCAAATGGCTCTGAGCACTATGGGACATAACGTCTGAGGTCATCAGTCCCCTAGAACTTAGAACTACTTAAACCTAACTAACCTAAGGACACCACACACATCCAAGCCCGAGGCAGGATTCGAACCTGCGACCGTAGCGGTCGCGCGGTTCCAGACTGAAGCGCCTAGAACCGCTCTGCCACAACGGCCGGCATAATTTCTTTGATTATCAAAATAGAAAACTGACATTATCACACACTTGTGCATGAAACTCTGAGAACAAATTTGGCATTTCAGTGACACCAGCTTGATGTATTTGATAGCATCGTTTCACCCTCTCATTTTGAGAGTTTGTGCTAACAGTTGTTAACAAAGTGGTCTCTCTGCAGTTACAACCAGTTCGTGATTCCCTGAACATCGCCAGTCCCGAGTAATTCATTAGCAGTAGCCTCATGGAAAGCATTGATACCCATTTTTCATTTTGTAATCTGAAGATACAAAGTACCATCATTTACAAAAGTGCTATTGAATAATCATTCAAAGGCGCTTTGCGGTACCACTTCAGTGACTTCCTCAAGCATGAGCTTGACTGCAATGCACGCCACTTACGGATAACCACCTTTTGTTGCTGTTCGCATCCGCCATTTCCCAATTCTCCATTATTTTTTCTGATAATAGTTTTTGGATTACCCATTCTGTTCCCGCGGAGTGTTCCCACTAGATGAGAAGTGTATAACATATCCTCAAAGAATGTCCTCCCAGAATTCAGAAGCGATTCCATTAACTCTAAAACATTTGCTGTTACGTTTATAACATTAACTTCTTTTCCACGGTACATTTTGACATTCTAAGCACACTGTGTGATCAAAAGTATCAGGAAACCCCCCAAAACATACGTTTTTCATATTAGGTGCATTGTGCTGCCACCTACTGCCAGGTACTCCACATCAGCGACCTCAGCAGTCATTAAACATCGTGAGAGAGCAGAATGGGGCAATCCGCGGAACTCACGGACTCCTAACATGGTCAGTTAATTGGGAGTCAGTTGCCATACGTTTGTACGCGAGATTTCCACACTCCTAAACTTCCCTAGATGTGAAGAGACACGTACAGCACAAAAGCGTACAGGTCGACCTCGTCTGTTCACTGACAGAGACGGCCGACAGTTGAAGAGGGTCGTAATTTGTAACAGGCAGACGTCTATCCATAGCATCACACAGGATCCACTGCAAGTACTACGACAGTTAGACGGGAGGTGAGAAACATGGCCGAGGGCTTGCTCATAAGCCACACATCGCGCCGATAAATGCCAAACGACGCCTCGTTTGGTGTAAGGAGCGTAAACATAGGACGATTGAACAGTGGAGTGACGAATCACGGTACACGATGTGACGATCCGATGGCAGGGTGTGGGTATGTCGAATGCCCGGTGAACGTCATCTGCCAGCGTGTGTAGTGCCAACAGTAAAATTCAGAGGCGATGGTGTTATGGTGTGGTCGTGTTTTTCATGGAGAGGTCATGCACCCCGTGTTGTTTTGCGTGGCACTATCACAGCACAGGCCTACATTAATGTTTTAAGCACCTTCTTGCTTCCCACTGTTGAAGAGCAATTCGGCGATGGCAACTGCATCTTTCGACATCATCGAGCATCTGTTCATAATGCACGTCCTGTGGCGGAGTGGTCACACGACAGTATCATTCCTGTAATGAACTGGCCTGCACAGAGTCCTGACCTGGATCCTATAGAACACCTTTGGGATGTTTAGGAACACCGACTTGTCGTCAGGCCTCACCAACCGACATTGATACATCTCCTTAGAGCAGCACTCCGTGAAGAGAGGGCTGCCATTCCCCAAGAAACCGACCAGCAACTGTATGAGGAGGAGTGGCCACGCGGTTTGATGCGCAGAGTCATGGATTGCGCAGCCCCATCCCGTCGGATTTCGAGTCCTTCCTCGGGCATGGGTCTGTGTGTTGTTCTTAGGATAAGTGAGTTTAAGTTAATTTAAGTAGTGTGTAGGTTTAGGAAGCGATGACCTCAGCAGTGTGGTCCCTTAGGAATTCACACACACACACACACACACACACACACACACACACACACACACACACACACACCTGCTTGAGCGTATGCCTGCGAGAGTGGAAACTCTCATCAAGGCTAAGGGTGGGCCAACACCATACTGAATTCCAGCATTACGGATGGAGGGCGCCACGAACTTGTCAGTCATTTTCAGGCAGGTGTCTGGATACTTTTGATCACGTAGTGTATATCCGCCTACAGCACCCACTTTGGATAATTTCTGTCCGTATTTAAAACGTTTTCCAGAAACGAACTGGCGAAAGCATAAATTTCCACGAAATGAAACCATTGTTTCATCGGTACAAACTCCTTCACCTGGAGTGAAAGCTTCTTTGAAGTTTTTGTTCAGACGATTCACAAGCTTCGTCATTTTGAAAACCTAGTCATATTCATCTATATTTTCACTGTCGCAAAAATGTACAACGAAGTAGCAAATCCAACATACACTGGAGAGCTAAAGAAACTGGTACACTTGCTTAATATCGTGTACGGCCCCGCGAGCACACGGAAGTGCCGCAACACGACGTGGCATGGACAACTAGCGTCTAAAGTAGCAATGAGGGGAATTCACGTCCTGAATCCTGCAGGGCTGTCCATAAATCCTTAAGAGTGTCAGTGAGTGGAGATCTCTTCTGAACAGCACGCTGCAAGGCATCCCAGATATGCTCAATTATGTTCATGCCTGGGGAGTTTGCTGTCCAGTGGAAGTGTTCAAACTCAGAAGAGTGTTCCTGGAGCCACTCTGCATCAATTCTGGACGTGTAGGGGTGTCGCATTGTCGTGCTGGAATTGCCCAAGTCCGACGGAATGCACAATAGACATGAATGTATGCAGGTGATAAGACAGGATGCTTATGTATGTGTCACCTGTCACAGTCACACCTAGATGTATCAGGAGTCCCATATCACTCCAGCTGCACACGCCCCACACCACTACAGAACCCCCACCACCTTGAACCGTCCACTACTGACATGCAGGATCCATGGATTCATGAGGTTGTCTCCATGCCCGTGCACGTCTATACGCTCGCTACAATTTGAAACGAGAGTCTTCGGATCAGGCAACATGTTTCCAGTCACCAACATCCAATGTCGATATTGACGGGCCCAGGCGAGGAGTAAAGCTTCGTGTCCTGCAGTCACCAAGGTTACAATAGTTGGCCTTCGGCTCCGAAAGCCCATATCGATGATTCCTTTGGTATCAAAAACTAACGTGCATCATACACCTTAATGTAAAAAGGTAAGCTAATAAAGCTAATGGTTTCGTTGAATGATTCGCACGCTGACACTTTTTGATGGTCCACCACTGAAATCTACAGCAATTTGTGGTAGGGTTGCACTTCTGTCATGTTGAACGATTATCTTCAGTCGTCATTGGTCTTGTCCTTGGAAGATCTTTTCCGGCCGCAGCGATGTCGGAGGTTTGATGTTCTACCGGATTCCTGATATTCACGGTACACTCGTGAAGCGGTCGTACGGGAAAATCCCCACTTCATCGCTATCTCGGAGATGTAGCGTCCCACCCCTCGTGCGCCGACTATAACGCTATGTTCAAACGCATTTCAACTTCGATAACCTGCCACTGTAGCAACAGCAACCGATTTAACAACTGCGACAGACCCTTGTATTACAGAGGCGTTTCCGACCGTAGCGCTGTATTCTGCCTGTGGTGTGCGTACTGTAACACCTTCGGTACACACACCATCATATTATTTGACTTGTCGTTCTAACGAAGTAGGCGAGTGTCAGCAACATGTCTCATGGTCTTATCGTGGCGTGTTTGTCTTCTGCCGTTAGGTCAGACGATAGAAATGCCACTTGCACGCTTAGAGTAGCAGATTGACGGTGACCAACTTTAAACAGAACTTGATTAATTTTCACACACATTTATTAAAATAATAAAAAGCATAGACATTACTTAACTTGATTCTGGATGCTGTTTACAATTGACAATCTGAAGTTCCTTTGGTCTTGGTACGTTAATCTTATTCTCACATATCTCTGATACTTGACGAAGTGTCTATACATTTATCTTTATGGCTATGTACAGGAATATGGTAATCTTATTAGGCGCAGACTGAAACTTGACTATAGACTGGTATAGACAAATGCAGACTGGCACAGACTGGTGCAGACCAATGCAGACTGACTAATCGGAGGTCTGTACACTCGTTATAATACCTCGCGCGTTCAGGTATCACTGCGCGAGTGTGATCCGCGAGGAGAAAAGGTTCTACGTTAGCAGCAATCTCATTGGCTGCGTTATATATTAATACGCGGATCGGCGGAAGCAGAATTTGGTCCGTTTCTATGACAGCGCCATCTCGTAGTGCGGAGACGGACGAGCGCTGCGCCTGCGCTGTTGTGCTTAGCGGGGCGCGCTCTAGTGGGAAAGTTGTGTACGCGTTGACTACGCGGAACTATGTACACAACACTGCCTGTTTACATGTCTCTGTATTTGAATACGCATCCCTGTACCTGTTTCTTTGGCGCTTCAGTGTATTTCGGGACATAGTAGAAGATACCTGGTTTTTAAAAAGCAGCTTCCGGCTCTAATATCGCTTCTAACCAAGAGCCATCCACAACAAAGGTCCCATAAATTTCCTCAAATTATCAACGCTGATATTACTTTATAACGTCAGTCTTGATGACGGTGGTAATGTCTCTGCATTTGTTCCAGTAAAAATCTTTTGTTCAGCTTAACGGTTTGTTTCCTTCACAATGAAATTGCATACTTCTTCATCAAGAAAAAAATTATAAACGTCAATGAGACGAATATTTGCTGGAAGATTAACCAAGAGTGCATTGCCCAATCGACAGTTACCAGAAATAACAAAACAGTTTACTTTCCCCTGCACGTCAGACCACTTTATTCGTGAAGTAGGGAGCCCATCAGTACACGATATCTCTGTAGGTGACAGCTCACTTTTGCTGTTATGGTCAGTGGAAGATGAACTTCGTTTTCCCAACTTATGGACGTATCATTCGTAACTTGCATGTGTATGTTTTGTTTCTTTAATGGAATTACTTCATCTTCACTACTACTCTAGCTCCAGGAACGAGGACGATTGTCTTCGTGGGAATTAATGCCACTTCCGAACAGTGACTCATCACTTAAGCTCGATTCCTTCAATCATTTTTGGATCTGAGCTCTTGTGAATCCATTTTTCACGAAAAACCACAAAGTCTTATTGAAGACAAGGACTACGCAACGCCAACCATGTAATCGAAACGCCATTGCCAGCAAGGATCACATACAGGTGCTATGTATCGTAACCAGGTAACAACTGCCAGTCATCCAGTAATGCACTACAAAACCATCAAAGAACTTTTGCCGCTGGCCGGTAGAAAGTGGCGCCCATTTGTTTTCAGCACAACTCTGATAATATATGCAACACAGACAAATACTCACGAGTCCTCACGTGATCGCTTATGATGCACACGGCGAAAACTGAAAAATCAGTGTACATCACATAGGCGTATAACGCACATGGCGGAGAAAGGGTGATTCCCATAGATTTTTTCTACTCAACCTTGTTAAACGCCTTTTCAAAAAGAACATAGTAAGCTGGCAATCTAAACTCCCTTCTTTTCACGGTTACTTGTGCCAAAGTGAAAAGTAAGGCCGAACATGATGTACCTTTCCTAAAACCATGTTATACCTCCAACATACGTGCTTCCACTATTGGTACTAAAGTCTTATTTGTAAGTTTAGCCTACAGTTTGCAGCATGAACTTTGTAGAGTTATTTCTCGGTAATTTTGGCATTTTAATTTATCGCCTTTTTTTTCAAATAGGGTATATCAAAGATTCATTCCATTCGTGTGCCATACGTCCACTGAACAAGCAAACATTCATAAAGTGAAACTTCCTGGCAGATTAAAACTGTGTGCCCGACCGAGACTCGACCTTTGCCCGAGTTCGAGTCTCGGTCGGGCACACAGTTTTAATCTGTCAGGAAGTTTCACATCAGTGCACACTCCGCTGCAGAGTGAAAATCTCATTCTGGATTCATAAAGTGTTACATTTATTTGACTATCAACCAGTTTACTGTAACTTGCTCACGGGATACATTCACAGCTCTCCGTGAACCGATCTGAGAGAAAGTAATCTCACTGTAAGCGAGCTTTTAATAATAATAATGATACAAGTGCTGTCCGTCTGTCCACTCACCTCGAAGCGCAGGTCTCCGACCGGCGGCTCGGCGTAAGGAATGCCCAGGAAGGTGGAGTACGTCGTGTTGTAGGCGCTCGTGGCTGTGCTGCCTCTCAGTACGCCCTCCCGCACGGCCACCAGCACCTCTTCACCCTGTCGGAGCGTTGTTATATTTGAGTAAGCGAACGTTCAAAAATTCGAAATACAAAACCTAAAATATGTGGATGCATCAAATATGAACAACTGTTTCATTGGTGGACAATTCTCCGCACCTTTTAGAGAAGTACTTGTTTGTAAACAAAACGCTTTATCCTAACATTGCCGTACGAGAAAGACGATTAGTTTGTTGACCACCACGTTTGCTTTACTGGTTTGTATTATTATTTTGTCTTTGGTTGTTTAGCTGTGCAGAGTTCTTTTGCAGCATTTTCCAAATTTCTTTTCTCCATTACATAAGTACTGTTGCTAAACATTTTGTGTTATATTTTTATGTGTATTGCTTGTATATACTGCGTATTCTGCCTGCCAATTATACACCGAAAACATTAACAGTGTGAAGCAGTACTCCTTTCGTGATTTGTAGCAGCAGATTTAAATGTTGCTCATTTACTTGTTTGTTTACTGGTATTTCCGCAAGTTTACGTGTCGAATATCTTTTGCTGTAGTAAATACGGTAACGAGGTTGCATCTCTATCTAATAATTTAACTTAAATAGAGATGATCGCGAAAAACAATACTCTTAGTGGAATGAGCATTACTGATGTGTATACGTTACAAATCAGTGGAATTTAGTCTACGTAATTTATAACCTACGATGATGTAAAGTGTTTTATTACCGGTATGTTAGGTCGAAATGCGAGTATTACGGAAATGCTTCGCGAACTCTAATGGAAATCCCTTGAGGAAAGACGACGTTCTTTTGGTAAAACATAGAGAATGCTTGGAGGATAGCATACGTAGCGTTTTGTAGTTCAAGTAAAATCGTTTAACCTTTGCTAAATTACTTTTACTCAGTATAGCGCATTGGGAGGCACTGAAACAAGATCTTGTACTTCATGCAAAGGGTTCTACAGCGTGATTCAAAAAGGTTCATCCAGATTCAGAAGACTATACCTTTTACATGCACAAGGACAGAAACTTGGGATGAATTTTAACTTGTGCCTACTACTATAAAGTTTTTATTTGTCGGAGACCCATCCGATTTTACAAGGATATACAAATTGACTCTCCTAACAGCCGTCAGGGCCATTTTCTCTGGTGTTTCGACAGATGCTTGTAATTTTGTTTTTGCAACGTCTTGCTGGAGTCAGCCCAAACAAGTTAGCATAGCGCAATATTCGTTTTACCGATATGTGTTAAGAGGGACAATAAAACATGAGGAGTAACAAGTAGTTACAGCTCTGCCCTCGCTCGCGCTGACTGATACCGCCGTACAAAAGTGCGCTAGTGAATAGCCGCTGGAATACCGATTATTCTTCATGTTATATTGTTCCTGTTAATAGATATCGGTTAAATGAATATCACATAAGAATAACGTGGTAGCGCCCTATCAAATGGACATATAATATTCCGACTTATAAATCATTTTGTTTGTAAAGGGGAAACAAACCCAAGCATTCTGTCACCGCTGAGCGTTGTATGAAAAATGAGATGAGCAGAATTTGTTTGGGCTGACACCTGGACACGTCCGGAAGAAGAGACACCACGCCTTCACATAACTGATTAGCCTAGATGGGCAATGAATCTACTACCGTCAGAGAGGATACGCAATTACGCCCACCCTCTTGCTGGCATCTCAAGTTAGCGAGCATGGAGGTCATGGACGGAAAGTTCTGATAGTTGGCACTAGTTGGCAATGTGGGTCGGCCGGGAGGAGTACCGAAATAGTCCTCCCAGTTCCGATAAACACGGTGTCTGAGCACCGCATTGTTTAACGTACCTGCCTAGTAAATAGGAGATCCCTGGTTCGAATCCAAGTACAGCACACATTTTCACTTTTCTCCGCCCACTCCGTAAAAAGACCCGATGTAGCTATCATTAACAGTCCCTTTCATTTCCTTTCTCCCCTCTCCAACTTGAACTTAGGCATTGTATTTTACTTGCATGCGCATACCCCACTTAGATACATTTTACAAATACGTTTAAAACCAATGGTCTCATTCCACTTTCACATATGTTCAATGTCCTTCCATGGACCACACGACAAAACATCCAGACGGTAGTCCAAAGTAATTGGAAGGGGAGCCACGTAGACAGAAACTCACGCGAAAACCATCCCAAAAAGAAATCACGTACCGTGAGGTCACGTAACAATGGAGGCCAACGGTGCAATGTGAGATCCGTACACCGGTCACGGTCCACCCATCATTCAGGCAGCCCATTGTTAAGAAATGCTGTTAGATGCAGCTGCCAGTGTGGTGGTGCTGTAACCTTTTCGACATGTTCTCATATCTGAGGAAGATGCCACGTGTACATCGATGTGTTTTCCATCGATCAGTTTTCTTCGGAAAACGGTCGTAAAACTACGCAGCTCTGAGACTCAAGCTCGACCTTGCTGTGTTATCCATATTTTAAAATTGTAACAGTTCGCGTTCGTTGTTGCCTTATCACTGAACACTAGACTTGAAATGACATTTCTGTTTTCTATCTCCACACTCTTAATGACACTAAACTCTACACATTGTTACCCCATGCATGAAGGAATTATTGCGTTGGCGTCATTGTTTGAAAAGCAAACAACGTATAAAAAATGCTTCCGACATCCCCACGAGGAATCGCTAACTCCCGCCTAGCACGACGAGTTTATTTATGAGCACTACACGCAAAACTCCATTCAATGATGCAAACAACATTCTGGGGAGGGTAAATACAGATTTGAGGCATTGTGAATATCGATGAATAGAATCTTCACTCAATACCAATTTAAATTTCGTAAAAGTTACAACAATTAAAAAAGTCAGAAATGATGACGTGTGTCGAAAAGCTGCATAAATCTATAAGGAACCTTATTCACAACTACCCGTTTCACGTCAGTATAGACTAGGGTGACCAAACGTCCCGGAAAACCGGGATTGTCCCGGTTTTCATCACTATGTTCCGGTGTCCCGAAACTTTCTCAAATTTTTGTGATTTCACTATATTAAAGGAAATACAACCCAAGAAATTAATATATTTTAGCTTATTTGTCAAAAACCTCCATTGTCCCATACTAATAATCACAGTATCAGTATTGATACACTCAGGCAATAATTTACTTTGAGCGGTACTTTGGCCAACAAGTAGTAAGTTGCATTATTGTAACACAACTATGAAACCGTCCGATTGTCGCGCCACTTACTCACACACTCATTGTCAGAACAGTGTAGTAGTTGATGTTTTGTCAGACAAACTGCAGTAGTTTTTTTTCTCATATTAGTGGTATTATTGCTGCAGTACTGTGAGACGTAATGCCGAAATGTGTCTGCAAGTTCAGTGACTGTTATTCCAAGGAATGGAATTTCATTAAAAACAGTCGTTTTAATTACGAAGCAGAGTGTTCCGTATGTAACTGTTTTATTAGTATAAGTCATGGTGGACGTTCCGACGTAGTTGATGACATCAGGTCAAAGAAACACATTAACAGATACACTGCACCGAGCTGCAGTAAAACTCTACTTATTTTGTGAAACATCAGTCAAGTGAAAAGACGAAAGTTGGAGCAGCCGAGCTTACACTATCCTACCACACGGTAAAACATCACCAAACTTATAGATCTAGTGATTGCACTAATAAGCTTAACAGCATTATGTTTGATGATTCTTCCATTGCAAAAAAGTTTAGTTCAGCAAGAACTTAAGTCTCAGCATTAGTGAAAGCAGTTATTACTCCCCAGAGTGTAAAGGAAAGCGTTGAATACATCAAAAATTTTTCTTTCTACGGGATATCCACTGATGCCAGCAATCATAAGGGCATTAAAATATTTCCGTTTGTTGTTCAGTTTTTCGATATTGATCAGGGAATTCAGACCAAACTTTTGAAGGTGAGTTCCCTACCTAATGAAACATCTGACGAAATTTCAAGAATTTGTATGAATACTATCGAAATGTTTGATCTTGAGAAAAATAAATGTGTGGCATTTTGTGGAGATAACACCAACACAAACTTTGGTGGTTTAAAAAGACAAGGCAAATGCAACGTATTTACCAAATAAAAGGCAACATTGCATGAAAACATTGAAGGCATAGGGTGCCCTGCACATGTTTTACACAATAGCGTGCAGACATCTGCTGGCAGTTTAAGCTGTGATGTTGAAACTATCGTCATGAAGGTATACTCACACTTCTACATATATACTGTTAGAACAGAGAGGCTTAAGGAGTACTGTGATTATGTGGGAACTGAATATATGAATGTAATGTATCACTCGAAAACTCGCTGGTTATCACTATTTCCAGCAGTTGAAAGAGTAATCCGCCTGTTTGAACCGTTAAAAAATTTTTTCCTAAATGAAGACAAAACCCCCAAAACATTGGTTCAGTTTTTCAGTAACCCTTTAAGTGAAGCCTACTTATGGTTCATTCACAGTCAGCTTAGCACTTTGCAGCATGCGATAAAGGAAATTGAGGGAAGCACGAAAAGTGTAACAGAAGTAAACGATGTTTTGAAAAATACTCTGGAAACTGTTACTAAGAAGAGAGAACAACAGTTCATTTCTTTTAATGTTAAATCTGTCCTTAAAAGAGCAGAAGTATCAGAAGCAGCGGAAAGGAGTTTTAGAGAAGAATAACAAGTTTTATGTCACTTGTGTAGAATATCTCAGCAGGTGGAGCGCCTCATATTTACCCTCATCGCCGGTGTTTGATTGGATGTTACTGAAGAGAGTTCCAAAATAGGGAAGTGTCGAAGAGACAGTTTCTTATTTGAAGAATAAAGAGATTGAAATCGATGATTCCATTCTCTTTGATCAGTTCGGCATACTGACAAATTTTGTTGAAGAAATTCTTCACAAGTGGAATGATGAAAAAAAAAACACCATTGGAATGTCATGAGAAGTGAGTGAGTTTTTTTAAAAGCTGTGACTGTCGCAGCATTACTCTGAGTTGGTAATAATTGCAAGGTGTTTATTTGCAATCCCAGCCCGTAATGCCAATGTGGAAAGAATATTTTGGTTCATGAATATCCAGTGGACTGATGAAAGAAACAGAATGGAGGTGGACTCTCTTGAAGCAATCCTGCAGATCCTGTACAACTACAAAACAGATTTTGCCGAGTTTTATCACTGTGTCTCAAAGAACAAAGACATGATCAAGAAGGCCGGAGGCAGTGAAAAATACCCTCTCTCCAAGGACAGTCAATTCCATCTACAAGTGCTCAGTAATATTAAAGCTCATGTTAATATTAATTGTTTAAAATTTGAATGGCTGTAAAATTTTGTAAAATCGTAATACATTTCTTTATTACTGTATATGTTTATCAAATGTCATTAATTGTACAGATAATCTAGATTATATCAATCTTTTGTATCCTCTTATTAGTTATAATAATCGGGTTAGCAAAATGTATCAACAAAACATTAATATTTAAAACTAAGAAACCTGGGTACATGTGAATTGAGGTGTCCATTGGCAGCTGGGTAAATGTGTCCCGGTTTTCACCGAAAATAATTTTGTCACCCCATGAACCATGGACCTTGCCGTTGATGGGGAGGCTTGCGTGCCTCAGCAGTACAGATGGCCGTAACGTAGGTAAACCACAACAGGGGGGGGTATCTGTTGAGAGGCCAGAAAAATGTGTGATTCCTGAAGAGGAGCAGCAGCCTTTTCAGTAGTTGCAGGGGCAACAGTCTGGATGATTGACTGACCTGGCCTTGCAACATTAACCAAACCGGCCTTGCTGTGCTGGTACTGCGAACGCCTGAAAGCAAGGGGAAACTACGGTCGTAATTTTTCCCGAGGGCATACAGCTTTACTGTATGGTTAAATGATGATGGCGTCCTCTTGGGTAAAATATTCCGGAGGTAAAATAGTCCCCCATTCGGTTCTCCGGGCGGGGACTACTCAAGAGGACCGTCGTTATCAGGAAAAATAAAACTGGAGTTCTACGGATCGGAGCGTGGAACGTCAGATCCCTTAACCGGGCAGGTAGATTAGAACATTTAAAAAGGGAAATGGGTAGGTTAAAGTTAGATATAGTGGGAATTAGCGAAGTTCGGTGGCAGGAGGAACAAGACTTCTGGTCAGGTGACTATAGGGTTATAAGCACAAAATCAAATAGGGGTAAAGCAGGAGTAGGTTTAATAATGAATAAAAAAATAGGTTTGCGGGTAAGCTACTACAAACAGCATAGTGAACGCATTATTGTGGCCAAGATAGACACGAAGCCCACGCCTACTACAGTAGTACAAGTTTATATGCCAACTAGCTCTGCAGATGATGAAGAAATTGAAGCAGTGAATGATGAGATAAAAGAAATTATTCAGGTAGTGAAGGGAGACGAAAATTTAATAGTCATGGGTGACTGGACTGGAATTCGAGAGTAGGAAAAGGGAGAGAAGGAAACATAGTAGGTGAATATGGATTGGGACTAAGAAATGAAAGAGGAAGCCGCCTGGTAGAGTTTTGCACAGAGCATAACTTAATCATAGCTAACACTTGGTTTAAGAATCATGAAAGAAGGTTATATACATGGAAGAATCCTGGAGATACTAGAAGGTATCAGATAGATTATATAATGGTAAGACAGAGATTTAGGAACCAGGTTTTAAACTGTAAGACATTTCCATGGGCAGATGTGGACTCTGACCACAATCTATTGGTTATGAACTGTAGATTAAAACTGAAGAAACTGGAAAAAGGTGGGAGTTTAAGGAGATGGGACCTGGATAAACTGAAAGAACCAGAGGTTGTACAGAGTTTCAGGGAGAGCATAAGGGAACAATTGACAGGAATGGATGAAAGAAGTACAGTAGAAGAAGAACGGGTAGCTCTGAGGGATGAAGTAGTGAAGGCAGCAGAGGCTCAAGTAGGTAAGAAGACGAGGGCTAGTAGAACTCCTTGGGTAACAGAAGAAATATTGAACTTAATTGATGAAAGGAGAAAATATAAAAATGCAGTAAATGAAGGAGGCAAAAAGGAATATAGACGTCTCAAAAATGAGATCGACAGCAAGTGCAAAGTGGCTACGCAGGGATGGCTAGAGGACAAATGTAAGGATGTAGAGGCTTATTTCACTAGGGGTAAGACAGATACTGCTTACAGGAAAATTAGAAAGACCTTTGGAGAAAAGAGAACCACTTGTATGAATATCAAGAGCTCAGATGGAAACCCAGTTCTAAGCAAAGAAGGGAAAGCAGATAGGTGGAAGAAGTATATAGAGGGTCTATACAAGGGCGATGTACTTGAGGACAATATTATGGAAATGGAAGAGGATGTAGATGAAGATGAAATGGGAGATAAGATACTGCGTGAAGAGTTTGACAGAGCACTGAAACACCTGAGTCGAAACAAGGCCCCGGGAGTAGACAACATTCCATTAGAACTACTGACGGCCTTGGGAGAGCCAGTCCTGACAAAACTCTACCATCTGGTGAGCAAGATGTATGAGACAGGCGAAATACCCTCAGACTTCAAGAAGAATATAATAATTCCAATCCCAAAGAAATCAGGTGTTGATAGATGTCAAAATTACCGAACTATCAGTTTAATAAGTCATAACTGCAAAATACTAACGCGAATTCTTTACAGACGAATGGAAAAACTGGTGGAAGCCGACCTTGGGAAAGATCAGTTTGGATTCCGTAGAAATGTTGGAACACGTGAGGCAATACTGACGTTACGACTTATCTTAGAAGAAAGATTAAGGAAAGGCAAACCTACGTTTCTAGCATTTGTAGACTTAGAGAAAGCTTTTGACAATGTTGACTGGAATACTCTCTTTCTAAAGGCGGCAGGGGTAAAATACAGGGAGCGAAAGGCTATTTACAATTTGTACAGAAACCAGATGGCAGTTACAAGAGTCGAGGGGCATGAAAGGGAGGCAGTGGTTGGGAAGGGAGTGAGACAGGGTTGTAGCCTCTCCCCGATGTTATTCAATCTTTATATTGAGCAAGCAGTGAAGGAAACAAAAGAGAAATTCGGAGTAGGTATTAAAATCCATGGAGAAGAAATAAAAACTTTGAGGTTCCCCGATGACACTGTAATTCTATCAGAGACAGCAAAGGACTTGGAAAAGCAGTTGAACGGAATGGACAGTGTCTTGAAAGGAGGATATAAGATGAACACCAACAAAAGCAAAACGAGGATAATGGAATGTGGTCGAATTAAGTCGGGTGATGCTGAGGGAATTAGATTAGGAAATGAGACACTTAAAGTAGTAAAGGAGTTTTGCTATTAGGGGAGCAAAATAACTGATGATGGTCGAAGTAGAGAAGATATAAAATGTAGACTGGCAATGGCAAGGAAAGCGTTTCTGAAGAAGAGAAATTTGTTAACATCGAGTATAGATTTAAGTGTCAGGAAGTCATTTCTGAAAGTATTTGTATGGAGTGTAGCCATGTATGGAAGTGAAACATGGACGATAAATACACTCCTGGAAATTGAAATAAGAACACCGTGAATTCATTGTCCCAGGAAGGGGAAACTTTATTGACACATTCCTGGGGTCAGATACATCACATGATCACACTGACAGAACCACAGGCACATAGACACAGGCAACAGAGTATCCACAATGTCGGCACTAGTACAGTGTATATCCACCTTTCGCAGCAATGCAGGCTGCTATTCTCCCATGGAGACGATCGTAGAGATGCTGGATGTAGTCCTGTGGAACGGCTTGCCATGCCATTTCCACCTGGCGCCTCAGTTGGACCAGCGTTCGTGCTGGACGTGCAGACCGCGTGAGACGACGCTTCATCCAGTCCCAAACATGCTCAATGGGGGACAGATCCGGAGATCTTGCTGGCCAGGGTAGTTGACTTACACCTTCTAGAGCACGTTGGGTGGCACGGGATACATGCGGACGTGCATTGTCCTGTTGGAACAGCAAGTTCCCTTGCCGGTCTAGGAATGGTAGAACGATGGGTTCGATGACGGTTTGGATGTACCGTGCACTATTCAGTGTCCCCTCGACGATCACCAGTGGTGTACGGCCAGTGTAGGAGATCGCTCCCCACACCATGATGCCGGGTGTTGGCCCTGTGTGCCTCGGTCGTATGCAGTCCTGATTGTGGCGCTCACCTGCACGGCGCCAAACACGCATACGACCATCATTGGCACCAAGGCAGAAGCGACTCTCATCGCTGAAGACGACACGTCTCCATTCGTCCCTCCATTCACGCCTGTCGCGACACCACTGGAGGCGGGCTGCACGATGTTGGGGCGTGAGCGGAAGACGGCCTAACGGTGTGCGGGACCGTAGCCCAGCTTCATGGAGACGGTTGCGAATGGTCCTCGCCGATACCCCAGGAGCAACAGTGTCCCTAATTTGCTGGGAAGTGGCGGTGCGGTCCCCTACGGCACTGCGTAGGATCCTACGGTCTTGGCGTGCATCCGTGCGTCGCTGCGGTCCGGTCCCAGGTCGACGGGCACGTGCACCTTCCGCCGACCACTGGCGACAACATCGATGTACTGTGGAGACCTCACGCCCCACGTGTTGAGCAATTCGGCGGTACGTCCACCCGGCCTCCCGCATGCCCACTATACGCCCTCGCTCAAAGTCCGTCAACTGCACATACGGTTCACGTCCACGCTGTCGCGGCATGCTACCAGTGTTAAAGACTGCGATGGAGCTCCGTATGCCACGGCAAACTGGCTGACACTGACGGCGGCGGTGCACAAATGCTGCGCAGCTAGCGCTTTTCGACGGCCAACACCGCGGTTCCTGGTGTGTCCGCTGTGCCGTGCGTGTGATCATTGCTTGTACAGCCCTCTCGCAGTGTCCGGAGCAAGTATGGTGGGTCTGACACACCGGTGTCAATGTGTTCTTTTTTCCATTTCCAGGAGTGTAGTTTGGACAAGAAGAGAATAGAAGCTTTCGAAATGTGGTGCTACGGAAGAATGCTGAAGATTAGATGGGTAGATCACATAACTAATGATGTATTGAATAGAATTGGGAAGAAGAGGAGTATGTGGCACAACTTGACAAAAAGAAGGGACCGGTTAGTAGGACTTGTTCTGAGGCATCAAGGGATCACAAATTTAGCATTGGAGGGCAGCGTGGAGGGTAAAAATCGTAGAAGGAGACCAAGAGATGAATACACTAAGCAGATTCAGAAGGATGTGGGTTGCAGTAAGTACTGGGGGATGAAGAGGCTTGCACAGGATAGGGTAGCATGGAGAGCTGCATCAAACCAGTCTCAGGACTGAAGACAACAACAACAGTATAGACGCATCTTCAGGCTTATAATCGTTACATTTTCAAGAACATTTTTGTTATTTACATCTGTAGAATGATTTTTACAGTAGATTTTCCCTTACATAAACAAACATATTCCTGAAACTACTGGTACCGTCGTCAAATTCTGTGACTTATAGTGACGTACTTGCGGCGAAACGCACGCCGCGCAGTTGTAACTTAATCGATCCTGTGAGATGGACTAACCAAAACGCCTTTTGTTACTTTATTATCAGCATTTCGACACTACATACGTTGGGCAATGAATGAGCTAGCTTGGGAGCTGTACAGGAATACCTCTTCCGACAACCACATAGATCAGCAACTTACAACCGGTACCAAGGGAATTAATTAGTTTCAATGATTAAAGATTTTTCTTAATCGTCAATCATTTTATCTTGTGAAATATCATGAATCATTTTATACTCCCTCTATCTTAAATTTCGAGACCTTCCCTTCCTTTAGGGGTAATATATTACATTCTTACTCACACGCAAAGCTCAACGATGAGAGAAAAACGTTAGAGAAGGAACAAAAGGTAGATTATAAACCACCGTTCAGAAGCCAGGATTAACTCTGGTGCCTGAACGGTGCATCGTGATGCGTTTTGTACAGGATTCACGATTTAAAACTCAGTGGCAGAAACAGAGTACATTATTTCGCTACGTAAATGTTGGAGTGTACCGTAAGAAACTGACAAGTCAAAACATAATGAGATTTTGACGGGAAAAAGTCGGTATTCTTTTACGAGAGATTACTATTGGTATTTTCTGGACAGAACAATACATTTTTTTAGAATGAAATGATGTGAAAGCCGAGTTTACAGCCTCCAGCGACGAAAATGATTGAGGCAAGGCGTAAATCCACAGTAAGATCCCCAGTATATCCAAAGGGCTAACCTGATTGATAAAATGTTTAAGACTTGCCGATACGCATCAGACGCTTATTGATGCAGATCAGGAAAGAAGGAACATAGTGAGACTGAAACAGTAACCTCAACTATCCACACAGGACTATGCAAAGTATTATAAACATTCATTTTACATTCAAAGATGCTACATATCTCAGTCTGCTTCTAAGAAAGCAGGTTGTTGCTCTTGAGGTAGATTCTTCTTAAATTTTTTTTCTGTATTTCAGCGTAAACATTGTCAAGGGTGAGATATCACTGAAGATAGGGCAGTATTTACCTTGACCGTGACCACCAACCAGAACAGCAGAAAGGCGCACGTGGGAGACTTTCGGATTGCCTGCATGGCTGCCGTGCTCTGACACTCCCGTCTGCCTTACAACTGGAGCACGAGGTATTAGCCACGTCTCCAGTAAGCACATTACTGTTCCAAGGCTAGCTGGTTATCAGGCGGAGGGAGAAAGGGAAAACAGACAGCGTCCTTTGCACCTAGCTGTCGTATCTAAAATATCATATTTTAATCACCTACTTAATAAACAGTCTTCTGTGTTGAGTGGGTCTAATAAAGCAATAAACTGATTGAAGTGAGAGCTTTCATAGATAACAAAGTGGCAACTGGACTACGTAATTCTGCATGTTCTAAGTGTCTATATAGTTAGCACTGCGCAGCGAAAATTACACAGAGATGATACAAAGTAGTCATACGTGGAGTGTTTCCATAAATATAGTTGAGATTTTTGGGAAATAACGAAGACAAATTTTCGACATTACTGAGTGTTACGTGAACCGTAGGCAGATAAGAGGAAGAAATGTGGTCTCTTGAAGAGAATGAAAATCGTACAACAAAAGATGACAGTACTAAATATCCATTAATCAATGAATTGTAACTCGTTCTATATAGCACAACTATAATATATCGAAGTAGTTTGCGTTAAGGCTATAAAAGGGAATCTCGAGTATATTCTGTGGGCTTTTTTTATTTCCTTTTATTTATTTTTTTATTGTGTTTACTTACTGCAACGTACTTCAATTGCATTCCATTCGAGAATACATTATTAATCACTCTTACTCATGAAGTATGTGTTGCATTTCCCTTTTCCTTTTAGATATTATTGTTGTTTCGTATTACGAAAAAAACGTCTATATTATTCGATATTTATCAGAATTGATGAAATAAAGGCCATTTGTTATCGTTATTCATAGAAACCAAACCAGAAACACGCCTAAATTTCAGTCATAGAAAATTATTCTCTCGCATTCAAACTTACAGAAGCTTTAACGTTAACAGTTGAGAGAAAATATATGCACAATGTGCAAATAATGGAAGGTCGCGCCGTTAACTTCACACGCACGTACTGCGTTTGCATCTACGTTGTTTGTAAGATTGTGCTACACCTAGTGTAAGTACTTCGTGCATCGACACAGCGATTTATCAAGCAGCGATTTTTTGTTTAAACTGCTTATGATCCACGCCTGTCATGCCAATACAGAATTGATTATTTCAGAAGAGCCATACTAAACGCCACAGATAGGATTTCATGCAAAAGTAGTCCAAAATTACTGTGGTTTTTTGTACGTATTTGTAGGGTAATAACGTACTTACATACTTTATAATATGAACTAAACAAAATTATTGTTTTTTTCATTAGATTCTTTATTTATTGACTACAATACTATGTATTATTCAAATGATGCCTCTTAGTCTTGTTCATCTGAGCAGTCTTTTTTACTGGGGACTCCTCTTCTTCTTCATTTTCAGCCTGAGATACATGCCTAATCCGTCATGCACCTGAGAGCAGTAAATCTAATCTTTCTTTTGAGAAAGATTTCCTTGTTTCTTTTGACTTCGGCCTCGTACCTTTTATTAATAGATCAGGTGTCATTAGTAGCGAGCTTATTATGTCTAACTGCAGGCCTCCCCTGATGCTTCTGATAAACTGCCTATGGGTAATATGCAATGACAGTTGAGGAAGACACCAAAATCTTTTGTACATACGATGCCATTGATATAAATATGTATTAACGGATATATGTGTGGCCATATATGGATATATATATAAATCAACTTATTATTTCTGTCTTATGTCTACTAGCAATAGCTTCTAGAATGACACTGAAACGATAGATGAGTTGCAGATCTACACTTGTTTTTTCTGCTGAAGTTTCAGGGTCTGCAAAAAGTCTTCTACTGATGTTTCCATAGCCTTGCTTAGGAACATCTACAATTAATTTCAGTAGATTTCTAAACATTCATTGTGTGACTTTTTCCTCTTTTCGACAAGTTTCTTTTCCTCTTTGGAACGGATTTGCCACTTCTTGTTGTCACGGTTCTTAGTCTTCGCTTATATTAGTACATTAATACTTCAGTTGCGTAATTTCTCTCACCTCCTTTAGCGAATAACACTCGAAGAAGTTTACAAGTTACCTCTACCACACACCTCTTACTATCCGACAATGTCCACTACACTGGAACGTTAAAGCATCAATAGGGCGATTTTAGGCAGTTTTACTGGTAACCACCCTGCAGTCTGCCAAGGAGCTACATTGTATACAAAAGTAAATAGATACTTGTGACTACCAAGCGTGGTCCAAAACTTCAGACGACTTACTCTGACGTTACCTCTGGTAATCAAGTCCAAAGCAGACACTCGTTGCGGCATAATTCATCTCACCACATTCGACGAGTCACGTTCAAAAATGTCGTCGCATTTCCTCTAACGCAACTCCCACTAAACGGCAGAATGACCGTTGTGCTATGTTTTGGAACTGGTTGTTTTCTAGTAGTTTTGGGTAAATACCGTGCGGTATTTTTTGTGATCACTGAAGAGTCTAGTCTCGGATGCTAGTGAATTACTCTTCAAATTACTGTCTTACCATAGTCTATCCAAGGCACATACTACTTGTGTCAACACGATTACTCTCCTGAGAATGAGGTCGTTTATGCTAATCTCTACTGCACGTATTTGTTGCCTGTGACGCTCGTTACTCTGGGAACGGCGAATTATGGATTGGTGGTGCAAGACAGCTTTCTATGTGCAGTGTGCCAAGTGTCACATCGTGGTCCCATACTGACATTGAACCACAAGTGAATCCCTTGACGAATTCGCAGCCCAACACCTCAGACAATGGCTCGCAGTTCATACACTACGACATACAGTACAAGGCCGCCTACCAGCCCAAAATCAACCCCTGTCCGATCCCATCTACTCGAAGGGTCTTCAAAACAGCAGCGTGAGAAGTTGTTCTCTACTAAATCCCTAAAAAACTACAAATTGAAACTGCCCGTACTATTCTGTCCTCTCAGTCATCTGCCCTCCATATTCATATCTCGTCGTCTTGTACCCAGATCTGATATACCACAAGAACTTGAGATCATGAAACACATCCCAAACCTCTCAAAAAAATAAATCATATTCCGAAAATATTCTCCTAATTAAATCCGAAAACCCTAAATTCCAAACTGACTTCTTTCGCAAAATCTGCTGCTACCGGAAGAAAATGTATTGTATTTTTATTCGCATCGCCAATTTCGAGATATTAAATCACGTTCTCAAATTTTTGCAGATCTTTTCGTCGCTCGGTAAAAAATTTGTCGTCACAATAACGGTGATTCTGTTTTTCATAGTAATGGCAATCTTTACAACCTGTGTAGAAACGGACTTCATTTCCATTATTTTATGATGTGTGAAAATGGAAACACTTAACAGTTTCAGTGTTGCTCTCGTAAACGTCATAAAAATCAGTTTTCTACTACGTGCAAAATTTTCTAATATTTAAGTCACGATTACTCGTACAGCAAGCGGGAAATATAGACTGTAGTTAAGTATTCTACGGTTACTTGTGAATCGAGCACCAAATGAAATGAGAGAATAAGTACTTATTCAAAGAAAAAATCACCACTATGTAACACTGCTAACATATAAACGCCTGTTAGCAAGTGGGATACTTATTTCAGTGTTTCTTAAGATATGCAGAGTGTAACGGTACCCGTATTTTTATTGGCGACCGAGGACAGTTTACTGAACACCATTACATAACTATTTACTTCATTTGCGCACTAATAATTATATTTTTAGGAATAGTATGTCTTTAGGTTAATTAGTATCTCGAAGTACACGTGACAAGACCAAGCCATTAACTCTTGTTGCCCCTGACGGCACCCCAGACTTTGTAGTGTGGACATGTGGATGCAAAACATTTAGTCCGTACTGCAGGCGTAGACCATTTAGTGGCACTCTTAGGACTGTGTAGAAAAGATCAGGTAGTGAAATATGTGATGGGTTTGTGGGAAGATTGTTTGACACAGAGAAAAAAACAATCAGCACATTTATCTAAGGTACTATAAATCCATTATATCCTCTATATTCACAATATGTACGTGGTTGCATAATGTCAGCTTATTTTCTGATCGTCGTGAAATTAGTACTGATGCAATTGACCTTTCCAGGTTTGAGAGGATAATTAGTTTACAAGGTGTAGCTCGTTGATAAGATAAACTTAAAAGGCAATCATTATATTAACTAGACAGAAACATCGATGCCATGTACCTGACTAAGGAAGATCTTTAGGCAGCTACTACATATTTTTCTTTCATCTGTATCTACATCGACGTGCCTACTTTGCAATTCACACATAAGCGCGTGGGAGGGAGTACTTCGAACCACCTTCAAACTAGTTCCCTATCGTTTCACTCGGTAACAGCAAGTAGGAAAAATGTACACTTAAATCTTTCGGTACAGGCTCTGATTTATTTCATCATGATGATCATTCCTCCATAAGTAGCTTGGCGACAGTGTAATATTTTCGCATTTAGAGGAGAAAGTTGGTGATCGAAACTCCGTGAAAATGTCTCGCCGCAAAGAAAAACGTCTTCGTTTTAATGCTTGCCAAACCAATTCGCTTTTCATATTCGTGACACTCATTCCTCCATTTTGGGATAATACAAAACGAGCTGTCCTTTATTGGAATTTTCTATGTCCTCTGTCAGTCTTATCTGGGAAGGATCGCTAACTGCACAGCAGTACTGTTCCAAAGTAAGGACAAGAGTAGCATAGGCAGTCTCTTTAATAAACCTGCTGCATCTTCTAAGCGTTCTGCCAATAAAATGCTGTCTTCCCCACAATATTATACATGTAATAGATCAAGGTTAAGTTCCCCATAATTGTAATGCCTAGGTACTTCAATGAGTTTGTATAAAGTTACCCACGTCGCGTATTCGGGAGGATTACAGTTCAGTCCCTATCCGGCCTCCCAGATTTAAGTTTTCTGTGATCTACTTCAATTACTTAAGGCATATTCAGGGATGATTCCTTTTAAATGGGATGGAGTACCGTCTCCATTCTTCCCTTCTCCGATCTTGTGCTCCGTCTGTAATGACCCCGTTCTTGACCAGACATTAACTCTTCCTTCCTTTTTTTGCAACCGCAGTTTTAGCACCAGTTCCACTGCAAGGAAACAACTAATTGGCACTTCAGTAATGATTTATAATTCATCCCATATTACGCCACGTTTTCTGCTTCCTACAGTAACTTCCACACAATGCAAAAGCATTCCAATATTAAAGGCAAATTTTTTTTATGAATTACATGACTGATTGAATAATAGTGTTATAAGATATCTGTTTCTACAACATTGTTGACAACAATCATCTTCCGAAATTTACCCGTTCCACTTCCTTAAGTAGGATCATTCTACTATGTTGAAGGATCTTTGTCGAAGTTGGTGTTGACAGAAATTCGGCTGCAGAAAATTTTTCCATCTGGAGATTAACATGGCGGGCAACCGATGTTAGCAAACTAAGTAAAGACAGCCTTATGCGTAATTTACTTATTCTGCCTTTTTTTTTTACCCATTCTTCACTTCCATCTGCCTCCAGCATCACTTCAGCCATATTAGCCTAAATCACTTTTTGAACACTATCATTAGCCTCTGTTTGAGACATAATTTCAGGGAGTTAGCACCAGAGGTGGTTGTATAATATTTTTGCTACATTCTTACTGGTTTTTGAATCAAAGGTCCCGAGTTTGAGTCTCGGTCGGGCACACAGTTTTAACCTGCCAGGAAGTTTCAATATTCTGATAATTTATCAGCTGACTCTCGAATAGGAAATTATGATAAATTGCTTTAACTGCTTCTGATAGCAGAGACAATGTTCATACTTCCATTCAAGGAATGAAAATGCATATTCTTCTTAAAGAATAATTTTGCTCTTCAGGTAAGAGAAATTAACCTTGAAAGAGATATGTCATGAATTCATAGATTTCCTTCATTGCTCCGAATAGAGATTTTTCAACGAGATTTTCCACACTTGTAGTGTAATATTGTTGAAAACCGTTGTGTTCTTTATAGACTTTAAATAATTTTGCATTACAGTGGGAATTCATCCTCACAACCTCCTGAATCACAGATATTGGTAATAAAAATTTAAATTCAGATAATAATTTTATGAAACGTACCTTAATTTAATTCACATGGCAAACGTTAGCTGATTTTTCTTTATGTATTAACTTTGCAACAGCAACTCTTCCGCCCTTTAAATATATGTTGTATACTAATTACATTTATGGAAACTGGCATTGACTTACATTATCAGAGATTACAAGTATCTGTAACTAAAATAACAAAACCGAAAAATTAAAACCTGAATGAAAATACTAGAACTCGATAGTCGAAGAGCATCACCTTTTTAAAAAGTTGAAAATTGACATCCTAATGATCACAAAGTTGTTTCGGAACGCATATATATGTTTCACAACTCATCCGAAAACATTTACCATTTGTCAAATTATAGTTATCACAGTCTAATGTATACAGTCAGGACAGTCTCTGCTGCAAAAGGTGTTACTGTTTGATAGCTTGAACAGCTATAGCACTTCAGTCGGTGAGAAAGCACAGCCACTTGGTTCGTAGGGCTAGTGTTTGTTTTTCATCTCTTTTCTTCGTGATTTACGAAATACGTGTTTTATTTTTTTGCCTCCAAGAGTTTGTGCAATATCAGAAGCCAGTAAAAATTGTGAAATAAATGTAAGAACAGCCAAAGCTCACTGATTCAGGGACGTAAGCTAGAATTTACTCTTGAAGAAATACTTACGAATATGTGTATAATTGCAGCTTATTCTGCTGAAATATCCTGTGCATGTAAAGCATATATTTATGTAGTTGTCTGTTCTTACTATGACAGGCATTTTTCTTGACACATACAAAATTTTTGGTTTCTAATGATTCGCCCATTACTAGGGCTTATTCGATTTTTTAATACACGAATATTTTTATATGTGTAATTACCTTTGCTTCAAAATCGAAAGTGGTAAACGTTCTTCCTTTTTGTGCCTCAAATTTAGCAACAATTGTGGAAACGATTTCTTCTTGCTTTGGAAAACAGCCCTAATACGTTTGAGGTTTATTATCAAGTCTATGTAGTTTTCCCTTCAGATTCAGGTGTGGTGGCTTATTTGGTACTCTAAATAATATAGGTACTACACTTCACACACTTTCCCTGCTTTCTGTATTCACTGATGTGAATGAAAGTGCAGCGAACAATACTGCGCGTTGTTGGAATAACATACAACGTCTTTCTTGTTATGTTTACTAGCAATTTTTTGTTATTAAATATCAACAACATTCTTCAGTAAATATCTGTTCATTACAAGAGAATCCTCCCGGCAAACAGAGGTTCTAGTACACTGACGTGGATCATTGTGGATGATGCGTTTAAACGATCTTCATCGATCGCCGAAGGTATTCCTGAACGTGGAGAGTCACTAATGTCAAAACGAGAAAACTATTTTCTTGCCTTTCTCTTCCAATGACAAACACAGCGCGAATGTTGCTCGCTGTCCCCGATGCTGTCACCCCTCTGCTGAACTGAAACTGAAGAATATGTCGCAATTTTTTCGATTTCTTCACTTGGCACTCCATTTTCTAGCGTCCACAGTTCCATTCACTATCTAAAATGAGAATATGAGAAACATATAAACTCAAATAGCGACAGTGAACTACAAATAAAAAATGATAGTTGATAAATACCCACACGAAAAACAAAAATGCTACGAACTTGTGAATCAGCCTAACATATTCGATAGCGCGCTGATGGCGCGTGATGGTTGTGTCACCCAACCATCGCCATCCAACGCTCTACTTAGCTGGAAACATATCAATGCTTAACAGTCATTGGGAAAGTATCACAAAAATTATGAAAACGAATGAAACAAAGGGCATTCCCATTGATTAGTTACATTACAAAATGGAGTACAGAACCTTCTTCTCTGTGCCTCCATTCGAGAGAGCAAACAGGGAGCAAAAGACAAGAGCAGATGCAAGACTAAGTCGTCCATCAATTTTTTTCTAGAAAACAAATGATTTACGTACTTTAGAGAGATTTCATGGTATATCGTACTTTCTGGAGGACATTTATGTCTTGAAATTAAATACCTAATCATTACAGAGGCACATAGTGCAATGCGAGATCCACATCATTCATGTAGCTCATTGTTAAGAAATGCTCTTACATGCAGCTGTCAGTGTCATGGTCCTGCATCATTTTCGAAACGGTCTCAGAATAGAGGAGGAAGACTTGTCCCAACACGTCGACAAGAAAAGAATGGTTCGCAAATCTTTTTTTCTCGTTAAACGGTGCAAAACGCGTGGAGCTTTGGGACTATTTGTCGTGCTCGCCGTTGGCATCTGACATCTGTGTTCTTCATGTTTTTGGCCTGTAATGGTTCACTTTCCCACTTAAAAGGAACGTAGTTTCATCACTGAGCAGTAAACGTGAAACGGTATTACATTCACCCATGTCCAGGCTCAGAATGACGCATAACCCAACATGGTCTATCACTATCAAGAAGGGCTTGTTGCTCCTGTATTAGTCAATAAAATTCTTCCAAGTATGAGAAAGTATTGTCAATGTATAACATTCTCCGACGTTTCGGTCACTGTTGCAAAAGGTCTTCGTCAGGGTATTTTTGCACAGAAAGCACGCTGAAGAAGACCATTTAAAACAGTGGCCGAAACATCCGACATTTTTACACACTGGCTATACGGTCACATACCCAGAAGTAGTTTATTGAATGTGACAATGACCACGGAAGCCTCCGCTTACAGGAATCCTGTATTGTTTGAAAAACAACCGACACAAAAAAACGCACCGACAGATACACGAGGAATGACTAATTCTCGGCTGCCAAAACAAGTTTTGTGGACTACTTGCAAAACTCTACTCAGTGCGTGAATGCGTCCAACGTCCCGTTGTATAAACAACAGATGTCTTTAAATTGTTCGTGCGAGACCCAACTGGCAACTGCATAAACCATTAACTTACAACTGGCGCCAAGGTAAACATTTATTTTGAGTACGTAAGTAAACATTTTCTACAAATCTTCATTCGTGTCATCTTGTGAAATACGATGAATATTTTTAAACACCCTGTGTCTTAAATTTCCAGATCTTTCTTTCTTTCACGCGGAATACATTGCTCCCCTCCTCACATGCAAAGCGTAAAGAACAAGAATGAAAATTAAAAAAGTTCTCAGACACAAATAGGAGAACGGGCAGCCAATCTTGTAAACCAGCGTAAAGGCACCAAGATTATGTACGGTGAGACGTTTTGTACGGTATTAGCACTTTGAAACGTAGTAGCAGAAATAGACTAATTTATTTTTCTCCATAAATACCGGACTATACCGTAATACACTGATAAGCCAAAAGCATCAGTGTGCTCCCTGCCGCCGTTGGATAAGCAGCTGCCAGCAGCAAGTCGTATACTCTTAGCTCACGTATTTGTTACATAGTTTAATTCTTAATTTCTTTGCGTGTTTTTGGGTACTTGCATTGTTTAATTGATAAATTTCGGGCGTATTATAGTATCTGAGAGTTGTAGCATCACGTTTTAGTACCTGAATAGTGTAAAATTGCGTAGTCTCCTTCCGCCGCCAAGCAGTGTGTCAGCAATGCGCAAGTAGCAGCATTACTGCATTTACTAGGCAATCTTGTATTTTAATAACCGTTTAAATTTTGTGTCGAATTGTTTGTGCTCTCTGTAGATTAGTTCAGACGTTCTTTGCACAACAGTTTTTAGCATGGATAGGGACTGCAATTGCTGTGTTCGGATGCGGGCTGAGTTGACATCCCTTCGCTCCCAGCTTCAGGCAGTGTTGGCTTCGGTCACACAGCTTGAGGCTGTTGCCAATGGGCATTACTGTGGGGGTCCGGATGGGGGTTTGTCGGGGATGGCCAGCTCGTCCCACACATCCCCCGATTGGACTACAGCTGTGGCTGCCCAGGTTACTGCCCACATTAAGGCTGACCCCTTACCCGTGGTAGAGTGGGAGGTCGTCTTGAGGTGTGGCAGGGGGCGAAAGGCATTCTAAAGGGCTGAACGGAAGGCCTCTCTGGTTTGTCTGACGAACCGGTTTCAGGCTCTGTCTCCAGCTGATACTGATCTTTGGCCCGACATGGCTGCTTGTCCTGTTCCAGAGGTTGCCCCTCAGTCTGCAAGATGGTCGCAGAGGGTGGGCTTACTGGTAGTTGGGAGCTCCAACGTCAGGCGCGTAATGGGGCCCCTTAGCGATATGGCAGCAAGAGAGGGGAAGAAAATCAATGTGCACTCCGTGTGCATAGCGGGGGGAGTCATTCCAGATGTGGAAGGGGTCCTTCCGGATGCCATGAAGGGTACAGGGTGCACCCATCTGAAGGTGGTCGCTCATGTCTGCACCAATGATGTGTGTCGCTATGGATCGGAGGAAATCCTCTCTTGCTTCCGGCGGCTATCTGATTTGGTGAAGACTGCCAGTCTCGCTAGCGGGATGAAAGCAGAGCTCACCACCAGCAGCATCGTCGACGGGACTGACTGTGGAGCTTTGGTACAGAGCAGAGTGGAGGGTCTGAATCAGAGGCTGAGACGGTTCTGCGACCATGTGGGCTGCAGATTCCTCCACTTGCGCCATAGGGTGGCGGGGTTTCGGGTTCCGCTGGATAGATCAGGAGTCCACTACACACAGCAGGTGGCTACACGGGTAGCAGGGGTTGTGTGGCGTGGACTGGGCGGTTTTTTAGATTACATGGCCTCGGGCAAGTACAGAAAGGGCAACAGCCTCAAAGGGTGTGGGGCAAAATTAGGACATGCGGGGACCAAGCAGCAATCGGTGTTGTAATTGTAAACTGTCGAAGCTGCATTGGTAAAGTACCGGAACTTCAAGCGCTGATGGAAAGCACCGTTATGGGTACGGAAAGCTGGCTGAAGCCAGAGATAAATTCTGCCAAAATTTTTACAAAAGCACAGACGGTGTTTAGAAAGGATAGATTGCATGCAACCGGTGGTGGCGTGTTTGTGGCTGTTAGTAGTAGTTTATCCTGTAGTGAAGTAGAAGTGGATAGTTCCTGTGAATTATTATGGGTGGAGAATACACTCAACAACCGAGTGAGGTTAATAATTGGCTCTTTTTACCGACCTCCCGACTCAGCAGCATTAGTGGCAGAACAACTGAGAGAAAATCTGGAATACATTTCACATAAATTTTCTCAGCATGTTATAGTCTTAGGTGAAGATTTCAATTTACCAGATATAGACTGGCACACTCAGATGTTTAGGACAGGTGGTACGGACAGAGTATCGAGTGACATTATACTGAGTGCACTATCCGAAAATTACCTCGAGCAATTAAACAGAGAACCGACTCGTGGATATAACATCTTGGACCTACTGATAACAAACAGACCCGAACTTTTCGAGTCTGTAAGCGCAGGGAATCAAAGGCCGTTGCAGCATCCCTGAATATGGAAGTTAATAGGAATATAAAAAGAGGGAGGAATGTTTATCTGTTTAGCAAGAGTAATAGAAGGCAGATTTCAGACTACCTAACAGATCAAAACGAAAATTTCTGTTCCGACACTGACAATGTTGAGTGTTTATGGAAAAAGTTCAAGGCAATCGTAAAATGCGTTTTAGACGTGTACGTGCCGAGTAAAACTGTGAGGGACGGGAAAAACCCACCGTGGTTCAACAACAAAGTTAGGAAACTACTGCGAAAGGAAAGAGAGCTTCACTGCAAGTTTAAACGCAGCCAAAACCTCTCAGACAAACAGAAGCTAAACGATGTCAAAGTTAGCGTAAGGAGGGCTATGCGTGGAGCGTTCAGTGAATTCGAATGTGAAATTCTATGTACCGACTTGACAGAAAATCCCAGGAAGTTCTGGTCTTACGTTAAATCAGTAAGTGGCTCGAAACAGCATATCCAGACACTCCGGGATGATGATGGCATTGAAACAGAGGATGACACGCGTAAAGCTGAAATACTAAATACCTTTTACCAAGGCTGTTTCACAGAGGAAGACCACACTGCAGTTCCTTCTCTAAATACTCGCACAAACGAAAAAATGGCTGACCGAAATAAATGCCCAAGGAATAGAAAAGCAACTGGAATCACTCAACAGAGGAATGTCCAGTGGACCTGACGGGATACCAATTCGATTCTACACAGAGTACGCGAAAGAACTTGCCCCCCTTCTAACAGCCGCGTACCGCAAGTCTCTAGAGGAACGGAAGGTTCCAAATGATTGGAAAAAAGCACAGGTAGTCCCAGTGTTGAAGAAGGGTCGTCGAGCAGATGCGCAAAACTATAGACCTATATCTCTGACGTCGACCTGTTGTAGAATTTTAGAACATGTTTTTTGCTCGCGTATCATTTCGTTTCTGGAAACCCAGAATCCACTCTGTAGGAATCAACATGGATTCCGGAAACAGCGACCGTGTGAGACCCAACTCGCTTTATTTGTTCATGAGACCCAGAAAATATTAGATACAGGCTTCCAGGTAGATGCTATTATCCTTGACTTCCGGAAGGCGTTCGATACAGTTCCACACTGTCGCCTGATAAACAAAGTGAGAGCCTACGGAATATCAGACCAGCTGTGAAGAGTTTTTAGCAAACAGAACACAGCATGTTGTTCTCAATGGAGAGACGTCTACAGACGTTAAAGTAACTTCTGGCGTGTCACAGGGGAGTGTTATGGGACCATTGCTTTTCACAATATATATGAATGACCTAGTAGATAGTTTCGGAAGTTCCATGCGGCTTTTCGCGGATGATGCTGTAGTATACCGAGACGTTGCAGCATTAGAAAATTGTAGTGAAATGCAGGAAGATCTGCAGCGGATAGGCACTTGGTGCAGGGAGTAGCAACTGACCCTTAACATAGACAAATGTAATGTATTGCGAATACATAGAAAGAAGGATCCTTTATTGTATGATTATATGATAGTGGAACAAACACTGGTAGCAGTTACTTCTGTAAAATACGTGGGAGTATGCGTGCGAAATGATTTGAAGTGAAATGATCATATAAAATTAATTCTTAGTAAGGCGGGTGCCAGGTTGAGGTTCATTGGGAGAGTCCCTAGAAAATGTAGTCCATCAACAATGGAGGTGGCTTACAAAACAATGGTTCGACCTATACTTGAGTGTTGCTCATCAATGTGGGATCCGTACCAGGTCGGGTTGACAAGAGATAGAGAACATCCAAAGAAGATCGGCGCGTTTTGTCACAGGGTTATTTGGTAAACGTGATAGCGTTACGGAGATGTTTAGCAAACTGAAGTGGCAGACTCTGCAAGAGAGGCGCTCTGCATCGCGGTGTAGCTTGCTGTCCAGGTTTCGAGAGTGTGCTTTGCTGGATGAGGTATCGAATATATTGCTTCCCCCTACTTATACTTCCAGAGGAGATCACGAATGTAAAATTAGAGAGATTCGAGCGCTCACAGAGACTTTCCGGCAGTCGTTCTTCCCCGAACCATACGCAAATGGAACAGGAAAGGGAGGTAATGACAGTGGCACGTAAAGTGCACACCGTTGGGTGGCTTGCGGAGTATAAATGTAGATGTAGATGAAGATTATGATACTTTGATGCCAAAAAGACAAAGTCAGCTGCTAGCGCTAAACGTAAATAAAGGATATTCTGACACGAGACATAAATCTGGCACTTCTGAATATACTTATTATCCTGCAGAAATTAATACTTTGTATTTTAGAATCTTAAGCCGTCGAAGCCAAGTGCAGAGTCTTCAACGATGAAATATTTCAGACAATCAGAGGGCTTCGGTTCGAAGGCTTTAAGTGCAGAATCGGTACTCCTAAACAGGCAAAATCGCAGTGAACATTGAGGCAATCATCCCTTCGACGCACCAGGCTGAAGATATCACTTTGTTAAAACACCGTGTCCTGCTGCGTGAAGAAGTACGTAACTGCCTGCTGCACATCCTTGTCCAACAAGGGACGTCGACTTGAAATCGGTTTTAGAGACCGAAGGCGTGATAATCGCATGGCGAGAAGTCAGGCCTATAGGGAGGGCGGTCGAGTCTCTCCAAATTCAGTTGGCGTAACTTCCGCGCTACGACATTTGCGTTATCGTGACTGCAATGTCATGCAGCAGCACCACCGCTGGGGTCACCATTCCAAAACGGTGGATTTAGGCAGACATGATGCTCCACACACAATCTTCTTTCTCTGATGGAAGTCTACTTTTGTTTGCCCTTCGGCAGCCAGCACGTTGGTCCTGCTTGGTCACATTTGGTAATAACCTCGCCATAGTTCACGTTTCCGCATTCACTGCACTCACGTCGGGAAGATAGGAATGCTGCACTGATCCCTCACCAACAGGTCGGTGCTTATACACCTGAATCAGATTAGCACTGCTTTGCATATAAGAGGCAGCAATGCCCTCAAGCGGAAACGTTTCGATAGAGACAAGGTGTATGCTCACAATGAGGTCTCCGACGCATCGAACAGGTTTCAACTGACTGTCAAATACTCAATACCTGTGGTTATGGATCACAGGCTTATTGATGCAAATCAGAGACGAGAGAACGCAAGGAGGATGGGAACTGTATTTCTGTTATTATCGCAGGCCTTTATAAAGGATTACAGACATTCGTTTTACGCTCAAGGATGCTCCATATCTTAGTCTATTCTAAGAAAGCAGATTGTTATCAGTGTAGGATCATCTTGAACTATTCCGCTATCCGGATGATAACTCACTGAAAGCGGGGCTGCGTTTAACTTGACAGTGACCGCTAACCAGAACAGCAGAAGGACACGCGTGGGAGACATTTGTATTGCCTGCATGGTTGCTGTACTCCGAGACTCCTCAACTGGCGTTAAGTGGTTACGGTTCTAGTGATAACAGTGATGAAGATTCAGTTCAGTCAGAGTTTCATTGAAGACAACAGTGCCAGAAAGTTGGAATACAACAGAAGAAAAGAAAAGGAATGTAGATATTATTGCCTCTTCCAACTGCTCTACGTTCGTTCTGTAATAAAGATGAACATGAAAGAACAGATGATGATCCATCGCTTCATGAAGGACGAGTAAGATCCTTTCCACATCAAAGAGGAAACTGAATGACATTTGTATATACACCATGTGATCCATCGCCTTTGCTACATACTTTGCTAGAGGTATTTTGTAATCTGTTGGAGAGCATAGCTGGACTTAAACCTGACAGCGACTTACACATCAGCCTCACCCAAACAGTTGTACTGCGGCATCACTGGATTGACCCCTTTGTGGACTCTGTTTCTGAGAAAGTAAAAGAATTGCCAAGGTTTCGTATAACATTTGACTCAGTGTATGTGAATTGTAATGTGTATTGTAAGCAAAAACCAGAACATTTATTGGGCTGACAGTTTCTTCTGGGGCACGTGCTGTGATGAGAGCAAGAGAAAGCTTTTGATAATGTTGACTGGGATACTCTCTTTCAAATTCTGAAGGTGGCAGGAGTAAAATACAGGGAGCGAAAGGTTATGTACAATTTGTACAGAAACCAGATGGCAGTTATAAGAGTCGAGGGACATGAAAGGGAAGCAGTGGTTGGGAAGGGAGTGAGACAGGGTTGTAGCCTCTCCCCGATGTTATTCGATCTGTATATTGAGCAAGCAGTGAAGGAAACAAAAGAGAAATTCGGAGTAAGTCTTAAAATCCATGGAGAAGAAATAAAAACTTTGAGGTTCGCCGATGATATTGTAATTCTGTCAGAGACAGCATAGGACTTGGAAGAGTGGGTGAACGGAATGGATAGTGTCTTGAAAGGAGGATATAAGATGAACATGAACAAAAGCAAAACGAGGATAATGGAACGTATTCGAATTAAGTCGGGTGATGCTGAGGGAATTAGATTAGGAAATGAGAAACTTAAAGTAGTAAAGGAGTTTTGCTGTTTGGGGAGCAAAATAACTGAGGATGGTCGAAGTAGAGAGGATATAAAACGTAGACTGGCAATGGCAAGGAAATCGTTTCTGAAGAAGAGAAATTTGTTAACATCGAGTATATATTTAAATGTCAGGAAGCCGTTTCTGAAAGTAATTCTGTGGAGTGTAGCCGTGTATGGAAGTGAAACATGGACGATAACTAGTTTGGACAAGAAAAGAATAGAAGTTTTCGAAATGTGGTGCTACAGAAGAATGCTGAAGATTAGATGGGTAGACCATGTGACCAATGAGGAGGTACTGAATAGAATTGGGGAGAAGAGGAGTTTGTGGCACAACTTGACTAGAAGAAGGGATCGGTTGGTAGGACATGTTCTGAGGCATCAAGGGATCACCAATTTAGTATTGGAAGCGTGGAGGGTAAAAACCGTAGAGGGAGACCAAGAGATGAATACACTAAACAGATTCAGAAAGATGCAGGCTGCAGCAAGTGCTGGGAGATGAAGAAGCTTGGACAGGATAGAGTAGCCTGGAGAGCTGCATCAAACTAGTCTCAGGACTGAAGACCACAACAACAACAACAACATGGAGTAATTGTTATACAGAATTTGGAACACAAAAAGAAAAACACTTTTTAAAATGAACTGCAGATAATGTAAAGAAATTAATCATATATAGTCAGGGGGAGCAAAATCGTGTCAAGTTAATTTGAACCAAACTGATATTGAAATGGATGATACAGTATTCAAATTAAATTATAAAATAAAAATATCGTGGCTTATAACCGCGGCACAAGCTAACAGCCACGTCCCCAGTCAGCACGTCGCTGTACGGAGGCCATCAGGTTAACAAGAGGAGGGAAAAACGGAACACAGGCAGCGTCCGTTGTGCGCCACATTTGGATTATATTTGGATTATCAGATCTTAATCATATTCATTAATAAAACGTCTATTCTGTTGATTGAATTCAAGAAACTGATTAAGTGGAAGAATCTGACGCTTTTACTCTTCAGAGATAACAAAACAGTAACTGGAATATGTACTTTTGTGTAGCGCCACACGTCTGAACAGTAGGACTGTAGCACCGAAAAATTACAAAAAGATATAGCAAAGTGATCATACACGTAATGTTCCCACAAGCGAAGCGGCGATTCCTGGGAAAGAATAACAAACAATGCATCAACACATATAACTCTCACTTACAAAAAATTATTGGCTTCCATTCAAACTTACAGCAACTTGAAGGTCAATATTTTTTCCAACATTATTCCACCTCTTTTGTCATACACTTCACTGCAGGCTTCTGAATTAGAAGCCAATGAAGGTGGCGCGAAACAAACGTGAAATTGGTATGGAGGGTAGTACGTGCTTGGCAATGCAAATGACTAGAATTTCAGTATAAAAGCACACATTTGGTAATAGTAATTCCGTCTGCAACGCGTAATTATTGAAAGATCTCACAGTGAGTTTCTCATTCGCGTATTTTGTTTGGATCTACGTTGCTTGTGAGGAAATTGGGTTACGTCTAGTGTCAAAAGTAGGAACGTCTAAAGCCACATGTTGAAATTTCATAGTGGCAGGATCGTGATTTATTGACAGTACAGATTGTCGTACCATCATATTGCTCTTCGAATTGGTCGGGATCCACGACTGTCATCCGAGTAAGTGATCGATAATTTCAGGAGAGTCACTTTAACGTTATGTAGGATTTCAACGGCCGCACGCGACTAACGTCACAAGTGCACACATTGTTTTATCGGTCGTACGATGTCGTACAGCTTGGTCTTATTTGCAACAAGACAAGAATCCACACGGACAGAGATATTGTTGTGGGACTGTATGAATTATAAAATACACTCGACTTTTTTGAAGTTTGACGTATTTACGGTGTCCTCGCTGCTCGCTAGCCACCTGAGTGATCCTTGCTGCTGGCCAGTGTGGCCGTGCGGTTCTAGGCGCTTCAGTCTGGATTGGCCGTGAGGCGAACCGACACAGACCGTGCAGCTGCGATAACGCCGTGCCCCGGATGGAGCAGTGGTTACCACACTGCCCAGTAAGGAGATCCCGGATTATAATATCGGTCGGGTACACATTTTCGCTCTTCGCCGCTGATTCCGCTTAATGTCCCGCTGCAGCTAATAGCAGTCATCCCCCTGCAATTAACATATAGTGTTTCACAGCTGCGAGTTCTGCTTGGTGTCCATTCTTTCGAAGGAACAGGCATTCAAATAAATAAATAAATAAAAATGAAAAATATCTCTTAACAATTGGTCGGACCGTGCAAGTGGAGAACGCTCTTAGGCAACGACCGCCAATCTTGCACCTGTGACCAGCGCCCAGGTATAGCCAGGGTCGACCTACCTTGTTCAAGTTACACTGGACCGTTGCAGCAACGTAACTCAGCGTCGACACGCTTACAACGAGCACCACGCGGAATTGTAGTCCGTAGAAGCCTACAGAACGCAGCTGTCCAGACGTGCTATTTGTCGATCCTACGTTCCCATGAGCTCACCCAGATTTTGCCCAGTTACGCCCAAGTTATCCCAGTTCTTAGTCTTTGCTCCGATTACTGCATTACCACTCGTATTGGCACGATTTCTGTCAACTCTGTCTGACAACGTCCGCTACCCTGGAACATTAAGCCAGGGATTGGGTGGTTTCCAACAGTTCTACTGGTAACCACTGTGCGGAATATAAAGGGGTTACATTGGCCCAAAAGGGAGCTAGGATATTAGTGACTATATCACGCATGGCCCGGCACTTTAGACGACTTACTCACCCGTTACTTTAAGTAATCTATTCCTAAACAGGTACTCATGTCCTCAAGATTCTTCTAACTGTGGCGGATGCTACTACTAGTTTTATCAAGGTTACTTTTGATACGTAAGACGAGTTTTCGCCGAATTCGCTCACGCGAACCTCAACTCCACTGAGTTGCCCATAATGCCCCTTGCCATTTACGTATATAAGAGGTAAGAAAAGAGAATTATAGTGTATAGACATATAAAATAATGAATTTTCGATTTAACTGTCATAGACGAGAGACAAAATTTGACTCTCATTTCACTTTATGTAGCTGGCGGAGAAAAAATAGGAGCCTACAGATTCTTATGGCAGACAAGTAGAACAATAATCTTCAAATAATGTTGACAGGAGATTTAATCTCAAGAGTGGGGAATAAATCTAACCCAAAGGTTGTGAGAAAAGTGGGAGAAAACGTCGTAACTAACAATGGAACATTGAGAGATATTGTTTCTTTTAAGAAAGAGGAAATAACCAATGCTTTCTTTCTTAAGAAAGTACACATAATTACACATGGTCAGCTCAAGGCCTTATACCCATCATTGACATTATTATCGTTAATGAAAAATTAGAAGACCAACTAACGACGCGAGTGTGTACTGGAGATGTGACACACGGTAGGTTCTGAACATTTCTTGGTAATGTCTAAATAGATATATTCCCCCAACGGCGAAAGAACAAAAAGTTGACTGTAGAAAAGATGAAGAAACGAGTGATTAGCTGATTAGCTCCTCTTCTGGCATGATGTATGCCCTGGTTCTTTATACTAATTTTATACAGACGCTATGAACAGCATGGCCATAGCATTTTTCTGTATGCATTTTATTATTGACAGTCGTAAATAATGCGAAAGGTGTACCATCTGAAGAAGGGCACTAAGTGTCAGAAATCGGTGAAGATTTCCTTTACGCAATTGGTCGCTTATTATTTCATTATATGAAGGAATAAATCCACAAAGTGCATCTACTAAACACGAGTATATGAGAACTGTACCGGAGGAAACTTAATTAAGAACTCGAGCAGAAGGGAAAAGCGGAATAAACAGAGATGGAATGTAAAAATATGAAAACTGCAGTTAAGAAAGCAGTTGGTGGAGCCTTGTTGTTGTTGTTGTGGTCTTCAGTCCTGAGACTGGTTTGATGCAGCTCTCCATGCTACTCTATCCTGTGCAAACTTCATCTCCCAGTACCTACTGCAACCTACATCCTTCTGAATCTGCTTAGTGTACTCATCTCCTGGTCTCCCTCTACGATTTTTACCCTCCACGCTACCCTCCAATAATAAATTAGTGATCCCTTGATGCCTCAGAACATGTCCTACCAACCGATCCCTTCTTCTGGTCAAGTTGTGCCACAAACTTCTCTTCTCCCCAATTCTATTCAATACTTCCTCATTAGTTATGTGATCTACTCATCTAATCTTCAGCAGTCTTCTGTAGCACCACATTTCGAAAGCTTCTATTCTCTTCTTGTCCAAACTATTTATCGTCCATGTTTCACTTCCATACATGGCTACACTCCATACAAATACTTTCAGAAATGACTTCCTGACACTTAAACCTATACTCGAGGTTAACAAATTTCTCTTCTTCATAAACGCTTTCCTTGCCATTGCCAGTCTACATTTTATATCCTCTCTACTTCGACCATCATCAGTTATTTTGCTCCCCAAATAGCAAAACTCCGTTACTACTTTAAGTGTCTCATTTCCTAATCTAATTCCCTCAGCATCACCCGACTTAATTAGATTACATTCCATTATCCTCGTTTTGCTTTTGTTGATGTTCATCTTATATCCTCCTTTCAAAACAATGTCCATTCCATTCAACTGCTCTTCCAAGTCATTTGCTGTCTCTGACAGATTTACAATGTCATCGGCGAACCTCAAAGTTTTTATTTCTTCTCCATGGATTTTAATACCTACTCCGAATTTCTCTTTTGTTTCCTTTACTGCTTGCTCAATATACAGATTGAATAACATCGGGGAGAGGCTACAACCCTGTCTCACTCCCTTCCCAACCACTGCTTCTGTTTGATGCCCCTCGACTCTTACAACTGCCATCTGGTTTCTGCACAAATTGTAAATATCCTTTCGCTCCTTGTATTTTACCCCTGCCACCTTTAGAATTTGAAAGAGAGTAGTCCAGTCAACATTGTCAAAAGCTTTCTCTAAGTCTACAAATGCTAGAAACGTAGGTTTGCCTTTCCTTAATCTTTCTTCTAAGATAAGTCGTAAGGTCAGTATTGCCCCACGTGTTCCAGTATTTCTACGGAATCCAAACTGATCTTCCCCGAGGTCGGCTTCTACTAATTTTTCCATTCGTCTGTAAAGAATTCGTGTTAGTATTTTGCAGCTGTGGCTTATTAAACTGATTGTTCGGTAATTTTCACATCTGTCAACACCTGCTTTCTTTGGGATTGGAATTATTATATTCTTCTTGAAGTCTGAGGGTATTTCACCTGTTTCATACATCTTGCTCACCAGATGGTAGAGTTTTGTCAGGACTTGCTCTCCCAAGGCCGTCAGTAGTTCCAATGGAATGTTGTCTACTCCGGGGGCCTTGTTTCGACTCATGTCTTTCAGTGCTCTGTCAAACTCTTCACGCAGTATCGTATCTCCCTAGGACAAAAGAAAGAGATCGAAAAGAAGAAAGGAAGAAAGGTTTAAAAATTTGGACACTAAAGTTAGATAAACGTATATATATATATATATATATATAGAGAGAGAGAGAGAGAGAGAGAGAGAGAGAGAGAGAGAGTTTTAGGAATCTCAGTTAACCAACAAAGTAAAATAACCAGACAGAACTGTGGCAAATCGAACAAACGAATTGTTCAGCCATCTTGACGTAGTTTTATAAGGGGAATAGATGGTGATATTCACGGAGAGAAAATGAAAGTTTACAAAACAATGAAAATGTTCAGTCAAACAGGAAAAGAAGTTGCTCAAATAAGCAACATCCTCCAAGCGGCATAGATAGAACGTTATTAGACCTTGTGGTATGAAGAAACACTCTCCACAGAGAATAAAGAGAATGAAATTCAAATAGGATCTGTAGACGATTTATGTATTTATGAATTAGGAGAAGCCCTCAACTCCACAAAGAATAAAAAGATACTTGTCTAGATGATATAAAAGCTGAAATGCTAAAATATGGAGGCACACTATTACGAACAGGCTACAACATGTATGTAATATGTGATGGAGAAGTGGTGGCATTCCAGATGCAAGTCAAGTAATATCACTATTTAAAGAAAGCGGCCGCAACAGCTTCGAGAACAACAAAGGAATTAGCTTACTGGACACCGCATACTAAACTTACCTAAGTATAGTGAACAAGAGATTAAAGATTAGAATTGAGAGTTTATTAGGCAAAGAACAAATGGGTTTTCGTAGGGGCAAGTCGGAGCCAGATTCAGTAGTTACAATATTCGAAAAACAAAGAAAGTATAACACTGAAATGAATTTAGCATTCCTTGATTTTATTAAGACACCCGACAATTTTCATAGAAAGAAACTGTGAATAATTACAAGGAAAAGAGGATTAAACATTGTAAAGAGTCTGTACAAAGACATGACTGTAATATTATACGTAAGTGATACTCTGACACAGTATATAGCCAGAAACAAAGAAGTAAGATAAGGCTGCAGGATTTCACCCACAATTTTTAACATTTATTTAGATGACGCAATTCAGAAACTGAAGTAGATTTTTAATTTGGGAAATCCTGTTTCAATTGCTCTTAATATGCAGTCGACGCCTCATTGTTGGCGGAAAATGAAGATGAATTATAAAAGCGAATACATTTATTACGTAGGATCCGTGAAGTACTCTTCATTGGACTATTTCAGATAACAAGGCAAAATCAATGGTTTTCGAAAGAAAACATCCAGGAAATATAAAAATTGTGAATAATAAGAGAATGGAGATGGGCAAACATTTTTAACTATTTACTTGTGAAGTCATATTTGAGTATGATGAAGATGTAGAGAAGTACTTAGCAAAGCTTGGGAATATATGTGGAACAATAAACAGATCTCCAAAAATTAAAATTGAGAAAGAAACAAGACTTAAATTTTATACGGCAAGGGCAGTTCAATTGCTTGTTTAAGAAGGACCGTCGTGACTTACAAGTAAATGTCAAGAAAGTCGCACACGAGAAACGGAGATGATGTTTTTAAGAGCAGTTAAAATGGTCGACGTCGGGTACCGTAACACGCAAAGAAACTGAAAGGTCTAATGTTTGAAGAGAACATGATCTTGATGATGCCCGTAACGTTACCAAGGGGAAAGAAGGGACTGAGTTGTGCAAGACAGCTGTTTGGGTAATCGCTGTAAAGTGTGTCGAGGGTTACATTGTGGCCTCACATTGCCAATCGCATAACTAATGAATCCCTTGAAAAATTTGAGAAGAGACGCCTTGTGTGGTGACCCACAGTTAATACATAACGACATACCGTGCTACTTATCAAATCACCAACACCCGTTCATCCTATCGACCCCAAGGAATCTCACAAATGCCAGGATAGAAAACAGTCCCCCATTAAACTACTAAAGTACCACAAAACAAAACTGATCATACAACTGCCTCCTGTCAACTCCCTGCCCTTCAAATTCATATCTTCATCCATTCTGCCCAGATTTTACATTCCAGGACTTAATTTCGCAACCGCCGGGATCAGGAAAGAGGTCCCAAATCTCTCATAAAGAAAAGATATTTCGAAAATATTTTCCTGTTAAAATCCCAAAACCCTTAAATTCCTAACTGACCTCCTTTGCGAAATTTTCTGTTCTCGTAAGACAAAAAATTTGGCGTAATTATAACGCTGATGGTGTTATGTTCTGTTATGAAACTTTGTATATTCAAAAGAGCTGTACCGCCATCTTTTTATGACGTCTGTGAATGAAAACACTTGTAAGATGGCGGCCACTGAGTGACGCGCGTTTCTTTGGCTCGCGAGTTTTTCCGCTCATTGAAGGTGTTACAGAGAAGTGCGGCAGTCCACAACGTGTGCATCCGTGTTACTTGCCGTGGTGTGTTGTTCTCCGTTGATTACCACAAGTGATAAGTGATAAGTGAGTGAAAAATGGGTAGAGCACGAGTAAGCGGCAGCAGACGAGGCTACATGGGCGTAGGCAGCGCGGGCGCCCGGTCTCCGGCGGCAGGTGAGGCCTCGCTTCCCACGTGCCCTTAGCGCCAGGATTTCACCCGGAACAAGTCCCGCCCATTCACCCCCCTCCATGCCTATCCGTAGTGTAAGGCCCTCCCCTAAACAGCCGCCAGTTCCGCGAACTGGAAGCTACAGCGAAGTTGCTATCGTCTCATTCCAACACACTTTAGACTGCGATGAAATTAAGTAATGATAAGAAATTTAAGTTTTTCTGTATAGTAATATAATATGAATGTGTATTAATAAAGAAATAAAAATATTTATAGAGAATTGAAAGCATCGCCAGCAAGAGAAAACTAAAGAATAACGTGATGTTATTTAAGGGCAATAATGACAAATTTTCATTAACTAACTCACTTATTATAATACGTTCATTTGAGGGATACAACAGAGCAAACATACGATGCGAAAACAATGGTCTTCAATCTGTTATGTTGGTAGTAAAACCACGGAAGCAGTCGAATAACTCTACTGTCTAAAATTAACATTATACAGATATAAGTCAAAGTCGTTTTGTTTATGTAGGCCCTCATAGTAGCTCACGAACATTAAAGAATATAATAATACCGTAAAGTAGATATGCTTAATGAAAGCAGTAAGATATTTGCTTAAATGTCATATTTCGTTAGTATTTGTATGGGTAATGGGTGAATTTTAACTTGTAAATTCTTTCAATGCCATCCCTGCGCATTATAAACGAGGTTATAAAGAATTGTGGCTGTTTCTGTGTGATTAGTGTCCTATATGCAGTTGAAAACGTTTCAGGAAAATAATCTGTCGTTATTCTCTGCCCTGTCTGTTTTTAACCAACAGATTTATTAATTTCGTAAATGTCATTCAAACCATTTTTACAAATAATAATGATGATGATATGTCTGTTTGTCACTGAGTAGCTATGGAGGAAATACATGCTGCAGTGTTTCACATATGTAAAACGTCCTTCATGTGGTGCAAAGTAATTTTGATGCCCTTTGGAAGTATAGTGAACATTGGTGCTTGTTTCACATATATTGTCTGAGTTCTGAAACTGAAGTGTCAAGTATACTGTGGTTCCACTTTCTCCAAACAATTTATTCTTTTAGGGTAGGTTTTTCCAGTTTTAGTTTTGGGTGCTTTTTTTCGCATAGAAGCATGTTTGTTCATAGGCTGTTCATGTGAATACTGAGTTCTCGTATTTAAAGAATCCATTGCTAACTTGTTTTCTCTTATGTTTGCTGTGGAAGTAGCTGGCACATCTGAGACCAATTGTGGACGTTTTTTGTAACATGCCTTCTAACTATCTGGCAAAATTTAACACCTAAGAAGATATTAATTTAACATTCACTCCAAAAAGTCTGAACATTATGTCTGTTTGCATAATCTATTGTAATTTCACAATTGTGCCTTGGAATCAATTTTTAATGTGCTGGAAAAACTTTTGAACTGTACATATATACTTCGCCACAATATGAATAAAGAGGCACTTCTGCTTTTTAATTGTTTGTTTTTATATGTTAACGAGTACCTGCATCATTGTATGTTCTACAACTTACATTAATTCCACTGGCAAAGTGCTGATAATAGGGTGTGAGGGAGAGATAGGTTGTATACTATAATTTTTTTAAAACATCTGTGGACAGTTCCATCCTTACAGACATAACATTGGTACTATTGAAAGTGAAGGAATAACATGAAAATAAAATCCATATGCTACTTAGTTTTGTATGGAGATACCTCAATATGAACAACATACAACCAAGATCTTATCAAGCACTCCACACACATCTTCTCCTAAAAAAAATAGAAGTTAGTGTTAATATAGAATGAGGGAATTTAATAATACTACTGGCTCTGTGTTGGGCTTGTGGAACTCGGTATATGAAATGTTGCAGATGTAACATGTTTAGTATAACTTATTGTGAAAGACTGGATTGTATACTTGAAATGTTAAAATAATTGTGCAGTTTAAGGTTTATGACCAAATGAAGAGCATTAAAATAACAGATTTAATATGAAAGATTTAATTTCGGTACTGAAAAATTTAATCTTTCCCTATATTCTGTGATAGGTTCTTGCCAACTTGTATCATCCTCTTTTGGCCATACAAATTATTTCCCCTTTCTGTCAAGCGATTTAACTAAATTTTTTTCACGTTGTTCCTTGGTATGTTGTCCAACAAATTAGTGCTAATGTCCTCATTCAGAATCTGGTTTAATAATAACCCACTGCACATTAAACAATGACAATTTTTCACTAATGTAACACACAATGAAAGAATTTAGGAATATTTCTTCTTGATTACTCTGGTTGCTGTTAGGTATGAACTGGAAGTCTGTGCCATTTCCAAACAACAATCTCTTTTACTGTTCATTTCCTGATGGTACAAAGACTGTGCACTTGAGTGCTTGGGAGAGACCTGTTGTTATTCCGGTGCAGCTGTACCTGGTCAGCTCAGGTTTTCACCTTCACCACTGGAACTTACGTTATTACAACTTTTATTTAGGGAGTTTGTACACTGCACAGAAGACGTGCAGTCAGTAGTGAGAGTTTGTCTAGCTTTCACGCGAAGCCAAACCTGATGATCTGTTTCCATCGCAGAATATTTCCATCACTTTAAGATAATAAGTTTTTTTTCATGAAGTACTCTTTTCTGATTAATAGCATGAACACCTAGCTTATCATCTTGCAGACAATCAGATACAATGGCATATGAAATTGGACTGACTACTGTGTAAATAGTGATTTGTTTATTACTTCAGCGTGTACTCCTTGACTCATTCTGATGACCAATATGATCTCACTTAAATCAGTCTGGAGAGCACAATAATGTTTCCTTCAAACACTCTGAATGCTGCATCCACAGTGATGGATGTTTCACCACCATGCTGGCAAGCACACAGCATCAGCCTCTGTTGTGGGAACCTGCAGCCATAGTGTTAAATATAAAATTATGGCAGTAAATGAGTTAAATGAACTACTTTATTGTATCATTTCTAAAATATAAAAAGGTGTTTCCAAATATTGTATGAAATTTTTTGGTGGTCTCTAAATGATTTACTAAAACAATGAAATAGCAAAGTAACATTTTATACCAAATGCAGTGTACCAAAAGTCATGGTTTTTATCCATTTTCAGTAAATCATCATCTGCCCATTTTCTATAAAAATATAAATTATACCTCTTTATAGTGTTAAGTATTGTATAATTTCAGAAATTGTACATTATGACTTTTGAACTGATGCACGGGAAGACAAGCTTTTTTATTTGACTGTTTGTGGAATTACAAACCACCCGAATGGATTGCTGTATCATCTATGCATTTAAGAAAATAAACTGATTAAAAAGACAATTATTTATTTTCAAATGGTTGAAATGCCTCTGATCATTATTGGACTTAACATCTTAGGTCATCAGTCCCACAGAACTTAGAACTACTTAAACCTTACTAACCTAAGGACATCACACACATCCATGCCTGAGGCAGGATTTGAACCTGTGACCGTAGAGGTCCGCGGTTCCAGACTGAAGGGCCTAGAACTGCTCACCCACACTGGCCAGCTATTTATTTTACTGATGAAAATGGAAGTGAAAGATATCATACACTCCTGCATGTTATTCAATTAAAGGAAACCACAGAACAACAAATTGAAATTAACAGAGGTGCACCACACCCATGGCCATCTTTATTCTTAGCCAATACAAATCTGTAGTAGGGAGGGACACAGTGAAGGGTAACTGGAGTAAGTGAATTCATGTATAAAACCATGCAAATTTATTTTTCAGTAATAGGATTTCCATTGCTGCACATGTGTTAGAATAATAATTATAGTCATTTATCTTGAAATGTGTTAATTTGTTTCCAAACTTGTAAATTTCCACAGAGTTGCCATATACTTCTACAGATTGTTAGTTTTTCATCACTAACCATGATCATTGAATGCAGCAAGTGTGAAAGAAATCAGATATTTTAGTTGAAAATGCTTACCTTTTGTGTTGTTTTCATCGAGTGAACCATTAATGAATGTGTTCATTACATTTGTCAGGCAATTGACCAAATACACAGTTCCAACCCATCTGATATAAAATGATCTTCTGGAAGTGAAGTATGTTGTCAATATTTGCTCTCATAGAAGCTGCCACTTTTGGAACAGCTGCAGTCAAGGTATTAATGAATTGTTGATACCAGTAAATGCACAAGTAGGTACATACAAAAGAAATTTATTCTTTCTCTGATATGTAGCCTACATAGTGACTCTGGATTAACATAGTCTTTTACAGATCCATAACTTTAAATGATGATTACTGAGTTATGCAGTTAGCTTGGTTTTAAATTCATGTTGGTTCAAAACTCTAACATTCACATGTGTTGTAAGTATATTGTAACACAACAAAAGCACTTCCCTAGAATTTGAATATGGGTGGGAAGCCTACGTGTATTGCATATTGTAACTTGTAATGATTATATATTTCATGATTTATCTAAAATTTATTGTAACTAACAGAGACAAATATCACTAGTATTGCCACTTCTCTTCAAAGGCCTTCTGCATAGTGCTCCAAGTGTCAAAAAATTGCTTGTTCATGTCAAAGGTTTGGTTATTTTAGTAAATAGTTTTTTGAGCTAGTAAAATATTTTGAGAATATGAAAATTTTTGTTATTCTAGATTACATCCAGTCACACCTAGACCATATAAACAGGCTCTTGGGTAGCACTTTCATTTCTCTGTAGCTAATGAGACCACTTGCCATACTTCAGGTGCATAAGTGCAAACTTGTTACAAAGATCATCTGAAAAAGTCAGCTAGTAAGAAATGGTTATGAAGTTACTTGTCATCCAAAATAACAATACTAATCCAAATGAAGGGGTCTTCAAATACTGGTGTCTTTTATGCAGAACAAAATCACAAAGCTATTACATTATTGTGAAGTTTCTGCAGCACCACTTCAGATCTCGCACAAAATTACTAGCTTGGAACTATGTGAAATGAGCAAGGAAATAATAAAAAAGCACAAATTCTAATACGACATACTTTTATTGCCTCAGTAAATTTTTTATAACAACTTAATACATCAGAATCAAACAAATGTGGAAACAAAGTGTAAGTGACATACAAGTGGACATCTGATAGGTCAAATAGTCAGTTGGCTTTGGTAGTGTGATATGCACAACAGTAATGCAGAAGTTCAACAGTCAGAAATAATTTTGGTGTGTTAACTCTATTATAAATGATTAAAATTAATGATATCAATATAATGGAAGGAAACATTCCACGTGGGAAAAATTATATATAAATACAAAGATGAGGTGACTTACCGAACAAAAACGCTGGCAGGTCGATAGACACACAAACAAACACAAACATACACACAAAATTCAAGCTTTCGCAACAAATTGTTGCCTCATCAGGAAAGAGGGAAGGAGAGGGGAAGACGAAAGGAAGTGGGTTTTAAAGGAGAGGGTAAGGAGTCATTCCAATCCCGGGAGCGGAAAGACTTACCTTAGGGGGAAAAAAGGACAGGTATACACTCGCACACACGCACATATCCATCCACACATATGTCTGCTTGTGTCTGTATGTGTGGATGGATATGTGCGTGTGTGCGAGTGTATACCTGTCCTTTTTTCCCCCTAAGGTAAGTCTTTCCGCTCCCGGGATTGGAATGACTCCTTACCCTCTCCTTTAAAACCCACTTCCTTTCGTCTTCCCCTCTCCTTCCCTCTTTCCTGATGAGGCAACAATTTGTTGCGAAAGCTTGAATTTTGTGTGTATGTTTGTGTTTGTTTGCGTGTCTATCGACCTGCCAGCGTTTTTGTTCGGTAAGTCACCTCATCTTTGTATTTATATATAATAAATGATTAAAAGATTTTCAGTGCTTACTACAGTGAAACAACTCTGAACATTTCCAAAGGGACAGAAGCATGTGTTGCAGCTTCACCCAAAATAATAAGCTTTCTTGAATGTTTTGAAATAACTCAGAACTCCAATTAAATTATGATTACTGTTTATTGAGGGAGCCAAATATCATTACTGGCTCACTTCCCATTTTCCAAAAATACTCTGAGACTTAAGCAATGAAGACAATACTCATGAGTCTAATTATATAAAAGGACAAATAACTCCCAAAGGTCATTTATTAAAAAAAGTAACAGACACAAATAAAAAATAAAATAGTGTATACATTAAACTATATCCTACAGTGTGCCAAAATGTAGTAAATGACGATATGTCATTATATGGACATTACACAATCAAACAAAAATACTGGGCACCAATAACATAGCAAATCTAGAATGAGATTGCCAAATTACACTGATCAAAATGTGAGAACTGAGAGATGACATAATATTTTTCATTTACACAGAAACATACATTCATACAAGCTCACAGTGAGAACATACATGATACATCTATTTACAAAAGAATAAATATGCTAATAAATCATCCACAGATTCTATGTGAAGTGGTTTTCATGGACATGAAGTAAATAAATAAGTCCTAAACATATCATCATTTAAGAAGTAATAGTAAACTTTAAAGACAATATGTAAATCCACAATATACTGGAGTACAAAACATTCTTAACCTTTTGTAGACATGCACCATCAAACAGAAAATCAGAGTCCGCTCTTACTAATGCAGAATATATTTCTCATTCGAACATGTACAGAGGTAAAATTTTCCAAACAGTTTGTGTTATTTGGTAGACTTGGTACATCAGTTAGTTCTACAAATAAATTTGTGAATGGAGTTGAGGAAGTTAGCCACCAGTAACCCATTTAACCTTCCCTTAAATTGAATGTATTACTAGTTACATGTTTTGAAGAGACAAATTATTTAAGTGGTGTGTTCTTGAACAATGAACACCTTCAACACCAAAGTAACTACATTTGCATCTTTACTGTAGATTACTCTTATTTCTAGTAATGAACCATGAACTAAGCTGTTGATTTAAGCCGGCCGGAGAGGCCGAGTGGTTCTAGGCGCTACAGTCTGGAACCGCATGGCCGCTACGCTCGTTCGTTCGAATCCAGCCTCAGGCATGGATGTGTGTGATGTCCTTAAGTTAGTTACGTTTAAGTAGTTCTAAGTGTAGGGGACTGATGACCTCAGAAGTTAAGTCCCATAGAGCTCAGAGCCATTTCAACCATTTTGTTGATTTAAAGATATACTGTACATTGTGGCTGTTTTTACCACTTGTAGCTGTATGTTGTAATAGTGTTTAATAATGAGTTCTTTTAAATGTGAAGTTTGCGGCAATGAGTACAGTTACCGCAAGATTCTGAAGAGGCATATATCCACAGCCCATCCACAGAAGCTGAGCGAAATGATGCCTCCTGTTACAGATAAGGAACCTTCGTGTACATACCAACGCTACATATGCGACAAGGATTTTACTTGTAAAAGTAGTTTAAAACGCCACCAACAAAATATTCATGGCCAACCGCAACAGCAAGGGTTTAAGTGTACAATGTGTGCATTTGAAACCGATTCAAAAAAGTGCTGGATCGATCATTTTCAGTCTGCACACGGATTATGTGTGAAACCAGAAGCCCTGGAATTCTCCAGTGAAGAAGAATTTTTAAAATGGAAAGAAGAAATGGAATGTGCTACACATTCCAAATTCATTAAAAGCTGTGGCACTAAATTTTACGATGAGGGCCCCACATGTTATTACGTTTGCCATCGCTCAGGTCAGTTTACCTCCAAAGGTGATGGGAGAAGACATCTGAAATTGACAGGAAGCAACAAAATTAATGGCAAGTGCCCTGCAGAGATTAAAGTGCAGTACAAAGAAGGAAAATGCCACGTAACTTTTGTGTCCACTCACGTTGGTCACGATCTGGACCTAAGTCATCTCAACCTGACGGAAAAAGAACAGATGAAGATAGCTGAGGACATTGCTGCAGGAATCCCATTTCCTACTGTCCTCCAAAAAATTCAAGAAACAGTGCAGAGTTCGAATTTGAAGAGAGTGCATCTTACAACGATGCAGGATTTGCATAATATTGCAGCTGCGTATAACCTGTCTTCAAAGTCAGTCAGACATTCAAATGATGCGATCAGCGTGGAAGCTTGGGTGCAAGAAGTGCAGCAAAGTGACAATCCATGTGTATTGTTCTATAAGCCTCAAGAAACAATTAATGATCTGTACCCTGAACTGAAAAGTGAAGACTTTGCATTAATTATAATGAACAACGCACAAGGCGAAATATTAACAAAATATGGAGGTGACTGTATTTGTGTCGATGGAACTCATGGCCTAAATGGCTATGATTTTGAAGTTACAACATTACTTGTACTGGATGATATGAGGCAAGGATTTCCATGTGCTTTCCTCATATCTAACAGGAATGACTCAGATGTTTTGAGTATATTTTTCAATTGTGTTAAGTCTCAGGTTGGACAGATTTCCCCAAAAGTATTCATGACGGACCTGGCAGAATCGTATAGTATCGCTTGGAACAAAACAATGGGACATCCTGAAATGAGATTTTTCTGTACCTGGCACGTCGATAGAGCCTGGAGGGCCAATATTAAGAGCAAAATTAGAAGTTCGGACAAGAGAAACGAGGTGTACAAACTTGTTAAATCGTTAATGCAGGTAAGAGATGTTGCTGTGTTTCAAGAATCGTTGGTAAAAGCATTGCAGAAACTCAACAGCGATCCAGAGACTTCAGAATTTTTTCACTATTTCAAGACGTATTATGAAAAAAATGTGAAGTGTTGGGCATATTGTCATAGGATGCGATCCGGACTCAACACAAACATGCACCTGGAGAGCATGCATAAGACATTGAAATATATACATGCTAATGCAAAGCAGGTAAAACGTTTGGACAAAGGTATATCTGCTTTGATGTCGCTTGTAACAGCAAAGCTGTTTGACAGGCTCATTGTCAACGTGAAAGGGAAGCTAACAAGTAAAATGAAAAACATTCGCCGTAAACACAAATGCAGCATTCTGATGAATAAGGACTCAATTAGGAAGGTAGGCAGAGGTTGGGAAGTACCAGCCACAAAATCACATGAAGTTTACCTTGTACAAGAAAATAATATCTTCTGTAACTGTAAATTAGTGTGCACTGACTGTAAAGTGTGCATTCATAGGTATTCCTGCACGTGTATTGATTATAGCATTAAGTTAAATATGTGCAAGCATATACATAATGTTTGCCAACTAGACAGTACAGAACAAAATCCTTTTGAAATTTCTGAATTACAAGATGCAGTAGCTACAGATGTTGGAGATATGTCTTGCATTAATGAGAAAGAAGTGATTTTGAAGCAAGTAAGTGGAAATGCTAATTCCTGCACCCCAGAAGCATTGGCAGAAGAGAAGAGAAAAATTATTTCTAGGTTTTCAGAAATTGTTTCTGGTATGTCAGCTACTGAAGTTCAGCTGGCTAACAAAATGGTGACTTCGTTGAAGGTTAATGTAGGTGCTGTTCGCACCAGTAGTGGTATCTCTTTCATTAGCCCACAAAGAAGTCTCAAGAGGAATCTTTTGCCCCAGAGGAGGCTGTTTTCAACAAAGAAGACAAGTTCCTCAAAACGCATATCCATGGCAGTTCCTAATGCAGAAGAAACCAACAACATCCTGAGAACACTTCTGGATGAAGATTTATAGCACATTAGCTAGCATGTTGGTCTCGTATTGTGGAACATGTTGGTTCTCTTCTGTGTCCTGCCATCCAGATTTAGGTTTTTTATTATTTCCCTAAATCACTGAAGGCAAATGCTGGGATGGTTCCTTTGAAAGGCCAAGGCAGATTTTCTTCTCTGTCCTTGAAAGTGCCACAGCTTGTGCTCTGTTTCTGATGACTTCACTGTTGACAGGATGTCAAACATCAATCTTCCTTACATCTTCACCATCCTCTGGTATGGCAGTTCTGCTGCTGTGTGGGATATTATGCACTGCCAGGAACTGATGCTGCTTTTGCCACCAGCCTAGAATGGTAGCATTGCTAGGTCACTCCGCTCCCAAGCCGAGCTGGGCAGTGATGACTGTGATTCAGGCTCAGTGTAATACCTGTTGATGACTATGCATTTGTCACCCATCCCTAAATTAAAACAGAGTAAGTTACAATCATCAACTTGTAATATATATTTATTTTTTATCCAGCTAGATGAGTAACACACATACAACTGTTAAACAGGTTAAATATTTTCTTATTCTAGCTGGGAAAATATCTACATCTGATTGTTCACAATCAATTTTCCTGATAATGTAACTCATTTACCTAAAAATAAATTTCATAAATAAATATTATTTCATGATCCGTATAAACACATGGAGGTGGAATTAGGAATGAGTGGATAAGTCATTCTGATATACAACTCAGCTGAAAGCCTTTTTGATTCCACTTTGTAGTATATATTTTACTTTTTTTTTAAATCCCCTATTTCAAAAGTTATCTGTAACCAAATGTCTCATATTCCAGAATGTTTTATTTTTAACTGGTTGTTATTTCCATAATACTGGCACATAGTTTGTACCCCTAATTTATCAGGGAACAAAAATGCCTTTTGTATTTGGAAACAAGTAATAATTTCAAACTTGTCATTAATCCAAGTAACATCCTGACACAGATGCTAACAGAGTAGATACTAAGTCTCACTGGCTGTCTGCTGGATGCAGATATTGATTGATTGTTTGAATGGGGAGAGGGATCAAATGGTGATGCCATCAGTCCCAAGTTCCAAAATGTCAGAGGCTGCGGGAGCAAAAAACCAACAGCACAGTCTAGTCGATGGCAAAAGAAAACAGTCAAAGATGCAGAAGGAACCCTGGGGTTGCAGGAAGAATAAAGAACAGGAGTAGGGGGAGATCATAATGTGCCTCACTCATGCTATGTGCAACAGGGTGCTGGAATCACTGCAAACCCACGCCGGTCCCCACATCATACCATGACTGTGACAATCGGGACAACACCAGGGGAAGATGACACAAGAAGAGGAGGTGGGGAGGAAACAGCACAAAATTCCAAACAAAATGGAGAGAAATGGGGGCGGGAAACCTGGCCGGAATGAAGGCAATGATGAAGGCCTCCAGTTATGGAAGAAAATTCAGGTACTTAAATATAGGGGACAAACCACTTTTAGGATGATAACCGAAGACAGATGTAACTACGCAAGGTCGTCTGCTAATGTCTGTAACAATGAAGAGTGGAAGAGCATGTTTAATGCGAAAGGCCAAAAGATGGGGGAGTCTAGTAAAACATGGATTACAGTGAGGGGTGGGGGGCGGGGGCAGATCATTATGGAGTAAGAGGCTTGAGTCAACCTGGTATGACCAATACAAAGATAGCAGAGGAGGGTAGATCCGCTGTAGGCCATGCGGTACGAGTCCCCTTATTGCAAGAAGTTTATTGGGAAGGTGGTGGACTCAAAGAGTCAGCCCAAGACTGAGCAAAAAGGAATCTGATGTGAAGCAATACGGTTTCGCATCACACTGATAAACCATAACCTTGACACCCGAATAAAGTGGTCATTATCAATGTGGTTGTCCTTACAGCCTTTCTGAACAAAATGAACGCCTTGCCATTCCAGACTGCCCTGAAGTTCACCAGTTTGGAAGATGAGGTCACTATGAGAAATGACACCCTGAAACATATTCAAAGGCTATTGAGGAGTAATGGACATCAAAATGCACTACTCAGCCACACCAATGGCCACCTGGAATATGAGCTGTTGCTGAGAGTTCCAATGCTCCAGAACGACAAGCCACTACTCCTAGGTATACACAGGGAGGTAGCAGCTCAAGTATCAGAACTGTGATCCCTGTGTTGTCAGAGGACACAAGCAAAAGAGTACATAACACCCTAAGCACATGAAATGGGCACCATGCTAGCTGTAGAGCATGAAATGGACAATGGCTTCAGGTAAAAAATGGAAGAGCTGGTAAGGCCACATGCCAAAGACTTCATGTATGGTGGTGTTCCCCTTGTGGCTCACACCATGGAGACCAAATTTAGAGGAGTTCAAACTCCAAAGAGGGACCAAACACTCCAAATAGGAAAGTGAAAAGCAAGAAGAATAAAAACCAGGATTGCCAGGCCAGTGTAAGCAAGGAAACAGAGATATAAAGAAAGGGAAGAGGGAAAGAAGTGAGGACAGGGATGGATGAGCACGGGAGAGTTAATGCAGCCTGGAAAAGTAGAAAGGATTCAATTACTAGGAGCCTTATGTGCTCCATGCACAAACTCACAAAATAGTTATGACCTCACAAAGTAGTTATGACTCCTCTCACTGGGGAATGGGGACGGGGGATGGAGGGATGGATGCAGATATGGAAACATGATCCTGTGATGTTAAAGATAAATAAATAAACTTTTAAATACCTGCGTGTTAGTGGATTTGCTCCAAATATCCACTGGCCAAACTGCAAACCTGGGGTACAGAGGTCCAACTGGCCTTCCTGACAAGTCTATTTCTCATGCACCACCATCCATTGGAGCAGACAAACTATCCAACACTGTTGACACCATTATAGTGGCATGCTGTGTTGCCATGCTAGGTGTCAGTCATGACAAAGCATCATAGTGTACACAGCTACGCACTGCTTACTCTAGAGTCCTGCAAATAAATATTAATAAATACTAAGCATATACGAATTCTGAGATAACTCACAACTCATCTCAAAAATGTGCATAACATAGAATCAGTCTCTTACCTAGAGTGAAACGAAATGACCGTATAGCATTTCTGTCCGGGAGATCCTATGCAGAACCATTCGGCTGCCTACTGCAAGTCTTCACCAGATGATGCCACTTTGGTGATTTGCATTTGATAAAAAGGTAAAATGGTGATAATGGCAACACATAACCCTGCCCCCGAGAGGCTAGACTCTCCGACTTGGACAGGAATTGCACCTGAGACCCTGCGTACCTATCAGTCTCTCTAACCACACAGCTACTGGGACAGACATAGCTAGCTAAGGTGGCATGTTGGATGTGTTGCTGCCATTTTCAGTGACACTTGCTGTGTCACACAGACAAACCGACAGGCCCTGAAAGTAAATATTAAACCAGAGTGCAGACATAGTGCATTGGAACAGAACAGTAACATTGAGCATATGTGAATTTAGTGATGAGTCACAGGGCATTTCTGTATAGTGCATAACACTGAATTAATCTCATACCTGATGTGCTGTGTGGAAGCTCTTGCTTTCATGGTTTATCGAAAGCACCGTTCTAAACTCATTCACTGACAGGTCCTGTAAGTAAACATTAAATCACAATGCAGGCATTGAGTATTGGAACAGGAAAGAAATATTGGACATACATAAATATAAGGATGACCCATGAGGCATTTCAGTATTGTGCCTAACACAGAATTAATCTCATACCTGGTGTGGTGTGAGGAAGCTCTTGCTGCCATGGCATACCAAAACCTTGCTGATCACACTCAGTGTCAGGCTCTGTAAGTAAACAATTAAACAGTAAATCACAATGCAGGCATTGTATATTGGAATAGGGAAGCAACATTGGGCATATATGAAGATAGAGATGTCTCACAAGGCATTTCAGTATTGTACCTAACACAGAATTAATCTCATACCTGGTGTGGTGTGAGGAAGCTCTTGCTGCCATGGCATACCAAAACCTTGCTGATCACTCAGTGTCAGGCTCTGTAAGTAAACAACTAAACAGTAAATCACAATGCAGGCATTGTATATTGGAACAGGGAAGTAACATTGGGCATATATGAAGATAGAGATGTCTCACAAGGCATTTCAGTATTGTGTGTAACACAGAATTAATCTCATACCTGGTGTGGTGTGTGGAAGGTCTTGCTGCCATGGCAACCCAAAACCTTGCTGATCACACTCAGTGTCAGGCTCTGAAAGTAAACAATTAAACATTAAATCACAATGCAGGCATTGTATATTGGAACAGGGAAGTAACACTTGGCATACATGAATATAGAGATGTCTCACAAGGCATTTCAGTATTGTATGTAACACAGAATTAATCTCATACCTGGTGTGGTGTGAGGAAGCTCTTGCTGCCATGGCATACCAAAACCTTGCTGATCACACTCAGTGTCAGGCTCTGTAAGTAAACAATTAAACAGTAAATCACAATACAGGCATTGTATATTGGAACAGGGAAGTAACATTGGGCATACATGAATATAGAGATGTCTCACAAGGCATTTCAGTATTGTGCCTAACACAGAATTAATCTCATACCTGGTGTGGTGTGTGGAAGGTCTTGCTGCCATGGCATACCAAAACCTTGCTGATCACACTCTGTGGCAGGCTCTGTAAGTAAACAATTAAACAATAAATCAGAATGCAGGCATTGTATATTGGAACAGGGAAGTAACATTGGGCATACATGAATATAGAGATGTCTCACAAGGCATTTCAGTATTGTGTGTAACACAGAATTAATCTAATACCTGGTGTGCTATTTTGGACCTGTTGCTGCATTGGTTGACTCAAAGTTTGTTGCACATACGAACTGACAGGTACAGGATTATAAATCATGTTCCATGCATAGAACAGAAAAATTGCACTGGAGATGTGTGAAATAGAAGATATATCACATGAAGTGTGGTCCATTTCATGGAATTACCATCACATACCAGGTAATGCTTGTTGCATGTCTCACTGCTGTGTGTGCCACTGTGTTTTCACTCAGTAATTCTAATGGTATACTTAATCTGCCATACAGAGAAAGCACATTATTCTCCAAGCATTTACTCAATGCGGCATATTAAATTTTCATCAGTGTTATAGCAGCCTATTACTTGTGAGTCATCTGTGTAGAGGATGGTATCAGACTGAACAAAGCATGACATATCATTGTGTACTCTAAGTTAAAACTTATTTGCAGGTTCCAGCAATACTGATAGAATGACTGAGTGGAAATACAGCAGCACACCACAGCAAATAAAAAATAATTTAACTGTGCTAACCCAGGAATTGTTCACTTCACCACAAAAAAAGGCTGTGGAATGTTTATGTGAAATACACTATTTGATACAAAAAATGTGTCAAAAAGATATGTGTACCAGTAATTAAAATGATATCGTGGAGTTAACAATGCAGGATACTAAGTAACAAAACAAAATCATGAACACCATAAATAATATCACTGATTAAATTTTAAAAAAATATATCTTGTGCATATTTTATTTCAATCATCACCTAATGTATTATTTTTTGGGGTTCTCAGAAAACTAATTTCCTCAATGCTTTTAGACTACAAAAAATACTATCCGAGCCATAGTGGGAGCTGAAACATAACACACAGGTTTTTCAGTGAGAGTGATTCAGCCAGAGACTAGAACTACATGAAAAAACTCCACATCACATGAACATGAAATTTATAAATAAAATCTGAAAGGGGAAGTATGACAAAATAGTAATAATAATACTGAAGCACACATGGTAAGATATCTGAAGGATATTGATACTATGTCATACTGTAGAAAATGTACCGAATGATAATAATGTCAAGTAGCAGCCCTATCTGTCTAAAGAAGTAACACCATATGCACTACCACAATAGATTATTGCCTTATTGTCTACCTGAAGGAGTAACTACATATGTATTATAACCTAGATTATGGTTATCAGTTTGTATAAAGAGGTGGAATTGATAGGGAATTTATGTCTCTATCTTCATTTGTATGAGGCATGTTATGTAATGATAAAATTTTGAAGTGATTTTCATGTCAGAATGTTCATACTACATCCCAATGTAGAACTAATCACAACAGATTTGGGCACATGAACATTTAAAATATTTTAATATTAAGTGCAAATAGTTGCAAATTAATGGTACAGACCTCCATCCAGAAGTGTTCTCAGGATGTTGTTGGTTTCTTCTGCATTAGGAACTGCCATGGATATGCGTTTTGAGGAACTTGTCTTCTTTGTTGAAAACAGCCTCCTCTGGGGCAAAAGTTTCCTCTTGAGACTTCTTTGTGGGCTAATGAACCTTCAACGAAGTCACCATTTTGTTAGCCAGCTGAACTTCAGTAGCTGACATACCAGAAACAATTTCTGAAAACCTAGAAATAATTTTTCTCTTCTCTTCTGCCAATGCTTCTGGGGTGCAGGAATTAGCATTTCCACTTACTTGCTTCAAAATCACTTCTTTCTCATTAATGCAAGACATATCTCCAACATCTGTAGCTACTGCATCTTGTAATTCAGAAATTTCAAAAGGATTTTGTTCTGTACTGTCTAGTTGGCAAACATTATGTATATGCTTGCACATATTTAACTTAATGCTATAATCAATACACGTGCAGGAATACCTATGAATGCACACTTTACAGTCAGTGCACACTAATTTACAGTTACAGAAGATATTATTTTCTTGTACAAGGTAAACTTCATGTGATTTTGTGGCTGGCACTTCCCAACCTCTGCCTACCTTCCTAATTGAGTCCTTATTCATCAGAATGCTGCATTTGTGTTTACGGCGAATGTTTTTCATTTTACTTGTTAGCTTCCCTTTCACGTTGACAATGAGCCTGTCAAACAGCTTTGCTGTTACAAGCGACATCAAAGCGGATATACCTTTGTCCAAACGTTTTACCTGCTTTGCATTAGCATGTATATATTTCAATGTCTTATGCATGCTCTCCAGGTGCATGTTTGTGTTGAGTCCAGATCGCATCCTATGACAATATGCCCAACACTTCACATTTTTTTTCATAATACGTCTCGAAATAGTGAAAAAATTCAGAAGTCTCTGGATCGCTGTTGAGTTTCTGCAATGCTTTTACCAACGATTCTTGAAACACAGCAACATCTCTTACCTGCATTAACGATTTAACAAGTTTGTACACCTCGTTTCTCTTGTCCAAACTTCTAATTTTGCTCTTAATATTGGCCCTCCAGGCTCTATCGACGTGCCAGGTACAGAAAAGTCTCATTTCAGGATGTCCCATTGTTTTGTTCCAAGCGATACTATACGATTCTGCCAGGTCCGTCATGAATACTTTTGGGGAAATCTGTCCAACCTGAGACTTAACACAATTGAAAAATATACTTAAAACATCTGAGTCATTCCTGTTAGATATGAGGAAAGCACATGGAAATCCTTGCCTCATATCATCCAGTACAAGTAATGTTGTAACTTCAAAATCATAGCCATTTAGGCCATGAGTTCCATCGACACAAATACAGTCACCTCCATATTTTGTTAATATTTCGCCTTGTGCGTTGTTCATTATAATTAATGCAAAGTCTTCACTTTTCAGTTCAGGGTACAGATCATTAATTGTTTCTTGAGGCTTATAGAACAATACACATGGATTGTCACTTTGCTGCACTTCTTGCACCCAAGCTTCAACGCTGATCGCATCATTTGAATGTCTGACTGACTTTGAAGACAGGTTATACGCAGCTGCAATATTATGCAAATCCTGCATCGTTATAAGATGCACTCTCTCCAAATTCGAACTCTGCACTGTTTCTTGAATTTTTTGGAGGACAGTAGGAAATGGGATTCCTGCAGCAATGTCCTCAGCTATCTTCATCCGTTCTTTTTCCGTCAGGTTGAGATGACTTAGGTCCAGATCGTGACCAACGTGAGTGGACACAAAAGTTACGTGGCATTTTCCTTCTTTGTACTGCACTTTAATCTCTGCAGGGCACTTGCCATTAATTTTGTTGCTTCCTGTCAATTTCAGATGTCTTCTCCCATCACCTTTGGAGGTAAACTGACCTGAGCCATGGCAAACGTAATAACATGTGGGGCCCTCATCGTAAAATTTAGTGCCACAGCTTTTAATGAATTTGGAATGTGTAGCACATTCCATTTCTTCTTTCCATTTTAAAAATTCTTCTTCACTGGAGAATTCCAGGGCTTCTGGTTTCACACATAATCCGTGTGCAGACTGAAAATGATCGATCCAGCACTTTTTTGAATCGGTTTCAAATGCACACATTGTACACTTAAACCCTTGCTGTTGCGGTTGGCCATGAATATTTTGTTGGTGGCGTTTTAAACTACCTTTACAAGTAAAATCCTTGTCGCATATGTAGCATTGGTATGTACACGAAGGTTCCTTATCTGTAACAGGAGGCATCATTTCGCTCAGCTTCTGTGGATGGACTGTAGACATATGCCTCTTCAGAGTCTTGCGGTAACTATACTCGTTGCCGCAAACTTCACACTTAAAAGAACTCATTATTAAACACTATTACTACACACGAAACGCTCTTCACACGAATAGTTCACACACAGACGGTACACGATAAAACACACCCAAAACACTTTGAACACTATAAAACACTTTTAACACTTTTCACACGCAATACACGATGAAACACTTCTAACAAGCAAAACACTTCACACGCGAAATATGTTAAATAAATCGGCTAAAAGAACAATGCTCTACCGCAACGTGCAGCCGAACGCGGAAACCACATGGGTCAACTGAAACGATGCCCAGTCCACGAACAAAGACTGGGAAAACCGGTGGTGAACCGGTGGCCGGTGGGGGTGAGTGCCGGGGGTGAACCGGTGGCCGGTGGGGGTGAGTGGGCGGGACTTGTTCCGGGTGAAATCCTAGCGCTAACGTTTCCTTCGCTTCACGTTCGCTTCCCGACATCGGAGAGCTCGTCCGGTCCCAGGTGAGTGCGGCGCTGCACAGTAAGGACACGCTAGACGTAATAGTGCAATCCATCACGGACTCTGTGACGGCCGCGGTCATGGACAACTGCAAGAGTCTGTCGGGCGCAACAGCACCGAAATCCAGTCTCTTAAAAAGTCCCTGGCCGCACAAGAGAAAAAAGCCGCCGACCTAGAAGCTAAACTGTCTGCGGCCACCGATGAAATTGAGCAGTATCAGCGAAGGAACAGCTTGCGCTTGTTCGGGGTAGCTGAAAACGATCGTGAAAACACCGACGACCTGGCCATTAGCCTCGTGCGTGAGAAACTTGGCGTGCAGATCGACGTGGCCGATATTGACAGAAGCCACCGTGTTGGGCGCATGATACCAGGTGCGATGAAACCCAGGCCCATAATAATTAAATTTGTGTCAAACCGGAAAAGATCTAAAGTGTTTGTTCAGAAAAGAAAACTCGCCAAAAGTGGGGTTACCCTGAGGGAAGATCTGACGTGCGAAAGACTAAAAGTTTTGAACACTGCGATCACACAGTTCGGCCTTCAAAATGTATGGACCCAGGATGGCAGGATCGTAGTCAAGACGGAAGGAGGGAGGAAAACGGTGACGAATATGTCCGAACTGAAAGACTGAGCGAAATCTCGCGGGACACAAAGTCTCATATTGTACTCTGTCTAATATAAGTTAATTTTTATTCTTTCTTTTCATTTTTTTTACTTAAATATTGCTTTGTTATTTCTATATGTACCATAAGTACTCTATTTAAAATCAGTCAATTGTTTCACATAAATATTGCTTCTTTGTCTATCATAAGTGCTCATGTATATTCATATTGTCAGTCAAACGGGAATTAACATTCTCCATTAACAGGAATCTTCTTAAAACCGCCTTTCTATATCTGTTATTTTCATCCTCGTCACTACCACTGCTACTACTACTATCTTTTTCGTAACCACTACTGCCACTTTCCATCTTTCTTTTCGCTCCCTTCTCCGATACCTCTAGCTTGTCTTTCACCTTTAGCCCACAGACACTTGAGTCAGTCACGACCTTGGACACACCTGTAAATATGTCTTCCCCGCGAAATCCAACTTTTGTCCCTCTTCCGGTCAGCAGGTAGACGGAGCGCGCTCGGTCCTACAGGCGGCCACAATGGGACGGACCGGTTCCGGCGGTGGGCTCTTTGTGGCCCACGCGGACGCTCAGTCGCTAACGGCTCACTTCGACGAGTTCTGTGACCTGTTCTGCCAATCGCTGTTCCATATTATCCTCGTCTCTGAAACTTGGTTGAAACCAAACATTTCTTCGGACGCTATCCGAATCACAGGTTACTCTCTCCTAAGGGCCGATCGTGAAACACCACGCGGGAGTGGTGTAGGTGCCTATGTTCGCTCTGATCTGAGACCTACTATACTATGCACATCGGATGCAAAGGGCGAAGGAGAAGCAGAGTTCTTGTTTTTCGAAATAAATACATCAAATCAGAAACTGCTAATTGGAGTAATCTATAAACCTCCAAACGTCGGTGCTATGTCCTCCTTTCAGTCTGCCCTGTCCTCGCTCGTGATACTGTATGAACACATAATCATTATGGGCGAGACAGACATCGACTTACAGTTAAAATCTCCCTCTGCAGAAAAACTAAGGAGACTGTTCCACTCCAATGATATGAGTTTAACACCGCTGGACCCAACTCATCACACGCCACTCAGCCATACACTCATAGATATAATAGCAACAAAGCGACCAGATGAAATAATTCGCGCCTATCAGACATCCGCTCCATGACTCTCTGCTCATGACGTGATATTCTTAAATTACTCAGTGCATACTACCAAAGAAAAATCTCACCTGGTAACCTACAGAAACCTAAAAAATGTTAACCATGACGCTCTTCAAAAGGATTGCTCAGACATCCCTTGGCATGATATAAGAAATGAACCGACTTTAGACGGAAAAATTCGGGAATTATGTCGCAAAATTATTGCACTGTATGATAAACATGCTCCTCAACGCACTGTCAAGGTAAAGAGAGCTCCCGCTCAGTGGCTCACCACTGCATCACTCCAGTTAATGAATGAACGTGATGCTGCACATAGGGCCTTCAAGCGTAACCCAACTCCCGAGGCGTACGAAGCTTATAGGAAACTCCGAAATAGAACCAAGCAAAGCGTGAGGAATGCCAAAATCAGACATGCCCGCTCTGTCGTATGCGGCATATCAAAACCTGCTGCACTGTGGAAAAAGCTGCGCAGTTTCGGTATAGGGAAGCGAAGATCTGAGGCTGTTTATCAAGCGTCTGCAGAAGAATTAAACGATTTCTTCTCAACAGCCGTAAACTGCCACGCAGCGACAAATTACCAGCCCCAAGATATCAATCTCTCGAGAGACAAGTTTTTCGTAAAACATGGCACTACCGGCACAAAGGCAATTATGAGAATCTCTTCCGAGGCAGTAGGAAATGATGGAGTGAGCATTGGCATGATTAAGAACGTCGTAAACATTATTTCTCCAGCTATCACAGACATCTTCAACCTGTCTCTTGTCAGTAGTACATATCCTACTGAGTGGAAGCAAAGTTTAATTCAACCTATACCCAAGACTGACAACCCTAAGTCGCCAGGTGACTACAGGCCGATCAGCATACTTCCTGCAATATCTAAAGCCCTAGAATACATCGTCCATGAACAGCTGACGGATTACCTCAAAACTCATAACATCCACGACAAATATCAGTCAGGCTTTCGAAAGCACCATAGTACAGCAACTGCATTAATCAAAGTAACTGATGACATTAAACATGCTATGGACAGACGTGAAGCTACCATCCTAACACTGCTTGACTTTAGCAAGGCTTTTGATATATTACTAATTAAAATGAAGCAGCTGAATTTCTCAAACAGCACAATACACTGGTTCGACAGCTACCTCAAAAACAGAAGTCAACAAGTCATTTGTGAGTCGGAAAAGTCATCATGGAAAAACGTGCACTCTGGAGTTCCCCAAGGCTCCGTCCTTGGTCCATTATTCTTCTCACTGTACATTAATGATATTTCTTCCGTGATTCACTCCTGCAACTACCATCTATATGCTGACGACATCCAACTGTACATAAGTGCAAGCCCCAAGAACATTGCTGACGCAGTAGCGAGTATGAACGCAGATCTTTGCTCTGTTTCTCGATGGGCACAGAACCTAGGTCTGAAACTAAACCCCAAGAAATCCCAGGTCATACTTATATCTCATCCAAAGTTAATCAGTCGGTACTTTCGCGAAACAGTCCCTCAAATACTCCTCAATGGTACCCAACTACCATACCAAAAAACAGTGAAAGACCTTGGAATAATCTTGGATGAACATCTGAACTGGGAAGAACAAACAGTCACAGCTTGCCGGAAATCGCTCTCCTCCCTACATGCAATTCAAAAATTTAGAAAAATATTTCCAACCCATGTTAAACAAAAATTAGTCCAAACACTAGTCTTGCCTAATCTTTACTACTGTGATGTAGTTCAACACGGCACAAATAGTGAAAATTCGAGATGCCTCGAGCTAGTGATGAATGCTTGCGTTAGATACGTATGCAATATACGGTTGTATGATCATATCAGTCCTTCATACTCCCAGTTAGGTTGGATACGCCCACATAAGGCACGCGATCTCCACACGATGTGCTTACTTCATCGATTTCCTAGCCACTGGTGCCCCCAATACTTATCTTCTCACATTAAACACCTATCATCATTCCACAACCGCAATACCAGATCGGATACGTCTAGCATCTTGGCTGTACCTTTACATAACACAAAATCTTTCCCCGTGTCATTCTCCATGAGAGCCTTACGACTATGGAACGCGCTCCCCTGTGATCTGCGTCTTATCCAAAACCACTCAACATTCAAGAGGGAACTTAAGACTTACATATTAGGGACGGTATAGCCACCATTGTTGTGCCCCTCTCATCTTTTTCTTTCTACTCTCCATAATAGCTTCGAATTTTACCATTCTATTTCTCTTCCTCTAACCTATCTACCTCTTCTATATGTCTTTCACCCCATTCCATCGTCTTATGTCTCTGCTTGATGAGAATAACTCACAAGCTGCAAGAATATAACGAGAAAATTCCCAACTAGCAATAGGACTGACATTCATAAAAGAAAAATATGTTTACTTTCATATACATAGTCATTATTATTATTATTATTATTATTATTGATTGTTATAATTATTTTTTGATTGTTATACTTATCATTGTACTACTTTTATAATCTCTATTTTTTTCTTTAACATTAATACTGTATAACATGTTATATATCCTTAATGTTCTGTAGAAACTGAAATTTGTTGAATCTGAGTATGCCTGGTTAGGTGTAAGAGAGGGCCTGAAGGCCCTAATCTTGCCAGGTAAAATAAATGCATAAATAAGTAAATAAATAGTGCAAGTGTTGCACTCGCAAACTTCATAAAACTCCCTTTTCTGTAATGGGCAAAACTTGCTGATATTTATCTCACGGTCGCTCTCATAACAAGCCGAAAATTGAGAGTTTAACCAAGCAATCTAGAATTACTTGCGATACAAGGACTATTCGAAAGTAAAGGATAAGCACTTTATCAAAGCATTTATCATCACTACCTATCCTTGGTAACGCACGAACCCCTATGGGCAAGTGACGTATGATTCTTCTGATATTTCTTTAATTATATATACTCGTAATGCGAAAAAGACGTTACTATGCCAACTTCTCTACTGACACAAGTCCAGTCTAATTTTAACTGAATCGATTTATCTCTCCGGGTCTGAAAGGAAGAGAGGGTAAATTGTCTACGTGATAAGATAAATTTAAATGCCACTCTTCATATCATCAAGACAGAGATACCAGTATCATGCCTCTGAGAAAGATGAAACTTTATACATACAATACACAGATTTGAGATCTTAGTTTTTCCTGCCATGTGCAATGTACAGATAACTTACGGGAATGAATCCGGGTGCAGTTTTGCCTAGAAAATGACAGGGTGCTCTTCTGTCGGAATACCGACATTTGTAGACGACATTACTCGGCTGTATTCCCGTAAGTTATGTAAGCAGTAGGCTGATAGTTTTCAGTGTGTTTTGTCAGAAAAACATTACTCGCCTATTTAGCTGTAGCCCCAATTCTGCTGCAAGAAACGAAATGGCACTTCAGTAATTATGTATGCTGCATTTGTGGTTGGGATAAAGCATCCTTGGCGTGAAATTAGTATCAATTTTATATCTAGAGAACATCCATGACGCTGACATCAATGTAATCGAAATTAGGATGAACAAAAATAAGTCAGCATGTAGGAAATATACTCGTATATACTGGTAATAACTGTTTCCAGTTGGAGGCCATTTGGTCGCTCTCAGTAGACGAATTAAAATCGTCCAAGGGCTTCTTTAGCGTCATGTGTTCCATTTTTCCACAGTTTGATAACACGTAGGCAGAGAAATGAAACTTGAATATGTTGAATCACATACACTGGCCAGTATGAAATTACGTACATTCTCGAAACGTTTGGTACAGAAATTCCTTGCCATAGCCTGTTACAGAAAAAAATGTCCAATACGGGATTTAACCGAATTAATTAATTATTGCAGATTTTACACTGACTGTTCATAGGAAACTTCCAAGCAATGAAATACGCAAGACAATGCAGGTAATTTAAGAAAATAACCTAAGCCCGAAAAATGTAGGAAGTAGTTATAAAAAGTAGCGAAAAACTGAATTTGATAATTGCTATTGAGGTCACAATAAATTAATTCTGAATACATTCGTGACAGAATTCTAGTTACATTATGTCAAAAAGCTACAATTCAATAAAACGAAAGTGAATGATATGTAAAACGAATTGCTGTTACAGTTTTTGCTACTCCTATATCTGGATGAATAAGGCTCTGCGTACGTTGACTGTAGAAAACGAAATTTATCTAAATACAAAATAAGGTATTACGTAGTTAAATATCTTTATTAGTATAACTGGTCAAAATTGAAAAATACTGATTATAAAGATTTTTATCTTACTTTAATTATATTTTAATTTTTTAGCTGTATGTGTGTTGCCTATTGTGATATGTGTCAGACTGTATAGCTTGAACATCAGTTATATTGGATTTATATCAGATTTATATATCCTTACCGAGGAGTGCTGCTGTCTCCCTTATGCTTCCGGGTTATACCCTTAGGGCCCTCTGAACAGATGCTAGTGGGTATTTTATCGAAAGCAATATGTGCTCTGTATTGCGTGGTATATTGAAAATCTGACTAAAAACCTGTATAAATCGCCAGTTATGAGACAGATGCAATTAAATTTTGAATATCAGTTCTCGTCTTAATGAACGTCCACTTGTGTCCGTTCGACAGCTGTGTCTAGTAGCTAAACAAGCGTGGTAGAACACCTCCAAACGTGGCAAACAGCTGAGCTCAAGAACTTGAGGAAAGTATGGCGGACACAGAGGCTACAGACAACCTACGTAAAGCAGCACTGTCGACTATCATGAAGTCGTCGTTTCCTTTTTTTTTCTGGTGAGCTCGAAAAGACAATTTGTGCTGTTGGCTTCGATTGGGCGACGAACCAAAAACACCAAAGTCAATGGCAAGAAATGCGATGCAAAATCGAGTGATTACGATCATAAGCTCTTCACTTGCCTTAACTAATGAATCCAGTAACAAGAATAATGATATCGGAAGCTAATGAAATATAATTAACAGTAATATACAACTATTATCTTAAAAGAAGATTCAGAATCTACAACCTGTCCTTGCTATTAACAAAATGCGTGAGTACGTCTACACAAAGCATCGAATTCTTTTTCCTTACAGTTTCTAGATACTGCTTCTGTTTCCTGGCCTTATCCCGTATATACACAGGGTTAGCTATCAACCTGTATTTGGCCATATTAGTATAAGGGGATGATCGTATGCTCTTCCTGTCGCCATGCATCCCCCCCCCCACCACCCCTCGCAGTACGAAATTACTACACCCCATCTGTCTCCCTCTCATGTTGTCCTATGTCAATATGTGAGAACGTGTTTTCAAATGTCTGGAAATCATGTATCTGATGCGAGAAATAGGGAGCATCCCAGCATTCACGTAGGTGGATGTGCAAAACCGACTAAAACATCCAGGTTGGATGGCACATCAGCCTTCGTCGTTAATGCATCAGGCGGATTCGACCTGGGGCTAGTGTGCCCCTCGGAATCCCAGAAGCAGCATGCTAATGCACTCAGCTATCCATTCAGGTCAAGTGATTGGATACATAATTGATTTCAGTACGCTTACTCTTAACCAACTCCACTGTACACACAGCCAGGGCTTTCTCCTTTTCTGTAATGGCTTATCCACATTTTCTACCAGCCTTCATCCTCATATTTGGATACACAAAAAATCTGCCCACCAAAAAATGATTGCATGTGTTCAGCAACACAATTAAAACTCACATTACTTTCTTCTGTATAGCATTCTAGAAATATTTCTTTATTCATTGACTTTCTGTAGCTACAACCTAAATTTATACTCCTAACTGTTTATATGAAGTTCAACAGAACTATAACTTCTTACCTGTCCAAGAAAATATTCAGATTTATGTGCACACTCACTGCAGCTGCTAACTGAGCTTCGCTTTTACCTTTCCCACACCTATAGTGACGACAGGTTCAACATTTCCAACTTATAATTTTCCACATTCTATTTCTTCCTCCCATCACATTCCTTCTACACTGAAATCGCCAGTTGAATACACTGGTTAAGTATCTTCAGGTTCACAAAGATATGAACGAAGAAAAGTTTTACTTTTTGTTTCTCGTTCACCTTGTAGTCCTACTTGCAATCCCATATTTATCTACTCTGAAACGTTTTTTAAAAGAATTTTGGCACCAAGACCTTGATGCAATTTATTTCCTCTCTTGACATTCATTCATTGCTAACATCATTATCAAATAGAATACGTCCACGGTCTTACACAAAAACATACGCCAGTATCTCTTCAATCAAACAAACTTCATTAACATCATTAATTCTTTGTTGTGCTATGTGTCACACAGGGGGAAACAAAATGTTGTTTGTGCGGATTTCAATGTAGATTTTGTGAAAGAGCCTGATAGAAAGAATGACCTTGAAGTATTACTTTCTTCTTTCAATTTGACATCAGTGATCGACTTTTCTACTCGGATAGTACGGGTTCCAGCTGTTCATTATAAGATGCAAGGCTGTATACGGAGGCAGCAATACCTATGCAATCTGATAAAACTGAAATTCAACACACCTCTGCTACTGAAATTAGGAAGATAATAAATTCACTCTAAAGTAAAACTTCACTTGGAATTGTTAGCATTTCCAGCAGAGTACTAACACCTTGTTCCCAAGAGATTAGTAGGATTCTCAGCCGCATATGTAGTAGCTCTATGAAGCAGAACATTTTAATGGACTGACTGAGATGTGTTATTGTTAAGGTATTGCATAAAAATGGTTAGATATGATGCTAACAACTATCTCCTAATCTCAATTGTAACGGTTTCATCCAAAATTCTTGAAAAAGTAATGCATTCATGAGTAACTTTACGTATATGTAAATATGAAGTACTAACAAAATGTCTGTTTAGTTTTCAGAAAAGCTGTTCAACAGAAAATGCTAAGCCTTCGCTGTTCAGATATTAAATGCTCTCAAGAACCGAACATCACCCTTTGGAATTTGTTGTGGTCTCTCAAAGGCTTTTGATTGTGTGAATCACGAAATTCTGCAAGATAAGCTTAAGTATTGTGGCTTGAGTGGAACAGTGCACAAATGGTATAATTTATATTAACTGTAAGAATGCAGAAGGTTGAAATTAACAGTAGAGATAGTCTGTAAAAAGCAGCAAAGTCCTGTAACTGGAGATGTGTCAAATGTGGTGTCCCAAAAGAGTGAGTCTTGGGTCCCTTATTGTCCTCAGTATGTACTAAACACATGCCATTCTACATTCATGTAGATGCCGAGTATACAAGTATAAAATGGTTCAAATGGCTCTGAGCACTATGCGACATAACTTCTGAGGTCATCAGTTGCCTAGAACGTAGAACTAATTAAACCTAACTAAACTAAGGACATCACACACAGCCATGCCCGAGGCAGGATTCGAACCTGCGACCGTAGTGGTCGCTCGGTTCCAGACTGTAGAGCCTATAACCGCACGGCCACTCTGGCCGGCTAATGCAAGTATAGTAATCAAACCCAACAAACAAGTATTAGCTGAGGAAGTTGTAAATAATGTCTTTCAGAAAATTATTAAGTGGTTCTCTGCAAATGGACTCTCACTAAATTTTGAGAAAACACAATACATACAGTTATGTACAGTAAATGGCATAACACCATTGTTAAAAATAGGCTTTGAACGGAAGTCTGTTGCTAAGGCAGAACAATCAAAACTCTGGGTGTGTGCACTGATAAAAAATTTAATTGGTGAAACACATCGATGATCTGTTGAAACAGGTTCAGCTATTTTGCTATTTGGGTTATTGAAAATTGTGGTAGTAAATGTATATGTGAATTAGCCTACTATGCTTATTTTCATTCACTGCTTTCATATGGCAACACATTTTTGGTAATTCATCATTAAGAGGAAAAGTATTCATTGTACAAAAGCGTGTAACGAGAATAATAGCTGGACCGCACCCAAGATCATCTTGCAGACATTTATTTAAGGAACACGGGATATTTACAGTACCTTCGCAATACATATATTCACTTATGAAATTGGATATTAATTACCCGTCGCCATTCAAAAGTAACAGCAAAATGCATAGCTACTACACTGGGAGGAAGCGTTATTTTCACTGCTCTGGGTTAAATCTAACTTTGGCATAGAAATGAGTGAATTATGCAGTCACAAAAAACTTTAGTCATTTACCAAATAGCATTAAATGTCTGACAGATAGCCACCCAGCATCCGAAAACACATTAAAAGAATATCTGAATGACAACACCTTCTACTCAATAGGGTAATTTTTAGATGTAAAGCAGTAATTGTAAAAACAAAAAAGAAAAAAAATCGCGTGAATAATATTTATATCAAACTGACACATTCCACATCTCTGCGAAATTTCGTATTCTTCATCTATGGAACAAGTATTAATGTAATGTGACACTAGGATTGATTATTTATCTAGAATCGATTGCTGCCACAAAATCTTCATTACCAGAAACTTTATTCATATCAGTTAACAATTACATCAGTGACATGTTACCTTGCATTGAAAGGTTTTAAATATTGTCGGCACAAACAATATCACTGGCACATATATGAGCTTGTGTAATATAATTCATCATGTTTTCCTTCTCTACCACAAAATTACTGTCAGTAGCACGTTTCATTTCTGTAAATTGAATTCCTCCATCACCAATATTACAGATATTGTTAACTGTGTGGTTCACCTGTTCATGTATTTCATAGTTTTCACTTCAAACTGTCTGACTGGCCTGCATGTGATGTGTAAGTCTTTTCCAATGGTACCAACGTAGGAATCTTGGAATTATTACTGTATATTAGAATTTTCTCTCTAAATTTTCTTGATTCGCTACTCACCAGAATACCCCCTTATTCTTAGTTTCGTTTATTTTCGTATTCTAGTATTTCCCAGTATTATATCTATTTTAAACTCTTTGGACTCTAACGTTAACTGAATTTTCCGTTGATGATTGGCAGAACATGACTAAAACATAAAAAAGAAAATATCTCCTAATATTCTGAAAAATTATATTTATTTGTTCACAAACCGGTTCTCGGTTTCTTAGGCCATCTTCCGGTGTCAAATGAAGATGCCCAAGAAGATCAACGCTGCCTTGTGATTAAATAAATATAATTTTGAGGAACATTAGGAAGAGTTTCCTAGATAATATTACTTCCCATTCTTTTCATTTGCTGCTGATGTCTACGTCGTGTCGACCCAAGGTCCCATTTCTTATAGATGTATTTTCCCTGCTACGTGTTGTAGTTGAGGTCTATAATTGTGAGTTTCCTTACTAAACTTGTGTAAATAATTGTTGGCCTTTGGAATTGTTTAGGTTCTACTTCCTCTTGGCTATTTCCAGAGTTATTATTCTCACTGCAGCGAAACTCATCACATGTGACCTGCTAATTTTCTTTTCCTCTTTCCAGTCTCTGTCATAACCATTCTGTTGTTCCCATTCCAGGAACCATTTGCTCTATTAACATTTATTCTTTTTTTGTGTTCTCCTTATTTTCCTCTGTGACATATTTCCCATTCATTTGGTTTTTGAACCAGTACAGCACAGTTTCCTTACTGAGATGTGTAGACTGTGAAAGCATTTAGACACAAGAAAGACTGAAGACACTATTTTAATTTTAGAGAGACCAGCTGTCATTACTCGAATGATTCCAGTTTGACTCCTTTTTCCAAAATTTATTGGATGTTTAGCGTTTCTCCTGATGTTGTTGATGCTGTTGCCGGAAATGCTCTTGTTGCTAATACTGCTAGTTGTCTCCACAGATCTAGAAAACACGTTCGACGCTTGAATGAGACATTCGTCTCTTATGTCTTTTGTATCGTCACGGACATCAAGATAAATTGGATTTTACTGTATTGTAGATGAAGCTAGGCTGCGAATGCATGAAAGACTAATACAGCAGAAGGACAACCGTCCGTACGATGTGGTACCTGCGCAAACGCAGATAGCCGGATGTGAATCCAAAGTTGTCACCGCCGAGACAATACCATTCCCACTGCGTATCCAAACAAATGAAAATGTAGAACAACTTCGTAAAATTATATCAAAGTAACAAGTTACTGCCACCAGCAAACCCACTGATCACCCAGACCGTTACGACCACCCACCCAGTAGCCAGTATATCCACCTTTGGATAACAGCAGCGACGGGTGGTGGCATGGAAGCAACGAGGCCATGGTAGGTGCTGGAGGAAGTTGGTATCCCACCTGTACACACAAGTCACCTAATTCCCGCAAATTCCGTGGACGGGGCGATGAGCTCTGGCGCCACGTGCAATCACATCCGAGATGTTTGCGATCGGGTTCAGATTTGGCGAGTTGGATGGCCAGTGCATTAACTGGAATTCACCACTGTATTTCTCGAACCACCCCATCATCTTACTGGCCTTGTGACACACCGTATTATCTTGATGAAAAACGTCGTCGGGAAATTGGTCGTCATGAAGGCATGTATGTGGTCTGCAACCAGTGTACGATACTCCTTGGCCGTCATTGTGGCTTGCACGAGCTCCACTGGATTCATGAATGCCCATATGAATGTTCCCCAGCGCATAATGGAGCCACGACCAGCTTGTCACCGTCCCGCAGTAAGATGGTAGATTCGCGCTATACCGTCGGCATATTGAAGAAGGTACAGGGATTCACCAGGCCACGGGGCGCTTTGCCAGTGCGCCAACGTCCACTGCCGTTTGTCACGTGCACATTTCAGTAGTAGTTGCCAATGTCGTGATGTTATCACTGGTGCTTGCGTGGGTCGTCTGCTGTGGGGGCCCTCTGTTAGGAGTGTTCGGTGCACTGTGGGTTCATTTTACCAGCCTGCCCTGCGTACGACGTCTGGAATAGCCTCCTAAATCCACGACGCCTGGACTTGGTTTCAATTTGGTTTCACCACGGGTTGGAGACACTCACTGCAGCAGTCCTCGAACACCTTACAGGTCATCCAGTTTCCGAAATGCTCGCGCCGAGCCTCCGAGTCATCACAATCTGCTCTCGGTGAAACTCAGATAGCTCGAGCGCCTCCACATCCTACACACAGACAGCACGGTCACTGATAATACACGCACCGTGTTTGCGTCTGACTAGCAGTCATTCCTCTTCTGGTGACGCTGATATCGGCTGGGCGGGTTTATATCGACAGTATCGGTTGTCATAATATTCTGGCAGATCAGTGTAGGAACACCAAGTCATTGGTCGCTTTTGTTCACTTATCTGACCGTCATATACATCCCCCATCTTGAAGGAGAGCATAAGAAGAGATCAAATTTCCGTTCTTCAGACATTTTACTGTAAAATATACGATTATAAAACAAAAAATTTAATTACAGAAATTACGAAAGAATTTGATGACTGCATGCCGAACGTGATACACTTGCGGTACAGCACGTGCCTGGACTCCAAAGAGGTGCCGGGATCACATCGCGAAATACTTCACTCTGCCTTTAACTTAGCCTTTAACTTTCAATGATGTGAATATCAGCCAGGAACGACACGTGGTTCGGATGCCATGTAAAACTCGAGGTCTTCTTTTCTTCGTAAGATTACTGTGGTAGGTTAGGGGCAGTAAGTCACTGAAATGGCGCCCAATTGAAAAACTTTCACCAAGCCGTTGGGCCACTCGGAATTTTTATTATATGCCAGTATAATAGTGACTTGAAGTCCAGTCTCTATTCTGTGTACATGATATGATGGTAATTGTGGTTGGATGGTGTTCGTAACACCCATGAAGAACCCACCAGCCATTACAATATGCACTGCCGGTTGCAGGTGCACTCGAATCCTGCGGTGGAGCAGACCTACCTCCTGCTTCACGCTGCCAGCCGGCACACGTCAACGAGGCTGCAAACTGCAAATTCACCTGCCTTACCTTAACGGACGAGTTCTGACGTTGCGCTCTTGCTGGCAGCACATGCATAAGCTTTGTATGAAATTATGCGTCTCTAAGGAGGTTGGCTGGCCAGAAAATAAGTACCCAATGCGTCTGGTAGAAAAGGCTATACTGTTGATACCTTGTGTCCTCCAAGTAAGATGGTTTATAACACTCTCATATTCAAAGCAAATATAGATGTGTACCGACGCAGAATTCAAAGTGTCTTCTTACAAGCCACTAATTCTGAATCACCGTCTTCCCAACGGACTCTTTATGAACTAGCGATTCCAGTGAAAGATAATTCAGGAAGCGGGCATTGCACACCTGTACCACGACGCCTGTACAAAGTACGCGGCCACTAAGGACTTTATGCACGAAATGCTAGGATACTTAAGATAATGTGAAGCAACGTTTGTATTAAGATCCTCCACGGTTTTTATCTTTACCCACTCAGCCGCGACCATAAAGCTGTCAGCGATTACCTACCACAATACTAAGAACATGTTCAGTGAGACAGTAAGCATAAACCTACTTTCCAGCGCCATTCTGAAATATGGTGCGGTAAAATGACCCTTTTTCATCTGATATAACCACGTCTAAATGTGTAGTTACTGTCACCGTTGAGAGTAAAGCTTTTGTATACCAGTGAGTCACTTCCTACGCGACTGTACATTATTTTTCTTTATAATATCAGAGTGCTAACAGTGAAGTTTACTGCGTATGGTCTGCCCTCATCCAACTCCCATCACAATCCGTCCAAATACGTGGACGCTACTCGTATTTGTAAACTTTTTACCACCTGTTGCGTCAGATGTGTCACTCCATAATTAAACTAGTTTCACTAGCACGATGGTGATTCCTCTTATATTTGTTCACAGCAAGAATTTTAGCACGTATCTTTGTCATCGAAACCATACTGGAACAGGGACGAATCTGTTCTGGTGTGGCCAACGGGAATCTTTCCCTTCAGATTGCTTCTTACTTTTTAGTAAGACCCTTAAGGACATTTTATACGCCTCTTCCTCCGTTCCCTGGGACCAGACTTCTGTCCACTGTAGTGGACTTCCGTCACGTGTGGCCACTCTGCGTCACCTCAAGCAACAATGTTTAAATGTGGCTGCTCTTCACCTCCCTAGATTCTGATGTTGTGCTAGCATAAAAACCACATAACCCTCGAACCAAAATTCAAGTTTAGATGTAGGTTGCACCAATAAATTACAAAATGCCGGCAGCATATTTTATGACCTGTTTTACAATCAACCATTCATTTCCTCAACCGGCCGTGGTGGCGAACGGTTCTAGGCGCATCAGTCTGCAACCGCGCGACTGCTACGGTCGCAGGTTCGAATCCTGCCTCGGGCATGGATGTGTGTGATGTCCGTAGGTTAGTTAGCTTTAAGTATTTCTGAGTTCTAGGGGACTGATGACCTCAGGAGTTAAGTCCCATACAGCTCAGAGCCATTTGATCTATCATTTCCTCAACTCGTATATTGCTATTAATATAATGTGTTATACAGTTTTATTAATAAACAGCTTTCTAGTGGCAAGTGCATGTTTCTTTCCAATGATACAATCCCTCTAAAATTTGTGTTTTTTTTTTCCAGAAATGTATTGAAACAGACTATATTGCGCAATGAAATGTCGAGCTTATCACTTTGAAGTTAATTTTATTTCGCCTCAAGCGGATTCATGAAAAATAGAATCCCCGTCAGTGTTATCTAACTATTCACAAGTGTGTAGAGTTGTGAGAACACTGGGTATTCGATATTGTAAAATTGACATCCGTTCACTAGCGGCCAATAACTATTCTCAGTTCCAGACTGCACTGTTTTACGTGCATTGTGAGAAGTCTGCCGCATCGCAAATCTTTGGAAAAATCTGCTTTGTATATCAATTTCGTAATGTAAATTCTGCGTTACTAATTAACGAACACCATATTTGTGGAATGCTGAGTTCAGTGACGCGCTATGAAGTTATACCTTTACAATGAATAAAGGACAGGCGGTTCAGTTACAAAATTTTTGTATTTTACTTACTTCTGTTTTTTGAGGCCTAGTGAAAAAAGCAGTATTTTCCTTGGAAATGAAAATTACGAGTATGAATTAATTTTTTATATCTACTTCATACATAATGATCATACATATATCATCGAATGAGAGGTAATGTAATTTTTATAGGACAAGATGTATGCTGAAGAATATTTTATTTATAACTGAGAGTTCGCCAATATATCGGATAGTAACGTCAGTATTCTCGCAGGTGGATAAGGATACCATTGTGTGCTGTTCATACCCGTTCCTCATCACTCAGAAACTGAAATCACGAGAGCGCTACAGATAATGTGTTCCTCTATTCGAAACCTATTAAAAATTTTCTAGCCTATTATTGGTGTGTAATCTTCTGCGTACACTGCGCTGCTTCTTGTGAAGTATAAATTTAGATATAAATTACATATTACACAAAACTACTGTAAATGAATATTACAGTTATTTGTTTGGTGATACACGGTTAGTAGTGCTGTTGTAAATGATACTTGCTCGCCTTATGAATTCTAGGTATTCAACAATCAGTAACAATTCGGAACTTCTTAATAAGTTTAGTTACATGCTTTGCTCTCTTCATACAGCCAGAGACAAACTCAGACCGATCTGGCAGTTTTCATATTCCAGTTAGTCACTCTGAGATGCGTTTCGTTAGTTTCGTAAATTCCTTTCAGCCTAACGTGTTCTTGTCCATCGCAATCTGTGTATTAATACGACTGTTATGGCAAAGAATTCTTAGATAACTGCACATTATTTCGTGTTTTATTAAGAAGTAACAGAAATCATAAAGTATTTTATGTAATTACAGGCCGTTATTGACACGCTTATTTTCGCTACGATGTGTAAGTGCCATATTTCATCATTGAGAAAGTGGGAGGAAACATCTATACAACACAGCTCACGAAAATTTATGATGGTTTTGAACACCGTCCTCCCGAATGTGAATAGAGTGCCCTACACCTCTCTCTGTCTTGTATGCGTCGACATGGAACGTTAGAATCACAGTTTAATACATGGATATGAATTACAACAGTTTATGAGTGTCTTTAAGGTTTAACTATAAGGGGTATCGGGAAGTGTCTCATTTACAAGTATACAATATATAAGCTGATAATTCACCCAGGGAAAGGAGCGATATGATACGTAGTATATCTGTCATCTCTCTCCTTCCCCACCCCCTCTCTCTGTCCCTCTCCCTCCCCCGGTCCCACTCTCCCTCCCTCCCATGCGCCACTACTCTGCTGCTTTCTCAACAAACCGCTGCGCGCTCCCTCATCAATGGTAAACATCTGTACATTTTATGTGTCAAGAACGAAACAAGAACGAAAGTAACTAACTGTGAATGCTTTGTAGAGGACAAATGACTAGAAGGTGTAACTTTGCAGCTGTAACAACTAATACTACAAGCTAAATACCTATACTGAATAGCCGGACCACAAAGTAGGCACCGTTTCGCATTATTGCTATTGAAACGAGTTTATTTAATAGTTTTTTTTTCACTACATATTATGGAGCAACTCCGACAGTGGCGTGTCTCCAGAGTGTCGTCTCATCAGTAGGGCTTATGTCCCAGGGAACGGTTGCAGCGGCACATTCTCGTCCCAGAAGTCCATGCGGTCCCTGTCCTTGTCGTGACTGAGAGTGATGTTGGCTTGTATCAGAAGGTAACTTCTCCTCGTCGTGTCATAGGGCTCCCAGATCACAGGATCTGCAGATGGCGTCGGGTTTCTGCGAAAAAAGTTTACGTATTACTAAACCTCAATTTTGTCCACTTTTGAGAAAACTTTGTCAGATTATCATATTGACTTCTGTATTCAGTTGATATCCTGGTTACAAATTAGGTTCTTTATACTTCATTTATACATGCGGTAGCAAACCAGAGAAGCAAGCTACGTGACGAGAACCAAGTTTCTGGCCCTGACTGTAATCAAATCTGTCGTTGTCCGGCAACTTGTTACAACGTCAGACAAGGGCCAATACAATATTTAAAATCAATGACATACTGGATTTGATTTAACCTATAAATAAATGGTAATGTCGAGGTCTCCAATACTTTTAATTATTAATTTGCGTACTACTGCATGTGTAGTATTCTAGTAACCTGTAGCAACTACGTACGTTGTGTTTTGTTCAGTATAAGCTAGGTACTTTGTGAACGGCCATAAAAAGGAGGGATATTTGTCACCACACGTTCTCACCCCCATCTCATGGATACTCCTTATTGATCAAAACTCTGTGCTTGCTCTGTGATCTATACTGCACGGCCATGTCACATTAATACAGCCACCACTTACGTTCGACGTTAACGTGCAATAACCACTCACAGGCGGCAGGTAGCAGCACTAGAAACGGTGGGTATATAAAGCGTGTCGCATGAGCGGGGGACGCGGAAAACAGCTCAGTCGTTGTCGTAATGTAGAAACGGAGCGATTTATCTGAGGTCCAAAACGCCGTGATCGTTGGTTTTCGAGCTAAGGATGGAAGCATTTCCTAAGCGGCGAAGCCTGTATAGTGTCCCACAGTGGTTAAATCCTCCTAATAACATGCTTACTTCGACATTCAATAACTATCCAAAACCGGCGCTGAGGCAACTGTGTTGCACCACTGGCCGTAAAGGACAGAGTGAACGACGGCCGCGGAGATGTGTACGGAAGAACAGACATACAACTGCTGAGCAGCTGGCCCTCGAGGTGCACCAAGGGTCCGCCAACAGTGTCTCCTTCATAAGCATTGCTGCATATGGGCCGCCGCAGCAGGCGCCTGGTTCATTCGCTAATACTGAGTACAGTTCACCGATAACGTCGGGGTCGCGAATGGGCGTCCACTGACTGGTAACAGGTGGCCTATGCAGATGAATCACGTTTTATACACAGTCGGACAGATGGTCGTTGGCATGTACGTCATGAAACGTCTGAAAGCTAGTGCAGAGGCGGCGTTATGGTCTGAGGAATGTTATATTGGCCTTCCCTGGGTGATCTCGTCGTTCTGGAAGGCACAGTACATCAGCACAAGTACTGTATTAGTCTGTTTTTGTGGGAACCACATCCACTCCTTCACGGAGTGTGTTTTTCCTTGGCATGATGTACTCTGCTTGCAGGACAATCCAAAGCGTCGAACAGCTCGAAGTTTGAGACAACAGGAATAGTCTACCGCACTCTCCTGGTAACCACGCCCTCTGGATTTAAATCCAAGCGAGAATCTCGAGAAGGCTGTTTGTGCAATGGAATCTCGACCGAGAAACGTAGAGCAGCTGGCCACAACGGTGGATTTGGCATGATTCCGTACCTCCATCGTACCATCCAAAACAACACTTACTCTCCTCCTGCAAATCTCGCAAATGTCCACTCTGCAAAAGGTGGTTATTCAGGCTTTTGACGAGTGATCACATCAATGTAAGTGGACAGTGTACTAACTAAAGGCAAGTTGTTGAGGTTCGAGCCCCCCCTCCGGTATGGGCATGTGTGTTGTCCTTAGTGTAAGTTAGTTTAAGTTAGCCTAGGGACCGATGACTTCAGCAGCTTGGTCCCACAGGAAATTACCACAAATTTCCAAATTTTTTCCACGATTATACCGTTCACTCCATTCTGTTTATTCATACATTTCTTGGTTTCCCTGTCTCTTATAATAATTTGCAACATGCAGCTTACCATTTCTCACGGAGCAATCCACATTTTTGGAACGCTTTTAGTTTTTAGCATAGCTATAATTCAGAACTGGCAATTCACACTGTCTGTCAACTTTCCGTTGGTACAACGGAAGCTTGATCTAGAGAATCCTATTACCTTCATTTCCTAAGATGCTAAACATGCCATTTAATTTTTTAAAAATAACTCTCCATTCTGTCTGAAACATGTCATTATGTTCTGACAGTCTTTCAGTATCCGTAACACTATTTTTAACTTTCTTATTCACAACAAAATCTGTTCCAAAATTATCTCCTTGCTTTTATGAACTTACTGGAGTGTGTGTCTTACTTTCAGTTGTACTTTTTATTCCCTTCTGATTATTCTGATTAGCATTCTATATTCCCATTTCATTATATTTCGTTCCAGTTCTAACTCTACTAACCTATATGCAGAACCTAAAGTTCCATAACTTGCTATCCCTCCGTAAAAGGTAATACAAGCAATCGCGTTTTTGCTTCTTAATGTCAGCCCCTGGGATCAATATACCCATTCGTATACTGATCACATGGCACCCAAGTCCTGATGTCCTTTGTCAGTATCGTCGTTTAACATTCGGCCAGCTGTTGTGTCACTAATGGTACATTTAGGCGAGAGCATAGCTACTGCAGGCATCTTGTACACCCCGCAAATATATTCATTGTTCCTTGCAATAGATGGAAATATCGTAATGATGTCCTGAGAACGACATGCGGCTTTCCTCATGCAAAGACATGTAGCTATGCCTTTCAGAGCCGAACTGACTGATTTTAACATCTCAATAAGTGAGTTCGCCAGCAGTTTTACGTTTAGTAATACAGAATATTTGATGCAAGTAAAAGGCAATCACCTCAGGTAATTTAAATGAACATGGACGACTTTTGTTTAGCAAATGAATTAACTTCTGTAACAAAAATAAAATCAATTAGTTTCCCAGTGTATCATTCTTCATTATCAATCATGTATTACCGAGGCCTTGAGTCCTACGATAGTTATAATATTTTATTTTATTTAAGCCCTGAATCTGTTTTGAGTGTAGAACACACACATACCCGTATCTTGCAAAGTTGGTCCAGAAGCGCAGAATGTTCCTTCGTACTTGATCCTCTTCTGATTTCGGATCAAAATTGTAATTAATATCCAGATCCCTTCGCAGGAAGAGGAATTGTAGCTCACCGGCATGTGCAACTCCTGCAACAGGAACAAGCATACGCTTTCTAGTCATTAATCTGTTATAATAAATGACATACGAAAATATTGTGTCTGTGACAGCACGTCGGCTTAACATAAAAACAAGTACGCTATTATAAGTGCATGAATTCGTAGTTCTCACTTCTAAAGAAACAATCAAACTTTTGCGCTAAATACAAGGGCTGTAACTATGTTTGCTTTGAGTCAATGGTCTTATTTGTATGCGGGGGATCAAAATGTTTCCGTTTGAGGGCTTTGCTGCTGCGTATACGCAACGTAGCTCGACTCCGATGCAGGTATGTAACCACCGGCGTCTAAGCAAGTGATATGGCATTCATGTCTTTCCGGCGTGCTTGCTGTAAATGCGGACACTAGGGCGACCTTATTACCAGATGTATCCCAATGGGACCAACGTGCTGTTATTCTTTTCTTCGCTGCCGAAAGACAAACACCGGTAAACAACCACCGGCGAGTGAAGTATGTGTATGGGGCAGCACGCCTGTCGAAAACCACTGCTGTAGACTGGTGTGACAGGGAGTGCTGCTGCTTCATGATGACGCACTTCCTCAAATCGCCTCTGTCGTAGCTCAGAAGTTACGCCAACTCAAATTGGGAGGCACTCCCATGTGATTATCACGCCTTCAGCCCCTTAAAAAAAGCCCTTGACGGGTCGACGATTCCTGGCTGATGAGGGTGTGCAGTAGGCAGTCACGGACTTCCTCACGTAGGAAGACACGGTATTTTCCCGAAAGATTATATTCAACCTGGTATGCCGGTAGGATAACTACCTTAATGCTAACGGCGATTTTGCCCGATCGGCATACCGTTCCTGCTCTGTACGGCCCTCGAACGGAAACTTTTCGACGGCCCCTATACGTACATCATACAGCAGTGACATGTGCTGGAAAGGCGCTAAACAATGTGTAGCGTTGTGATTTTTGTATAATCAGTGTTTCGAATGGCATAATGCTTATCTCTATGTCTTTCTACATTGATATAGTTTTCTTATCTATGCGTAAATATCACATTACTTGTTTCCTAGGGGCTTCGGTTTGGAACCGCGCGACTGCTACGGTCGCAGATTCGAATCCTGCCTCGGGCATGGATGTCTGTGATGTCCTTAGGTTAGTTAGGTTTACGTAGTTCCAAATCTAGGGGACTGATGACCTCAGATGTTAAGTCCCGTAGTGCTTAGAGCCATTTGACCCATTTGAACTTGTTTCCTATGTTATATATTTCGTTTGCACCTACCATTTTACCCCTCTGCTTGTCTTTCCAGTGCTAAATACCGTACGTTACTCCAACGTATTTAGTCTTACAGAAAGAATTTTCTACAGGCTGTTTCTCCGTTACTATGCTTTTACGTGCCTCTTCACTATGAACCTCTCTGTCCACTGCATTTTTAATTTCCTTAACACATCAGGTTTCCAATAGGTAGACCCATTGATGGATTCAGATATGAACACAGATTACAAGGAAACTATGGGGTAGGGCAGAAAGCTTAATACGAATATGCACAGTGGTCGCCACCCGACAGGAGCCCCCATTGGTTTAGTTCAGCAAGCGGCTGGGACTGCCCAAATTGTTCAACGCCGTCTGCTCTGGTGATCTGTCGACGTAGCTGCAAGCTGGACGGCGTGTGGTCTCTTAATAGTTGTTATTGATGCTAGAAAGAAGAGGAACAACTTCTAAACAATATTATTCTCTTTCATGCTTTTACCAGATAAATGAAATGTATCACTTTTTAGTGCTATAGTGTCGCTGTCAATTTCTGCACTACGTAGTCCGCCGTTTTCTTTTCCAATGTTCGTCATGTTCTACTTACATTTTTTTGTCTTCAACTTGTTTCCTGTACAAACTAGTTTTTTCACTTTATTCTGCTTTCTTTTTTTAAGGGAACTGCTTCTGAAAAACGTCGGAATTTGTATCAGCCTGCTGTGCATTTTCATTTCACTTCAGAAAATTTATTTTACTTCATCCATTGAACAGTAAGCACAATTGGTAATAATATATAACTCTACGTTATATCTGTCTCTAATCCAAAGATGCTATATAGTTGATCACGCCATTTACAGGTGGTGTTTCCACGTTGGAACTGTGTAGAGGCTGGGAGGTGGACTGCAGTGGAGGATAGCCCAACCGCCGGTGGATGTTCCACAAGATGATCGAGGCGGCAGAAACGGTGACCACCGGGAAGTCGACGGGACGACCACTGACGATTACCTGGACGGACATTTGTCGATCCCAGACAGGTAGAATGGGCCGACATGAAGCATCTCTGAGGTCGCCATTTCCGATTCCTCCGTCGTGAAAGTGTCCATTTCAGCCAAATCCATGTGAATCTCGCTGGGGGCCCGGCAGACCTCCGCTTTGTGACCCGTCTTGCCGTCGAGGCACATTTGTCACGGAAAAGCTGACACTGATGCTGGGAATGCATGATGAAATGCAGAAGGGAAAATGTTGGGGAGCAACGGGTGGGGAATGCCTGTTTACCAACAGGCACAAACTCTTGTAGGGAGCGGGGTGGCTGGGGTAGCGTGCGGCGGGGAAGACGAGCCGCACGGAGAGAAAAAGCATTTTGTATGGAAGCTGACGCACGGATAGAGTGCTCGAATCTTCGAACGATCTGAAGACAGACGTCCAATGTGGGACCTTGCGGTTTCAGTAAGTCCGTCCGAAGCCCCTCATTGGGTGCGTGTACCAGGAGTACGTCCCAGACGAGTGACGCAACGAGTGACTCTTCACAGACTTCATTGGCACACCGAAGTAAGCATGCCCGGTAGGACTGACCCTGTTGCTCACGGCAGCTAAAAAATTTGTGTGGCGCAGCAGCAACATGTACCTGCGAGTCAAAATATTCTCGAAAGCCAAATTTGACTTCCTCACATGATAGGACTGTGGTTATAATTCAGGTTTCAGTTGCTGAAAAAGGTGGTAAACCTCTGGTCCAACTTAGGCGAGGAGAAACGCCCTATGCCAGATGTCGCCAGAAAATGCTGCTCGAGGCGCGCCAAGTAGTTCGCCAAGGACTCGACTTCCTTGCCGAAAGAAGGAAATTGCGGAGGAACCCCATTAAAGCCTTTAGCAGTGAGATCCGACCGAGATGGGTGTTGGGAGCCATCGGCAGACGCTGCTGTAAAGCTCACTACCGTGGAGACCAACTCTTGCAGCTTCTCTCATGGAAAGAGCAAATTTGTTGTCATGTCAAGGGTTTCGGATACCACTGGCCGCTGTGGCCGAGCGGTTCTAGGGGCTTCAGTCCGGAACCGCGCTGCTGCTACGGTCGCAGGTTCGAATCCTACCTCGGGCATGGATGCGAGTGTTGTCCTTAGGTGATTTAGGTTTACGTAGTTCTAAGTCTAAGGGACTCATGACCTCAAATGTTAAGTCCCATAGTGCTTAGAGCCATTTGAACCATTTTTTGATTCGGATACTGGCTGATCGGCCACGGAGAAACAAGAAAATAAAAGGAATATCAGGTGACCTGGAAGCATAAGTAACAGAAAAAAACCATTCACGTGACCACCTGAGTGCAAATACTTCGTCGCCACTTGCCATATCTCTCATGGGAAGACGCTTGATAAAAAATAATAAGACATAGGTAAAAAAGAACAAGAGTTCATTACAACCACAGTAGAGAAGCTTAATAACAAAGGAACACTCTTTTCAATAAAAAGTAATACAATTTTTCAGAAACTGACAGGCATACGCATTGAAAGCAAAGTGAGTAAACGTAGTGGGACGTGAAGAATATGCCAGTGATTAACGATGGAGGCTGAGCATTCAGCGTAGTTACCAACAGGTGCGACTTGGGATATCGCTGAAAAGTCGTAAGTCCCACTGCGATGGCTTCCAGCAGGGCTAAGAGCCGGTGCATGAATTGGCACTGAGCCTATGGGGCGAACTGCCGACGTGTTATCTTGCGCAGCACTACATAAACAGGCGCGGAGGAATTCATACTGCTCAGTTCCGCACACGTGACACGGTGGAGGAATAGGTCCCTAGCAAGGAGGACCTCTGATGGTGCTTGTCCTGCCGTCTGTCGTTCTTATTGTGATCGATGCAGTCCGGGGAGGCAACACTTTGTAAATATGCAAACCCATGATGCTTCAGTGTCCGAGGGTTTGCCGATATTCTTAGGCGAATGGTGGGTATACATGGCGCAATCACCACGCACTGACATCACGAATGACGAAAACAGCAAAGTTTTGTCTGACATCACCATAGAGGAAATCTCATATTTAGACTCTCATTCACCAGCCGACAGATCTCCCGGATCAGATGGCCTCCGAAAAAGAGTTTTACGGCAAGTATTGGCATCTCATAGGACCACATTTTACTGAGATGATCAATGAAATAATGAAAGGGACAAACGCATCACCAAAATTAAAAGAAGGGGAAATTGTCTTGATGAGTAAAAACGGACGTTAGAAGACAATCGATAACTTTGTAACTTTGGGCCTATAACACTTATAATTTTGATTACAAAACGATCATTAGTAGAAAGGCCCCGCTCCTCAAGAAAACAATTGCGAACCGTCAATAGTGCGTTCCAGATATGTCCATCACAACGACCATCTCGGAATATCGAGCTCCCATAGCAGTAGCCTCGGTGACGAATATCCGGTGCGGCCTACTTTTTTTAAAGCTTTCGACGGAGTTAGTTAGCGATACATGGAACAAATTACGACAAAAATCAGTTTGTAAGAAAGATCTATACAAGTAATTCACAATTTGGTAACTCGTTTCGCAGCAAAGATCAGTGTCAATGGCCCAAATGACGAACTTAATCACGCTGTGGCCGAGTGGTTCTAGGAACTTCAGTCCGGAACCGCGATGCTGCAACGGTAGCAGGTTCGAATCCTGCCTCGGGCATGGTTGTGTGTGATGTCCTTAGCTTAGTTAGGTTTAAGTAGTTCTAAGTCCAGGGGACTGATGAACTCTGATGTTAAGTCCCATAGTGCTTAGAGCCATTTGAACAAACTTAATCAACACAGGCAGGGGCTTACCGTAAGGGAGTCCACTCTCAATGTTACTCGACGTGCCAACTTTGGGGTCTCTTCTTAGGATGATTACTACAAAATTAGCAGGAATAATGATCTCTGGGGAAAATGTCATTGTACGAAAGAACGGAGATGATGTTGTCATTATCATTCGGCACGATGAGAAACCTGGACTACTGAAAAGTGCGACTAACGTATACTACCAGTCTTCGAGAGTGGCAATAAACATAAAAAAGTGTGTTTAACTTCAGAGGGGTAGTGGAATAGATATCCACTATCGTTGACAACAATACTATCCCTTAAAAATGGTGGCTAAAACTAGAAAGACACAACTAATAGCATGCAAAAAGCAATAATAGAAAACAGTTCGCGTTAGCGGTCCTCCTCCAGAAAATAAGTATAATAAAGACATACATACTTTACACAGCCCAAGTTTTCTCTTGGCTAGAACTACAAGCAAGAATGCCGATGAAGTATTTGAAAAGTTACTTGTGTAAAGGTAATACCTACAAAGCGAAGCTCACAGCTTTAACAAAACCAAAAAAGACAATAGGACTACAACTGACGGACATGAACTGGAAAGCAACGGCCTTATACATTAAGAGAACCATCAGAACGCTCAAACAGGGACTCAGCAGTATCACGGTACAGCTATTAAAGGTTTTCTGTTCAGAAACCACTCATCAGTGTAGCTAAATTTAAGTAAAATCAAACACGTGAGGGAATTCTAACTACAGGTCAGTTAAATAGGTGAAACTGTTCGCAAAGAAAGGCCACCCGACGACAACAGACTTGATGGAAAAGTAGAAGAAGACAGACAACCCCAACAGCATTGAAATATAGTACACGAAGGTAAACTGAAAAGTTGTGTGGAAAAACATCAGCCTGCCAGTACTTTCTACAGATGTCACATTCACAAGATATTACGAGTAAGTAGTAAACAATGTTATTGCCACCAGTGAAAAACTGAACCTTATTGGGTTGAGTGATAGTGATAGGTGCCTAGAATGTGGGCTAACAGACACACTGGATCATCGATTTACCTGCAGCGGACATCACTACAATTGTAAATGGGTAAGAAACAGGCTACCACTAGTCACAAGAAGTGCAGAAGAACAATTAATACAGAATGTTTAGCCTGGCCAATAAAGGAGTATTAAGCAGTTGCACAAAAATAATACGGTCATGTGGCGATTGGTGAAATACACACATCAAAAAAGTTTTGCTTCACCTCGGTTCCGAGAGTTCCGGAACCTGTGCAGAAAATCGAAATAGAGATGAACATCATTTCCGCCCTTTTTATGCCTCATGAAAACCACACATTGCATGTTGTATCACCATGCAGCTAGACCTTAAGAGTTGGCGGTCCACATTTCTGTACGCACTGGCACCTCTAATACCCAGTAGCACGTTGTCTTGCGTTGATACATGCCAGTATTCGGCGTGGTATACTATCTACAAGTTCATTAATGCACTGTTGGTCCAGATTGTTCCACTCTTCATCGGCGATCGGCTAAGATCCCTCAGAGTGGTTGGTGGGTCACGTCGTCGTTAAACAGCCCTTTTCAATCTATCCCAGGTATGTTCGATTGAGTTCATGTCTGGAGAACATGCTGGCCACTGTAGTCGAGCGATGTTGTTATCCTGAAGGAAGTCATTCAAAGATGTGCGCGATAGGGGCGCGAATTGTCGTCCATGAAGACGAATGCCTCGCCAGTATGCTACCAATACGGTTGCACTATCGGTCAGAGGATGGCGTTCACGTATCGTACAGCCGTTACTGTGCCTTCCATGACAACCAGCAGCGTACATCGGCCCCATATAATGCCACCCCGAAACAGCAGGGAACGCCGGTCAGTGTGGCCGAGCGGTTGTAGGCGCTGCTGCAACGGTCGCAGGTTCGAATCCTGCCTCGGGCATGGATGTGTGTGATGTCCGTAGGTTAGTTAGGTTTAAGTAGTTCTATGTTCTAGGGGACTGATGACCTCACAAGTCCCATAGTGATCAGATCCATTTGACCCAGCAGGGAACCTCCACCATGCAGCACTCGCTGGACAGTGTGTCGAAAAGGGTCAGCCTGACCTGGTTGCCTCCAAACACGTTTCCGACGATTGTCTGGTTGAAGGCATATGCGACACTCATCGGTGTAGCGAACGTGATGCCAATCCTGAGTGGTCCATTCGACATGTTGTTGGGCCCATCTGTACCGCGCTGCATGGTGTTGTGTTTGCAAAGATGGACCTCACCATGGACGTCAGGAGCGAAATTGCGCATCAGACAGCCTATTGCGCACAGTTCGAGACCCAACACGACGTCCTGTGGCTGCAAGAAAAGCTTTATTCAACATGGTAGCGCTACTGTCAGGGTTCCTCCGATCCATATCCGTAGGTAGCGGTCGTCCACTGCAGTAGTAGCCCTTGGGCGGCCTGAGCGATGCGTGTCATCGACAGTTTCTGCTCTCTGTATCTCCTCCATGTCCGAACAACATCGCTTTGGTTCACTCCGAGACGCCTGGACACTTCCCTTGTTGAGAGCCCTTCCTGGCTCAAAGTAACAATGCGGACGCGATCGAAGGCGGTACTGACCGTCTAGGCATGGTTGTACTACATGTATCTCCTTCCTGGTAAAATGACAGGAACTGATCGGCTGTCGGACCCCATCCGTCTAATAGACGCTGCTCGTGCATCGTTGTTTACGTCTTTGGGCGGGTTTAGTGACATCTCTGAACATTCAAAGGGACTGTGTCTGTGATACAGTATCCACAGTCAACGTCCATCTTCGGGAGTTCTGCGAACTGGGGTGATTGAAAACTGTTTGGTGTGTGTACGTCAAATACAAAGTAAGCATTAAAGCTCACAGAGAACTGGAAGATGAAACGCTACAGAAACATAAAGAAGAAATTTGGAAGAATGTTGAACATAACATTTGAGAAAGATGGTACTGGACAGCGGGAGGGCTGAGAGAAGGAACTTAACAGGTAGAATGTGTTCTAAAGAAAATCCTAGATTTTAAGCATACTTAAAGGATTTTAGAGATGATTAGATGTTTTATGAATCCGCGAATTTTTCAGTGTCAACAGTTTTCACAGATGTAGAAACTTTAAGTTCATAAGAAAATGGAAGAAGAGATAAAACAACTTGTGGACCATGCTCACATCTTACTTTCGTTTCGTTCTGCAACCATTTTTTCTAGACACAGATTAGAAGAAAGATGAACTTATTTTTATGAGAATAAAACAACATAAAATAAATTTAAATTTAAATCAATTTGCTACGTAGCTGAAACGGAAAATTTTTCTAGGTGTCTGCAGATGAAAGGCCCTCGAAGCACCAGCGATGCTGCAAATACGTACATGCGGCGAGGCTCAAAACTGCCCCACTCAGAAACATTAAAAATCAGTAAACTTCAAGAAAAATTATAGATGAAAGAGGATATTGAAGGCGGATGAAAGGAAAAAACAAAACAGAAAAAAGTTGTTAATGCCTAAAAGTAAAAACGAGGCAGAGCACTCAAAAATGTGGTTAAACCATCAAAAAAAAAAGATGAATAAGGCGTCACACTTGAGAAGAAGGTCCGCAGAGCATTTTCTCGCTAAAGGCGAAGGTCCCCAATTCGAATCTATGTCCGGCACACAGTTGTAATCTGCCAGGAAGTTTCATATCAGCGCACAATTCTCTGCGAAGTGAAAATTTCATTCTGGAAACATCTCCCAGACTGTGTCAAAGCTACGTCTCTGTAATATCCTTTCTTCCAGGAGTGATAGTATTGTACGTTTCGCAGGAAAACTTCTGTGAACATCGGAATGTAGGAGACGATATACTGGCAGAAGTAAGGCTGTGCAGAAGGTTACTGAGTCGTAGTTGGGTAGCTCAGTCGGTAGCGCATTTGCCCCAGAAAGGTAAAGGTCTCGAGCTCGAGCCTAGGTCCAGCATACATTTTCAATTTGTCAGGAAGTCTCAGATCAAAATCTGTATCACATTCCATATATATGCATGGTCGGGTTCAAGAACCTTCCGGTCTGTTGGGTCAATATGTTCATTGTGCCTAAAGATTTATCACAAGTTTTCTAAATATGGCCTACTTAAACATACATCAAATAGTTTTATAAGTACTCTTAAAAGCATACATGTTAAGCTATCGGTGAACTTTCAAAAAAAAAAAAATACTTACGTGAAACTTCATTAGAGATAGCACCTCCTTCTGTCAGACATTTCACTTGTACCCATTTGTATTCTAAATGCAGTGCAGGCATTGGCTAAGACGTTGAACATTATCATCAGACGGTGTAGCACTCTACAGAAATCTCTTGTACTTATTGTATTCGGAAAAGATCGACACTTGAGCTTACCAAATGTGCATTTAGATCGTTTTTCGTGAAATGTCACTTGAGCTACTTGTAATCTCTGTCCCTAAATTATAATAAATAAACCTCAGAAACTGATCAATTTCTAGACTTTTAAGCTCTCAGATGTTAATACCACGTCATGTTCGTTGGTTTTGATGAATATAAGGTGATACAAACTGTCGCAGACGGAAGTCTACCGTTCGAAGTTTTTCATAGTGAGTTTTAGAAGTTGACCTTATTGAACAATAGGATCTAAGTCACTAATATCACCACCCTGATGTCCTTATTCATAGTTTCTGTAATTAATAGTTATGTTAATTAAAATTCAGTGAAAACGTTGAACTAAATTAATAGTTCCTCTAATGTTAGTTAATGAATTTTGCAGAACAGTTTGACTGAAAAACTGTCGGAATCAACAGAGTTAAGACAAAATATAATGGATCCGTAACACATTACAAATAAATTAATGCACCTGTAGAGGTCTGAAGAGAGTTCATAATTTATGAATACCGTAGAACACGCTCAACTTCCTGAGTATTAATCTTAGAATATGGCTCTTTTGACTTACCAAATTCGTTCACGAAACTGTCATCTGAATGATAATCGAACTCGTAATAGTAAACTGACAGGTTAGTTACTTCCGTTATTCTTCTGACCAGCGCATCAGTGGGGTTGAAGAAATTTAAATCTTCATCAAGCTGTAACAATGAGACATTTGTCAAATACGTGAATTATGTACCACATTTTAAGTTCCGTATCGCAGTATTGTATCATTTGTCCGTAAGAACGTCAGTACTGCGGAGGCTTATATGGAAATAGATTTTATGAATATTGTTGGCGCTATAATATTAGTAATTTCGGCGTAAAAAGAATGATAAACATAATTCCTGATTTTTTATAATGTTCCTTCACAACGTTGATTACAATTCAAATGTCTGTGCACATTTTCTTATAGCGAAGACGTCCACGAAACTATGAATGTTGAAAATATCAACCCCCAAGTGGACGCCGTATTCACTGACTTGTAGAATGCGTCCGTTACACTGTCGCCACAGTATACGTAAACTATCTAATGGATAACGTCGGAACCTCTGTGAGATTTTTCGCTGGTTATGCTGATGTATGTACATAATTCGCAACGCTACGAACTTGTAGTGAATTCATAACGACGCGTAAAGAGTCAGCGCTTGCTGCAGGGATCGGTAGTTGGCACCCAATCAAAATAAATTTAAGGGATTGTGTACAAATAGGCCGAAAGATCCGTTGTTATTTAATTACACGATTGGTGAAGAGTCATTGGAAACATTCATATCTGTCAAAACCATAGAGCGTATGCACGAAGCAATTTGAAGTGGGTCGAGCACGTTAAGCTGATAGTAAAGTCAGATGTCAGACAGTGATTCATTGGGAGAATCCGTTGAAAGTATGATGCACTTACGATGGGGTAGCTGACAAAACGGTTGTTCGACAAATATATGAGTATTATTCCTCAGTTTGGGGCCCTTACCAGAACTAGTTATTAGAAGAAATAAGAAAGAGGCAAAGAAAAACAACTCGTCACCTCAAGACATCAATAAAGTGGGAAAGCGCCCCGTAGATACTCATCCCACTCCAATGACCGACTTTACAAGAGTGGTGCTGTGCAACGTGTGTAGGGAAAAGACCATAAATGCGATCACAGAGATTTGAGTTCGGGCCTGACCTTACGGACAGTCATTGTTTCCTTGCTCCATTCACGACTGGCTCAGGAAGAGGAAATTCGGCAGCAGTAACTGCCATCGCGTACATCGTAAAGTAGCTAGTGGTGTACAGATGTGGTGACACAGTCAGTATTATGGTGTTTGTTGAACGACGACAGGTGCAACGGTGGCGCTGTTACTGTAAAACAATCAATGGGACTTACTGCAGCCCATTAGGAAGACAAAGTACGCCAAAAGTTTTGGTAACGCTATAAAATCATTGTCTTGAAGTAAGGTATCGTAATGGAACCAAACTGATAATTTTACAACCAACATGAACCAAACAGTCACACGGAAGTCCTCTACAAGGAGATTTTTAACGATGTCTTTCTAAATGAAGCAGATAAAGAGTAGGTAACTTTTATAATAAGTGAGAATAATTTTACGACAGAATTGCGTGCACATGATCAACTTTGAATGAAAAATAAAGTTATGAAAATCAGGAGCCAGTAAGCTAATTAAATCATGTTCAGAAGGATTTAACGTGAAAACTATTACAGATAACTCTGAAACAAAGACGTTTAAAGGCTGAAGCTTACAGGATGTATCTTCATGAACAATGAAATCAAACTAGCTGTACAGTATACGTATTAAAAATACTGTTAAAGCACAAAAAAATTAATGATCCCTAGATTAATTTCAACAAATACAGAATTTTCATGAAAACAAAGTTACGAAACTCTGATAATGAAATAAAACGAAAACTGGTCACTGACATGTGCCTGGGAGACGCTAAGAGGCACTCAAACGAATATGATTGATCCCTGAAAGTCACGCTGTCGAACGCGACAAATCCCATCAACTCACTCAATGAATTTTGTGCAATTTGTAATAGGTCTGTTGGGCCAACTGAAGAGCGAGAAAATCAGGAAATAACCAAGAGTTCCGAATATCACAGAAGTAGTAATGTACAGTTCTGAATACTGGATAGCCGGAACAATATGGTTGTTAACAACGTCAAAAGAATTAGTAAACATGCAATACGCGACTGGAACGAGCCCAGAATCAGTTATTTAATTGCTAATAGCGTTATTATAATATTATTGTTGCTGTTGTTGTTTTAATTGCTAGTAGTAGTCTACACACTCTCTGCCCCTTCCGACTACTATGTCTTCTCTGACGACCAAGTTAGAGATGGGACGTTAAACCCTGCCCTTCTCTCTTTCTCAATAACTATGGATGTTGCCGCTTATGACGGATGGGTGCCTACAGAGAGGCCAGACCAAGGTACGGTTACTGCAAAGAGGCACCAACTCTTCAGTTGCTATCGAGGCAACAGGCTGTATGATTGATTGATTTGACCTCATATCATCATTTAGCGTCACTGCAACAGCATTGAAAGCAAAGAAAAACTACAGGCGCTACATTCCTCAGGAACACATATCTCTGCCCCGTGGTAAAATTATGATTGCATCTTCTTGGATAAAATATTGCGCAGGTAAAACAGTTCCCTATTCGGATCTCCAGGCGCGGACTGTTCAAGGGAATATTGTTAGAATTAATATTAGGCACAGAGTGAATTAGTGAAAGGCGGCGACAGAAAGAACGGGATTTCTGGTCGTGTGAGTACATGGTTATCAACACAAAAGTACTACGAATAGTACAGTAAAGGGTTAGTCAAGAAACAGAGAAATTCGCAGCCCAAAATAATAAAACAAGTATATCTGCCTAGCGGTGCAACAGACGATGAACACATTGACAAAACGTGTATTGGAAAAAATATTCTGCTTTTTAAGAGAGACGAAAATTTTATTGCTCTGTGTGACTGTAATTCGATAATTGGTAAAGGAAGAGAAAAGAAAATTGAAGGAGAACACGGAAAAGAGAAAATGAATGAAAGGAGAAACTACGTGGTAAAATTTTGCACTGAACGCAGCCTCATTATTTGCCAAACATTTTGTTTAAAAACCATGTAAGAAGATTATACGCTTGGAAGAAGCCTGTGGCGGCCGAAAGGCTTCAGATAAATTGTGTAATGGTAAGAAATTGACTTGGAAATCAAATTTATACTGTAAAGCGTTTCCACTTGCAAATGTGGAGTCTAGTCATAAATTATTGAGTGTATACTAAAGCTGAATAAATTTCAAAATATAAAATGAGGAAGACGGGACCTGGGTAAGTTGAAGTAACCATTGATTGTACAGAGCCTCGAAGAGTGCATTGGTAAACAGATGACTGAAATAGGGGAGATGAATGTAAACAAGATAAAGTGTAAAACTTGAGACCAAATAATAAAGGGTACACAGACAACAATAGACAAAAAAGCACTAGACCTATCAGAAATCTCTGAGTACCCCAAGAATTGTTGAAATTAATTCATGAAAGGCAAAACACGAAATGTAACAAATGTTGCACACTACGGAGATACACACATAAAATATGAGATTCAAGTAAAGAACAGAAGAGAGGAACGGATACAGAGAACATCGAGAGCTCATAATGATAAACAGGTACAACGCATAGAAGGGAATTCTAGGAATGGAATACATGTAAGAAATCTTGAAGTCATTATAATGGAAAGAAAGAGAGTGTAGTTGAAGATGAGATGGATGCTGTGATGTTGCAAGAAACATTTGATACACTACTGAAAGACCTAAATCTGATCAGTACGTGGTCTGTACGACATCTTTCCAGAATTTTTGGGATGCTGATGTCATATTACACTACTGCCCTAGATGGCTTGGCCAGCATCTGTATACTCACACTCCCTTCTCCGCACCCCCCCCCCCCCCCGCCCTACTCACACCCACATATACAAAGAGACACATTCTCCATCTCTAAATTAACTATCCTTTGACGCCTCAAGATGCTTTCGATCAACTCATCTCTTGTTTTAGAGAAATTACCCCCAGATTAGATTCAATGTTTGTCCATTAGATTAGCAGTGACCTACAATCGTTTGCTACGAGATGATATAATACTGCACTGCTTTGTTAGTAAAACAATTTCGAATGTACATGCGATCTAAATATGGAAAGGGGATTGGCTTTGCTCGAAGAGAATTGGAAGCCACGGAACTGGAAACTGTGCCAACCATCACCAAACGGATTAAGCTACTATTTTGTATTATGATTCCTGTGAAGAGACAATATAATCCTCAGTTTTAGCAAATGGAGCTATTTCGTACTCTGAGCTTGAATTTTAAAGTGTCACGAAAGTTGCACTCACTTTTGGACACTCATCCACATGAGATTTTGGAAATGTAAACCTTCTGGTCGTTTTAGATAATGTGATAATTTTGAAACTCAACATAGCTATACTACACCCAGTTGCACTTTTGTAGGTAACCACTTATCCTCTCGTCGAAGAAATATAAACCTCTACTTGTTGATTCGCGCAGCTGACATGGATGTTTCACTTATATTTCGCTCTAAAGACTTAAGACTATATCGAATATGTTCAATATGAAGCCGAAGATAGATTACATTACAATTATTGCATAAATCACAGGACACCCTTGAGATAGAACTGTTGTTCTTACTGGTTAAGAAAGCATATTGTTTCCATTGAGCCGGCCGAAGTGGCCGCGCGGTTCTGGGCGCTGCAGTCCGGAACCGCGAGACCGCTACGGTCGCAGGTTCGAATCCTGCCTCGGGCATGGATGTGTGTGATGTCCTTAGGTTAGTTGGGTTGAACTAGTTCTAAGTTCTAGGGGACTAATGACCTAAGCAGTTGAGTCCCTAGTGCTCAGAGCCATTTTTTTTTTTTTTGTTTCCATTGATGTAAATCACAATCAGTATAGAATTCTTATCACATCACATCTACTCTGAAAAATTAAGTCAACAGTACTGTTACTTACCTGAACCAACGGTTCCGGATAATCGGTAGTGATTGTTTCATTTCCAAAATAGAAATTCCTAAGCTTTTCTGCAGCTTGAGTCTGTTCTTCTATTGTCGGCAAATGTAAGCAAGGTCCCACAACTTTTTCGAATGTTTTATTCAGGTTAATTATAAGATCTGACTTATTTAGAACTTCAGCACCTAAAAAGAAAAATGGTTATTACGTAAAAAAGCTTTGCACACTTATTATTTTTCAACAGTTTTTCAATCTACGCAGACTCATAGCGTGTGGCACACCACAAACAATATATGTTCGTAAACGACATTTTACAGACTTTTTTTGATTACTTAAAACTTATACATCTTATTGTAGATGCAGCAATTTGTAATGAACAAGATATCCACAATTAAAGTTCCGGTTTGAAAAAGTTGTAGAAAGAGGACTACTGCTCTGAATGATGTCAAATTGGAACAAAATATTTTTGACGCAGGGGAAAATGTCATGAAACAAAAATGAATACAACCAATAATTTACCAATAAATGGTGCTGTAGGCGTCTTAACATAAATGGGGTCATCTACAAACACCAGATGAATCTCATTACAACATCTAAGGCCATAATTGCACATTACACCATCCGTACTGTCCTGTGTACATGGTTGTACAAGTTCGGCTGTCGATATTTGTGGCAGCTTTAGATAGGTTAGCTCATCCGCCACAGTAATGTCGTACTACATCGGATGGGCAAAACAGGTTTTCATTCGTCCTGAGGCCAAAAACCGCATAAAAAGCGAAAGACATCTGTTCATATCGTGATGCTGACGCAAAACATGTGAATTCAGTATGCTGTCCAGCGTTTTCTGCCTCTAGTGGAAATCCAGAAACAGCGTCTTCCACAACGGCCAGGCTGTTTGGAAATGATAATTCCAGCATTTTCGAAATTGCTCTGCAGCAGCGCCTACATTGGCTATGCAGCGTGGGGAGAAGTGCCGTCTTGCTCGAAAGTGATCCCATTTACACATACACCCTGTTGGAGTCTTGGAATGACTTTGGTGTTCAGCACACTATCATAGCCTTTACTAGTGACGGTACAGGTAACAGGACCTTCAGGATTCATCTCCTCGAAAAAATGTTACCCGACGATAAACTATGCCGTCAACCCGCACTACACTGTCAACTTAGCAGAATGCCATATTTTGCAGTTCTTCGTATTGACATGTCCTCGAAAATGAAAATGGGCTTTGTCTTTCCACAGACGTTCCATGGCCATTCGTTTCCTACCTACATTCGAGCAAGAAATTACAGGGCGACCGTTTGTTTTTCGTTATGCACAGTGCTCACAGGCGTATCCTAAGTTCAGACAATTCCTTGTGCACTGCATGTTTCCACATCACCGGTCGACCCCTCCTGCAGTCCTGCAGTGTTGTGACTATTTCTTCACAGACGTCAGATCAACTGCTTTCCTGTCTCTGCAACATTGCGCTTCAAAAGAACCTGTCTTTTCGAATTATCCTTTTCTCTAGGCCCGTAGCAGATATCGGACCAATGCCTTTTTTCATCCACTGGAGTAGGACTACAGCAGAGTTCCACGTCTGTTGGTGTACATATTCTGATGCTTACAGTGCCATTTATTGGTAAAATTTTCTTTTTTTTTTTGTTCAATCACTTTTCCTCTTGCGTCAATAATATACTTTTAAAATTTGACGTCATTTGGAGCAGTGGTTCTCTTTCTACAACGTTTTGAAACTCGGCATTGAATAATGGACACCATGTAGTTGCAGAAATTATAAAAATTACGAACAAATTTTTATAAATACGCTTATTTTATTAACAAATTCATTTCGGGAGCTCTAAGAGGTATTTGCACTTCGGCTATTTTCCAACCGTCTTTAGAATCTCCTTGATGTCTTCACTATATAAAAGCAGTAATAGACGACATTTGTTTGCGATCACTCACCCGTCTCAGCCGAGGTCACGCCAGTCATGACAGGCACGTGGTTAAAGCGACCTTCATTCAGGGCACGAATGGGAGACTCTGATATGAATGCACTTTCGACGTCCGGTTCGGTGTTGGGGGACCATACATTGTATGAGAAGTAGAGATTTTGCTGGAACCAAAACCAGATTAGCCTACTAACATTAAAATTACAAATTTTGACTTCTGCTGAACCTATGTTCTGATATGGAAGTTTATCTTAGTATAGTACTCAAATAGTGTGATCCCGTAAAATTAACATCAGATGAGGCCTATCTGTGCTGTTCTTACTTATTCGAGGGAGCGTCCAGTACACGGTTTATTCCGCCAAAAATTTAATTATAGTTTCCATACCACTGCAAAGTGACGTTTGCTCTGATCACATTAAGTTTCCATTTTACCTAAGTCTATCGCCTTGACGAACTGATATACCCTCACAAATTCAGTGTTAACTTCCTAAAGCTGTTAAGACGTCGAATCCGTTTCTTCATAAAATGTATCTCGATTTTAGATATGCAGTGTGGCTATAGTTCTTTATTTCTGTACCCCTACTGACATATAAAACAGCCTTATTACAGGCAGGTGCTATCGTATTGGTACTTAACAGTAAGCTCCAATCTTATACACAAGTTTCTACGTATTTGTAACCTGTCACCACTTTCTATTTAAATAACTATCGTTTCGATTATGTTCCTGACTCAGAAATGATTTCTCTTTAACGGCAGATGGTCAAATTTACGCTTGACGTCTTCCTTATAGGATTCCTCGGATAGAAAGAAAGCTACAGAATCAGCATGGAGCGGTGGGTGAAAAGAGAACTGGGAAGGTCACGTTGATTTATGTAGTCGGAAAAGGTATGTCAGGTGCCCTCAACTTCGTCACATGAACACAGTATTACTTGCTTAGGACTTGCTTGGCGCAGATGTTATTGACGCACATGCTTCCAATGGTAGTTCAGACGCTTCCCCAATACTTGCAGTTGTTTTACGCACATACCTGCCCTCACTTTGGAGAGCACTTGCCACTCTATGTCCCGCACTAGCTTCGAGGAATTTGTAACGCTTCGTAGAAAATCGGCAGGTGGTAGTTCACAGTATTACTCATTTCTCCAGCAAAGGTGAGCTAAAATTACTATACGTCCTGTTTAGTCGGACTCGCCATTCGTTAAAGGTACTAGAATATGTTTATATTAGCTATCTTATTGGCAGAGAGCTGTAGCGAGTACTACATTTTTACTAATAAAATTAAGTGCTGACCAGACCGACGATTCCAGTCTTTGTCTTCCTCTACAGTGCTTACATCTTCAGCTCCCTCTAGTGCCATGGAAGTTATTCCGCGACGTCTGAACAGGTGTCCTGCCTTCTTGCCGCTTCTCTTAATCAGTGTTTTCCATACATTCCTTTCCTTGCTGGTTCTGTGAAGAACCTCCTCATTCCTTACATTACCAGTACACCAAATTCTCGACATTTTTCTGTACCATCAGACCTCAAATGCTTCGATTTTCTTCTGTTTCGGTTTTCCCACAGTCCATGTTTCACTGCCATACAATGCTGTGCTCGAAACGCACATTCTTAGAAAATTCTTCCTCAAATTAAGGTGTACGTTTGAAACTAGTAGACTTTTCATGGGCAGGAATGCGCTTTTTACCAGTGATATTCTGCTTTTGATGTCCGGCCCGCTTCCTCCGTCCGTCATGGGCTCTTTTTCTGCATAGGTATCAGAATTCCTAAACTTCATGTACATCGTAATCACCAATCGTACTTGTCATTCTTAATGTTTCTCATTACTTTCGCCTATGTTCTATATATTGTGCGGCCACATGTTGTAAGCGTTGCTTCACGCAGTGGAGAATGGCAAAACAGAGGCAGCCAGCGATCGAGGCGTTGCGAAGTAAGTGCGGCACAGATAGCCTTGCTGACAGTTGCAGTCTACCAACCGGCTGATGCAAGGATGCCCGCAGACCGAGCGCCGAGCGAAGCATGGAAAGTGCTGAGTAAGGGAAGTGAGGCCAGCACGCTAAGTTATGCTGCAATATACTGCGGGAGTAATAACAAGAAGCTACCACCGAGGTATAGTGGAGCGCAGGCAACAACGGACAGAATCCATTAGGAAGCAGTGCGGATCTGAGGACGGACGTGGTTCGTGTCCGAATGTTCAATCTTCGTTGGTGACGATTCCGGAAGTCTGTTTAAGCTCGCATGAGTGATCGGTTCGCCGCCAGATGTCAACTTCAGCTCTGGGAGTCGGCCCGAGTTCGGTCGGCACCATGGCTGACTAACTACAGCGAGAACTTACAGCAGGAACGGCCGCTGCTCGGTCTAGGTCACAGGCGCCGGCGGGGAATGACGCCCGGACTTCACGGTAACCTGGTCCCACGGCGTGTGGTCCGTCCATGGCGGGACCTCGCGGACTTTCCGACTAACGGCTTCCCAGCCGCCGGTGCAGCAGGCGTCGGCAGCTGACCTCACGGCGACGCAGCACCGTGGGCGTGCCAGTACTGCTGGCCGGCGACGAGTTCATCTCAATCACAGGGCATCCTGACTTCAGCGAAGCACTAGTGGCCTGAGGCTACCGAGTGCGATCGACGGCGCGCATTGCAGGCATTGTCGGGGAGTCTACACAGCAGCAGCCAGGCGGAGGCAAAAATGGTTCGGAGGACTATGGGACTTAACTTCTGAGGTCATCAGTCCCCTAGAACTTAGAACTACTTAAACCTAACTAACCTAAGGACATCACACACATCCTTGCCCGAGGCAGGATTCGAACCTGCGACCGTAGCAGTCGCGCGGACTGTAGAGCCTAGAACCGCCCGGCCACCCCGGCCGGCCCAGGCGGAGGGATCCGCAGGGCTGGGCAGCGAAGACGAGGGAGAAATTGTAAAGAAAGTTCAATAAATAATTGTAAAACTCCACGCCGTCTCAGTCTTTGGCGCAGCCACTGTGTCTGCTGCTGACAAGTATGGCAGAAGTCGTAACAAGTAGCAAACGGCTGTAACAAGAGGTGCAGAAGTCGTAACAAGTGGCCATCTGCCATAACTTTACTCTCAGTCCATATTCTGCACTCAGACTGTTCATTGTGTTCAACAAATCCTCTAATTCTTCTTCACTTTCAATGAGGATAACAATGCCATCAGTGAATCTTATAACTGATATGCTTTGGCCATGAATTTTAATTCCAGTCTTGAATCTTTCTTTTATTTCCATCATTCTAAGAAGTTGTATGGGCTAACAAAAGTGGCTTGTCAGCCGAAATTGGATTAACTAATTAAAACTGTTCTATTACAGGACGTCACTCATAGTCAGCTGCGACAATTCGAAAAGCTCTGTGAACAGAGTTGCGACTGCTCCACCGCGACTACATGAGGGCACAGACAGCAAGTGCGCCGCGACACCAGCGCTGGCTCCAGTCGGCGTGCGAGACCAGCTGGGCACATCGGGCAGCGGAGCGGCGCGGCGGGGGAAGGCCAGTGTCCCGGACTCGAACAACGGACTCCCGCTTGCCAGTCTTCGGCTGTCAGATCTTCATCCCAGCTCACAGGTGACTGCTGATGTGAGGCCGTCTGCTTCCCGTCCTCACGAGTCACCCGGGTATGTAAAAATCAGTCTTCAAATACCTTTTAACTTCTGTCTTCTGGCGCCGAGGCTGCTGCTTGCTATTCCATTACAGCGGCGGACTTGGTGCGTCTGTGCATGATGTAGTCTCTTCTTGCATGACAGTCATTAGCACCGAAACTAACTGAAAACTACTGCTACTCTTCTTCACTTCTCTTCGTCTGTCGGACCCACTGCGTCTCGCGTATTTATTCACTTCAGTTAACTGGAGGTGAACGACTTCACGGTCATTGCCTCTTCTGTCACGTTGAAAAACTTCTCTAAGAGTCTTCTTAACGTCGGTCATTGACTCTTGGAATGTAGGCGAGGGCCTTTGCTCGCATGTGACATCTGGGAAACACTTGAGCCGGTCGGGCGATGCCCTGACGGCTGAATCGACAGCGTCCGCTTTGTGAAACTTGCTGACTTCATGGTCATTGTCTCTTCTGCTCTGTTGTTCTGCCCGCTGTAGGCCAGTGTGTAATTCTTCTAAACTAAACTAAGTTTTTCATTTATATTGTAATTTTTACTTCACTTTGATTTCACTAATTTACTTACTTAAGTACCACTCAAAAAGTATATTGCCTACACAGTGTGCGACTTTGTTGCTGTAAGTCATTATGTGCCATTTGTTGTTACTGATTTGTTGTGAGTTGTGTTGTGTCTGTGTGTGCGTACACTTCATGATTACGTGTTTTTGTATTTTGTTATTTATTTTGTCTACATTCTATGTATCATACTTGTTCTCGTGTGCAATTTGTTTTATTGTGTTCAATTTTTCTGTGTAATAATGTCTCTTCATGGGTATTTTGTTCCGTCGGTGTAGTAAATATCTGAACCTGGTTTCTTTATGAGTTACGGGCCACGTCTTGTGCATCGTAGACTGAAGAACGTCGGAGGACCGGGAACCTTGCAGGCTGTTCAACTAAGGGAACGGGCGTTACAGGACTCTCCCAACTTCTGAATCTACTCGTCCATCCCTTCCAAATAATATTTACACCGAGCCTCATCGTGGTCTTAAAATTACCTAAATCTCCTCTTCCCGGTGTTTCATGACAGTACCTAAATAATCACAGTACCAGTGATGAAACAATTTTATCTCTGTGGCCTCCCCATCATAACATAAGACTTGAATGTATCTCGCTCTTTAATGTGGGCCAATTCAGCGTCTGCGCCTTCTTGCTGGGCAACATCCTTAAATGAGAGGAGGCACCATCAAAATCGGTACTCTGGATCGGTGCCAGTCGCCAGCATCAAACTAAGGACTTCTTTATCAGTATTTAACTGAAAATTCCAGTGCCATAAATACAATTTAAACTTTTCAAACGTAAATAAAACAGCCAAGGCCCAGAGTTCATACAACGAGTACTTAGCTTTGTAAGTAGACTGTTTATGTTTTCTTATTGGCAACGTTACGTAGCGCTCTGTATGAAAATCACTAGCTGTGCTGCGTGCAGTCTGTGGCTGCTTTGCATTGTTGTTGGCCATTGTAGTGTTGGGCAGCTGGATGTGAACAGCGCATAGTGTTGCGCAGTTGGAGGTGAGCCGCCAGCAGTGGTGGATGTGGGGAGAGAGATGGCGGAGTTTTTAAATTTGTAAGACTTGATGTCATGAACTGCTATGTATATTATGATTTTTCAACACTATTAAGGTAAATACATTGTTTGTTCTCTATTAAAATCTTTCATTTGCTAACTATGCCTATCAGTAGTTAGTGCCCTCCGTAGTTTGAATATTTTATTTAGCTGGCAGTAGTGGCGCTCGCTGTATTGCAGTAGTTCGAGTAACGAAGATTTTTGTGAGGTAAGTGTTTTGTGAAAGGTATAGGTTAATGTTAGTCAGGGCCATTCTTTCGTAGGGATTATTGAAAGTCAGATTGCGTTGCGCTAAAAATATTGTGTGTCAGTTTAAGCACAGTCATGTATATAATTTTTCTTAGGGGACGTTTCATATGGCGACCCTGCCAGGATACCTCACTGGAATCTTCTGATTCTTGTAGTTTGTGTAATTAGTGTAGATTTTGTTTATTGCTAGTGCATAATTGTAGAGAGAATCTCCTTTGTAGTTGCAGCCTTTCATTGTTGAACAGTAAAACAGGTGTGGAGCGCATGTAAATTTGCACCAAGTATTTCGTAGCTGCGCTTGCAATTAACTAGATATTATTTTCAGTGCTATGTTAATGTGTTCTCTTATTTTTGCTGTTCAAGTTGTGTTTTTCTGTGTCGTCATGTGAAATATTGAGACAACAATGGCGTGTGAAGAACGTAATACTAGGCTCCAAAGTAAACTGAGAAATGACAGTGAAGACGAAAGCAGTGTGTTAGCGCCACCGCGTAATGAATTAACTAATGTTCAAAGTAGTAATTTGGTAACTGTACATAGGGAAATGGAGCGGGCTGCAAATAATGATGTAGGCAGTGACACAATCTTGCAAATACTGTCGATTCAGGTTTTGCGTCCTTGCCATTTTCTCAAATAAGACAAGACACATTTTCCGCTTTTCAAAATGCGAATATTGCCGGTTCAAATGCATTGCCGAATAGCACTGAGGAACATGTTTCAGACACCAGTGCATTGTTATTACAATTAATGTAACAAATGGGAGAAAAGCTTCAAAAGTTAGACACAATGGAACAAATTCTTCAAAAGTTAGACACAATGGAACAACACCAGAAACAAACACAGCAACAGTTAGACACAATGGAACAAAATCTTTGGAAGTTAGATACCACACTTGAACAAACACGTGAAGATTTAACTACTGAGTTACATAACATTGAATCGAAATGTCAAAAAGTCTGTAATGATGTAAAAACACAAATTTGCAAGCATTTTCAACCTATTTTTTGTGACATGAAAATGCATTACAGAATCACAAAGCAGCCATAAAAGAACTGCAAACCATTGTTCATGAAAGTCATGAGACCTTGTGGGCTAAAATTGATTCAGTTGCATCTACCAATTCGGTTACGCTACTTGAAAAAACTTAGGAAATCTTAAAGAGCACAGTAGATACGATTTTAACACAAATGGACACTCTGAAACTTGGTTCAGAAAAACACACTGAGGAAATAAATACACTATCGGAGAAAGTAGCCGAACTTTCAGATCAGTTCACTAACTTATCTACAAAGGTAGATGATGATCTGAATGACACAAGACCTGTAGCCTTCACGGACACTGAAGAGTATGAACAAATTAGAAAATTCAAACAAAATCAAAATCTAATTAATACACAGTACCAAAGAGAAATCCGGGAAGTACAAGATCAGTTGGCACAAGTAATACAAGAATTACATATTTCAGAGGACACTCGCACTCCAATACGGGAAGAGGGACATAGAAATACGGAACAGCTACAAAATAATAACACAGGGCATTTCGGAAATTATGAAAGAAATTGGCAAGGTGCACCGAATTTTGAGATGAAACCGCTGACACGAAGTAACAATGACCGATATGCGACTCGTCGACATGATGATTTTGACTATAAGCTGTTTATTATTACACGTAAATTCAAAAAATTTAAGAATTCCAGCAACGACATTCATCCACAAGCGTGGCTTCATCAATTCTCTCATTGTTTTCCTTCCAACTGGTCATTGGAGCACAGGTTAGAATTTATGTGTGGCTACTTGGAGAATGAACCAGCTGTAAGAATAGAATGCGATCGGTCATTCACGATTGTCACAGTGAAGGAGAATTTTATCATGCCTTCCTCTCAGCATATTGGTCTCAAGCTACACAAGAGTAAAACATAGCATCATAATGATGGAACGTTTCGAACAATCTGAATTTTCCAGTCTTATGAAATACTTTGAAGACATGTTGCATAAGAATCAGTATCTTTCAAACCCATACAGCCCCTCAGAACTCATCCGTATTTGCTTAATCAAACTGCCTGAACATTTACGACATATTATTTTAACAGGGCGTTGCAAAGACGACATTGAAGCTTTTCAGGGACTCTTTCAAGAATTAGAAATTGACACTGACAATCGCGGAAGCGAAAACAGGAACACAACAATTACAGGTCACATCCGTCGCAATTCCGCGATGAAATAAATAATAACTGGACACGACGAGGCTATTCTCACAACACAAATCGTGACCAAAAACAGACACCACCCATATGACAACCACTGGCAGAGTAATGGTTACAGAGAAAGTTCGCATTTCCGTAGTAATGAGTATGGCAGAGACAGTCATAGAAACAGACAATATGGTAACCAGAACTATTATTATCAAGGGAGACAGAATAATTTCAGACGTAACAGTTCAGGGTGCAGTTACGATTCAGGGAGAAATTCTCCACCACGTGACCGACAAGAAAGAAACTGTGGAATCCACCAACATGACGACAGACGATATAATCATAACGACAGACCTGAATTTTATCAGAACTGGCGGGATTCAAAGAGAGCAGGGCACTCTCGACAAGGTGAATTTGTAGAAGTTAGGTCTCCTAATCCTAATAACGACGCGCGCCAACAAAGAGACAGACAATGACTCGCACAGCAGGCAGCTGCGTGCGACAGCTGGCTCAGAGAAAAATAACATAGATGCTAACCTTGAGAAAAATTCCAGTATTCTTTACCGACATATACCACACAATGACTCCGTTGAAGCTGGAGCTGTGCATACTAGTAAGAGTAAAGGCTTGCACCACATTTCACATGTAAAACCGTTTATTGAAAGATAATCTGCTTTTTAACTTTGTCTTTGCCATAAAACTTTTCACTTCACGCTACTAGTACAATTTGTCACACTGAGAAACTGTTAACATGCAACAATGTTTTGAAGTCAACTATCTAGTCTAGAACCTATGGTACACTTTTAAACAGAAATTACGAATGCGTTGTTATAGTGAACAGACGACACAGTGTTGTATTTGTGCATTCTTGCTTGTTAGTTGCACGATTATGTAACGACTATCAGGCTTACGTACTTAGGACATATACTGGTACTGCTAATGAGATTTTAATGCAACATTTTGGTTTACTTGAAGATACATTCTGGATTTAAAGTACCAGATGACACAGTGGTTAGTTTATGTGACAGCTACACGATTATATCATGACGTTACTAATGAGTGACAATTTACAATGTTGCTTTTGCGGTGTATCTGTTTTATATCTGCACAGTTTTCCTGAATTATTCTGGAAAGTAAAACATGTTTTAGTAGTAACTTTTGTGGTATAGCTACAAGGAGACAACCTTTTCCATAGCACAACAATATGTTACAGCACAGTACTTCCTTCATCGCAACAACAAGCATAATAACTAAGATATCTATACGCAAAGCATTTCACTTTTGTTTATCATGAGGTAAGTACATTGACTTCTGCAGAACTTTGCTTTCGGAGGACGATAACTACGAGACTTCCACAGAGATTATCTTACAACATGACGCACAGTTTAGCGCTACTGTACATGTATTTGAGTGATTAATTTTGTACTTAAAACATTAATTTTTAAAGATATTTGAAGTACAATGATACATAGGTTTTCCATGATATATTTCATTCCATTGCTGTAATCTGTAACACCTGAGGGTATTATTCATTAATCCTCAGGGGGGTACACACTTACTTTGTGTACCATGTGTTTGGCAAGCACAAGGAGCCCTAGCTAATATGGTATTTGCTTATGCAACTTTACACATCAGTACCATATTTCTCTAACACACAAATTACACAGCTATCTGATCATTTAACTGAGAGATAAACATTTTTTTTTACTACATCAGTGAGACATGTTTACGCAGTTACACAGTTGGGTAACTTCACATTTACGAAATCGTATTTTGTCTGTACTTTGTGAACTGTTCATATTTTTTCGGACCCGTTGTGATATTATGAGAGCTTTGAATGATGTATTTGGTATGGGATCACGATTTTTAAAGTATGTTTGAGGCAGATGACACTTTTGACATGAGCAGAGAATTTTTTTTAGGTTTTGAAATTATTGGAGGAAGCTACGACGATTTTGAGAGTTGACTGAGGTGTTATGATGTTATTATTAAGATGACTGTGTGTATTATGCTATTGCGGTATATTTATGATCAATAAGCTGATGCTATATGAGTTATTTGATTATGCTACGTATCTGTTATGATGAAATATTGAAGAAGAGTCGACGAATAAGGTAAGGAATAATGAGTAGTGGTTAGGGACTCTGGTTTGTGAAAAAGGTTGTTGGAAACCAAGAATCGTACCTTAAGAGTTATGAAATGTATGTAAATGCGTGAATGTATTACAATGCCAACGAAACAATTTTTGTACACTGTTAAATCAATAGGATTTTGTTTCTACAGATTTGTAACGCAAATTCTTGACCTGTGAAATATTTTTATATGAGACTGTCACTGTATTGCAAACTGGTGACGTAAATATTTCGGTAAGAAAACCAAGTGACCTTGATGTAATGCGTCTTGAGCGGCCAGCTGCGTCAGACACCTGGAGAAAAACCCATTAGTGTGTGCCTTTTCAGAGGCATAGGTAAAACAAAAAGAGGGAGCACAAAAAGACATTTCCACTTCACAGGAATTGCATACATAATTTTTGTCAGTGACTTGGTAACTTGTCTGCTAGAGCAAGTTACAGTGATGCATCACTCTAGTGTTAAGGTGTGACATAGGTATTAAACATGGATATTTTTACTGTAATATTTTTCTGCTTGAGCTTTGTCATGTTTAGATACAAGTTATAGCATTTGCTGCTGCTGTTTGCCAGGCATAGTGCTACTAAATTTCACCTTGTATTACTCTGTTAGCCAGTTTTACTACTGATTTATTTTTCTTGTTGCTGCACATTGGCTCATATTAGTTGTAATGTTGCATTGCTTGGTAATCTAGATTTACTGTAGCTTGCTTTGCCAATTTCCATTTTTTTGTCATTGCTGTTTGTGTTAATTGTTTTGTGCTGCTGCATTGCCTCATCCCTTAGTTTATGCATCTGAGCTCAGTAGATTTAAGTTAGCTTAATAGGGGGTAGCCTATAAGAGAATGAGTTGTGATGAATTTGAAGAAATGCACTGAGAGGCTATACGAGGAAAGTACAGAAAGCAGGTATAGATAGGATTTTTTGGAAATAATGAAGAACGAAGGGAGATCTCTGAGAAGTAAAGAAAGTTTTGTTTGCAAAATACTGCAGTAAAACAAACCCTGTCCTTTCCTTGTGTTATCCCACTATGTGTTTGTGTACCCTTGTTTATTTATGTTCTTGCTGTCTTTATATGTTTATCTGATAAGACTTATGTTGTAGAATTTTTCTAATAGCTACATGAACTATGATGAGGAATACTGTTATCCTCAAATATAATTTGCATTAATAGTATGTTATTTACTTTGTAAAGATGTTAGACATTATTAATTCTGTTCTGTTTTAATGCTCATGTGTGAAGTTGATGTTTCAATAATTATTCTGACCTTTTATGTATTTACTTATGTCATAATTCCTGTAACACTGATGTGTATGTATATTTCTATTCTTTTGTAAAGCCTGTATTACTACAAATTTATCTGTATTGTTATGTTCTTTAATAATGTATTTTGTACCTTTGTTATTGTATTCTTATGTTATAAAATTGTATTGACACCAGTTCATCATATTATTAACTTGTAAGTTCCATTTCACTGCACACGTTTCTGTTGGTCATAGTATATGGACAATATGTGAGAAGTAGGGACTCATAGTGTTTGCATGTGTGTTAATAATTCAGCAAGTGACTGGATAACAGCATTACTGGTTCTAAGGACAATAAAAAAAAAATTGTGAGTGCACAACTGGTGGTTTATGGACTTGCTATATTGTCCGCAAGACTCTTCGATGGTTATTGTGCACCTGCACAGTCGCAACAGATGGTTGCTGGATGTCTCTACAAGGACTACAGTGGGTCTGCATCTTTGATGACCCACCAATACCATTATTTCTACAAGGACTACAGTGGGTCTACACCTTTGCTGACTCACTAGTACCATTATTTCTACAAGGACTGCAGTGGGTCTGCACCTCTGGTGGCCCACCAATACAACAATCTCTACCCGGACTACAGTGGGTCTGCACCTCTGGTGGCCCACCAATACCGTAATCTCTACCAGAACTACAGCGGGTCTACTCTGTGATGACCTACCTGCCAATATTCTTCAAAACTACGACCGACTCTGCTGTGGGTTTGCTCTGTTGTGGCCCATTACCTGTCTGCATGTCAAGAGTCAGCAATGTCTTTTCATTGGACAGACAACACTACGTCTTCAAGGCTGCATGGAAATCCACTACTTCCGTGTTCATTTGCTTTTACTGCTCAGACTTTGAGAAAAACACTGCAATTTTACTGTGATGAACGATCAGGACTGTCCTTATGGACTGCGAGAAAATTTTAGCTTTTGACCAACATTGTATCAATAAGTGTGTGCATTTGATATCTTTGTTATTGTAATTATGAAAAATTTTATCAAATTATTATTGGCCACTGCCCAAAACAATTTGTAAAATTTTTTGTGGGTTGCATGGGGGCTATGTAAGTAGGCTGTTTATGTTTTCTTATTGGCAACGTTACGTAGCGCTCTGTATGAAAATCACTGGCTGTGCTGCGTGCAGCCTGTGGCTGCTTTGCATTGTTATTGGCCATTGTAGTGTTGGGCAGCTGGATGTGAACAGCGCGTAGCGTTGCGCAGTTGGAGGTGAGCCGCTAGCAGTGGTGGATGTGGGGAGAGAGATGGCGGAGTTTTTAAATTTGTAAGACTTGATGTCATGAACTGCTATGTATATTATGATTTTTCAACACTATTAAGGTAAATACATTGTTTGTTCTCTATTAAAATCTTTCATTTGCTAACTATGCCTATCAGTAGTTAGTGCCTTCTGTAGTTTGAATCTTTTATTTAGCTGGCAGTAGTGGCGCTCGCTGTGTTGCAGTAGTTCGAGTAACGAAGATTTTTGTGAGGTAAGTGTTTTGTGAAAGGTATAGGTTAATGTTAGTCAGGGCCATTCTTTTGTAGGGATTATTGAAAGTCAGATTGCGTTGCGCTAAAAATATTGTGTGTCAGTTTAAGGACAGTCATGTATATAATTTTTCTAAGGGGACTTTTCAGCTTCCTGCAAAGAAAGGAACTGAGAAGCGTAAGCAACCAGCCTCCTCTCGTTAGGGTAATCCTGAAGCAAAACCGTGGTCATCCTAGAGGTCGAAGCGTCTGTCTGGACAGTAAAATCCATTCGAAATCGGGCATAATCAGCACGAGTTTCCTTGCCAGAGGGGCCTTTAGACCTTCAGACGACGTCTGCTGGACGGACTCCACTCAGACGTTTTTCGTTTTTTCTTTAGCTCGTTAAATTGGGCTGCTAACTGACTGGTGACGAACGTTTGGAACAAATTCACCATTCCAAAGAATCGTGTAACTCCTTTTGCATTTGTAGTCGGTGGGCAGTTACAAATCGTTGCTACTCGAGTCTAGTCAAACATGTGACCGGGAAAATTTCACTTCAGATGGTTTGCCTGTAAACCTGACTTCACGCAAATGCTTAAGAATTTTCCTGACATGGTCCAGGTGCGCCTGAAAATCTCGACTAAATCATCCGCGTAGTCATAAACGCAGCTGAACTTCAAATCAGAAAAAACGTTACCTAAATTGGAGGATGCTACTGCTTCTCCGGTTGAGAGGATGAAGGAAACGCTACTGTACTCAAACAAGTTCCAGTCGGTCACAAAGGCGATTAATAGTTTTCGACTCTTCTGTACCAGCGTCATCTACTTGCTAAAGTTTGTAGCTAATTTCTTTTTTCGTTTTTTGTTTCCAATACGGGCCCTCTTCTTTGATAATATTCCATTCAAATTTGACATCATTCTGAGCAAAGTCGTTTTTTACAGCTCTTTGAAACTGGTACTTTAATTATAATCTTCCTGTATATGCTTCGACTGCTGTAGTAATATTGTATCTAGTGTTCTGTACCGTCTGCTGTCATGTTAACTCATACTTAAATCTGGTATGTGTTCTTAAATTGTTCTCATTCCCTGGGTTGCCCCAGTATAATGTTTTATGTTTATGTTTCTGGTACTGTGGTTAGCATCTTTTGAGCCTGGTTATCAGGTTACGCATTTTAATTTTAATCGTTCTTACAGATCCTTGAATGAAAGGGCAGTAGTCTAGTACTACATATTTTTTATTATTCAGCCACTCTTTGGATTTTAGCGCGTTGCTCTCACAAGTTTTTTAAGATTGCTTGTAATATGAAATTATTATCACTCACCTCTCAACCCAACTTTACCACTTTCACTTACGTCATAAAGACTTCGGTGAGTTTCTTGATTAATACCAAGTTTCCGGCTGTTAGAAATAAACCATATTTTTATTTTGTATTCTTCACTACTGGGTAATTTCGGTTGTATTGCCATCCTCGACGAAAAATACAAACTGTTATACTCACAATTTTGCGTTTCAGTCAACATATTTATCTTCTTCACACAATTGTATAAGCTGAGATTGGGGTAAATGATCTTTTGCGAGGCACTCAATGATCCCTTGGCAATATTCGCTCAGAAACATCGTGATACTCTTGCATCTACTAACAGTATCAATTTCCGTCACGTCTGAAACCGGTTGTCAATGTCAATAAGTGACCCTCTTATCCGATCCCTGTCGTTTAAGGTCTTTTTACGACCACTGTTCTTACACATGTTGCACGGATGCGAGTGGTATACGATTCCTTATGACACTTCAGAATGCCCACGTTGATACCCCAACAAATCGGGCAATTTCATTTACAGTGTGGCCAGGGGCATGTCCAAAAATGATAACGCCTTTCTGCCATTTCGTCCGGTCTCTATGCCGACGATTATTACAAAGCTGATCCATACAACACCACTTTACTGTCACGACTTACGTCAGCGGTAGAAGTCCTCGTGCCATCTGTTACTAGCTCTACGTGAACTACATCAGGGGCCATAGATGACAGGGGTGAACGATAGCTGCCACTGTTGAGCAACTGGCCGTTCAGGTGAACCAAGTGGTTACCAACAGTGTCTCCCAAATAACTATTCATCGAACAGCCACCGCAGCAGGTACCTGGTTCAAGCACCCATGCTAACTGGTCCTCATCGGCAACGAAGACTGGATTTTGCACCCCAGTACCGCAACGGAACGTCTACAGAGTGGCGGCATTCAGATGAATGACGTATTATGCTCCGTCTGAATGATGGCCGTTGGCGTCTATGGTCTTGCAACTACCATCGGAGGGTCCAGGCGGGAGGAGAGAGCGTTATGTTCTGTGGAATGTTTTCGTGCCATTCCTTGGGTGATGTCGTCATTGTGGAGGGTACAATGGATCAATAAAAGTATGCATCTACCCTTGGGAACAACATCCATCCCTACATGTGGTTTGTTTTTTCCTCGGCAATTTGCCATCTACCAGCATGACAACGCAGCGTGTCACACAGCTCGTAGTGTGTGTGCGTGGTTCCAAGAGCACTAGGATGAGTTATCAAACTCCCCGGATTTAAACGCAAACGAGAATTGTGAGATCATCTCGATCGGGCTTTTCGTGACATGGGTCCTCAACCGAGAAACTCAGTGCAACTGGTGACGGTACTGCAGTCAGCATGGCTCCACATCCCTGTCGGTACCTTGCAGAATCTGACTGACTCTCTTCCGGCACGCCCGTGCTGTAAAAGGGGGTCATTCTCGCTTTTGCCTTGCTTCCCTATTAATGTGACTTAGCGGTGTATATTCATTACAATGATAAATTTACCTTTATTTGGAAATAGGATCCCAGTTAAATCCTCATCCTTGTGTCGCTTCGGAAGGCAAAGGGTGGTTTGCTTCTCCAGTTGGAGAGATAGGTTTCTGTGATACTGATAGAGAATTCTTTCATAAATAATTCACCTAACAACACTCACAGCTGAATAAGGTAAGTGACCCAAATAAGATCCGGTATGTAATACAGCCAATGGCCATCTGTGGAAAAATTACGCTATAGACCTTTTAGTTCGTAACACTTGTTTATGAAGGATCTCTGGTCACCTGATGCAGGATTATTCCTTGTAGCAGCTTTCAATGTCACCGTATACAACTTGTTGCTTTGGTGTGATGTTCGTTTCAATTGGTACGATATCGTTTTTTTGGGTTGACGTACAGGTAGCAGTTGTCTTACTCAAATTGTTGTGGATGATTCCAATGCTTATTTAATGGTCTTTTAGTATTTCACTGTGTACTATATCGATATTCAGGTATTCAAGCATCAAATCAAAAACATTTGGTTACGATGCAGTGCTACCAATAAGGCCAGGTGACTTTATTAGATACTCTGATAACCTTACTTGTCTTTAAGTCCATCTTAGTTTCCTCCGCAAGTTAATTACTAGGGTATGTGTAGGAATTATAGAATTCCTATGTTTTACATTGTTTTGTTACATTACTTCATGCGTCTTCATGAGGAGCTCCCACTCAGACTTTCTGTAGTTGGTATCCAGGTAGACTTAATACTGCATTGCTTCACAAATTTTAATTTTTTTAAGGGATATGAATTTATCTCAATTGGTAGTATATAATACTTCAGTAAACAATTTTTGCCCTGTTTAGTGGTAAACAATGCAATCTGCCCTCGTTCAACAGAACTGAGTCCTGCTGACGAAGGAGCAGATTGAGTTAGCTTTAACTGCTTTTCGTGATGACACGTCAGTGATGTAACTATCAAGAACGTCTCATATTCCCTGACAGACACTTCACAATCATATTATTTCCCGAACAGCGAAAGGAAGTTAGGACGGAACTGCACTATAAGTATAGAGCAAGACAAGGAACTACATCGTAGAATTTTTCAACTGGCGGGTGTAGTGAGCCTGAACGGATAAATAACTAACGACTGGAGAATGTAAAGCTAAAATTCATTGCTTCCAGAAAGTAATTGTTTAATCAAGAGCTCATGAGCCTCCATGTGCAATTACAAAAATAATGAATTGGAAATCGGGAGGTCACTGTCTCTAGAACCCCCAAACAGCGTGGTAGGAGTTTTTAAGCGTTGGCTTTGCTAAAGTCTAGGGGCCAACCAGTGCATCTGTCACATAAACCTAAAAACTTCAGTCATAAATTCTAATAAATGCAGGCAGTAATTTGCAGTGAGAGTAATTTTCACTTCTCACAACGTCTTAAATTTTAACAAAAGTGAAACTGTTTCAAATGAAGTAACACCTAGCACAGTCAATAAACCTTCATTACGGAAATAATGGTCGACTGAGCGAGGGTTTAAATGAAACGGAACAGTATCTCACGTCTGCGTAGACTACCGAAAAATTTACGAAAAAATAATCAAAGTTCCACTAGTGCAAGTGAAAATTTAAAGTTCCACAATTGTGAACCAATTATATTCCTAGTACAGATCATGCTCAGAATAACAGCAGTAAAGTTTTAAAGTTCAGAGTAGATCACCTAGACCAAAATATTCAAAGTCCATCTGTTGAACATATTTCAGTGTATTCATTATCGACGTATGCGAATATCACAAGTCCACGACCTCCTTGAAATGCGACCTGCTACCGCTTTTATGTATTGTTTCTGATCTAGATCTCACACCAGACCACTGAACAGATGTCAGCTAAAGAGCAAAAATATACATGCAAAAATGGCTGCGGATATGTAAACACTCGCTTGATGTGAATCAAGTGTTTACACTTTCGACTTTTGAAACATACTTAAAAACTATATGTTTACTGGTAAATACTTGCACCATTTATGAATTTGCACGTAAATTCACTCATCTTCGTTGTGCAGTTCTTAGTTTTTCTCATGATTAAAATTTTTTGTCCGTGAATAATAATTTTGTACAAGTAACCACTATTTTGCGTTGTTTTGTTACTAGTAAATTATTTAAACTAAGTACACTCATAGACCCTATATTTACATCTGCTTAATAACGTTGCCGCTGCTTTCAATGTTTCATATGTTATTTATGCGAAAGTTCAGGTTTTTATGCTTGGAGCGTGCAGTCCAGCGTGTATTTCAAAATAGATAATATTTATAAAAAGTCTAATAGTGCTCAATGAGACCTATCCAGAGACACTTCTTTTGTAAAGATTGCTTAAGCGTTCACAGAGATATTAGTTTTTAAAAATTATTTATGCATTTAGAACATTTAACATGAAATAACTTGAAAACCACACACAGCCAGGCTGCCGAAACACTCGCCGGCTCAGCTGTGCCTGTTCCTGACGTCACAACAGGGCGCGTGCTGCACGGTCGCGTCTCTTCCTTAAAGTATCTCGTCACAGTACTCGTGACGTACCCTCTCAGAACGAATTTCTGTCACCAGAAATATTCTCAAATGTCTTGTCGGGAATTAATGATCGTTTAGGGCAAATGTACTCCTCGTCTGACTTCTTCCGGGATTCAGCGTGAGATTAAGAGCACTTTAGAAATGTCGTTTTCGTCATGGTATGGCATTATTAGAAGCCCTTTGTCTCTACTAACGCATTCGTGGGATTACAGTTCATATCACATCAAAATTACATTATAGTTCTAGCATAAGTGAGTCTCGTCTTAAATGAAGCAGTAGTGCCTTATGTGCGGAAACTGCAACCCACGTTGCAGTAAGAAACGTTTATGCCTCTAAAAATAGTCGAAAACTTTAGTATGGTCTTATTTTGGGCCACGTAACTTACTGCCGTACTGGTAACTATCATAAAAGACGTGTAGGTTCTTGAAATACTTATTAGCACTTTGAATCTATTGATTCAATACCTCGGTGTAAATCAAACGCCTCTTTGCCTTAGAATAGATCTTCCCGTAAAGTAAAAATTTTCCATATTTCTTCTTACAAGCAGTATTAGCCCCCAGGAGAGACAAAATATCATAGTTTCCAACGCGAAATTTCGATTCATCTGTAAGATTAAGCATTGTAATTAGGCTGCAATTCCGGATTTTCTGTGGTACATTGTTCAGGCCATAGTTTATTAGGCTCAGGTACGACACGGTGATATTTTGTGCACAACATATACCAATTATGGCCGTAGAGTCCTATACTTCAGACACATACTGTACTTGTGTTTTACTGGCTAAGTATAGTGATTAACATACCAATTATGGCCGTAGAGTCCTTTATTTCAGACACATACTGTACTTGTGTTTTACTGGCTAAGTATAGTGATTAACATACCAATTATGGCCGTAGCGTCCTTTATTTCAGAAACATACTGTACTTGTGTTTTTCTGGCTAAGTAGAGTGATTAACATACCAATTATGGCCGTAGAGTCCTTTATTTCAGACACATACTGTACTTGTGTTTTACTGGCTAAGTATAGTGCATTAACCAGTCTTGTGATGAAGGTCTGAGACAGAGCTCCCTCTGCATATGGAGTTAATGTACCCTTTCTGACACAGTTGTGAAAGTATGATAGAATGTAATTTTCCGTAAGGAAATTCTGCACATTGCACTGATGAATGGAGTTTGTAGATGAACTGAGAAAATTGAGATGTTATTTGAAAGATTATGAAAAGGTCTCCTGCAAGATTCAGGAGATTAACTTATACGTTATTAACATTTTGTTAGGTACTCTAAGTTTTTCACGTTGGTATTCCGTATCCCCGCCCGAGACTTCAGAGACGTGTGAAGTACATTTGCAATAACTCAGTAGTTTACTTATGACGCCTTCATTTATTTCTCACCCTCAATCCCATGCATGTCACTAGAAAAGCCTTGCCCACGATGATCGTCTGGCCGAATACAGTGACCACTCTTCTCACCCTAGTTGTCTTCTTTTAAAAGCTGATCATCCGTTCGTAACGTCCCTTATTCCTTTAAATGTAAAGCAGATTCTGCTCCCAACAAACGTGAACTAAAGTCTTCATCCACCCTTATGATACACCACTTCATCCAATTAATCTGTTACACGCTGTATCCACCGTTGAAGTCATTATCCATTTAGGAACTGTCATCGTGTAATTCCATCTAAACTCCATCGCCTTGCACTTCAAAACCCAGTCCCACTCGATTTTCTCACGGTTAGATGCGTTTATGTTTTACTGCTTCCCCTTTACCCCAAGGAGCAGACTCTATCCTACTAAACTCAAGTCGCTGTGAGGTCATTTCCATTTATATCAACCCCCAAAAAAGTGAAACTCACATTCCTAAATTAGCTCACAGTCCACACTTCACCACTTCACTCTCATCTCTCCCTCTTCGCAATAGTATTCCTCCCAGTCATCAGATCCTAAGTTGGTTAACAAGCCTCGGAAAATCATCAGTAGCTGCAACAGAAACACGTTAACATTGTAAAGTTCCGAACCTAAATCAACTAGAACATTCGTTTTATTATAATTTACTCTTCAATTTCATCTTTAAAAAATTTGTTGTCACTCTGTACTTAAATAAAAATTCGTGGATCAAAAGCAACAACATTTCTGCTGCCCACAAAATAGGAATGTAACAACAAAAAAGAAGAACAGGAAAGAGAAATTGCATCGTGTCGTATAGTATCTCATAGGCCTCGTCAGTCTACCTAATTATGTGAAGACATAATGAGGACATGTTTGGAGCTATCTACGGACTATTTATTGTGCACTTCCTGGTGAGATTCGAATTGTACTTGGTGCTAAGGTACTTGCTATGAAGACTGCTTGGGCTTCTTGATAACCCTGTCTGTACCGATTCTCGATCTATGTTGTGCAGCAACGTACTGCTGCATTCTTCACCAAGAATAAATGCAATGCCGTGCTCAATACTAATAGGGATAACCTCCTTCATTAATCACACATATCTGTTAGAGAGTATAATTCTTTAACGAAGTTACTGGAGCAAGTGTCGAAAGACCACAGAGTTAAATTGTGATTGAAATTCTTAAATATCTAGTGTGCATGTGTATTTGCTAGGCACTCTCCCAAGTTTTAGTAACTGTGGAGCGTAGTTCCACTGTCTTTACTGTGGATAGGAACAGTGACTGGTTGTTTGGATGCGAGCTGATTTGGTGACCCTTCACTCACAGCACCATGCGAAGCTGGCTTTGATCACATAACCTGATCCGGTAGGCACTGCTATGGAGGGCCGGACGTGGAGATCCAGTGGACTCCCAGCACGTCCCACGTGTCCCCCGACTGGTCCATTACGATAGACGGTCTAGTTAATGCCTGCATTTAGGTTGACTCATTCGTGCTCCAGTGGGAGGTTTTTTCAAGGTGTGCCAGGCAGAGAAAGACTTCCTGGGGACCAATCAAAAGTCCTCTGCACCTGACGACCAGGTTTCAAGCCCTGTCTGTGGTAAAAAAATTCTGAGGCAGATGCAGTAGGTTGCCCCGTTTTAGAGTACGGCTCGCGGCATGCAAGGTCCCTGAATTCACTGAAGGTGAGATTATTGGTATTTGAGAAGTCCAGTGTTAGGCTTCTAAAGGGACCTCTTAGATATATGGCTGTCTAAGACGAAAAAATAACACTGTGATTTTTTGTGCATAGCGAGGGGAGTCATCCCAGAATAGGAATAGGTCCTTCCAAACGCCATGAAAATCAATGGGAGCAACCAACTGCATGTGGTGGCTCTTGTCCGTACTAGCGATGGGTGCCGCGTTAGCTCAGAGGAGATTCTGTCGGTTTGCTGGCGGCTAGCTCAAGTGGCGAATATTTCCAGCCGTGCTTGCGAACTGAAGACAAAGCTCATCATCTGTAGTATCATCAGTCGGAGCAATTCCGAACCGTTGGTGCATAACAGAGTGGAGGGTGTCAGTCAGAGACTCAAACTGATCTCCCACAATGTAGGCTGCCGATTCCTTGACTTGCGCCATAGAGTAATGGGCTTTCGGGTTCCGCTTGGTAACTCAGGGGTTCACTATACACAGGAAGCGTCTACAAGGCTACTGGTGACTGTATGGAGTGGACTTGCTTTTTAGGTTAGAGGGTCTCGGGAAAGCACAAAAAGGACTTCAGTCTCAAAGAGTGCAGGTCAAACACAAGATGGAGTAGACACAAACCATCAGTTTTATACACAGTGCATTCACATTAATGTGACCACCGACCATGATCGATGTCAACATACAATAAGCACTAACATGTGACAGGTGGCATCGCTAGTAGTGAAGGGTATATAAAGCAAGGAACGTGTAAATCACTGCACTTGTTGTAGTAAACAAAACCGTTTATTTGATGTCCAAAATGGCATGACCAATGGCATTTGGTCCAATGGTGGAAGCTTTTCCGAAAGGGCTAAGTTTGTAAACTGTTCGCATACACTTGTGGTTAAAGTGTATTGTGCATGGAAAAACGGGTTCCATCCAAAACTGGTTCCAAAGCTACTGTAGTGGAACATGTGTCAGAGATGATAGGGGTGAACGACGGCTGCTAAGATGTTTACAGATGAATAGACATGCAACTATTGTGCATGTATCCGCCCAGAAGAACCAAGAGTCCATCAACAGTGTCTCCACAACGACCATTGAGCGAACGTTAATCTGAAAGGGCATCCGCAACAGACGCCTGGTTCATGCGCCCATCCTGATTGCTACAGATCACCAATGAAGGCTGGAATTTCTACGCCAGCACCGAAACTGAAAGATCAGTGAGTGACGACACGTAGAGGTTTCAGGTGAATCACGTTTTATGCTCTGTCGCACTAATGATCATTGGGATGTACTGTGTGAAACATCTGAAAGCAAACATCCGGTAACAATAGTCGGAAGCGTTCAGGCCAGAGGAGGGAGCGTTATGATCTGTGAACTGTTTTCGTGGCATTCGCTGTGTGATTTCGTTGTTCTGCATGGAGCGAGGGATCAACACGACTTTACATCTATCATTGTGGAGTCCTATATGCAGTTTATTTTTCCTCGGCGTGAAGACATCCACTACCATGGCAATGCAACATATCACACAGCTTTCAGTGCACATGCGCGGTTCAAACCGAACCGAGAATCTGTGAGACCGCCTCGATAGATCTGTTAGTGCCACGAATTCTCGACTGAGAAACCTCGCGCAGCTGTCTACAGCACTAGAGTCGGCATGGCTCTGCATCCCCGTTGTTACACAACTTGTTGACTATCTTCCCGGACGTCTCATAGCAGTCCAAGCTACAAAAAGCTGTTATTTCAGGCTTCTGATAGGTGGTCGCATTAATGTGATTCGACAGTGAAATTACGAAATTGTAATTCATCTAAGCTGTGTGAGGAAAGAATCAAAGCTGCCAATGCTAATAGAAACCACTGAAACTCAAATCGTTAAAGGTACTGATAGCTGGCTAAACCTAAAGATGAGTTCAGCCGAAATTTTCATAAAGGACTTATCAGTGTTCAGAAACAACAGATTAAATTATAGTTGGTGTGGCATGTTTGTTGAAGTTAGAAGGAGTTGATGTGAGAAGGAGTTGGTATTGTAGTGAAACTGTGAGGTAGTATGGGTATTGATTATAGTAATAGGAATAAATTGATTAGTGTTCCTTTAACCAATCCAGCAAGTCACATGATACAGCTACTCAGAGGTTCAAAGAAAACAAGTTTCCCTTCAAATATGTACCCCACTCGCACCCTCGAAATCTGGGTAAAAATACATGTTTCGAATTGGTTGAAACATAGTCCGAAATTGTACTGAACGCTTTCTCCAAAAAATATTTTGAGCAATTAGCTCAAACGTTCAGTAAGTGTAAGTGGTTGAGAAAAATAATTGACATCTCAGTAACAAATAATTGTGAGCTAAAAGGGTGCATCGAGATGATTATAGGGGTTAGTGATCACATTGTAGTGTGACTGTAACATCAAATCCCGCCAAAAAGAAACGCAAAGTATATTTATCTAGAGAGAAGAGATCAAAATTCTCTTGATGCCTTCCTCAGAGACAATCTCCACTCCTTACATAATAACTGTGTGAGATGAGACCAAATGTGGCTTAGATTCGGGGAAACAGTATCAACGGCACTTGAGAAATGTATACCAAATAAGGTAATAAGAGGCGGGACTGGTAAACAGAAGAGGTAAGAACATGTGTGGCTAAGCAAACGCTGTGGCTATGTAGCAACGATTGAGAGCAAATAAAATCGGTACTTCTCCACCACCCGGCAATGCCAAGTCTGCTGTGTTTAATGTGTGCTTAAGCATTCAGACAAAGTATTGCACAACGATCTTAAGTACAATCAAATAACTAAATTGAGCCGTGGCGCTATATGCGATCGCGAGCGCCCCCTGTCGGAGCGGGTCCTAACGAGGGAGTGAGTGCGAGTCTGGAGCCGACAGCAGGGAAGAACGGACATTGCGGCCGCACGCTGAGGCGAGAAGAGAAGAATTGTTGTGCACGGCCGAGCTGGCAGCGTTGAGCAAGGCGGCACAGAGAGTTGCGGCAGCCCAGCGAGCAGACACCAGCTCCGGGAGCAGTGCTCCCGTTTGTGCACGTGACGTGGGTCGTATTTTGGAGCAGTATAGTTTGCTTGGTACGCATCTGCTTTATCCTTTATGCCCACGTGTGTTGTTCTGTCAGTACGTGCATTGAAACAGTTACGCTCCGGCTGGAACAGTGGCTTGTGCTTTACGTTCATGCACCCTGACTCATTTGTTTTGCTGCAGGCAGCTGTAATTTCAGAGACTTTTTTCGTCGCGATTGTCTTAGCCCGGTGGTGCCTAGTATCCGAGAACAAGACAGCTAACGTGTGACCTGTTGTTTTGGGTTTTGGAGTCCTGTTTGGGCAACCTAGTTATCTCGCACACAGATGTATTGCTGCCGAGTGAGGTTAGTCCTAATCTTGTGGAACTGACCTTTCAGTGACTGGCTCGTCTGAAAATTAATTAATTTAACCCTTATGGTGTGTTGTTTTTTTGCTTTCAATGGCGAATTTCTTGTCATTCATTTCTTTATGTTTCGCCGTTAATAGTACCTGTAAGATAGCAAGGTCTTGAAGGGCTTGCGTATCGTGACTGTATTTTTGGCAACTGTTTAATTTGATTTCTTGTTTATTGGTCTGGTGAAAACTTATGCCAAATTTATTAATTTCCGCCTGTGGTTCGGAAGTTGGTTTGAAGGTAAATCCGTTGGTAAATCTTTACTGGACCTAACTGTTAACTGATCTTGCGTTGAACTAATGCCATTATTAAATCATTTCTTGTGTGCTATAAATTGTATTACCATAGACAAGGAGACAGGTCACATTCTGTGGTCGGGGTAGACACGGTTGCTGCTTTGCGCGTGGCGTCTTGGCGCTCGCTATCATTTCCCGCGTTAGTACGGGCGGCGTGAGATTTGTTTGCTCGCGGTTGTATGGCCGCTAGTCAGCTGTGCCTGCTCCCGCTTCAGGGTGTGCCGTGTTTCGTAAAGCGTAGGCCGACTTTCAGTCACTGTTACTCCTGTGTTGCCGGCCTAAGTGGCCGTGCGGTTAAAGGCGCTGCAGTCTGGAACCGCAAGACCGCTACGGTCGCAGGTTCGAATCCTGCCTCGGGCATGGATGTTTGTGATGTCCTTAGGTTAGTTAGGTTTAACTAGTTCCAAGTTCTAGGGGACTAATGACCTCAGCAGTTGAGTCCCATAGTGCTCAGAGCCATTTGAACCATTTTACTCCTGTGTTGCTGTCGGTCGCTTACCGAAACGTTAGTCTGTTTTAGCACAGTGGCCACTGGGCCGTGACGATGTCGGTGGATGACCAGCGTTGGGGCGGTCGTCCGCTCTGAGTGGCTTCGGTCGCTTGGACTTGGCAGCTACCTTCTGGTTAAACAGATCAAACTTGTTTATTTGCTGTAAATTCCTAAGTAGTTTGTGAGAAAAGTTGTAACTCAGTTTTTCATGATTTTACACAATTAAAGCCTTTTGGAAAGGCATTTTCCTATCTAAGTTCTAATTAAATGAGAATTCTTTATTGGGTTTATTCACCTGTTGAAGCTTAGCATAAAATTTGTAACTTAGCTTTCATGATTTTACTAAATTTAAACATTCTTGTAAAGCAGTCCTTTATCTACGTTTTATTGATTGGTAATTCTTTATTGGGGTTATTTACTGGTTGAAGGTTAACATATGTTTGTAACCAAGTTTATGTCCTTGCTTAATTGAGATTTGTTAAGAGCCTTTATTGCTGGAAGATCATTAAAGCTTGGGTGCTTGTAATTATGAATACTGTTGTCTGTCTATGTTGTGGGCTACCCTTCCACTTCCACAGCCAAGCTGTCCTATTTACCAGAACATAAATAATGTCACAATACTTTGCCAGATGATGTAAAAATTTACCAATGAAGCTTCCTGACAGATTAAAGCTGTGTGCCGGACCGAGACTCGAACTTGGGACCTTTGCCTTTCATGGTACTGGCAGAATTGAAGCTGATAGGAAGGGTCGTCAGTCGTGCTTGGGTAGCTCAGTTGGTAGAGCTCTGGCCTGCGATAGGCAAAGGTCCCAAGTTCGAGTCTCGGTCCGGCACACAGTTTTAATCTGTCAGGAAGTTTCATATCAGCACACACTCCGCTGCAGACTGAAAATCTCATTCAAGTATATGTATCGGCATAATCTGCTGATTGGTTTCCACAAAATTCCAAGTACAAAATTTTAAAGATAGGAAGCTATAAGACAAGTTTTAAAATCCGTTTTATGTAAAAACATACTATAGATGTTTTTATTAAGTTACAGCTGATATTTTTCGAGTTATTAACTGATGTTTGTATTAAAATTTGTGAAACCATGATAAATTAACTAGTCTTTATGAGTAAGTTACAGTGATAAAATTATAGCACTAAGCTCATTAGACGTAATGATGAAACTTTATCAAACTGCTAGATAACTACGTATTTTTACAGAGTTACAGACAGTAGAATAGAGGCAGTTTAGTGATCTCAATCGGTTCTTTCTTCCGTTAGAAAAATAGTAGAAGTCGGAATTTAAGAGTTACCTAACCGATATTTTTATGGTATATACATATAGTACAGTACTCCTCATAGAAAAACTGGGATTGTTGTTAGTCTTAAACTAACAGCGATGTGTTAGATTCTTTAGTCAGAATGAGTGGACTCTGAGCTCTGCTGCAAGTACTTAAGGTGTTCTAACTACAAGTGTAATGTTTGCGAGACCGCAGCGCCAGTATATAAGGACCAGCATAATAGTATGGGATTAATTCAATCATCATCAATAGCCCGTGATGTATCCGTTACGCCTCAGGATGCACCGTACTTCTGTACTTGACCACGTAGGCAAAGCCTCACGTGTCAATGAAGCCAACTGACTTGTGTGTTTATCGATCGAATTGGTTATCCTTCATTTTTGTGCAAATGTTTAGAGATGAATTTTCATGGACTCACAATTCATTGGTTAACTAGTGTTTTAGTTTCGATGTTTCTAGTTTGTGTGCCACCCGAACAACAAGAAACTGTGTGGCAAGTGGCGTCACTTATTCATCATTTTCAAAATGAGCAATTAACTGTACTTAATTATCAGATGAAGCGATAGTAAGTAATACTTGGAACATCGAACACAGGTCGTCTCTGAACTGTAGTGAGTGTTGATTATGATCAGAAAACTTCAACGAATTTAGAAAATGTTCATTTGTGTGTGTGAATATTTCTTGAGACCACTGGTTTGTTAAAGCAGTAAATTCTTATTACCGTAATGCCAGACACGTTTTGATTATAAATAAAGAGTTTGAATATATTATTCCACTTCGGCGAGCTGGATTGTGGACTTGTGGATTGGATATTATAGGCAGCAGGTTTCTCGAATACTTTCTGGCGGCCCACATAAATAAGTTCCCGAATTTTGTAAACGGCAGCGTATTTAAAATCGCACACATGCACATTAAATACCTCAAAAACAAACAATATCTCATGAATCAACAAAAAAAAATTTAACACCTCACCCCCACATATAGTGCACACTGGTCAGGAAAAATAAACACGGAAATGATTGGTGTAGAAAGAGAACTCGGTAGGTACTAACAGAACACCGGAACGAAACATACAGCACCACGCTGAGGCACCAACGGCGCTGAGCGGCTGAGTGCAGAGGGAGATGATGCATCACTGCGGTTCTACGTGGGTCTACAGCTCGCAGCGCACGCTCACCCGGGTCAGCCCCCGCCCCCTAGAGAGCTACCGTACCAAGCAGCTGCGTTTGCTACCCGCATTACGTCACTGAATGTCACTTCCCGACTGCTGGTACATCGCGCCACCATCTCTTCTTCGAATTTAGGTTAATAAGTTAGGTCACGAGTACTAAAAGTATTTATTTATGACTTCTAATCAATTAACAAAGATGAGATCTACCGTAAAGAGCGGTTAATATTAAAATACGAGGGTGAGTCAAATGGAAACCGTAAATTTGTAATAACAAATCGAAATATCGCACCGTTATCCTGTAAGCTGGTAATCGTGCTACAAACAGCGTGCAGAATGGCCTGTAGGTGGCAGCATAGTGCAGATGCACACATACTGTCGCAGTATCAGTATAAAGATGGCCGCCCCACTTGCGACTTGCACCAAGGAAGAAAGCGCTCTGTTATGCTGTTTTTGCGTAATGAAGGTGTGAAACCTATTGATATTCATCGACACATGAAGGTTCAGTATGGTGATGCATGTTTGTCATAGCAGCAACTCTACGAATGCGGTAGGAAGTTCGCAAATGGTGTGGCTTCAGTGAAGATGCTCCTCGTCCAGGTCAGGCACAACGAGTTGTGACTCCACAGAACATTGCAGCAGTTCAAGCCAAAGTGATTTCCATATGTTTGGACCACTCAAAGACGCAATGGGATGGAGAGGTACGCCATGTGGTGCATGAGTGGTTGTGCGGACTACCAAAAGAATTTTTTTTCTAAAGGGATTTAGGCACTCTGTAAGCGCTAGAGGACTCGCATTGAGCGTGGGGGAGATTATGTTGAAAAGTGATACAGCTTTGTACCACTTCTGCACAATAAATAATATTTAAAAAAATATTTAAGGTTTTCATTTGACTCACCCTCGTACAACCACTCACGCTGATCTGGTAGAGATAAACATCAAAGGTGACCGTCATTTGGAAGTATTCATAGATCCAAGGGAAGTGACAGTGACACTGAATTTGTTGATTCAGAAAATCAAAGGAGTGAAACTCCATTGAGACTGGCTGAAGTACAAACTGGAAATGCAGAGATGTTAGAGAGGATTCAATTGGTTTTTGCTAAAATTCAAATTGCCAATGAATATTTAAAATCCACTGAAAATAAAGTTCAAAATAAAATTGAATCCAGTAACAGGGAAATAAAGAATATGATTATTACAGTATCTCTGTTTTAGTGTCTGTGCATGCATGCATTTCTGAAGGAACAGGCACTGCTGATGATTTACAGCTGTATTCGATATACGAAATGTATTCTCAATTTGCTAACACGATTAAACAGCAGCTGCACCATTTACTAGTAACACATTCAAGTTTCTGCCAGACAGGGACTCGGATCTAGATTTCATCCTGCTCGCTAGCGGTCACCTTAACCTCTTGCGCAATCTGGGTACGCCATCAGAACCAACCCAATCCCTAGTGTTTAACCACATATATGAATATCTGAAGGACATAGTAATATGAAGACCAGATATTGTGCAAACACCGACATCGTGACTATCAATAATGTATCCATGTTTCGACAGGCCAAAAGGACTATAAAATATTAGTCTCTTCCTGTGCGGGAAACAATCACGAAATATGCTAGCGTATGGATTGTGGACTCCGCGAAATATGAAAGTTTGGATCGGTCCTCGAGGAGCGCCCATATTGCTGAAGTTGTCAAGGCGACTCCTCGTGATAAGCGGAAAATTCGTGTTCGAGTCCCAGTCCGGCATAAAATTCCATGCGTGTCTAGTAAATGGTACAGCTGATGGAATAATCATACTGACAAGCTGCTAATACATTTCATATACTGAATACGATTGTAGATCATCAACATTGTCTGTTCTTCCAGATATGCATGCATCCCTCAAGGATATCTGCATCGTACTTCACAGATACTGTGAAGTGGAGATACTGCAAAAACTGCATTTCATGCCAAAGCAGAAGCAAACTGACGAGAAAAACACTTTCGCTCCCTGTGCGGGCGTCACATAACGTGCGAGGAGTATGGGACGAGACCACAGGACAATTGGAAGTTACGATCGGTTCCGGAGGCGTGCTCGGAGTGGTTAAGGCTGCCGCTCACGATAAACGGGCAGTCCTGGTCCAAGACGCCGTCCGGCACAAATTTTCACGTGTTTGAAGTAAATGGCGTAGCTGATGTGTAATCGTATTCGCAAACTGCAAGTACATTCCGTGAATTAAAAAATAATTTAAAGCATGAAGTGGAATCCAGTAATAAAGAAGGAGGAAATGAATTCAAAATTGGATGGCCCAAATTTTAAAGTTCATTCCAAGCATCAAGATTTAAAAATCAAACTATGGCAACAGTTATCCTTATTGAAGACTATTTTCAAAACCGAAATCGATGAATTTCGTAATGAATACAAAAAGGAGAATGAACTCTTAGAAAAGAGGTTAACACAAAGATTATAAAAGAAGTCCGATATTTTTTCTAAAGAGGTTGTAAATGTATATACTAAAGTGAATATCCACAGACGTCAAAACTGTAGAAGATGATTTTGTTATTTCAACAATTCGACAAAAAAGATTTCTGATAAAGTAAAAACAGTACAAGTCCCAATAGTGGACTCAAACATAAGCATTGCTAACACACAAAGCAGAGTAACATCTGTTGTTTCTTGTAACTATACTGTGCAACATGTTGCTTCTGTTGATGCCAATTTCGTTGCTTATAGGCCATTTCTGTATTTTGATCGGGACACGCAAACACACGGATTAGGAGTCTAAAATAATTTGGAAAACGTGTTGCCGAATGGATGGTTTCAGCGCGAGGAAAATCTTTCATTGGCAGACATTTGTCATTGAATTCTTTGCGTTGGTCAGCTGATGTCATGCTACGTTGTCAAACACTTTCTAAGTTCAGATCTGCTTTCCTGAGTCAGTGCTGGTCCCATAAAAATCAGAAAGATGTATTATGACAGTTTTCGGGTGGTAAAAAGTATGCCCTTGGTCGGGAATCAGAAAGTGTGTTTATCGTCTGTCGCATTTGACAGAAAAGGTGAAAGCGGAAATAAAATTATTGAAGTTAGAAGTTAAATTGGCTTTGCATTGAGGGAAAATCATTTCCGCACTTAGGTAAAATGTGGATGGATTCGTTGAATATCTGGAACGCGTACAGAGGGTGTCAGCTAATGAAGAACGATTGCCTAATAATAACAGGCCCTCGGATAGAACTCCAAACAACAGAAATGTTCAGGGAGGAAACATGAATCTTGGGAGACTATAAGTTGTAAATACGAACTCTGGTTTTCGTGGCAGAGGCAGAGGAGGAGCTCGATAGCCGCCACTTTTTCAAAACTTTGACGAAGAAAAACTTGTACAGAATGTACCGCTCACGCAAAACGTAGAGCAGAGTGCGATCCGATCTGAAACTTCTTTTACTGAGAGTAGTAGTTTGTGCGAAGGAAACGTCCATAAGGAAACCGGCGCTCACCAGGCGGAGTAAATAATACAGCCAGTAACTGACACAAAGGCCAAAGTAGGTAATTAATATCCGCAAGCCGACAATAGAGATTATCACAGTCTTGAACACGGCTGTTTGTAGCAACTGTAAGTTTCCAATTAATAAAGTACGCAGCCAATCAGTGTCGTAATTTACTTACTTTTGGACTTGAACCATGTTTCGATAATTGGAGGGCTGTATTCTTTAGAAAAACAATGAACACTTCTGTTAACAACAGCAAAAGATATCTGACTTCTAATATGAAAATAAAACGTTACGGTGCTTGCTTGAATTACATTTTGTGAAATATATTACATCCATCACGAGCTAAGGTGATCCAGTCACATATGGACAATGTCAATTAAATATCCATTAAAACTTCGATATTGAAACACGTATGGTTATTGAACAGACAAACCTTAATGTAAGCTGTTAGCAACTAGCTGCAACGCTTACATAGACTAGTACAGAGCGCGCATCATGATGTGACCTGACACCGTAATGAAGACTGAGATATGTAATATTTACATTTTCATACAGTGACATGCCGTCGTAACACAAAAATGTTGCTACCAGCCCGCAGTTCGTGGTCGTGCGGTAGCGTTCTCGCTTCCCACGCCCGGGTTCCCGGGTTCGATTCCCGGCGGGGTCAGGGATTTTCTCTGCCTCGTGATGGCTGGGTGTTGTGTGATGTCCTTAGGTTAGTTAGGTTTAAGTAGTTCTAAGTTCTAGGGGACTGATAACCATCGATGTTAAGTCCCATAGTGCTCAGAGCCATTTTTTTGTTGCTACCAGTATGATGTAGTATAGCAGCAATGACGTAAAGTTAGATGAAGTTAAAAGGGGTACGTAAGTTCTACATCATCTCAAATTGGACTTCCGCATTTTTTCAAATGTATAAAGTCGAGAAAAATACTGTATCAACATAAGACATACGCAGGATGCTTCTCTACTGGAAAATGTAGAGAAAATTCGTAAGCTTTGAAAGGGACGTTACGGGAAGAAAATATCAAAGCACTTGAGAAAAACGCATCCGACGAGCAAGTGATACCTATAAGCAAGGTACCGCGGTAAGATTAAACGATCGCGAGCAATGGCTTGAAATCGCTAAAGATCTTATGTTTCTTAATTGCAACTATTCGTTTAAAATAACGCAATCTTCCCTTATCGTGTGTGTAGAATTCTCTAATTCCTCCGATATATTCGAGCTCTACTCTTTCCTTACTTTCTACAAAACCTCTATTTATTTTACTCGTTTCGGAATGTGATCTGATGTCATGAAGTGTTTTCCAAAATTAGAATTATGGCTATTGATACCTGTTTTACACAAAAGGTGTTCTTTATATCTAACGTCAAAAGCCCTCCTAGTTTGTCCGATATAAAACATTGGACATGCATCGCATCTTATCTTATAGACACCTGAACTGCATAAGTGGCCGTTCGTGTTTTTAATATTACAGATGGAGTTTTCCTTTAAACTGCTGGCAGTGGAGAATGCTATTTTGCAACCATATTTCCTAACCAGCAAACTTCTAATCCTGTATGACATATTGCCTAAAAAAGGTATCGAGATATATCTTTCATTTCCACTTTTCCCGTTTTTACAATCGCCTAAACCACTAATTCTGTGTCTTGTTTTCTTCTCGATTTTTTTCTACCATAGATGGAGCATATCAGTTATTATAAGTTACAGTTTTAATTAAATTCACCTCCTTCTCAATTTTGCACGATTTATGTCTGAGTCAAAGAAGGCCATCTTATGAGACGGAGGGTGCGTTGAATCAAATGGTATAATTTTATCCGCACTGGCTGTCTTACGATAAATATCGAAATTTATTCTCTCATCTGTAATCGCGAATTTAGATCTTCGCGATTTCCATTTCGCAAATCGCAAGTAAATTTAATTTTTTCGTGAAAATTGCTAAATTTTCCTAGCAGCTGATCAATTTTCATTTTGGTCCCATTATACACAGTTAAAATGTCATCAGCACACTTCGAACAGAACTGAATTCCTGAATTTGTAGGTGCATGATTTTCAAAAAATTATAGATTACTCACGGTTGCTGCTAATAGCCACGTTCAATAATGTGAAATTCCTACCTGAGGTAGTATCCAAGGCTCTAAAAAAATATAAGAACCTCAAAAAAAAAATTTAACGCAAGTATGGCTATCCCTTTCAATAGACGTTGTGAAAAATGCAGCTGCAACAGAACTACATAAAATCTCATGTCAACGCTAGACTGCATGAAGGAACCTATGACACTCAAAAGATTGGTTAATCTCAGACAGAAAGAAATAGAATCTGAATGGAGAGGCGTATTATTTGTTTTTAGAATTAACCAAAGTACCCCATTTACAGTTTTATTTTCAAACAGATATGGCATGGGCTTTTGTTAATCAATGATTAGTGAATTCAAAAACGAAACTTATGAAAATTATGAAAGGAACGTAGCTAATCTTAGAAGTTTGCTTCCTGTAGTGGAATATCTTAATTATATTTCAGAAATCCTGCCACAAAATCTTTAACAGATTGCTTTATAAAAAGAAAATAAATTTCACACAGGAAGAAAAATCATATTGATGAAAGGGCTTATTTATATTTATTTCTGGCATTAAGGACCTGGTTGCAGTAGAAAATCTAATTTTGGACCTAGTGTTAGAGAATTTAAAAATCGACAGAGCCCAGCAGATCAGAGTATCCCATGACATATGTAATAAAATTAGTGAAAACGATTTAGTAGACAGTTCTCATAAAATAAAGATCTAAAGGTGACTAAAATATTATGCAAGTGTTAGATATGAAGCAGCGATCGTAACGATATCAGATAAAGGATATATGGTAGTTAATCGCTACTAAAAATGAATATACAGTGTGAACATCAATAAAACTGCCAAACTGCGGGGACGCATTCCTGAGTGGAAATGGACGGAAAATGGTCCTATTGAGATGTGTCCAGAAATGTGTCCTTGCCGCGGTAGATAGCGCTGACGAATGAAAGTTCCTCTGCCACGTGCCGTGCGTTTCTTGCCTGTTCCAGACTGTGTGGTTGACGCTGCGTACTGCATGCAGCAGGGAGGTCTGGTATTGACGTCGGGAACGAGCCGAGATGGTGTTTGTGTACAGCCAAGCAGATGGAAACGGTCGAAAGGCAGCACGGCTATATCAAACCATTTACTCTCACAGATGCAAACTCCATTTCAAACCGTTTTCGGGCGTTTTCTGATCACGGGCCCTATCAGACAGACGAACGTGCAGAGAGGCAGCGGACTGTGTATTTAGATCACATTTGGAGGACCGAGTTCTGCAGGATATTCAGACGAACCACATACAAGCCCCAGGCAAGAGGCACGCCAACATGGTGCAACCCATTGTACCATTACTTGTATCCTGCATGACAACCGCTACCATTCCTATCGCCAGCAATCCCAAGAACGCCACTTTCCACTTGTGACGTGGATGCGATGCAGCTCTGTATAGTGTTCCGGGACGATTTGTTGTCACTGTACGCACACCATCCATTTCCGAACACATACTCATAGGATCTTTCTCTTCCGTTTCCAGTCAGGAATTGGCCCCTGTTATTTGTCGGTTTTATTAATGTTCACCCTGTATAACTAAAACCATGAAATTATAGGAAGATTACGTTTCCGAATTGGAGGAGAATTCGTTTACCACCATGCAAAAAAGAAATTAGGATTGTCATAGGTGATTCCAGGCATTTGGCTAAAACTTTTCCAAAAAAAGTAATTGATTAATATGAATCCACGGGTTTTGGGGTTCGATATACAGTTTGCTCACTGTGAAGTCCCAGCTGAATGATTTTTTTTTTCAGTTTCAAATTTCATTCCTTGTTTTTTGCAGTCAGTAGTTTATAAGAATTATACATCTTCATATGTGCGTGTAGATCATTAATGTGTAAGGATCTTAAGGATCTCGTGGTGTAAGAATTATTTAAAGATTTTGATGTGCTTGATTCATGACACGGCAATCACAAGTGGAGAGTTTGCATTAGTGGATTTAAAATTTTCATTGAAATTCTGTAACTTCTTGACAATAGCAGAAAAAATAGTAGTAAATGATGTCTGTAAAATCTTAAACTAGAATTAGTAGGAAAATAAAAACAATTTACATAAAAATTGTGGAATCTGATGTTTTCTGAAACCTAAAGAAATTAAATTTGCCTAAAACTGTATTTTAAAGTTGGTAATAATTTTGTATGTAATTAAGAGAGTTTGGTAATATTGTGCCATATAAAGGCAAGAGAAAGGTTTTTGTTATTAGTTGAACGAGATGCGAGGAAGTAGCGTGATGCTCATGTTATAAATATGTCTAATGATGCCAGTGAGTTAATGAAAGGAAATGAGGAAGGTAGGAATAAGTGACGTACTACATTGACAAATTAAAAGCTGAGAAATATATCAAATGAAAAGGTTGGAGTTTCATATCTAGATTAGTTTATCTCATGTCTCAAAAATGTGCTTTAAAAACTCATATACCGACTGTAAGCCAAAAAGTTGATTAAAATGTTGTAATAACAAACACGGACTGTGATGTGAGGAGATAAAATCGTTTCAAAAAATATAGATTATTGTGAAATCAAAATATAATAAATACTCCTTTTGATAATGGTTAAGGGAATGCAAAGTAGCTGGCGACAAAAAATTACTTTCATTGAAAACTGATCTGCATTCAACTCGAACCATGTGAAGCCAGCTCACTGATGTTACTCAACTTCACGAGATAAGAAACTGGTATAATATTACAACGCAAATTAGCCAATACATGACAGAGTACAATACCGATAAGGACATATTAGAACCCAAGCACAACTTTTTATAAACAACAGAAGTTGTGTATCAGGTCCTGTACAAAATAAGAATTAATATCACAAGAAACAACATCAAGCATTTTATGAGATGTACTGTCAACAGTAGTCTTCAGAACAGAGGTAACAATTTTGAAAAATAATGTTATCCCTGTAAACGTCTATTACAATTAAGTAAATAGTAAAAAAGATTAAGTAAACTTTTTTACATTTTTGCCCTTCCTTAGCATAGTATGGGAACAGAAACTGAGGCTGTGGTAGCTCTTTGTCAGGGTCATGGAAGCCTCACGTATCTGTAGTCTATGAACTGTGCGGAGGATAGCGGCGAAAAGAATACCAGGCAAACTTTCCCGTGTAATATAATAGAAAGATGAGAAGAACGCTCAGCAATGTCACTTCCCCCTCTACCCAAAGTAAGTAGTGAATGAGCTGCCGCTAGGACGACCTTAAAAGTGCTCTCTAAAGAGCTGTAAAGTAATTATTGAGTACCAGAATTTTTATATGTCAAGGGTTTGTCGATTTTCTTTCCAGGAATATTGACTGAAACAGAATTATAGAAAAGAAAGATATTATAACTAAAAAGCTGATTTCATCTGAAGGTAAACAGATGATTAAATCAAAATCAAATTTTTCTTTCATATGAAATCAAATTTTCAATATTTAGGTTCATAAATGTTCAAATATGTCGATTTTAGTTTCTTAATGCGTAAGTATATAGTGTTTTGTGCGTATAATAATAGTAAGAGAAATTGTTAATAATAAGTATTTAATAGACGTATGAAAAATTATCCATCGCTTGCTTAAAATATTCAATTTTATGTTAAAGTTTCTTATCACAAATAGGGGGTGAAGTGAGGAAGCAAAGTCTATGGCCAAAAAGCGAAGGTGGTGAACGAATGAGATTGGTAGTTCAGGGTCACCCAACCAAGGCGAACATGGCCGCGATTAACGTGTGCAAGAGCACTCAGACAAAGCATTATGCAACGATCTAAAGTAAAATTAAATAAACAAAACCTGTCATAATATTTTGTCAGATAATACAAAATCATACCAATCTCTTCTATATTCAGGTTCAGCATAATCCACCGAATAGTTTCCAAATAAAGTCTACTTATTACGAAATTTCAAAAGTGCGAAATATTAAAGATAGAAGATTATAATTTTGGGTTTCACTTCCGTATTATCTAAAATCATAATGCAGATGTTTTTATTAAGTTACGTCTTTTATTTTTAAAGTTACTAAGTGAAACCCTGTTTTTGCACTAAAATCACGACACATTAATTGGCCTTTAGAACTCAGTTTAATGATAAAATTACGTTACCGTGTTTATTAAAAGTAGTCATGGACTTGCAGATAATTATGTAACTTTACAGAAATACAGACGGTACACGAGAGACAGATCAGTCTGATTTTGTGATGTATAATGTGTTTGTACATTATGAATTACTTTGAAGAAAACGATCTGTTGGCATGTAGTCAGAAAATATCGTTCTTATGAAACAGTAGGTCTTTATTCACACGACTTAAGTGCTATGAAAGGGGATCCCCAATTAACTCCACATTTCTAGATTTCCACAAATTTTTGACACAGACACTCACAAGCGGCTTCTGGTGAAGCTCTTTGCGTGGTGTATAACCTCACTCATCCGACTGAATTCGTGATTTTCTGTCAGACCAGTCGTCAGATCATACAAGTAAGTACTAAAATGAATTCGTTACATTTAGGTTACGCTATAAGTCAATCAAATCCAAAGACTGTCAGCTCCATTAAGTACCTAGGAACTACAATTACAAACATCTTCAGTCGGAACGATCACATAGAAAATGTGGACAAGGCGAACCAACGATTGCGTTTGATTGGAAGAACACTTATAAGATGCAAAATGTCTTCTAAACTGGCTACCTTACGTTTATCCGTCCTCTTCTGTAATACTGCTGCACGATATGAGATGCTTACCGGATAGGATTAACGAAGGACGTCGAAAAAGTTAAAAGAAGGCAGCACGTTCTGTATTATGGCGAAATAAGAAAGTCACGAATATGATAAGCGAGCTGGGATGACAGTCATTAACACAAAGGCGTCTTTCGTTGCGGCGAGATCTTTTCATGAAATTTCAGTCATCATCTTCCTCCACCCAATGCGAAAATATCCTGTCGACTACCACCTATGTAGAGATAAATGATAATCGCAGTAAAATAAGAGAAAACAGAGGTTTTACAGAAAGAGTTAGGTATTCGTTTTCCCCGTGCGTCTTTCGAGAGTTTAGCAGAAGAGAAATATATGAAGGTAGTATATGGTTCCCGAAAGAACAGATACCATTGATGACCATGCAGCTTTTCTAGAGTGAAATGATAATAGAGCGTCTGCCATGTAAGCAGTAGATCCCGGGTTCGAGTCCCGGTCGGGGCACACATTTTCAACCTGTCCCCAAAGATGTATATCAACACCTGTTTGCAGCTAGGGTGTCGATTTAATTATCATTTCAGAAGAGAAATAGTGTGAAAGTGGCTGGATGAACGGCCTACCGGGCACGTAAATGTCATGCAGATAGAGATGCAGATGTAGATGTGGAAAGCAAAATTTGTGTCGATCCTTGAGAGATGGAGACAACCTCGCTGCGTGATCGAAAGAGAATTAAGTGAAAGCTCGAGGGCCAGGGCCACCACAATAATTTATTTTGTTAGTTAGAAAGTGTATCGATTCAGCCATTAAGAAGTTATATTTTGAATAATTCCTTTAAAAGTAGCCTGATTTTAATTATTATCAATATTTTCATTTGTAGGTATGATTAGTCCTTCTGGTAACTGACCCATTTCGATAATAATTTGTAACCATGCATGTTACTATCACTTTATGAAATTACTTCCATAATTATTAATCTAATTATGTACAAAAATGTGTTAAATCCTTAACATATATTCCTAATACTAAAAAATGCTGTTATTTTGTACTTGGATGTCCCTCATTCTTGCTACAAGTAGCTAAACTGATGTAAGTACATGTATAGCTAATGCTTTGCATCATCATACAAATTTTTGTGTACTATAATTACTGACATTTATTACATTTTAGCACTCTCTACGTAATTTTTCATCTTTACTTCGATACACAGAAACATTATTGTGTACGTACTTCCATCTTTCGAAAGAAAATTGCACTATAGTCCCTTGTCGTAAGTAGGAAATCAACGCTTGTAGGGAATTCGTGACCACCGTTCACCAATTATTCCGTTTGCTCTTTATTTCCTTGTTGATGCGATAATGGAGGCGATTCTGTTCTTCTTCCACGCCGCATATGCTTATTACTGTTGGTGACTAGAGTATCATACACAAGTATGTCTTAAACCAGACGAAGTTACGTGTCAGTTTGTTATTATCGTGTCAGTTTGCTATTATCGTGGAGAATGTTGTGAAAAACCTTCTCTATGCCCCTTAGAGGAATACACAAGTGTAGCTGAACATAGTGTTTGCTTTTTATTTGCGGTTCATTTTTCTTGCAGAATGCACATTAGAAAAAAAAAAAAAAAAAAGAAGCAGGGATTAGGCTGCAACGTTCTGTCGACGATGAAGTCGTTTAGAGACGCAGCAAAACGTTTGGATGGAGGAAGGCCATATCCTTCCAAAATAGAAATCAACACTGCAAATTGCCTTCTACAATTCATTCTTCAGTTTTGTCGTAAGAGGGTTAGTCCATCGTAGGCTGCGAACGTGAACGACAAATATTTCAGTTCAGAAATCATCTGGTACGAGGGCAGCTCAGGACTCACCTCATCTGTCATTAAGAGCGACTCCTCCACCAGCAGGTCAGTGGCTTTAACAGAGCGTAAGAACTGCACCAGCTGCTGTGCGTTTTCAGCTTCGTAGCCGAGAACGGAGCCCAGTCTGAAGGCGTGGTATCGGGGATCCCGTACCACGGACATGCCGGCTATGTAGGTGCCACTCTGGTCCACCAGCCGCGAGAACAGACCTGCAGCAGGAACAGGCTTCAACAACATACACTGAACACAGATAAAAAAGTGTGCAACCAGCAATCATTCTGGTATGTAAATTACGTTACTAAACTAGTTTCCCAATGTCTACACTCGTATTTACGCACTCATTCAAGAATCAAATAGTTTTCCTTACACCATTTATTGCAAGCGAACCATTCCCAATGGGACTAATAATGTCGTATGGTCTCCTGCTGCGGCTGCTAGCGTCGCAACGCATCTCAATATGCCTGAAAAACTTCTCGAAGTTTTTTATAGGGTTGTCATCGAAAGCAAACCAAGAGAACTGAAGAGATTAACTTTAACCCATGGCATGTTTCAGGTCTGATTATGTACCAGCAATGAAACCTTTGTGTTTTTACGTTCTATCATCGGTATGTCCACGCTTTGCCCTTCTCATGTGTACTAGTGCAGGTCGCACAGAAATAAAATCGCAAAGGCTGAAATTAAAGTGCATATACACTGTAGCTGTCCACAAATTCTTTCAAAGTTCTTGCAGACAAATGGCATTTCAAGACTTGGGTATTCTGCTTGGAAAACTCATAATTCACTTATATAGGCAAAATAAAGTTATATCTAATGCAGTTGCTATAGCATTTAAAATCTGCTTTAACGCCTCTTTATGTGGAAGCTAATTATTTATATTTCATGCTTGAAACTAAAACATTCGTCTGTTTGTTCCTAAACATGGAAATAAGGGTGAGAGCTACTTTTTGCCTTGAAGTTTAATTGTTTTTTATTACATTTCTCGTACAATGCAACAGTTTCATGACATGATTTCCATATGTGCAAAATAATGGAGTAACAGAACTTATTAGCATGAAAGTAAATGGGAATTCTTCAAAATTTGTAGAACCTCTGACTGTCTGTTCAAAAAGGAACAGCTTTCATACGTTTCTATACCAAAGATTTAATCAAAAATTCAGCGTTTTCACTTTTTAGACATTAAATTTATTTGTTTGTGGGATGTCACTGTAGATGTAGTTGTAATGTGAGCGTGGTACTGCAGAAAATGCTCTCACGAAAACTTCTTCTCAACTAAACAGCAAACATACAGAGAGGAGGTACCCGACATACAGAAATGATTCCCACGTACCTGTCGAATGGAGAAACAGAGAGTTTGAAGAGATATGTAGAGGTAAATAAACAATGGAAATTTGAGGGAAATAAGCTACAATCTTCATGGAGCTACGTTCCATTCATGCAGCTAAATGAAAGGCAAGTTGTTTTTTGTCACACCAGCTTCGCTACTTTTATCTACGAAGCATCTTCAGTAGCATGTAACATATGTTTTTTATATGTATAATAAATATATTATGCAATAGTTACAATGTGTTACTATGTGATTTTATCTCATATTTCAGATTAGAAACAAGTTTTGTACCCAAATTTCGTGATATTAATTTATTCATTGGCATTACTTATGACTTCCAGTGTTGTTAGTCCTCACGTGTGGTCCTGGAAATCTGTTCATTCGGCCCCATTCTCCAACTGGCCAATTTCCTAGGTTTATTCAGCCTCGTTTATTATGACACACCACTCGCATTTTCATTTTGTGATTAACATGTGTGTATTTACAATTTGTAGTGTTGTCAACAGTCGCCGTGTGTTTATCTTTCGTCTTTTGTTTGCGTTGTGTTTATGATTTGATATTTTTAATCTCTTTTGTGTGTGTGTGTGTGTGTGTGTGTGTGTGTGAGAGAGAGAGAGAGAGAGAGAGAGAGATAGAGAGAGAGGATGGATAGAGAGGGATAGAGAGCAATAGACAGAGAGAGAACGAGAAAAAAGGGGGAAAGAGGAAGAGTCATTAATTATTTACTCTGGTTATGTTTCAGATTCCTATTTGTTATTGGAAGTGATGGTCAGGAAGTTATTGCTTATATTAATTTGGTAATTAATTACCTTCTTTTTCATTGCTACATCTCTCTGTACATGAAAGTTAATAGCATGAGTTTTTTGTTGTGATTGTTCACTATAATGATTTTCAGGTCTTTATCCATGTTGGATGGTTCGTGCCCATATTTTATCAGGTATTCGGCAAAGGTAGAATGGCTACTTTCATACTTCCAGCTTCTTATATGTTCGCCCGCATCTCGTGGTCGTGCGGTAGCGTTCTCGCTTCCCACGCCCGGGTTCCCGGGTTCGATTCCCGACGGGGTCAGGGATTTTCTCTGCCTCGGGATGGCTGGGTGTTGCGTGCTGTCCGTAGGTTAGTTAGGTTTAAGTAGTTCTAAGTTCTAGGGGACTGATGACCATAGATGTTAAGTCCCATAGTGCTCAGAGCCATTTGAACCATCTTATATGTTCTTTATACCTAGTTTTGAAATGCCTGCCTGTCATCCACATACATACTTACATTCTTGTCTTTCTGACTGGTATACCTACTCCTTGGTATTTATCTGATTTGTCTGTTGTTTGTAAATGTGAACTGATTGTGATTCTTGTTCCGTAAGCAATGTGTGATCCCTACTTCTTTAATAAATTGGTATTGTGTATGTTGATTTGTGTTTGTATGTTAAACTGTACCATTTTGTTCTTTTATTCATGTCATGTGTGCTATTGTGTTGTGTTTCTGTGTGTGCTGTAGTGTCAGTGTTGTTCTTTGGTGTTTGTGTTCTCTGCTTGTTTTCATTCTTCTTTAGTTATGATTGTGATTTTTGGTTAAGTATTTGTACTAAATGGGCGTTGGAACCAATGTTTCTGACTAGGAGTTGTATTGCTTGTAACTTTTTTTCATAGTTCTCTTTATTGAATGGGATCTTATTTAATCTATGTAACATGTATCGTAGGGCTGCTAATTTCTGATTTTTCAGGTGGTTGGATGAAGCATATATAATCTTATCAGTATCTGGAAAATAATTTTGTATCCTTTCTTTGTGATAAGTGTGTCGAAGATTGTGTTTTCTGTGTGGTTGAAAATAAAAGTAGTTGTACAGCAATGTGTTTGTAAGTCCAAGAGACAATGCATCAAACACACGTATCAACAAAGTTAACTTACCTTTCAGATGACTACCGTGTCTAGCAGTGAGGTGATTTACTGAAATATCCTGTGCGGCGTTCCGGTACTTAAACGACATGGCATTGAGCCAATAGAATTTCCATTAAAATCGTCGTTTATTTGTGCTTCCATATTAGTAAAAGCTGGCTTTCACAAACTCCAAAAAAAGACATTACACATTTCCAGAGAGCTTCTTCCTAGATGTTAAGTCAAGTTAAAAACGTGCTGTAGGCGTCTAAATAAGGGTTAACCAGATGGAACAGTGAACTCCACTGACTAAATTGGCGCCAAACGATGGTAACATAGGACTAGTACTTCCTTCCAGAACATACCGTAAGTCAAAACAATAGCAAGATTTCCTCTTCTTTTTAGATTATAAGATTTAGTTTATATAACATTCTATGAAAATATGTATTTGTGTGAAGATTTTTAATAACAATAGTTACTAAATTTACAGATATAAAAATTAGAAACTTCCTGTGATGTTGCTATATCGATTACTTATTGAAAGCAAAATAAAAATGTAGATAGAAACATATATCTGCCTTTAAAAATGAATGGTAAAAATAGTTGAAATTAATATAGATCTGTTTTAGAGTATTTGCTGTTAATTATTTGCCAACTAAGTTTGAGAATATATCGATATATAAACGGAGTATTATATTGACAGAAAATCTGTGCCAGACAACTCGAAAAACAGTAAATGTTCCCATGCATGGATTACGTAATTTACAAATGATAATGTGTTCAAATTTTGAAAAAAATTAGATGGTGCTGCAGCTTACCGTAACTGAGCAAAAGATTCGATAGGACTAAGATTCATTATAGATGCAACCATGAACATTCGCAGTGGGCTAAATCTGTTAACAGTTATGCCGATTGCCTTTGAAATAATAAACAGTTTATTTCCTTTTTCCCATCTCTCCACTTTCATTTGATCGTCCTCTGTGTAAATTTTTGCTATCAGCTGCTTGAACTGATCTCTGGAAGTAATTACTAACCTGCAGATCCAGGTGACATGAGATGCAGTGAAACAGAAACCCCTCCAGCGCTCTGACCGAAGAGCGTCACAAGCTGTGGATCCCCGCCGAAGCTGGCGATGTTCCGCTGCACCCAGGAGAGCCCCAGCTGCTGGTCCTTGAGGCCAGCGTTGCCAGGAACAACCTGGTCACCTGTACTCAGGAAGCCTGCAGTCGGATTGAAAACGAACTGTAATTCAATTACATTATCTTGCACGCAGTACAATATCAATCCCTTAACATTCCAGTACAATGTTTCAACACGTCCTTCCTTAGTTAACTACATAAGAATTTCTTTCCACTAAAAGCTTTTAGCGGTTTGAAACTCACATTGTAAGTTTTGACTTGCATTCATCTGTGATAAGGTTTCTGGGCATCAGAAAGTGAAATGAAACATCTAGTTCTGTTAGAAAACTAGTAGCCTCATTCTTCTAGGTACTAAGTCTGTATCTACATAATCTGGCTTGGTAGTGATGTTTTCATTTATTCCATTTGGATTTTCCAAAATGCTTAAATAAAATGGACACATTTCTCTCATTTATTTGACTCCTCATTTTTATACCTATTGTACACTTGCATCTGAAAATGTCGTTTAATCAATGTCATAATAGTGTCCAACAATAAACGTCTTTGTCGGAAGATTTACCTGCTTAATTATGACAGTGTCAGATTCAATTGTTGATTATTTCCCATTCAGTTATATGGGAAATAAAACGGAATTGTTGTAGTTCCATTTATGAGATTATAAACTGAATTTAATTCTCTGTTTTATCCTCAGGCAAAATACCGTTTCCTTGTACGTTCGTACTGGTAACATTTAGACGTATTGAAAAGTTTACCTCTAATTCTACTACATTTCGTACACATCGTCACCAAATTTGCTTATCCGTTTTGTCGTCTTTATTGGAAGTTGCTAATAACGCATCATTCTCCATGTGTTTTGAGATGAGTGTGGCTTCATAACCATGATGTTTACATACTCCTATTTTATATGTTCACTGGCCTTAAGTCAGGAGTTACCTTCAAGGTTTTTAATGCAAGGAATAAGGGTCCTTCGGTCATCAAAAATATTTTCGTTAGGAAAAGCCTTTTTAACCTGTTTAGTTTCCCACAAACGTAATCCCTCCACTTTTCAGCGTAATAGCCGCTCGCTTCTACGTACGTTGCAAAAGTTTCGTCAAATTCTCTACGCAGAAAGTTTTCGCCTCTGATTCGAAGCAGTTGACAAGTGTACTCTCCAGTACCTCGTCATTCTCAAACTGTTGTCCATCAATACGTTGTTTCAAATAGCAAAAATGCAATTATTGCTTGCTACAAAGCCAGGAAAATAGGGCGGGTGATTCAAAATGTCCTAATTGGACATGCTGATTCGTACCCTTTCTGACTCGGGGTGCAGGTTACGGTATCTTTCTTTGAGTACCGTACTCTCCATGACCTCTTTCCCGCACAGGTGAATTTGGATGGCACTACTCAGTTCGGTAAGAATTCCACAGTACACGTCAGCCGTAATTGCTAAGCCACGTTCCGTGAATGAACCTAAATCACAATTTTATAAGCCTGTATAATGGATCAGCGACCTCGCACTCCAGCATGCACATTTATACATACAGTTAGTAAGTCCCCATACAATACCCTAATCATCCTTCATTCGTTAATGTAGGCCTTCAAACTAGGCACAATTCTCTATAAAGTTGAGTTGCAATAGATCCTTCAGGGCACCAAAATTCAAAATAACGGCACCCAACGTTGTAACTGGAGGGAGCAACTGATTTCGAAGCGATGTTTTCTTTAATCCACAGTGAGTCAACTTCTGAATCCGAAGAATGATTTATGCCCGTTCGTAAGAAAAATTAAACGACTGCGCGGCACCCGTTTATGTTTGATCTGAGCAGACAAATTTAAATATGACCAAAAGGCCTTTGCTTTTATACTGTGCCTCATAACCCAAGTTGTGAGTAATTTCTATACGGTAAAGTTGAAATGTGTGTTTCATTCTCTTAATGCACAGGGACCTAATTTTTCTCCTTTTCCGATATTTATATGTAGCATATTCTGTGTTATCGTAAAAGTAATGCTAATTTCGAGAAAAAATCGCAGCATAATGAGTTATACACTGAAGCGCCAAATAAACTGGTATAGGCATGCGCATTCAAATACGGAGATGTACACACATCACAGAACTCCTGAAGATAGACGTTGACTGTGGATATTGTATCACAGACACAGTCCTTTTGACTATTCAGAAATGTCACTCAACTCACTCAAAGATGTAAACAACCATGCATGAGCAGCACTTGTAAGACAGAGGGGGCCCGACAGCCGATCAGATCTAGTCATTCCATCAGGAAGGGAGTACATGTAGTTCAACCATCCCTAGAAGGTCAGTATAACGGTTCGATCGCGTCCACATTGTAACTTTGTGCCAGGAAGGCCTCCCAAAAGGGGACGTGTCCAGGCGTCTCGAAGTGAACCAAAGCGACGTTGTTCGGACATGGAGGAGATACAGAGAGACAGGAACTGTCTGCAATTGTCATCGATTATCCTTCATAGATCCCCGGTGCAAGCAGAGCTGAGGCTGCAGCTCCGTCAATAAGGTCAAACATTTTACAGTGATAGTATCAATAAACTGTTCTTTCCCTGGGAGAGATGCGTTCGTCCGCAGGACGTTATGTTCGGAAATAAATAAGCAGACACGAATAATGGAGATACAGAATATGAACAACGTTTGTTTTATTTAAAAAGCTTTAAAACCTTTCACATGAAAAACTCGGAACCATTAGTTTTCGGTACGCAGTCTAATGTGTACGGTTAAGTAACTAGACTCAGAATCTGCTGTTTACAGTGATTTAACTGTTACAACACACAAGTAAAAAAAACATTACAGAGCCTGGTATCTCTCCCCTTCTCTTTGTTTCACGGAAAAAAACCTTTGAAAATATATCGATAGTCGCAGTGTTTTTTTTCTTTTTTTTTAAAAAAAATCGATATTATTGCGATGCGTAATCGAAAGCAACATATAACCTCATTGTGTTTAGCTGCCCGACGGCCTGCTTCGCAACTCGGCAGGGGACATTCATGCACACTGCCGTGCTAACAACTTAAGGACGGCCTCCACTAGCTCGCTCTCGCAAGAGACCCCTTCACTGGTTCAACTTTGAATAAGGCTCCTTTGAAAGGCTGTGTTAACAATTATGGCAGGAAAAAAATTAATTGCAAATGACTCTCCATGTGCATCAGGAGAGCGACAGAAAATGTGTGTCCAATAGGTGCAGAGATCAACCTTCTATGGGATGTATATATTACACTTCACAAAGTGGACATCGTCGGCGTTCAAGAAATGTTCAAAACAAACCATTAATTTTCACCATGAGCACAGAATGAAAAATGGCGCGTCTTGGTGATCACAAAAATTCGCACCATCAAGATCAAACTCCTTGGGTGTTACAAACCGTGCAGGACGTTCTCTTAAAGAATGCTTAATGAATCAGATTGGTGTGACTTGTGGAATGTGATGGAATGCAGTCGAACTCGAAACAACCTGTCGTGGAATCTATCCTGAAACTGGCGATCCTTTACGGTGTATCTGCAGACGCTGCGATAATATGTTTTATAGGCACGGAAAAAAACGAACATCCAGAGGCTGAATTTGCCCACTTGTTCCAGGCGATACGAACAGTAATGTCGCACACTTTTCAGGAGGGTTAGTTTGCTCTAAAGAAGTATGATTTTTATACAGTGACCAGGAATCAAGCAAAATCGTGCTATTTTGGCCAGCTGTTGACCAAAAGCAGTGCTCAATCCACACCTATAGTTCTCTTACGCCCATTCTTCCACACTTGCATGCTCTGACATAAATATTTCCCACTGATCTTCCACCATCACGCACACGAGAAACAGTCGTAGGGGGCAGAGCACCTCCAATTCCTTGCAGCGCAACAAATAACTTTCCAGATAAATTTACTACCCAGTTTAACAGTCGCCATAATTGAATACGAATACGTTAAGGTATCGGTTTAGTTGATCTTGATTCATCTCTCTCGGTATCTCTAATTTCCTCTCCAAATCCCGGTTGATCAGAATTGAAAACAAACTCGTTACTGAACGATAGCATAAGTTTGTTTATCTCAGCTATGAAATTTCGTTACCTTATGACTTCCAGTTCTGTAACAATGTTTTGAGTTACGCAACCATCCACTGCTTACCTGGAAATCACTGTAACCTATGTCGCTCGCAATTTGATGTGAATAACGTAGCAGGTCACTACCGCGCACATCCTGCAAACTGTATCGAGCGTCCTCGAAACTTGCAAACACTAGTTTTTGTAACAAGTGTGCTTTTTCCTCCCTTGAATATCCGTTTTTTTTTGTATTTGTTTTTTTTCTATGCTGCGGATGATCTTCCATGTACGTAAATGTGTTCAGTACCCGCTCCTTGGACAATGATTGTCCTTTACTACGTTGCACTGGAGACGGGATTTGTGTCCCCCTCTCCGATATGGATGATGACCGACCTCACTCTGTATCTGTCTCAACACCACTTTCAGTTGTTAAGCGCGTATTGTCATCATTTACTCCTCATGTACAGTGTCTGCAATGTCGAGCGTATCCTACACCACACATTCCACTGATGCATCTTGCAGAAAGGCTAATATTTCATCTGCCACTTCTTTCTCGCTGTGCGAAATTCCTTACGCTCCTTTTGACCAAATGTCAAATTCGGAAAGTGTTGTAGACATAATGCGACGTTTACTTTGTTTATCGTTGCCATTGCTCTGTTCTGAATCAACGCCATTAGCACAGTAGTACTGTTGAGAGTTACACGTGGACTAAGCAGATCAATTACGCTTTATAGTTTCATGCTGCGCTCGCCATTGGATACCTCCAGTCCCATCCTCTGTTGTCATTAGCAGCCAATATTTTGGTTGCATGGCAGACAATTTGTGGGGCTTCGAATGCGGTACACATCATTTAGAGAAACTTATGTTTTACAATTTCCCATCTCTTCCTGTCATTTACTTGGCTTGCAGATCTCAATCGACTTTTTAACTACTGATGAATTTTTTTCGATAGAACAGGTCTTAACTGAAATACTCTTGGTGTGCAGTAAGGCCTGGATTTCATAGCGTGGTCCATACTTTGTGGGCTTCCAAACACCAATTCAAAGTTTTTCAATTTTCAGTCATTAAATTTCACTTCCTTGTTTACTAACACTTAATTATACTGTTAAAATGCTTTCAAAACTAAACTGAAAGTTTCTCAGTTTTCACTTACCATTTTTTTTAACTTTTTACCTGCTTTTAATTGCAGTTGTTAAACTATATGTCCTCAAAAGGAATTATTTTTTTTTTGCTAAATAAAGTCTTTTCTTTTGTAAGAAAATGAGACGCCTACAGCCGTCCTTATGATCTTATTTATTATGTAGCAACCAGTTTCGGCGCTTCAGTGCACCATCTTCAGGCCGTAGTTGATGCTGAAGGGCTAATCACGATCCATATATACACTGCATCAGTATTCGCAGCTCGTGGTCTAGTGGCTAGCATTGCTGCCTCTGGATCGTAGCGTCCCGGGTTCCATTCCGTGTCGGGTTGGGGATTTTCTCTGCCCGGGGACTGGGTGTGTTGTCCTCATCATTTCATGACAATTCGTGAAAGTGGCGAGATTGGTGTGTGTAGAGATTGGGAATTTACATGGGCGCTGATAACTGAGTAGTTGAGTGCCCCGCAAACCGAACATCAAACAAACAAGGTATCAGTGGCCAACATAGCGGGTTTACGTAGACTATCTGTAACAGTGGCATCAGCACTCCAACCATCAAGTGCAGTTCACAGCCAACATAACTGGTTTACACAGACTATCTGTAACTATGGTGTCAGCCCTCCAACCATCAACTGCAGTTCACGGCCAACGTAACTAGTTTACGAAGACTATCTGTAACTGTGGCGTCAACATTCCAACAATCAACTGCAGTTGATGGTTGGAGGGCTGACACCACAGTTACAGATAGTCTGCGTAAACCAGTTATGTTGGCCACTGACGCATTGTATATATGGATCGTGATTAACCCCTTCAGCATCAACTACGGCCTGAAGATGGCGGATTGAAGTGCTGCAGCTGGTAACTACACAATAAATAAGATCATAAGGACGGCTGTAGGCGTTTCATTTTCTTACAATAGTGAACAGCCGTGGTCTCCAAGACCTCCAGTCAAAAGCATGGATAAAAAACAAGTCTTTTCTGGACGGCTTGTTGTGTTCATGTGGTCTGATACTTTACCACTTCCAGATCCTCGCTTGCTGCAGTGTTCCACACATCATATTTTGCTAGTTCCTTTATTCGTACAGGTATTTCTCATGTTTACTTTTGTTACACGTACTTACCGAGCGGACCCAATCGGTAGTTGACAGTGACCAGTATGACTCCATATGAGACGATAAAATCAGGCCCGAACTTTAGGCCAGCGCCGCTGCCGCGTGAGAAGCCCCCGCCGTGCACCCAGAACATAACGGGCAGCGCTGCGCCCTCCTCCGGAACACCGGGCACGTACACGTTCAGGTAGAGGCAGTCTTCAGAGCCGGTGCCGTCCTCTTGCACGCAGTCGCTTCCGTATTCTGTGGCGTTGAACACGCCCTCCCAGCCAGTTAATGGTCGTGGCGCCTGTCGGAAACAAATTTCTGGTTACAAAATCACTAGAAAAATGTCGAAGACTACTATACTGACACTGTTTATAGTGGCTACTAGCGCGGTGCACTGGAGTGTTTTTTATTGTTATTACTGCTATTTTTACAAATATTTATATACTTTTGTTGATATTTTGGACAATGATGCGGACAGAGACAACGACTAATTATTATGATTCGTCGTCTTCATCAATATCAGCCATATAGCATCTGTAGGTCTTAAATGATGGACTGAGAAGAACATGTTCGGATGACCTCTCGCTCACAAAGGTTTTTTAGGGAAGTTATGAAATACCCAATGTAATATCATCATCAGCTTCTTCGCATCACCAATTCTATAAAAGGAACCTCTATAGACTTCGTCATGAATTACTGTCTTTCAGGTATTTACCCATGTCACTCCTCCATGTTTCCCAACATCGTCCACCCATTTTATATTAGGTTAAAAATGTCAAGAACATCATCAGCTTAATTTCATCTCCGACTGTCGGAGATAGAATTATAGCTGACAGGATTGTTAACATTTTTAACGTACGTATCGCATATTGTCCCAGCATACAATGAAGCACGTATGAACGCAACTAAATTTTACATTAGGTTGTCGTCTTATTCTTTCCTATCTCTTGGAAACCAGCGAAGACTTTCCCTGTTCCAGTTAGCATCCATTGTTCTCTTTAAATTTCTCATTTCCATTTCGTTTTCATTACAACGTATCTACGTTTCCCACTCTAATCTGTTCCCTGGCTGCCGGCCGGAGTGGCCGTGCGGTTCTAGGCGCTACATTCTGGAGCCGAGCAACCGCTACGGTCGCAGGTTCGAATCCTGCCTCGGGCATGGATGTGTGTGATGCCCTTAGGTTAGTTAGGTTTAATTAGTTCTAAGTTCTAGGCGACTGATGACCTCAGAAGTTAAGTCGCATAGTGCTCAGAGCCATTTGAACCTTTTTTTTTTCCCCTGCCCATTTATTTCCTCACCTAGTAATCCCTGCCGTGCTATTCAACACTCCACTGGTTTTAACATTAACGTTTCATGTCTTACTTGCGTAACTTAAAACTTGTAACGACACTGATTGCAAGCTTTCCTTCATCTCCGTTTTTGAAGTTCGTATTTCACCGACGTAGTTTACTAAAAGCACTAAGCACTGCAGAAAAGTTAGACTTTTCTTATTTCTATTCCTGTCCGTACAATATCTGTTTTCAACTGTCGTAAATATAAAATTTCATTCTCTAATTCTATGATTTTGTTGGTAACTTGTATTACCTGCACTTCGATATGTTGCTTATGTAAGGGGCGATCTAAAAGCTCCCATTCGAAGCCCACGCGGTCCAGAATCAGTATGCCAATCAGGCAAAATCTCCCTGAGCACTGAGGCAGTCATGCCACCGACGCAACAGATTGAAGATACCCGTTTGGTAAAACACCGTATCCTGCTACGTGAAGAAGTTCGTAATTGGCTGCTGCACATCCTCGACCGAAGGAATCGTTGACCTTTCTAGGCCTTTGAGGAGTAATGACCCCGTGGGCAGAGATCAGGACTGTAGGGCGGATGCTCGAGTTTCCTCCACTTGAGACCGGGTAACTTCTGCATTACGACATTTGCAATATGATGGCGTGCGTTATCCCGGACGTTCCTCCTTAAGGGGAGGTTTATCATCTTTGGCCCGAAAAAAGCATGTTCTTTGAGAATTTTTTTCTTAGGATGTCTTATAGATATCAATGTCAAATTTGGTCAAAATGTTTATTGATATTTCCTCTACAAACTGGAATTTTTTCAACTGGAAATGTCGAAGAGCAAAGGCGGAAGTGCCGCCGGAACGAAACTAAATTTCGATGTAGACCTCTACGCGCGGTATGTCACAGGTCAGCCGGCTTGTCTGAAATCAAAACTGAGTTGACTTTAGCTAAGCATATAATATTCTTTAGTTGTACCTCGCTTAAGTTATTTGGACCATAGGAAACAAAATGGAGGCCATTTGAAACAATGTTTTTTTTTCATCGATTTTTCGACTTCGTCGGGCAAGTAAAAATATTTATAGTTGATGGATCGGAATAAAAGTGGTACAACTCCTAGACAATTTAGTTAGCTTTGTCGGAAACAAAGAATCATGCCAATCGGTTCAGTAGATTTGAAGCTACCATACCAAGCGATAAAAAAAAATTCATTTCGAGAAAAAAGCGTTTGAACTTTTGGCTACATATAAATGCAATATTATGCAACTTACTTTCAGTCTGCTACTCCGGGTCCATAAACTAGCCCTTCCTCTTCCTCGTAGAGGGCGTTCTGCTCGATCTGGGCCATCCTGCGCCGCTTCAGAGCCGCTCGTACGGGCCGGTGGCAAGCGGTTTTCGGCCGCTTGAATCTGGTGGTCGTCCGAATGCTTGGTGAACTGCGTCGAATGGAGTCCTCAGGGTGACGTCCATCGTTGTCATGGTCTTGAGAATTGCTGAATACCCTTCGTTGTAGCTGCTTACTGCCAGGAAAATCGCAATCTCCACAGTCTTCGCACCAGAATGCAAATACTTGGGGGCTAACTTCCAAACTCACGCGTTCAAACTTTCATTTGAATTTTGTGTGTTTCTTCCCAAGAACCGGTGCAATAACTCGTCCTCCAATAGGACCTCGTAGATCGGATGAATCACTTTTTGAACTTCTTTGGAGTGCGGTTGGTCGTGTTGATATTCGTCCAGATGGCTGGCAGCCTCTAAGATACGCCACTTGCACCAACTTGTTTCCCGAGCCGGACAATTTTGGTGTTGTGGGTGGTCATCCGTCGAACACTTGTGGAAATACGTTGCCCAAATTGCCTTCTTCATCTGTTTCACCGAATTGGAATGCCGTCGGATTGCCAAGCCGTAGTACGTCGTAAGCCCCTTGATCACTTTTCACTTTTAGTCATGGGCAAGCACACAGAATAATAAAGTCGAAATGCCCAAAAAAAACTGGTTCGTGAAAAAGGTATATTTCAGGTAGGCGCATTTTTTTGTTTAATCACGAATAAAAAACATTCCGTTCCGTATTCGTAAAAACCGTTTCAGGGGTGGATTCTAAACACTTTTATGGATCCAAAAATGCAATTTAAAAAAATCGATTTTTTGAACCAAAAGATACTAAAACTCCTCTTAATTTCACACCTTACTTTCACCGGAGTAGTTCAGTACCATTTCCCAGCGACGGAGACACCAGATCCCTCCTTGAAATTAGTAAACAATGGACCCCGATAATCAAAGAACAGAGCAAGCGTTATCTTTCGAGCAGGTAGCTGGTTCTTGGACTTCTTGGACGACAATTTTCGACAGACAGTCTGCCAAATGTAGACTGGCAATGGCAAGGAAATCGTTTCTGAAGAAGAGAAATTTGTTAACATCGAGTATAGGTTTAAGTGCCAGGAAGTCGTTTCTGAAAGTATTTGTATGGAAGTGAAACATGGACGATAACTAGTTTGGACAAGAAGAGAATAGAAGCTTTCGAAATGTGGTGCTACAGAAGAATGCTGAAGATAAGGTGGGTAGATCACGTAACTAATGAGGAGGTACAAAATAGGATTGGGGAGAAGAGAAATTTGTGGCACAACTTGACTAGAAGAAGGGATCGGTTGGTAGGACATGTTTTGAGGCATCAAGGGATCACAAATTTAGCATTGGAGGGCAGCGTGGAGGGTAAAAATCGTAGAGGGAGACCAAGAGATGAATACACTAAGCAGATTCAGAAGGATGTAGGTTGCAGTAGGTACTGGGAGATGAAGAAGCTTGCACGTGATACAGTAGCATGGAGAGCTGCATCAAACCAGTCTCAGGACTGAAGACCACAACAACAACAACAATAGTCTGCCAAATGTACATTATTCATTCTCCGATGGACGTCTGGCGGTGTTTTACCTTCGCCAGCCAAGAAACGGATAACAGAACGTTGCTTCTTTTGGGACACATTTGGTAATCACTTCGCCATAGTTCACATTTCCGCATCTACCGCACGCACGTCCGAAAGATACGAAACCACATTAATCACTTGCTTACATGTCTGTGCTTCTGTACCCGTATAAATTCAGCATCAAAACCCTCAGACGGAAACTTTTTGAACGCCTTTTATACAATATTTGCGTTTTATGGTGATTTAGAAGCCTACGTTGAGAATAGCTTTGTTAGCTTCTCTTCACAACTGAACTTAATTTACACTAAAGGCAAACAGTACAGACTCCTCAAACAAACTAAGATCTCTCAAAAATCTACCGTTAGCTCGTAGTCCTCCTTTATTTTCTCAGATTAAAGATTTGAGAACAAACTTTATGAATGCTTTGAATAGTTTTGTCGGTCTTATCGCCTAATTTATCTTTCAGCGCTGAATTTCTATCCTGTTGATTTCCCTGCACGTCAGACCACTTTATTCGTGAAGTAGGGAGCCCATCAGTACAAGATATCTCTTTGGGTGTCAGCTCACTTTCACAGTCATGGTCAGTGGAAGATGAAACGCCGTTCGCCCCATTTATGGACGTATCATCCGTAACTTTCATGTGTACGTTTTGTTTCTTTAATGGATTTACTTCATCTTCACTACTACTCTCGCTCGAGGAACGAGCACGATAGTCTTAGTCGGAATTAATGCCACTCGCAAACAGTGATTAATCGGATAAGTTCGATTTCTCCAACCATTTTCGGATTCTTTGTGCTTGTGAATCCATTTTTCACCAAACAACCACAGAGTCTCATTGAACACAAGGACTAGTCAACGCCACGTACGTAAAGAAAATGCCAGTACCAGCAAGAAACATGTAAGCATGCTAAGCCGTAAACAGGTAACAACTGCCCGTCATACAGTGCTACACTACAAAACCAACGTCACAGAACTTTTGCAACTGGCGGGTAGAAAGTGGCGCCCATTTGTTTTCAACGCAACTGTGATCATGTATCCACCACAGGCAAGTACTCATGATTCCTCACTTGATCGATTATGAAGCACTCGGCGAAAACTGAAAAATCGGTGCGCATCACATATGCGTATAACGCACAAGGCGGCGAAAGTGTTAAGTGATTCCCACAGCATTTACCGCTTTATCCTGTTAACGCCTTTCCATAATCGATATAAGCCAAGTAAGCTGGCATTCTAAATCCCTTCTTTTTTCAGTTACTTGTGCCAAAGTGAAAAGACATTCAGAACGTGATCTACCTCTCCTAAAATGATGTTGCACCTCTAACATATGTGCTTCTACTATTGGTACTAATCTCTTGTTTACAATTTGTTTTAGCATAGCGTGCTGTAGTTTAGTAGACTTATTCTAGGCAGTTTGGCCATTCTGGTTCATCGTCATTTTTGCAAATAGGGCAAATCAAAGATTTATTTCGTACGTGTTGCACACGTCCGCTCAGCCAGAACACATTCATAAAATGTTACATTTATTTGACTATCAACCAGTTTTCTGTAACGCTCACTGGATGCATTCAGAGCTATCCTTGAACAGATCTGAGAGAAACTAATCTCACTGCAATTGAGCATTACATAACGATAATTATACAAATACCGTTCTTCTGTCCACTCACCTCGAAGCGCAGGTCGCCGACCGGCGGCTCGGCGTACGGAATGCCCAGGAAGGCGGAGTACGTCGTGTTGTAGGCGCTCGTGGCTGTGCTGCCTCTCAGTACGCCCTCCCGTACGGCCACCAGCACCTCGTCACACTGTCGGAGCGTTGTTACGTTTGAATTAACCGAACATCACAGAAATCGGAAATACAAAACCTCAAATATGAAGATGCTTCAAATATCAACAAGTGTTTCATTAGTGGTCAGTTCTCCGCAGCTTTTAGACAAGTACCTGTTTGTAAACAAAACGCTTTATCGTAATATTCCGGTACGAGAACGGCCGTTAGTTGGTTGGCCACCACGTTTGCTCTAATGGCTTGTTATTATTACTTTCACTTTGTTTATTCAACTGTGAAGCTTTCTTTCGCAGCATTTTCCAAATTTCTTTTCTCCTTTCCAAATTCCTTTTCCCCATTATTTAAGTATTGTTGTTAAACATTTAGTGTTAAATTTTTATATGTATTGCTTGTAACAATCGGCTATTTTGCGTGGCATTATATACCGAAAACAGCCAACATATACAGTGTAAATTAGTACTTCTTTGATTGCATGTATCCAGCAAGTTTAAATATTGTTCATTTATTTGTTTATTTACTGGTATTTTCGTGGCAGTTTATGTGTCTAATATCTTCTGCTGCAGTAAATACCGTAACAAGATTGCATTACGATACAACAGTTTAACTTAAGTAGAGATGATGCCGAAATACAATACTCTTAGTGAAATGCGCAATACTATGATGTATATGCTACAGATCAGTGGAATTTAGCCTACGTAATTTTGTTATTTACGAAAATGTAAAGTGATTTGTTACCGGTATATTAGATCAAAATGCGAGTATTACGGAAATGCTTCTCGGACTCTAATGGAAATCCCTTGAGGAAAGGCGACGTTCTCTTGGCGAAACACAGGTAATGTTTAGAGGATCACATACATAGTGTTTTGTAGTTCAAGTAAAAACGTGTAACCTTTTTTTAAATTATTTTTACTCAGTATATCACATTGGGAGACACTGAAGTAAGATTTGGTACATCATGATAGAGATTATACATGGTGATTCACAAAGGTTCACCCAACTTTGCAAGACTGTATCTTCTACATGAATGAGGACAGAAACTTAGAGGAATTTTAACTTGTGCATAGGACTTTAAAGTTTTAATTTTTTGGAGAACCATCTGATTTTACATGGATATAGAGGGTGTCTCTCCTAAGGGCCACCAGGCACATTTTCTCTGGTGTTTCGACAGATGTTTGTAATTTTGTATTTGCAACGTGTTGCTGCAGTCAGCCCAAACAACTTAGTATAGCGCAATATTCGTTTTACCGATATGTGTGAAGAGGGACAATAAAACATGAGGAGTAACAAGTAGTTACAGCTGTGTCCTCGCTCTGACTGATACCGCCGTGCGAAAGTGCGCTACTCAGTCGCCGTTGGAATACTGATTATTCTTCATGTTATACTGTTCCTGTTAATAGATATCGATAAAACGAATATCACATCAGAGTAACGTGATAGCGCCCTATCAAATGAACATATAACATTTCGATTTGTAAATCATTTTGTTTGCAAAGGGGAAACAAACCGAAGCATTCTGTCAGCGTTGGGCGTCTTATGAAAAACGTGTTGAGTAGAGTTTGTTCGGCCTGACAGCAGTTAAACTTTGCAGAAACGAAATTGCAAATATCTGCCAAAACGCCTGAGAAAATGCGCCTGACCACCAGTGGAAGAGCCACCCGCGGTATTTTCCTTGTATGAATGCGTCCCCTCTGTTCTTTTGGACATCCCGAAAGAACAGTGCCATGTATTCGTATGATTCGTCTCAATGAGCCATGAATCCACCGCCTTCAGAGCGGACGCATAGTTACGCCCGACCTTCTGTGGGAATCTGAAAGTAGCGCGCATGGAGGAAGTTGACGGACTGCGGATATGGGGTGCTGGTTGGGAATTTGGGTCGGTCGGAAGGCGCACCGAGATAATCCGCACAGTTACAACAAGACTCGTGTATGGGTGGCGCAGTAGTCAACGCAATTGTCTAGTAGGCAAGAGATCCCGGGATCGAGTCCCGGTCTGGTACACATTTTTCACTTTCCGCCGCTCATTCCTTATAAACCCCCGATGCAACTGACTTCAATAGTCCCTTTCGTTTCCTTTCCCTTATCCGCTCTCCACCTTCAGTTTACATATGTATTTTACTTGCGTACGCATGCACTACTGAGGTACTGTTTACAATTACGTTTAATACCAAAGGTATCATTCCATTTTGACATACGAGCCCTCCATGGGCCACACAAAAAAACATCCAGACGATAGTCCAACCCGTCCCATACTCTCCCGAGAGTGCCTGGAGATACTACATACACTGCTGTTTCGGGTCACAGTTCAGCCAAAGTAATAGGAAGCGGAACCACGTAGACGGAAGCTCACACAAACCAACCTAAAAAGAAACCACGTACCATGCATGAGGTGTAATGTGAGATCCGTACACCGCTTATAGTCCACCCATCGTTCAGGCAACTCATTGTTAAGAAATGTTCTTAGATGCAGCTGCCAGTATGGTGGTGCTGCATCCTCATTGACATGTTCTCGTATCAAATGAAGATGCCAGGTTTCCATCGATTAGCAAAAAAGAATGGGCCATCATTTTTTTCTTCGGAAACGGACTAAAAAGGCCGCAGCTATGTGACTCGAGGTCAACTTTGGTATCTGATAGCTGTGTTATACGTATTTTTAAAATGTAAAGGTTCACGTTCACACTTAAATGGTAAGTAGCCACATCACTGAACACTAAACTTGAAATAACGTTTCTGTTTTCTGCCTCCACACCTATAGTGGCACTAAACTCTATACGTTGTTATCACATCCAAGCAGGGTTTATTACAGTTCTCTATCGCCATACTCATAATGACACTAAGTTGTACACATTGTTACACCGTCCATGAAGGGTTTATTGCAGTGACATCTATATTGATTTAAAAGCAGACAACACAAAAAAAATGCTTCCGACAACCACACGAGTAATGGCTAACTCTCGCCTAACAAGACGAGTTTACGTATGAGCACTACATGCAAAACTCTCTTCAAAGGTACAAATAACTTCCTGGGAATGGTAAAAACAGATTGGAGACATTGTGAATAACAATGAAAAGAGTCTTCACTCAATAAAAATTTAAATTATCGCAAAAATTATAACCTTAAAAAATTGAGGAATGATGAAGTGTTTCCAAAAGCCCCATAACATCATGAAGGTGCCTCATTCGCAAATGCTGGTTTCATGTCAGTATAAACACTTCTTCAGGTTTATAAGGGTTACATTTTCATGATCTTTCCTTTGTTACTTACATCTGTAGAACGATTATTACGTCACAGTGGATTTTCCCTTACATAAACAACCATATTCCTGTAACTGCTCGTACCATCGTTAAGTGCTGTGACCTGTATTGGCGTACTCGCGCCGAAACGGAGGCCGCATAGTTGTAGCTCAATCGGTCCGCTGAGACGGAAAACCCAAAACGTCTTTTATTAATTTCTTAGCTCCATTTCGACACTACAGAAGTTGGGCAACGAATGAGCTAGCGTGCGAGCTGTACAGGAGTACCTCTGCCAACTGCCACATAAACCAGCAACTTACAACCGGTGCCAAGGCAAATAACTTGTTTGAATGCGTAAGTAAACATTTTTCTTAAATGTTCATTCGTTTTATCTTGTGAAATATGATGAATCTTTTTTAACCCGCTCCGTCTTAAATTTTGAGACTTTCCCTTCCTTTAGGGGGAATATATTACATTCTTGCTCACACACAAACCGTAACGATGATAGAGAAACGTTAGAGAAGGAACAAATAGGAGTGCAGGTAGACTGTAACCCGGCGTTCAGACGCTAGGATTATCCCTAGTCCCTAATGCTGCATCGTAAGGCATTTTGTACAGAGTTAACGATTTAAAAGTTACTGGAAGAAACAGGTTACATCATTTTTCTATGTAAATGCTAGAGTGTAGGGTAAAACACTGACAAGCCAAAACATCATGAGATTTTGACGCAAGAAATCGATGTTCCATTACGAGAGGTAGATGTTGGACTCCAGATTTCTTAAAACATCCCTATCAGTCTGGACAAAACAGTACATCTTTTTAGAATGAAACGATGTGAAAGCCGACTTTAGAGCCTCCAGCGACGAAAATGATTGAGTCAAGGGGTATATACACAGTCTGATGCCCAGTACATTCAATGGGCTAACCTGACTGATAAATGTTAAACACGTTCGGATACGCATCAGAGGCCTATTGATGCACATCGGGAGATCGGGAACGAGGGAGTCTAGTTAGACTATCCACAGAGGACTATACAAAATATTATAAACACTTATTTTACATTCAGAAATGCTACATATCTCAGTCTGCTTCTAAAAAGTCAGGTTGTTGTTCATAAGGTGGATTCTTCTTGAATTGCTTTGCTTCACTGCAGCGTAGACATTGTCAAGGGTGAGATATCACTGAAGATGGGGCAGTATTTACCTTGACCGTGACCGCCAACCAGAACAGCAGAAAGGCGCACGTGAGAGAGATTCGGATTGCCTGCATGGTTGCCGTACTCTGACACTCACGTCTGCCTTACAACTGCAGCTCGAGGTATTAGCCACGTCTCCAGGAAGCACATCACTGTACCAAGGTTAGCTGGTTAGCCGGTGGAGGGAGAAAGAGAAGGTAGACAGCGTCCTTTGTACCCGGCTCCTTTATCTAAATTATCAAATTCTAATCAGTCTACTTAATAAAACGTGTTCTCTGTTGAGTGGGTCCGCTACAGCAACAGACTGACTGAAGTGAGTGCTTCCAGAGATATCAAAATGGCAACTGGACTACGTACTTCTTCGTATGCTAGATGTCTGCATAGTTAGCACTGGGCAGCGAAAATTATACAGGATAATGCAGAGTGGTCGTATATGGAATGTTTCCAAAAACATAATGGAGATTTTTGCGAAATAAAGAAGATGAATTTTCGAAATTACTGACTGTTACGTGAACCGTAGACAGATAGGACGAAGAAATGTAGTCTCTTGAGGAGAATGGAAATCACGTACAACAAAAAAAATGAAAATACTAGATATCCATTAAGCAACGAATTGTAACTCGTTCCACATAGCCCAACTATTCATCGTCGAAGTAATTTGCTTGAAGGCTATAAAAGGTAATCTCGAGAATATTCTGAGGGTTTTTTTATTTTCTTTTGTTATTTTTTTGTTATGCTTACTTACTGCGTCGCGCTTCAGTTTAATTCCTTTCGAGAATACATTATTAATCACACCTACGCATGAAGTATGTGTTTCATTTCCCTTTTCCTTTTAGATATTATTATTGTTTCCGTATTACGAAACGAACACACGTATATAATCCTATATTTATTACACTTGATGAAATAAAGGCCATTTGTTGTCCTCATTTATAGAAAACAAACCAGAAAAACGCTTAAATCTCAGTTATAGAAAAATATTCCCTCACATTCAAACTTACAGAAGCTTCAACGTCAACGGTTCTTTTTTCAACATTATTCTACCTTCGATGCACACATACTTCATTGGGACTCCATGAAGACAGAACGAAACAAACGTTAAACTGGCATTAACTGAATTACACGCATGTCTGTGACAGTAAGTAACATTTCAGCACAAACGCTCAAAGTCGGAAAGAGTAACTATGTACACAGTGTGCAAGTAATGGAAGATCACACAGCTAATTTCTCACGCATGAATTGCACTGGCATCTACGTTGTTTGTAAGATTGTGTTACACCGAGTGTAAATAGAAGAAACACCTAACAATACTAATACTAATAGTCATCAGAATATCAAAACAAACCGCAAAACAATTTAGAAAAGATATCTGAATGGTGCGAAAATTGGCAGCTGACACTAAATAACGAAAAGTGTGAGGTCATCCACATGAGTGTTAAAAGGAACTCGTGTAACTTCGGTTACAGGATAAATCAGTCTAACCTAAAAGCCGTAAATTCAACTAAATACCTAGGTATTACAATTACGAACAACTTAAATTGGAAAAAACACATAGAAAATGTTGTGGGAAGGCTAACCAAAGCCTGCGTTTTATTGGCAGGACACTTAGAGACTGTAACAGACCCACTAAGGAGACTGCCTACACTACGCTTGTCCGCCCTCTTTTAGAATACTGCTGCGCGTTGTGGGATCCTTACCAGATAGGACTGACGGAGTACACCGAAAAAGTTCAAAGAAAGCCAGCATGTTTTGTATTATCGCGAAATGTGGGAGAGAGTGTCACAAAAACGATACAGGATTTGGGATGGAAATCATTAAATGAAAGGCATTTTTCGTTGCGACTGAATCTTCTCATTAAATTCCAATCACCAACTTTCTCCTTCGAATGCGAAAATATTTTGTTGATACCGACCTACATAGGGAGGAACGATCGCCGAGATAAAATAAGGGAAATCAGAGCTCGTACGGAAAGATATAGTTGTTCATTCTTTCCGCGCGCTATACAATATTGGAATAATAGAGAATTGTGAATGTGGTTCGATGAACCCTCTACCAGGCACTTAAATGTGATTTTCAGATTATCCATGTAGATGTAGATGGGATCGTTGTATGTCGACACAGCGGTTTATCGACAGTGATATTGTTGTTTAAATTGTTTGTGATCCACGCCTGTCATGCCTAATACAGAATCGATTATGACACAAGAGTCATACTAAACGCCACATATATGGGTATTTCGTACAAAACGTCGGCCAGAATTGCTGTTTGCTATTTTTTGCATTGTGAGACCCTAAAGAAAGTATTTCTAGGATAATAATGTATCTGAACTATGAACTAAAACAAAATTATTGTTTTCTCATTAGATTCTTTATATATTAACTGCAATTTTTATTCACTACAAAATCATGCCTCCCGGTCTTGTTCATCTGAGCAATCTGTTTTTACTGGGGACTCCACTTTTTCATTATTTTCAGCCTGAGGTAACAGCCTAATCCGCCATTAATCTGAGAGCAGTAAATCTAATGTTTCTTTTGAGAAAGATTTGCTTTTTTTCTTTGGCTTCGGCCTCGTACCTGTTATTAATGGATCAGGTGTTGTTAGTAGCCCCTTTATTATGTCTTACTGCGGGTTTCGTCTGATGCTTTTGAGAAACTACCTATGGGTAAGAGGGAACCTTCTATGAAAGTTGAGGCATACACCAAAATCTTGTGTACAGGGCAGACATACCATTACATGGATATAAATATGTGTTTATGGATAAATGTATGGCCCTATATGGATATATATCAATCAACATGCAATCTTGCTGTTTAAACAGTACAAGCAGAAAATTTGTCTATTTGTGTCTCGTTGCTGTTGTGGTCATCAGTCCAGAGACTGATTTGATGCAGCTCTCCATCCTACTCTATCCTGTGCAAGCTTCTTAATCTCCAAGTAACTACTGTACCCTATAACCTTCTGAATCTGCTTAGTATATTCATCTCTCAGTCTCCCTCTACGAATTTTACCCTCCACGCGGTCATCCCTTGATGCCTCAAAACATGCGCTACCAACCGATCCCCTCTTCTAGTCAAGTTGTGCCACAAATACCAATTTAATTTTCAGCATTCTTCTGTAGCACCACATTTCGAAAGCTTCTTTTCATGTCTAAACTATTTATGGTTCCTGTCTCACATCCATACATGGCTCCACTCCACACAAATACATTTAGAAAAGACTTCCTGACACTTAAATTTATACTTGATGTTAACAAATTTCCCTTCTTCAGAAATGCTTTCTTTGCCATTGCCAGTCTACATTTTATATCCTCTCTACTTCGACCATCATCAGTTATTTTGCTCCCTAAATAGCAAAATTAATCTATTACTTTAAGTGTCTCATTTCCTAACCTAATTCCCTCAACATCACCTGAATTAATTAGACTACATTCCATTGACCTCGTTTTGCTTTTGTTGATATTCATGTTACATCCTCCTTTCAAGACACTGTCCATTCCGTTCAACTGCTCTCCCAGGTCCTTTGCTGTCTATGAGAGAATTATAATATCATCAGCAAACCTCAGAGTTTCTCCACGGATTCTAATTCCTACTCCGAATTTTTCTTTTGCTTGTTTTACTGCTTGCTCAATATACAGGTTGATTAACATCGGGGATAGGCTACAACTCTGTCTCACGCCATTCCCAACCATTACTTCCCTTTCGTGCCCCTCGTCTCTTATAACTGCCATCTAGTTTCTGTACAAATTGTGAATAGCCTTTCGCTCCCTTTATTTGACATCAGAACTTGAAAGAGAGTATTCCAGTCAACATTGTCAAAAGCTTTCTTTAAGTCTACAAATGCTAGAAACGTAGTTTGCCTTTCATTAATCTGTCTCCTAAGATAAGTCGTAGGGTCAGTATTTCCTCACGTGTTCCAACATTTCTACGGAATCCGAACTGATCTTCCCCAAGGTCGGCAGTTTTTCCATTCGTCTGTAAAGAATTCGTGTCAGTATTTTGCAGCCATGACCTATTAAGGTAACAGTTCGGCAATTTTCACACCTGTCAACACCTGCTTTCTTTGGGATTCGAGTTATTATATTCTTCTTGAAGTCTGAGGGTATTTCGCCTGTCTCATACATCTAGCTCACCAGATGGTAGAGTTTTGTCAGGGCTGGCTCTCTCAAGCCTACCAGTAGTTCTAATGGAATGTAGTCTACTCCCGGGGTCTTGTTTTAACCTATGTCTTTCAGCGCTCTGTCAAATCCTTCACGCAGTATCATATCTCCCATTTCATCTTCACAATGTTTCCCTCAAGTACATCTCCCATGTATAGAACCTCTATATACTCCTTTCACCTTTCTGCTTTCCCTTCTTTGTTTGGAACTGGTTTTCCATCAGAGTTCTTGATATTCATACAAGTGTTTCTCTTTTTTCCAAAAGTCTCTTTAATTTTCCAGAAGGCAGTATCTACCTCAACTCTTGTGAGATATGCCTCCACATCCTGAATATTTGTCCTATAGCAATCTATGCTTAGCCATTTTCCACCTCCTGTCGATCTCAGTTTTGAGAAGTTTGTATTCCTTTTTGCCTGCTTCATTTACTGCATTTTTGTATTTTCTCCTTTCATCAATTAAATTCAATATTTCTTCTGTTACCCAAGGATTTCTACTAGCCTCCGTTTTTTACCTACTTGATCCTCTGCTGCCTTTACTACTTCATCCCCCAGAGCTACCCATTCTCCTTCTACTGCATTTCTTTCCCCCATTCCTGTCAATTGTTCCCTTATGCTCTCCATGAAACTCTGTACAACCTCTGGTTCTTTCAGTTTATCCAGGTCCCACCTCCTTAAATCCTCATCTTTTTTCAGGTCCTTCAGTTTTAATCTTCAGTTCATAACCAATAGATTGAGGTCAGAGTCCACATTTGCCCCTGGAAATGTCTTACAATTTAAAACCTGGTTCCTAAATCTCTGTCTTAGCATTATATAATCTATCTGAAACCTTCCAGTGTCTCGAGATCTCTCCCACATACGCACTTTCGTGATTCTTAAACCAAGTGTTAGCTATGATTAAGTTATGCTCTGACCAAAATTCTACCAGGCGGCCTCCTCTTTCATTCCTTAACGCCAGTCCATATTCACCTATTACTTTTCCTTCTCTTCCTTTTCCTACTATCGAATTCCAGTATCCCATAACTATTAAATTTTCGTCTCCCTTCACTATTTGAATAATTTCCTTTATCACATCATACATTTCTTCAATCTCTTCGTCATCTGCGGAGCTAGTTGGCATATAAATTTGTACTACAGTGGTAGACGTGGGCTTCGTGTCTGTCTTGGCTACAATGATGCGTACACTATGCTGTTTGCAGTAGCTTACCCGCACTCCTATTTTTTTTATTCTTTGTTAAACCTGCTGTAACACTATCAACCCTTTTCAGAGTCGAGAGACTTTGCACTACTGAAGCAAAGAATGACATTTGTATAGTATGCGGTGTATAAGATGGTCTGCAGAAGACAATATTCTTTGGCTGTGTGAAGTTTAATATTTATATGTAATTAACAAATGTTTATAATGTTATGTACATAACATTCTTTTATTTAACTATGTATAATTGTTTATGAAGTGAAAGCACCAGCACAGGGCTAAAGTTAAATATAGGAGAAACCAGTAGGGATTTACCAACGTTCTGGAAGGTCGGAAAAGGTGGAGATTTTTTACTGCAGGTAAGAGATGGGAGAAGTGGAGTGGGTCAGACAGGCGCTAGACACCGTTGAGGCAGGTAACGAAAGCTCTACTCCGCAGTACTGTTTAAACAAAGCTAAAGTTTAACTACTTAACAGATGTGAGTGAAGGGAAAGTGCTAAAGTACAAGTTTGCAACGCTTTAGAGGAGATACAAAATTACTTCTACAACGTGTGTTGGTTCCTGGATGTGAAATGGTCTAAGGGATCCATTACTGAAACTGACGCAGATGCCCAGGAAAGCCAAACTCATATTTACGATGGTATAATTCGCATAATTCGACGCCAGGGAGACAAGTAATAATCTCCGTTGCTGCAAAACGGTGAGTGCCTTCAAAGCAGCAACTGTGCTCACGACAACACTACTGAAATTAACCGCCCGTAGTTCTGTATACGATCTGTGTTGACAAGTATTTGTGTGTTTTATTCTATAATCATTTAAGTGTTTTTCCTAATGCAAAACTACTCATTTAACCTAAAGTGTTCCAAGTAGAGTTCTATTCCTATACTAAAGAGAATGAAACCGAGAATCCATTGGTGCGAAACATTATTGCGCAACTGAGTGTTTTCTTACAAAGTAAATTTAAATTATCACTCAAGTGCAACTATTAAAGTAAATGTGGAGAATTGTAGATAGCCTTGGAAGCAATTAAAATAAATAACAACTCTACCTAGTGTGTGAACCTGGTTATTGGGAACTTCTCTCCAAGAAATTACGTAAAGTGACTATTCCAATAAAACAGAGAAAAACCAAGTATAAAAAACCTTTTGCAATTATTTAGATATCTGAGGCCGATGACCTCGCTGTTTGGTCTCTTCCCCCAAACAGCCCAACCCAATTATTTCGATACAAACTAAAGTATCGTCAAATATTTCTTGTGTATAATACATGTTTTCAGAGGCAGTGCTGCTGATCTTACCTTCAGAAACATAAGCAGGCATTATTGTCGTTCCGGTGTTGTTTTCATGGACCAAACTTTCTAAGTGTGTGTGTGTGTGTGTGTGTGTGTGTGTGTGTGTGTGTGTGTGACAAATTCTGAAAGCAGTCATTATTCAGCTATCTACGTGCTTTAACCTGTTCCTTCAGTGATAGAAACTATTAAAAGAGAAAAGTTTTAACAAGAACCAAATTTGGTGAATTTGTTGAATAACGTCAATCGATTCGTCATATTGGCTGGCGACCGTGTTTTTCAGTTTTAGTATTACTCACAAGAAGTAGTTTGGCGAAAAAGAAAAGCTGCAACCAAGACTATACGATAACTTTACATTTGACCGAGTTTTATCCATTACGTGGCATCTGAGGTCACTAGCGGTTGTTACGGAGGTAGTTGTGTACAAGTGTTTCAATTACCGAAGGTAGAATAGCATCTGAAGTAGGCTACTAAACGTAATTACAAGAATAGAAACCGTGAGTGTTGTAAGCGGTCTTTAGACAGGACTAGAGCATTTACTACGTCTAATACTATAGTTATATAGATATTACGGTGACAGAACAGCACTTACTCCGCCATGCTACCGTTATACTACTCCTGCATTACCCCTATTTGAGTTTATATTTATAACCCTGTATCCACCTCACCAGAAGTCTTGTTCCTCCTGCCATAGAACTTTACTAATTCCCACTATACCTGACTTCAACCTATCCTTTTACCTTTATAAATTTTCTAACCTACCTGCCCTATTAAAGGATCTGACATTCCTCACTCCGATCCATGATACGCCAGTTTTCTTTCTCCTGATAACGACGTCCTCCTGAGTATTCCCCGCCAGGAGATCCGAATGGGGCACTATTTTACCTCCGGAATATTTTACCCAAGAGAACGCCATCATCATTCAACAACACAGTAAAGCTGCATGCCCTCGGGAAAAAATACGGCTGTAGTTTCCCCTTGCTTTCAGCCGTTCGTAGTACCAGCACAGCAAGGCTGTATTGGTTAATGTTAGAAGGCCAGATCAGTCAATCATCGAGACTGTTTCCCCTGCAACTATTGAAAAGGCCGCTGCCCTTCTTCAGGAGCCACACGCTTGTCTGGCCTCTCAACAGATACCACTCAATTGTGGTTGCACCTACCGTACGGATATCTTTATCGGTGAGGCGGGCAATCTTCCCCACCAACGGCAAGGTCCATGGTTCACTGGGACCTTGGTTCCATCAAAAACAGCATTTATAATGACCCTGTAACAATAAATGAGTTGACGATCTACACCTGGTTTTTCTGATGAATTTTCAGGGTCTGCAAAAAGTCTTCTACTGCTATTTACATCACTGCTGTTTCCATAGCCTTGTTTTGGGAACACCTGGAATTAATATCAGTCGATTTCTAAACATTCCACGTGTGACTGTCTCCTCTCTTGGAAAAGTTCGTTTTCCTCTTTCCAACGAGTTTGCCACTTGTTGTTCTCACGGTTCTTAATACTCGCCGGCCGGGGTGGCCGAGCGGTTCTAAGGGCTACAGTCTGGAACCGCGCGACCGCTATGGTCGCAGGTTCGAATCCTACCTCGGGCATGCATGTTTGTGATGTCCTCAGGTTAGCTAGGTTTAAGTAGTTCTAAGTTCTAGGGGACTGATGACCTCAGAAGTTAAGTCCCATAGTGCTCCGAGACATTGTAACCAATCTTAATACTCCAGTTTTGTGATTTCTCTCATCCCCTGGAGCGAATAACACTAGAGGACGTTTACAAGTTCCTCTGCCGCACGCCTCCTAATATCCTATAACGTTCGCTACGCTGGAACGTTAAACCATCAATACGGTAGTTTTAGGGAGTTTTACTGGTAACTACTATGCTGTCTATCAAGGGGCTACATTGTAACCAAAAGGGAACTACGTACTTGTGGCGACCAAGCGTGGCCCAACACTTCAGACGACTTACTCTGAAGTTATCTCAGGTAATCAAGTCCTAAACAGCTGCTCGTTGCGGCAATATTCATCTCATCACATTCCACGGGTCACTGTCAAGAATGCTGTAGCATTTCCTCTAACGCAACTTCCACTCAACGGTACAATGACCGTTGTCCTGTGTTTTGGGACTGATTGTTTTCTAGTAGTTTTTGGGTAAACACCGTGCAATATGTTTTGTGATCACTGAAGGGCCTCGGATACTAGTGAATTTCACGTCATCGCCTGACCTTACTTCTCAAATTACTGTCTTACCACAGTCTGTCCAAGCGACATACTACTTATGTCAGTAAGATTACTCTCGCTGAGAATGGGATCGCTTACTCGAATCTCTACTAAATGGTTCAAATGGCTGTGAGCACTATGGGACTCAACTGCTGAGGTCATTAGTCCCCTAGAACTTAGAACTAGTTAAACCTAACTAACCTAAGGACATCACAAACATCCATGCCCGAGGCAGGATTCGAACCTGCGACCGTAGCGGCCTTGCGGTTCCAGACTGCAGCGCCTTGAACCGCACGGCCACTTCGGCCGGCTGAATCTCTACTGCACGTCAAAATATCCACGGGTGTACTGCCGGTCTACAGTGTCCAACGGGCACAATATTTCGGCGATCAAACATGTCGCCATCATCAGGTGAACTGACGGGCTGAGCTCCTGTGAACGTGCCGGCACGGAGATCCGTACGCTATGGTTGCCCAGGGGGAACTGCAGTATTTTAAATTTATATTAATTTTGTTTCCCACAGTATATCTTGGTAGAAATACATTCACTTACACCTGGGATTAGCAATTACTGTAGCAGCAACAAAAAAAGTCAGTGTAGTCCTACTTAAATGATATGGAATTTTGACAGGGGATTTACAGTTCTGACATCCATTTGGTCCTTAATAAAAACTGCCAGATTTATTTTCTCACTGCGTTCTTAGAACTATTTACAAGGTTTCTTTTCATTTTCTTAAATAAATTACTTTTTCCTAACGTGTATCCTTATTTGAAAGTTTCTCTCGACTACTCAGTATAAGATACCAATAATGACACTGAAGCGCCAGAGAAACTGGTATGGGCATGCGTATTCAAGTACAGAGATACGTAAACAGGTAAAATAAGGTGCTGCGGTCGGCAAAGCCTACATAAGACAACAAGTATCTGGCGCAGTTTTTAGATCGGTTACTGCTGCTAAAATGGAAATTTTTCAAGATTTAAGTGAGTTTGAACGTGGTGTTACAGTCGACGCACGAGCGATTTCATACGGTATCACCGAACTAGCCATGAAGTGGAGATTTTCCCGTACGATCATTTCACAAGTTTACTGTGGATATTAGCAATCTTCGGGATCACTCCGACCGGAAAAAGATCCTGCAACAACGGGACCAACGACAACTAAAGAGAACAGTTCAACGTGACAGTACTGTAACCCTAGTGCAAATTTCTGCAGATTTCCATGCTGGGCCATGAACAGGGGTCAGCGTGCGAACCATTCAACGAAAATCATCTATGAGCTTTCGGAGCCGATCCGCAGCAAGCAACCGACTGCCTACTGGTCCGTCCGCGACTGCACCGCTGGTGCGTCTCCCACTCACTGCCAGACATCCGACGGAGGAAATACTGGCTCGGACCCAATCATGCAGAAGAAACATGCCCACTGGCTACCCGACATCCCTGCCCCGGGAAGAGACCGAGCTAAGTTCCACAAGATGGTAACTGAAGGGGCCTAGAAGCGCTCAGAGAACCAGTTACACGTTGCCCGATGAGACGACCGACCTCTCAGAGCCAATACACCGACGACATTCAAAATCACACAAACTACACACACCCTGACAAACACTTGCACGAATACCTCAACGATACCCAACAGTAACTAAGCACGCACGGATACAAATCGGGAGTCGATGCGCACACACACACACACACACACACACAGCCGACTCATGAACGGTTGACGATCCGAAACGCGTCGTCCGGTAGGATGACCGACCGACGATCCACCAAGACCGTGGCCCGGCTCAAGTGATGCGTGGCGGCAATGGTCAGGTGAGACATGTCAACGCAGACCTCACAGCTCCATCCCAGCTACACTAGTGCCGCATTGCAACTCCCCGACTGGCAGGTCTGGAATGAGTTCCAGAAGCGTTCCAACTGACTGGCAGCCCGAAATCGCGACCCGAACTCCTTACGACCGACAACGACCGGGAAGTAACAGCAGTCCAGCAAAGATACTACGAGAGGAGATACATCGATACGCGCTGCTAGCACCGGTCACGGTCAGGCAAAGCAGCAACTCAGTGACAGTAGTAATTTATATTAATGTAGTGTGGCGGAAGTACGTTAAAAACAGAGTGTAAAATACATGATGGTGGGAACACGAGCCACGCACGGCTCAGTAAGCTCACATGGGAACAATAGTGAGCATCAACCACAATATGAGTATAAGAGACGCTTAGTAATGATATTTATACTCATCCTTATAATTTTACAAGCCATAATTTCCCTTGGACTGTCTCTGAGAGTATTCTTATTTGTTACCACAATTAAAATGGTTCAAATGGCTCTGAACACTATGGGACTTAACATCTTAGGTCATCAGTCCCCTAGAACTACTTAAACCTAACTAACCTAAGGACATCACACACATCCATGCCCGAGGCAGTATTCGAACCTGCGACCGTAGCAGTCCCGCGGTTCCGGACTGCAGCGCCTAGAACCGCACGACCACCGCGACCGGCGTTACCACAATTAAAAATGGCTTAAATGTGATATGGGACACTGTCTTCGATGAGACTGAAAATCAACAATATTTCCTAGGTTTTTATAAAATTTCCTCATTATGTCTACAGAAAACATCACAGAACCATTCCTTACAGTTCATATAAAATATTGATCTAACTGGCCTTTTTTTTAACCTGATCTAGTTTACACATGTCCAAGGCTTCCTTCTTTTCTATAGATGGTCTTTCCGTATGTTTTTCCAGACTACACCCTCTTATTTTAGTAGGGAGGAGTGTTCTACCTAGAGGTTAGCGTACATGGGAGCACATTATGCTTTTGTCCAGTAGTCTAGTGACTAATTTTAGAGTCACATGAAGGAATGAGCACTAGCGATCGCCGTACGTAGTTCCCGTGTGTTTCAACAGATTTCATTGTTGTTAGTCAGGAGGTTGTGCTTTGAGCACCATTTGTAAATATTTCGCGCTCCACACCAGTTTCTTTGGCTCTTCAGTGTAAAGAATCCTAATCTATATGGAATTGTTATCAGGTCCACCCTTCCGCTGACATTTGTACAATTATTGTGACCATTGCTGTCAACCTGATCACTTGTGTCAGCCCGCATCTCGTGGTCGTGCGGTAGCGTTCTCGCTTCCCACGCCCGGGTTCCCGGGTTCGATTCCCGGCGGGGTCATGGATTTTCTCTGCCTCGTGATGGCTGGGTGTTGTGTGCTGTCCTTAGGTTAGTTAGGTTTAAGTAGTTCTAAGTTCTAGGGGACTGATGACCATCGATGTTAAGTCCCATAGTGCTCAGAGCCATTTGAACTTGTGTCAGTTGTCTGATACCTGAGATCTGCTAACCTTCTCTTGCCATCTTTTCGGTTTCTGTCACGACCATTTTGTTGTTGTTCTCATTCCATCTACCAATCGCTCTGTTATAACCCATTTTATCTTTATGTTATCTTTCTTTTCGTCTGTGACACACTCTCTCGTACATAATTTTTCACCCGTTTGGTAGATAGTGTGGCAGTGTGGCACAGATGACGTACTTAGGTACGTTGGTTGCTAGTGTCAGGTGTGAAAGTAACTAGGCGTGAGATAGACTAAACGCATCATTTTAATTTAAAGAAGGCCAACTTTCATGAGTAAGACTAATTTGCCTGGAACTAACCTGATTCCTTTTTCCAAAACATTTTGCGTGGTTACGCAATTTGTGCCAATTTTGGTACGAATTTATGAATTTGACGTAGTAAGGAACTGTGTAAAAGATACTGGATGCCGTTCACATTTCTCGGCCGAAGTTGGTTAATGAATTCCTTTACATGGTTTGTAGCATATGGAAGGCCATCCTGACATAACAAGTGATCTAAGACTTAATATAGAGCTGAAAAAATTTGTACTTAGAGCCAATAGCAGTTTGCTGTATTCGCTTGTATAACACTTCTAACATCTGTAATTTCTACTCCCGAATTGCCACTGCGATAGTGATATTATCACAGGTCTCAGTTACGTTCAATGTAGATATGGAGTCATAAAAGTTAAACAGAAATTAAGTAAAGGGTGTTTATAAACGAATATCGGGGTTTTAACGCTATATAATATTTATTAGATTAAACTTACAGTTACAAATGATATGTCAAATGAAAGAGCAACTCAAACAGTTGTGTTTGGCACCAGTGCGCATACGCAGCGCGCAATGTTTCCGCTGCAGTTTGTTGAACTTCACTGTACCCAAGCGCTGGATAGGCCGCAAGGGGTCCAATGACAGGGCTTGCTTTGCATGACCTCCATGTTCACCCGACCTAACGCCATGCGAGTTTTTCCTTTGGGGTTTCATCAAGGATCGCGTATACGTGCCTCTGCTACGAGTAGACCTCCCTGAATTAAGAAACCGGATTGAAACAGCTGTTGCTACAATCACTGAAAACACACTTATCGACGTTTGGGAAGAACTCGGCTATAGGCTTGATGTGAGCCGAGTGACAAGTGGTGCTCACATTCAACATTTATAAAGTTCTTTGTAAAACTGTTTGAGTTGCTCTTTCATTTTGCATATCATTTATAACTGTAACTTTAATATAATAAATATTATAAAGCGTTAAAACCCCGGTATTCATTTATAAACACTCTGTATTTCTAATAACAAGATTGAAGGTTACTACACATAAGATGGAACGACAGTAGTAGTAATTATGAATAAGAAGACAGGACAACGAGTTACTTCGAAGAGTCCAGTGGTAGGATTATCATTATCAGACTTGATACCTACCCAACGCCAATTACAGTACTGTAGATAAGTAAGCTGCGCTATCGAGCAGACAAAGAGGTGATAGTGAGTAAATGAGTGGATTGAACAGGTAACATAGTACATAAAGGGAGATGAAAATCTAATAGTCATTTGATATTGGATCACTATAGCAGTGGGAGGAAAACAGAACAGAGATAGGCGAGAATATGAGCCCTTTACTACAAATGAGTTATGAAAAGCCTAAGTGAGTTCTGCAGTCAATTTCAGCAGGTAATACAAACACGCCGTTCAAGGATCACGTCAGAATGAGTTATACTAGCAGAGGGCCTTGAGATACATGACGATACCAGCTTGATTACATAATACTGAGAAAGAGATTCCGAAACTGGATTTTAAAGCTTACCAGCAGGAGATATAAATTGATAGAACTAGTTCTGATGAAAAGCACACTGACGTGTAACACCATTATACAGAACAATCAGTGTCTCTCAAAGTGGGATACTTAGTTATTGAGAAACGATGATGTGCACTTGAAGATCCCTCAGGACATGGATAATACGGTTAGGAACACCACAATAGCCAGTTCCTTTGAAGAGGAATGGATTTCAATCGCTGAAGATGGACAAATCAAATGACGTGGAAGGTAATTGGTTAAAAAGCTTGGGCAGCATAACAAACATCTCTCCTTACTGACGAAAGAATGAAGTACAACAGCGTTCAGGAGTCGAAAGTATTATAGCAATAGAAGTCATTTAAAAATAGAATTCATAGAAGAAGCACGGAAGCCTGAGCGAAATGGCTGCAAAAAGAATGTGAAGAAATCTAAAAGTAGCCGCGTGGGATTAGCCGAACGGTCTTAGGTGCTGCAGTCATGGACTGTGCGGCTGATCCCGGCGGAAGTTCGAGTCCTCCCTCGGGCGTCGGTGTGTGTGTTTGTCCTTAGGATAATTTAGGTTAAGTAGTGTGTAAGCTTAAGGACTGATGACCTTAGCAGTTGAGTCCCATAAGATTTCACACACATTGAACATTTTTTGAAATCTAAAAGTAAATAGCCGTCGGATGGACAGGTGCCGCATTTAAAAATATAACATAACTTTCGAGTAAATTAGAAGCATTGGCCTCTACATTGAGAATAAAAAAGGAATTTCGTTCTGAACCGCCGAGGACAGAGCGCCAGCTTCTACAAACACAGTGAGGGCTTTTATGGCAGGCAGAAACTGTCTTATGACGTGATATAAGAAGATATTAATGACGAGTTTGAGGACATAGGGTACCAAATATGAGAATTGGAGTCTGACACAGCTTTGGATAACTTGAGAACAGCCAACTAATGGGTAACATTCTTTTATGACTCCTAAACTAATTAGCGAAGTACATCCGGATGATTATTAAGTTAGTGTGTAGAATTTGTGGGATTGGAGACCACTGACTTTTCAGAACACATTAATCCACTCTGTTTTCCAGATTTCAATTGATAACAAATACGGCGACTATCCTACAATCGGCGTAACAGCTTATGCATGTATATTACTTATAAGAATGCATCACAAGAGCGGTTCTGACGTTGCGCTTGATAGCGGAAGCAGCAGGGAAGAAAAATTAAGATATGTAAGATTCTACCACAAAAAGAACATGCGCGAGAAAAAATCTGGAACCAAATTATTTCTCTCGCAAAATATGACCGTCAATGGAATGGCGGATTTTACCGTATTTTGTTGAGCTCAGATAAGAGTATGGTTACAAAAGCAATGTTATCGACAAATTCACGTAGATCTCAGGAAATATTCGAGCTGAAACCGAAACGAGCGTCTTTAACAGCAGTGATTTACGTCAAAATACTCTTTTGGATTCAATACTGTCTCAAATACGACGCGTATCGCTTAGAATTTCCTTCTGTTGATCAATGAAAACAGCTATACAAATAGAGATACGTATCAGAGGAAATCAAATTTATCTGATTCACAGGACACCCAGCACTCTATTGCAGTGCAGCAGAAAAAAGTTGTTGCAACAGTGAGTTAACTACAATGCAAAAGTTATTAAATGTAGCTAAATATATGTTGTTATTTAGACAAGAACAAATCGCGTGAAGTATAATTACGTTTAGTTAAAATAAATGAAAGAAATCACAGACATAAGAATAACTTGTAGAGTAATATTTTATTTCGCAGCTGTTATTTAGAGAAATTACATTTAAAATATTATATGCTACTTCCATGAGTTACTGAACGACAATTTCAAAACTTCCAAGTGACTTCCAATGTGACTCCATCAGTAGGTCCCAGGATATGGTTCTAGCGGTACGTTCTCGTTCCAGAAATCCATGCGCTCGCCAAGCCTGTCGTGTGCGAGCGAGAAGTTGGCCTGCATCAGCAGGTAGCTGCGGCTGCTCAGGTCGTACGGCTCCCACACCACGGGATCCGCCTCAGGGGTTGGATTCCTGTGGAAGACGTTCCTGTGAAGCTGTGATTAAGTGTAATTTTGGCGTATTATCATCTGCAATTTACTGGACACATGCCTGAAGCGATTTTGCTATACTTCTTTTTAATGTATCATCACACATCACATGTAGACTATAAGAGAGGAAGCAAAAAGGACTTGGCCTGGACCTCAAATAACGATTACGCAAATGATGCTTTGTTTCGTTTCCTGGTACCTGCTGCATAATAACGAAAGACAAGCCGGCCGACGTGGCCGCGCGGTTCTGGCGCTGCAGTCTGGAACCGCGAGACCGCTACGGTCGCAGGTTCGAATCCTGCCTCGGGCATGGATGTGTGTGATGTCCTTAGGTTAGTTAGGTTTAACTAGTTCTAAGTTCTAGGGGACTAATGACCTCAGCAGTTGAGTCCCATAGTGCTCAGAGCCACGAAAGACAAGGATGACATCATCAGATAGTTCCATCTCTACGATTTCTTAAAATAGCTATGCAGTGTAACATTCATTCAAATAAATAATCCTCAGCACTGTGCTTCCCTCGTATGTGGCAGATTATAATGGGCAACAGTTTACAAATGGCGGCACTTTTCGTAACCGACATGAAGATCATTTTAGAACTGCTATATATAGATAAAAATGTTGAAAATTGCGGATTACGATATTACACAAAAGGACATTTAAAGCTTCATGGAAAATCTA